>NC_053154.1:236232812-236871978 GCF_016835505.1 Polypterus senegalus
GATATTATGAGGTCCACATGGGCCATGAATCATGTTGGATTTTACTATTTTGTGTAGGGCAGGGTCAGTCTGTGGATCAGGAATTTCTGCACGGATGAGTTGATCGATGAGAGCTGGTTTAATCCTATCCTTTAGCCACAATAGAATGTGTGCATGGGGAATACCTCGCTTTTGCCACTCTATGGTGTACATGTAGCAATTTGTACAGCCGAAAATGTTACTCTTCGTGAGCAAGTCTATCATTTTGCGAATCTTGAGATGAAATACACGACTGATAAGGTCGTGGCGATCGTGAGGTTTTTGACGTGGGAGGAGAATTTCAGTGATCTCAGGCCATTTAGGATTGCAAGTAAATGTGATGAATAAGTCAGGCGGCCATAACGACAACATATGTCATTGCGCCTTGTGTATGCGTCGTGCATATAGCGAGGTCCTCCAGTGAAGGAAGATGGTAATATCACAGCTTGACCAAGTTCTGTTAAATCAGTGTCGTTTTTGTCAATAGCATCTTTTAAGTGAACGTAATTTTCAGCCCGTAGTTTTTTTTGATTTAGTCTGATATAATTTAGTCTTTCGGATTCAATTTTTGCGTTACATATCAACTAAAACTGATTTAATAAAGTTCGGAAGAAAAGAATATTATTAGCATGATGTTGTCTGATCATAAGCCGGTATGAATAGAAGTTTGCTGCAGAGACGGTTTTGTTCATAGGTAACTTACTGGTAGCATGAACTTGAGGTATAGACACAGAATAGCCGTCTTCACCATAGCAGAACATGAGAGGATATTGAAGTGCATCATAGGATCTGTGGGTTTCTTTAATGCGTTGCAGTTTATTGTCTCTGGTTTTCAAGACAATATCTCTATTGTTGAACGTTTGCCCAACGATGACAACACCAACTTGATGAACTGTGGGTTTATTAAATCTGCCTTTGTGTGCATGTAATGGTTTATTGTCTGCGTGAATGACAACTTTGAAGTCTTTGTCATCATCTGAAATACTGTCCATTGTGGAGTGGAAGTCCTGGATGTAAGTGTTACAGTCATGGAGCATTTTTTGTAATTGCTTGACCAGGGGCATGTTAAGTCCAGAAAAATTAGCGCAGCGGATTTGTGCTTCCTTTTCATCGTCCCGACGAAATAAATTTGCAAAAATTTGTGTTCCTCACTTGGCATAGGTAAAAGACTGCCAATCAAGTGATACACTTGTCCCTGAACTTTAAATGAAGGCATAAAATTTCCCTCAACGATTTGGTTAGCACCAAATGATGTCATCTGAAATGCACTGTTGTACTTTTGAATGTTGTTCAAGAAATGCTCACTTTGAGGATGTTCGCCATTTAACAGGCCCTCAAGAAGGTGAGGAAGCTTACATAAAGGAGTGAGAGACTTTACCACCGTTACAGCACAAACCAGGGGACTCGCATTTCCATTTCTTTGCTTGACAATAGTCACAGTGAACATCCATAGATCCAATGTGTACTGTTTTGTCAGACTCATAATGTATGTATGTACCTGTTGTTTTCGTATGAGCCGCTTTTCATTATTAGGATCGTATCTAGAAACAGAAGCTCTATTATCTTGTGGATTTGCCTCCGTGTATTTAGCGACAGCATCCCTATTAACTTGTGGATGTTGTTTTGAGTATTTAGCGACAGCGTCCCTATTAACTTGTGGATGTGCTTGCGAGTATTTATTACAGCGCCCCTATTAAGTTGTGGATGTGTGCGGTATTTATCGACAGCCCCTATTAACTTGTGGATGTGCTTGCGAGTATTTAGCGACAGCATCCCTATTAACTTGTGGATGTGCTTGCGAGTATTTAGCGACAGCTGCATGAAGTTGACTCCGTCTAGCTGTATCAGAAAATCTACCACAATGTCTGATACGCCTCCTTTTTACTGTGTTCTCAAAGCTTGGATTACCGCTGTAATAATCAGCTGGATTTGTGTTGAAGTGACATTCAGCATGTGTCAATCGATGTAAGCATACAACCGGCTTCATCAATAACTTCGCATCCAGCTTTTGAGAGTTGAAATATTCATAAACATCAAAGTGTCCACTGCTCAAATTGTCACCTGTGAATCTAAGATGTTTAAGAGGCATTGACGGTTCTCCAAAGGTGTAAAATATCTGCCCATTTTGGTACACTTGAAAGCGACAACCAAAGAATTCAGCGGCAGCCATCAACTCACATGCAGAACCATAGGTGAAGGGCTTAAGCATTTCAGTCTTATAGTGCACTATAATTATCTCCTGTACCATCATCAGTCCACACTTTGAACCTCTCCCAGTCATTTAATACATAAGACACAATGTCCTTGCGGATATCAAAAGTGAGCCTGATATGTCCGTGCAATATGTAACACAGAGAATGGAAAAGGCAGGCACCATCGCCGGGCATGGACACCACTCGGTAAGTGATAGTTCTCTGATTGATGGTGATCACGTCGATAGACATTTTAATAGGGGTATAGTTGGAAGAATAAAGGGAATGGGTACTTGATCAGTAAACAAAGTATAAAATACCTACACAATAACTATAACAATCGTAATAAACGAACAATAAAACAGCGGAGAACCCGTGGATTAAATAAAACGGCTGCCTAGTTGGCGAAGCAAGGAAAAACGACGGCTTTATATGGCATTTGTTTATAAAACAGCGGAGAAGCTGTGTAAAGGCTGCTTGACAAAAAAACAGCAGAGCGGCTTATATGGGCAGGCAGTCAGCCAAAGAAGGGAAGCAATAAATAACTCTATTCGTAATAAAGGAACAAAAAAATAGCGGAGAGTCCACGGATTAAATAAAGGAAATGGGTATTTCAACAGTAAAGTAAGTCTAAAATAGCTACACAATAACTGTAACAATCGTAAGAAACGAACAATAAAACACTAGAGAGCCGCAAAGCAAGGAGAAAGGACGGACTTATATGGCGTTCGTTTATAACACAGCGAAGAAGCTGTGTAAAGGCCGCTTCACAAGAAAACTGCGGAGCGCCTTATATGTGCAGGGAAGCCGCCTACCAAATTTCGAGAAGAGAGGGGCCATAAATAAGAAAGTTCAACATGGTGTACATTGTTGACCCTTATGACCGTTACGCGTAGAATTTCGAAATGAAACCTGTTTAACTTTTGTAAGTAAGCTGTAAGGAATGGGCCTGCCAAATTTCAGCCTTCTACCTACATGGGAAGTTGGAGAATTAGTGACATTGGAAAGTTCACTATGGCGGCTGACAGTGGCGTCATACCACCGAAATAAGTACGTACATTGGTTTCGGTTAGCTCAGGGAAGCCACCTACCAAATTTTGTGAAGATTGGGCCGTAAATAAGAAAGTTCAACATGGCAGACGTTGTTGACCGTTATGACCGTTACGCATAGAATTTCGAAATGAAACCTGCTAAACTTTTTTAAGTAAGCTGTAAGGAATGAGCCTGCCAAATTTCAGCCTTCTACCTACACGGGAAGTTGGAGAATTAGTGACGTTGGAAAGTTCAATATGGTGGCCGACAGTAATGTCATACCAACGAAATAAGTACGTACATCGGTTTCCATTAAAAGTTCAATATGGCGGCCGACATTGGCATCATACCACCGAAATAAGAATGTACATTGGTTTCAGTTAGTGCATGGAAGCCGCCTAACAAATTTCGTGAAGATGGGGCCATGAATAAGAAAGTTCAATATGGCGGACGATGTTGACAGTTAGACGTAGAATTTCGAAATGAAACCTGCTTTGCTTTTGTAAGTAAGCTGTAAGGAATGGGCCTCCCAAATTTCAGCCTTCTACCTACACGGGAAGTTGGAGAATTAGTGACGTTTTGAAAATTCAATATGGCGGCCGACAGTGGCGTCATACCACCGAAATAAGTACGAACATCGGTTTCAGTTAGCGCAGGGAAGCCGCCTACCAAATTTCGTGACGATGGGGCCATAAATAAGAAAGTTCAACATGGCGGACGTTGTTGACCATTATGACCATTACGTGTAGAATTTCGAAATGAAAACTTCTTAACTTTTGTAAGTAAGCTGTAAGGAATAAGCCTGCCAAATTTCAGCTTTCTACCTACATGGGAAGTTGGAGAATTACTGATGAGTCAGTGAGTCAGTGAGTGAGTCAGTCAGTGAGGGCTTTGCCTTTTATTAGTGTATATATATATATATATATATATATATATTGTCAACGGCACCCGGGCACAGACAGGCAGACATCTTGTTTTGCACAAACCGCCACACGCTTATTTACAATATGTACAAACTATGGTCACAAAGACCCCAGTCTATTTGGTCACTCAGACCCAGTTTAGTGCACAATACCCCAAACAGTCCTCAAAGTCCTGGCCACAATGCCTTTCTTCGGGCCGCCTCCACTCTCCACTGCTTCGTCCTCCTTCCACCCGACTCCAGCCTTGAATGAAGGGAGACGGCCCCTTTTATACAGGACCCGGATGAGCCCCAGGTGTTCCCGGCATTCCTCCTCTAGCCACGCCCAGCGGGCGGAAGTGCCGGCTGTTCTCCCGCAGCTCTCCGGTATCCTCCAAAGTCTTCCCCAGCACTTCCTGGTGTGGCGGGAGTGCTGGGGAAACAAGTCCCAAGGCATTGGGGCCTCCTGGCGGTGACCACGGGCCCCTACAGGGAAGGGCTTCCATGCCCTCGACCGGGCCCCCAAAGCAACCCGGAAGGCAAACCCCACGTGATCCAGGCAGGGCTCTGACCTCTTCCGTCCCTCCTGGCGTCCCGCCGGGTCATGGCCTCTGGCATCCCTGACAATATATATATATATATATATATATATATATATACACACACACACACACAATGGAACCTCGGTTCACGACCATAATTCATTCCAAAACTTGAACGGATTTATATACATACATACATATATATATATATATATATATATATATATATATATCATCATATATATATATATATATATATATATATACATATATATATATATATATATATATATATATATATATATATATATATATATATATATATATATATATATATATATAAACTGCTCATAAAATTAAAGGTACACTTAGAAAACACATCAGATCTCAATGGGAAAAAGAAATCCTCCTGGATATCTATACTGATATAGACTGGGTAATGTGTTAGGAACGAAAGAATGCCACATCGTTTGATGGAAATGAAAATGATCAACCTACAGAGCCCTGAATTCAAAGATGCCCCAAAAATCAGAGTGAAAAAATTAGGTGGCAGGCTAGTCCATTTTGCTAAAATTTAATTGCAGCAACTCAAAATTGTATGCAGCACTTTGTATGGCCCCTGTGTTCTTATATTCATGCCTGACAACATCGGTGCATGCTTCTAATGAGATGACAGATGGTGTTGTGGGTGATCTCCTCCCAGATCTGGACCAGGGCATCACTGAGCTCCTGGACAGTCTGAGGTGCAACCTGGTGGCATTGGATGGACCAAAACATAATGTCCCAGAGGTGGTCTATTGGATTTAGGTCAGGAAAGTGTGGTGGCCAGTCAATGGTATCAATTCCTTCATCCTCCAGGAACTGCCTGCATACTCTCACCACATGAGGCCAGGAATTGTTGTGCACCAGGAGCCACTGTACCAGCATAGGGTCTGACAATGGGTCCAAGGATTTCATCCTGATACCTAATGGCAGCCAAGGTGCCTTTGTCAAGCCTGTAGCGGTCTGTGTGACCTCCATGGATATGCCTCCCCAGACAATCATTAACCCACCACCAAACTGCTCATGCTGAATGATGTTACAGGCAGCATAATGTTCTCCATGGCTTCTCCAGACCCTTTCACTTCTGTCACCTGCTCAGGGTGATCCTGCTCTCATCTGTAAAAAGCACAGTGCACCAGTGGTGCATCTGCCAATTCTATGGCGAATGCCAATCAAGCTGCATGCTGCTGGGCAGTGAGCTCAGGGCCCATTAGAGGACATGGGGCCCTTGGGTCACCCTCATGAAGTCTTTCTGGTTGTTTGGTCAGAGACATTCACACCAGTGGCCTGCTGGAGGTCATTTTGTAGGGCTCTGGCAGTGCTCATCCTGTTCCTCCTTGCCCAAAGGAGCAGATACTGGTCCTGCTGATGGGTTATGGACCTTCTATGGCCCTCTCCAGCTCTCCTAGAGTAACTGCTTGTCTCCTAGAATCTCCTCCATGCCCTTGAGACTGTGCAGGGAGACACAGCAAACTTTCTGGCAATAACACGTATTGATGTGCCATCATGGAGAAGTTGGACTACCTGTGCAACCTCTATAGGGTCCAGGTATCGCCTCATGCTACCAGTAGTGACACTGACTGTAGCCAAATACAAAACTAGTGAAGAAACAGTCAGAAAAGATGAGGAGGTAAAAATTTCAGTGGCCTCCACCTGTTAAACCATTCCTGTTTTGGGGGTCATCTCATTGTTGCCCCTCTAGTGCATCTGTTGTTAATTTCATTAACACCACAGCAGCTGAAACTGATTAACAACCCTCTGCTACTTAACTGACCAGATTAATATCCCATAAGTTTCATTGACTTTATGCTATACTCTGATTAAAAAGTGTTCCTTTAATTCTTTTGAGCAGTATATATATATATACATACATACATATATATATATATATATATATATATATATATATATATATATATATATATATATATATATATATATATATATATATATATATACATACATATATATCATTTTTTAATGTAGGTAGATCATTTTGACCTGGTCATTTTAAAAGTAGCTCGCAAGCCGAAAAAGTGTGGGCACCCCTGACATAGATCGTTGTAGGCAAGTAACGATATAGTATTTATAAAAGGTGTGATTTTTCTTGAGCTCTCACTCTGTACAACTCTAAGCAACTGACATGCAGATAAACAGACTTGAGCTGAGAAAACTGTGTGGGGTGGGGGATGTGATAGCAGACTGCTTGCTGCTTATCAACACATTTAAAGGACAAAAGACGCTGATGGAGAGGTGAGAAGTGATTTAAGGTGGGATGGATCTACGAGTTTTTTCGTAGCCTCTGGTAATGCTAGTGTTAAATGAATATACCTTGAATTACCTTGGAATTCTCTAATTCAACAGTCTAAGGCCCAGCACAGGATAATACAGGCCAATTCATCCATTAACTTATTCAATATAATTAGCAACAAGTGGTTCCCTCAGAGCAACATGGATACTATATAGGCACAATAAAGCCTTCAGTTATTCAGAATTATTAAAAATAGATATTGCAGGCATTTATTGGAACTTCCTAGTCATAAATACATTGATAATGTTATTGAATCTGGTACTGCCTCATGTCATGTTTGTGTCTTGTCATGGAATATCCAAAATAGTATGATAGATGGTGTAACTCTGCTTGTGTGTTCCTAGTCATTGATATAGTGACAGTGGTTTACCAAATGCAAAGAAAAACTTAATTGAATTGACCAGGAGAAGAAACTTTGAGAACAAAGCTAAAATACATAGCTAAAAACATAGCTAAAATATTAATTAACAGAAGGTCTGTTCTATCTTTTGTCAGTGCAACTCTCCTGCAAAAAATGTAAGCATTTTGCAAGAAAGTTGAAGTCTTTTATCTTAATTGAAGTCCTAATTACAGTCATATGAAAAGGTTTGGGAACCCCTCTTAATTCTTTGGATTTTTGTTTATCATTGGCTGAGCTTTCAAAGTAGTAACTTCCTTTTAATATATAGCATGCCTTATGGAAACAGTAGTATTTCAGCAGTGACATTAAGTTTATTGGATTAACAGAAAATATGCAATATGCATCATAACAAAATTAGACAGGTACATAAATTTGGGCACCCCAACAGAGATATTACATCAATACTTAGTTGAGCCTCCATTTGCACATATAAAAGCCTCTAGATGCCTCCTATAGCCTTTGAGGAGTGTCCGGATTCTGGATGAAGGAATTTTTGACCATTTTTTCATACAAAATCTCTCCAGTGCAGCTAAATTTGATGACTGCCGAGCATGGACAACCTGCTTCAAATCATTCCATAGATTTTCGGTGATATTCAAGTCAGGGGACTGTGACGGCCATTCCAGAACATTGTACTTCTCCCTCTGCATGAATGCCTTTGTAGATTTCGAACTGTGTTTTGGGTCATTGTCTTGTTGGAATATTCAACCT
The DNA here is from genome assembly GCF_016835505.1 of Polypterus senegalus. Taxonomy (NCBI): domain Eukaryota; kingdom Metazoa; phylum Chordata; class Cladistia; order Polypteriformes; family Polypteridae; genus Polypterus; species Polypterus senegalus. The sequence goes on from NC_053154.1 coordinate 236,240,962, forward strand.
CTTTGTAACTTCAACTTTGTGACTGATGCTTGAACATTATCTTGAAGAATCTGTTGATGGGTTGATTTCATCCGACCCTCGACTCCCTGAACTAGCCACACAGCCCCACTGTATGATGGAACCTCCACCAAATTTGACAGTAGGTAACAGGTGTTTTCTTCCGCCATGCAAAGCGCTTTTTGTTATGACCAAGTAATTCAATTTTAGTCTCATCAGTCCAACACACTTTGTTCCAAAATGAATCTGGCTTGTCTAAATAAGCATTTGCATACAACAAGTGACTGTGTTTGTGGTGTGAGTGCAGAAAGGGCTTCTTGAAAGTAGGGTAAATTATTATGCAGGCTGAGAGGGATTCCCATACTTTTTCATATGACTGTACTAAGCACTGCTGTATTTTTTGTTTGTTTATATCAACAAACTCAGATGACCAGGAAGTGGATGATCTTTGTCTTTTATCCTATCACAACAATTACATTAACACAACAAACCTCCAAGTGGCACTACACAGTAAAATGGTGGCAACCACTACTCAAAAACAGCAGTGCACAGGGTAAAACATGGCGGTGTCAAAAATGATACCAATACTTAAAACTATACTAAATTAGAATCCTAGCCAAAAAGTAATGTCAGAAGTAGATTCTGTAATGCAAAAAACCTACAGAAGATATACATTTTTATAAAAAGAGATCAGAAAAACATTTATAATAAACACATTACATAACAGAGAGACAATACAGACATTGCACGACTGCATTTAGGTCCAAAACTTTGATGGAGCACAACTGAGAAAGTAACAGCAAGCCCATGAATAGAGTGGGAGAAGTGGAGTACCAGCCCTTTACTCTATATGCCACTTTCAAGTCATTTGTGCCTCTTGCTATTGATGAAGAGCCCACCCTCTCATCCCACTTCAAAGAAACAAATATGGATCAATTATTTCATTATCTTGTTTTGGATTGTAAGACACAAACTCTGAAACTGAAGTAGAAAATTTGGAGTGAACTATTTAATTTTCTTCAGTAATTCTTTCCTGTGTTTTGTTTGCCTTGTTAACATGAATTTGGTATTCTCTGCAAATACCTAAATTTTACATTTATAGATTCAACATTACTTTAATACAACCAAAACATGTGTTGGATTATCGCTTGGGCTAGAGAAAACCTGCACTAATTGATGATTCTATGTATACAAGGTTTACTTCAGAAAAAGGTGTAGGTTAGTATTAAACATAAAATGTAAATTTTACCTGTTTTAGATTTAATAGTATGTTTACATGTGGGGGAGAAACAAAATTTAATTCACACTTTTTGGAATATGTGTTCTTTTTAAAAGATGGCCACAGAATAATACAAACTTGTCATTTCTAAAAACGTAATGTACAATTGTACTAAACTATAGGAACTTTTGGAAGAGGACATTTCAGTAAAATGGCATATACAAAAAGTGCAGCAAAATATCTCTATGAATGACATTTGTATATTCATCTGCCATTATTTTCTATTCAGCGATCAGGACATGATATATGTTTGTGTGTTTCTTGGTTATAAGTAAACATAACATGATCTGAGATTCAGCACTAAAGGAAAGAAAAAAAAAAATAGAATGATTAATTTAAAATATATTTTCATTGATTATGATCACTAAAAGAGAACAAAATGTGGTACAAGTTTATGGTGGCCCAGAATTAAACAGGATCTCCTATTGATATTCATCTGTTTTCAAGATATTCTTCAAGTTAATGACGGATAATGTATTTTTTGGAGATAGACACATACACCTCTATTTTTCAATAACCATATTTGCATAATCTGAAAGTAAACAGTGGCCAAGAGCACTTTCTTTATCCCACTCCCTAAATAATTAGTCCTGTAACCTCTATTTCACTTGTCCATTATGACTGGCAGCAAGTAATCATGCAAAGTGTAATGGGTCTTTTCAACTGACTCCTATCAGCACATAGGCCTCCTGCTCCATTACTTTAGGCCACCAAATATTCTGGATTTATTAACTGCAGAATTTCTTCAACAATTAATTAACTTAGTGGCTTCCTGATGGAACTGGTCAAGTATAATTGCCAAGACCACAAGAATTGTAACTGCCAATGTTCAGACTACTAAGGCTTCTGATGGCCCAAATCCTGTCCTTCGTTACAGAAAACCACTTAGCTTCAGTCCCACCCATACCCAAACATTATAGTAAGCAAAATTCATTAAACGTAATTTAGTGCAATTAAATAGTACTGACATGGACATGCATGATGCAATATTCAAGTATACTGAAGAAATTTAAAAATAACCCATCCTTAACAAATTAACACGAATTGGAATTATTGGGACCACCATTTAAACCTGCAGCTTTCTTCTAAATTAGTTGAAAACATTGACAGAAGGCTCATAAAATAACATTAAGATTAAAGAGTGCAAAGTAGAAAGATATAATAAAGAGTATCTGTAAGAGAATCATTTATCTTGATGTTCAGGTAAGAGTACAGAAAGTGAATGAATGTGAAATATGCTGCAGAATCCTCAACTGAAGTTAAGTATAACTTAGGCATTCTGAAAACACTGTAAGAAATGTTAAGGTTAATAAAGCAGTAGAGGAATCCTTACATATCATCAGAAACAGTTCAAATTAAAATTATTGTCAGAAATAAGATGAAATTCATGCTGAAACCCTGTCAGATGTCACTATCTTTGTTAAATCACTTCATATATAGGATTTTATTATTAGTTAACTATGTGGAATATGGCTAAGCATCATCAATCTTACCAATATAATTCTACAATAACGTAAATTACATGTATGTAATTGATATTATATTTTCAAATAAAAAGCAAGCCTAAAAATAAAGAAAGAATCTTCTAGGATGCACTTGACCAAAGAGAAATGAATTACTCGGAAAAAGGACAACTTCAGTCACCTTCATTGACTTTGGTAAGACTACAAAAATTAGACATGTTTGTAAACCACCTTGGCAACAGCTTTGATAAGAAACAAATACTCCATAATTAAATTTGTTAATCCATATTTGTAACTACACCTCAAGAATAACAAATATCTAACTGATACACCGAAGAAAAAAAAACACACCTGTATAAATACAGTAAAAGTATACTTTAAAATTAAAAAAAGATGTAGTGCAATTAATGATTTAAAAATTGATTTAAAAAGATTAAAACCTATTAAGTTCATGTATACGTACATTTAAGCTGTTTTTAACTGCCAATATCAATTAACTGTGTGAGAATATATATAATTTTTTTGTTGTTAGAGAAATGGTGAAAACAACTTTTTTTTTTAATTCAGCCTAGTTTTAGAGAGGTAAATTACAGAAAAAAAAAACAATTATGAGAAGCATTTTATTTTCCTTTATGCCATATGTATTATGTATACATATTTTTGTACATGTTTTATTAAACTATGTGTAAGAGCCAATCTTAGAAAGTTATTGATTTAAGTTAAACTCATATTAGTGCTTGCTTAATTTGAATAGAATATAATGGCTGCACTCAGGTCCTAATTTGGATCCTCAGTTGGTTTGTTGTGGGTGCGGCAATGCACTGTATCAGTGCGTGGCCCGAACCTCTCTCTCTCTCATAGCTATAAATTATGGTATAGCCTTTAATCCCCTGTAAGTTAACATGAGATACATCAGTGATAGAATGTGTTAATTAAGTCTTTTTTAGAATTAGTCTCATTGCTAGCATAGACTGAAAGACCCACTTGCAGTTCAGTTTGTAAGTGGGATAGGCATACAGTTTTCTGACAGTGTAGAAATGGTTCAACTGTATTAGAAAACTAAAAGAAACAAACAAGATATATAACCCTCAAATGGAACTTTTCTTAAAACCAGAATTTTTCTTAATTTTGCAATATCAATTTTCTCTCTATTTTTGTGTGAATTGTTTACCTTGAATGTTTACTAAAGTTTTTAAAACTAAGTTATTTTGTTTGTGGAATTATTTCAACAAGTTAAGCTCTTTCCAGAATCTCATGAAGCATACTGAAGCTGCAGAACTTTGGTAATTTTGGGTAAACGCAGCCAAATTATGTATTTTAAGAAAATTTTCTTTTAGCATTTTTATGGTCACTGGACAATAAGCCAACTGAATTTTGTTAGTAAAAAATTAACAGTTAGCACCTGTGATCTATAGTTTAATTATAAATATACACTATAACATAGGACATAAGGCGTCTATGCATCTGGTTATGCAGGAACTTAATGTAATAAGTTTTTTAAAGAGAAAGGGGAAAAATAATTTGTATCGGAATCATCTAATCAAGTAGCATGAAATCAGTAATTGGTATCGGCATTAAAAACCTGATCAGAGCATACTTAAGACAATATTAAAATATATTTCAACATACATCAAATACTCAACACAGAAACAATAACAATTTCAATCCAGTCCTATGTGGTCACAATTATTATTTTCCAGTTTTTGTTCAGTAGACAAAGTGCTTAATCATATTATCTATACTAATAAAAGGCAAAGCCCTCACTCACTCACTGACTCACTCACTGACTCATCACTAATTCTCCAACTTCCCGTGTAGGTAGAAGGCTGAAATTTGGCAGGCTTATTCCTTACAGCTTACTTACAAAAGTTGGGCAGGTTTCATTTCGAAATTCTACGCATAAGGGTCATAACTGGAAGCTATTTTTCCCCATATAATGTAATGGAGTCTTGAGTTGGAGATGGCCGCGGGGGGCGGAGTTTCGTGTGACATCATCACGCCTCCTACGTAAGTACGTAGAGCACAAGGAAGAACTCCAAACAGCGATCAGCACAAAACGCCATTTCACAATTGAGAAGGCAGAAAAACATTATGAAGCAAATGATGCATACAAGCATATTCATAAGTACAGCTACTGCGGAAACAAAGCACGGCGTGAACCGTAAGTTTATATTAAATTAAGTTCATAGGCTACCACTAGCGTTTGTAATTTAGTGCCTGCCCATATAAGGCCGTCCATCAGCGGCAATCCAATACAAACACTGCCGGTAAATATTCACGTGTGAAGGACTGTGCTTATGCAGAGGAAGATGAGATGGTCAGGGTGGTGTTTGGCACAAACTCATTGAAACTGCGAGAGAAAGTTTTAAGTGCCGGGTCTTAGCTGACATTACACGAGATGGCACCAGTACAGCTGGGAACCTTCGATGCAAGAACACCAAGCGGCTCACGTGAACTGGCGCAGTGCACAGACAAAAGCAACAGTTCCAAAGAGTGCTGAACAAAAACCGAATTACACAATTGAGAAGGCAGCAAAAAAATATGAAGCGTCTTATACATAGAATCATATTCATAAGTGCAGCTACTGCGGAAACAAAGCACACGGTGGAAAAAGTGAATGTCCTGCTAAAGGAAGACAGTGTAAAAAAAAAAACGTGCATGCAGTTTGTCACATCACAGATAAAAGGAAGACGAGCTGTTTATTGATGCAGTAAGAAACTAATCGATGAATGAAACCTCTTATCTTTACAGCGATTGACAAACACGGAATGTAACTTGAACACATCCTACAAATACGAGCCTGATTGAAAGAAATAATGATAATCAAATCCTTGATGACAGCAACATTCAATAACACTCACAAAACAATTACTGTATATTGACAATCATGTTACGTTATTTTTAAAATGTTCCCTTTTCTTTTTCATAACTTCTACTTCTCCACTGCGATACACGGGTATATATATAAATGTATATATATACCCGATCTACAATACATACTTTAGCATAGACAAGCCACACGCTGTGGCAATTGTAGAGTCTTAAGCCTCTAACGCCGACATTCGAGGTTGATTCCCGAGAGGGATGTACTGACTATGTAGCGCTACCGATTCATTTTACCTTCGATCTCCTTGGTTTGGGACGTATGAAAAATATTAGGTTAACGCAGAATCATGTTACGTTATTTTTAAAATTTTCCCTTTCTTAGCACAAGCACAGCTGAGAAGCTTCGATGCATGTACTCCATAACGCGTTAAAAAATAACGCATTTAATCACACTTTCAATTCCAAGCAAACGGGAACTTTTGTCAATGCATGATTTCCTGGTACATCCATTACACTGATGCACACATCACAGCTACAAAAATGTTAGAGTCGGAATAAAGCGCGTTCCTACGACTGATCATTTCGACTTCCCGAGTGAAGCCTTGATAAAAGCATGGTTTTGTGCACACTGAAAAGCAAGCAAAATTAGATGCATTACAGAAAGCGGACTTTGTGGCTCTTACTGGGGATCATTGGACTTCCGTGACCGTTAGTAATTCTAAATACATCTAATTACAAAATGTTCAATGATCACACTGTTTTAGCCTAATGTACAAAATAATTTTGGCTAATGTTACTCAGAGTTTAAAGAGTAAGCTGGTCAAATTACCTTTTATGTTTCTGACTTATTTTTTTAAGAAGAAAAACTGCACTTTATGGTGAAATTTTGGTTATTATTATTTAAAGACAATACTATTCTGAAAATGTACTTAAAGTACTTAAACTACCACTTTATTTTTAAGTCTGCCCAATTTTAACCAGGGATGATATTTTTGTTTCTGTTTTGAATTCAAATGCAGTTTAAAGGCTTTTTTTCAGAAATTAAAACAGCTTCAGTTTACAATATTCATGTCCATGTCTATTATTTGATTCTGTAAGCCCACTAAAACCGTTTTAAATAAAAAAAAACATTTGCGATTTGGGGCAAATTTACGTGTGCGATTACATATGATTAATCAAGATTAATTCTTACACAGCCTCTAATTAATTGGATTAATTTTTTAATCGAGTCCCACCTAATATATATATATGTAGATATATATATGTAGATTTGTATATATATGTGTATATACAGTATATATGTAGATATGTATATGTTGTATATACAGTATGTATATATATGTGTGTGTATATATACAGTATGTGTATATATATGTATATATATGTATGTGTATATGTGTATATATATGTGTATATATATATATTTATATATATATATATATATATATATATATATATATATATATATATATATATGCCAGCAACACTCATATCAATGACAAAACAATTACATTAACAATCATCTTACGTTATTTTTAAAAAGTTTGCTTTTCTTTTTCATAACTTCTTTATCACACTACTTCGCTGCGAAGCGCGGGTATTCTGCTAGTACTTAAATAAATGGCATGATTCATTGCACTGTTCTTGACAACAATGCAAATGCAGCTGGATGTACAAGTTTAACCAGCCTTTAAATTGCATCATGTAAAATTCAGTCAGCAGGTGAAGGTGAAACTGAAAAGTTCAGGCTACACATACAGAAATGTTGAAACATTGTGGGTCAAAAAGCCTGCCCAAGCCAGCAGACAGGTTAGTGGCACCAAAACAAATTTTCTCAGACTCCTAAAATAAGCACACTTTCTAGAAAAGAAAATGCATTGAACTTTTCATGGAAACTGGAAAAGAACGTTATGTATTTGCACTAGTATGCCACAATGCAATTTTGCTTTTCTTGTGGACATCGCCGTATTCTGGAAATAGTATTGGTAGTACGTATGGCAGTAAGTCCCAGAATTCTCTAGGGTTGAGCTACATGTTATATCATCGATGCAATCATAAATATTGTCCTTTACTTTATAATCGAGGTCAGATAAACTTAAAAATACTTAAGACTGTTTTCTTCAATGCTTTTTTTAAGACTTACTTTTCGGAACTCTCAACCATGATTCTTATTTTGCCCTTGTGACAAAAGATTTATTTGACTCCTCATTTACAGCTTTCTCCCAGTCCTTTACTAAAAAATCCCTAACTGTCTTTTAGAAAGAACACCATACTGGACCTACAGTCCCCTGAAAAGAATGCAAAAGGTCCCTATTTGTCTCAGCTCCTAACTGTGGGATTTTGTCGAATCATCATTTTTGCATTTTGTTTTAGTTGCTACACTGGACTTGCTTGTGTTTTCTGGCATACTGAAGCCAGAATGTACAATAGGTATTACAAAACTTACTTTTTTGGCTTAACTGTTAATTAATTATTTTTACTTTTGGATTTCACCTTTGTCTCACTAATTTAGAGTATTCAGAGTAAATTAATTCCTAATTTACTCCTCATTATTTCCTTTTCTCTTAGATTTTCTTTTAGAATGGTTGTGAACTGATATTTCATTTGAGAGGAAAGAGATTAAAAGTTATATAAAAGGTCAGGTCAGGTCAGGTCAGGGAGCATGCACTGGTACAGTGCATTGCCACGCCCACCACACAATGAAACAGCTCAGGATCCTGGTTGGCAACCCCTCAGGCAGACACAAGGTCCAGTCCCACATCCCGGAAATGGCCAGCTATCTGCCACAGCTAGGTGTTACATGGCTTGGTCCAGCCACTCGGGTCCTCAACAATGAGGATCCTGTAAGCCACATCACTCTTGGGGAATTGCACCACACAGCCATAGTGCTGTAACTGACACTCCCTCACAATGCAGGTAAGGCGCATCACTTGGGACTGCATGAGCAACCGCTCATTTGACACAAGGTCAAACCAGCAGTACTCAAGAATTCTCTGAAGAAACACAACTCCAAAGGAGTCCACTCTTGTCTCAGGTCACTGGTTAGAATCCATGTCTCGCAACCATATAGCAAAACAGGAAGCACCAGGACTCTAAAGACATGGACCTTCATCCTTTTGCAAGGACATCGGAAGCACCACACACCCCTTTACAACAACATCATGACCCTCCATGCTCTCACAATTCATCTACTGACTTCATAGGAAATGTTACCAGAATCATGAATGTCACATCCAACATTCAACAAGGTCGGCATTCTCTCCACAGGCAGACACACTGGCAATGGCTTTGCCCAAGAGGTCATTAAAGGCCTGGATCTTGGTTGTTGTCCAAGACACTTGCAAGCCCAAACACTCAGACTACTCGCTTAGTCTCTCAAGAACCCCGACCAGAGCATCCACCGACTCTGTGAAGATCGCAGCATCATCAGCAAAATCAAGATCAGTGAATCACCAACAGATGCCCCACAGCCACTGGACCCCACAACCCTACCCAACACCCAGTCCATGCAAGAATTGAACAAAGTAGAAGCAAGAACACACCCCTGACAAACCAAAGAATCAACTGGGAAAAATGTAGAGGTTCTGCCTCCACTGTACACGAGACTCAAACCAGTGTACAAGCCATGCCTAGCAACATTGGGGGGATCTGACAAAGTCTCAGAATGTCACACAAGGCAGCTTGATCAACTGAGTCGAACACTTTACAAAAATCAACAAAAAGGCTGCAAAGAAACTGCAGATATTTGTATTTGCGCTCCGTGAGAACCCTCAGTGCCAAGATGCGGTCGATGGTAGACTTCTTAGGGGTAAAACCAGACTTCTCCCGTGGCTTGTAGTTAAGCAAGTAATCACAGATCATCTTGTGCATGACCCTAGCAAAGACCGTACCCAGCACCAAGAGCAGTGTTATCCCCCTGTAGTTGCTGCAATCCAGGTTATCACCCTTTCCTTTCCAGATAGGGGCCACAAGTCCCATTTTGCACTCAGTTGGGATGACGCCCATCTCCCAAATGGAAGCAAAGATTGCTTGTAAAGCCAAGCCTTACCACCATCCTGGAGAATTTCACCTCAGATACCACAGATCCCTACAGCCTTCCCTACCCTCAGCTAGTTCACCACCTATACAATCTCAGCTAATTGGAGGATCAGCTTCAAGAACTGTGGAGCCAGAGATGTCCAATGTCTTCTTATCTTAGCCTCCTTATCTGCCCTCAAAGCTCTCGTAGCCGTGCTCCTCAGTTCACGGTACAGACAACAGCTGCCATCAAGCCATGCGCTGCGACTCCTCTTAATGATATCCAAGGTGCCCTGCAAGATGAACACAATCCTCAGCAACCTTCAGGGTCTTGTCATGGATGATCTTCCTGTGTGAAAACTAATTAGAAACTTAGTCTGATCTTGGAATCTGACTAGGTCAAGCCTCATTCTCGTAGCAGGTGGTAGCCTAACTGTACCTAAAATGTATCTTCAGAATAGCAACAAAAAGAATTCACAAACTGGGCACTTCTGTAGACCCTACAGTTCTGTAGGAGCCTTCAGTATCTTCTCAGAAGGATGTGATCAATCTCCATAACCGCACCACCAGCATTAGGGCCAGTTTATACTTTAAGCACGCATGATGGCTGCCACGCGATCCCCACATTCATTTGACGCATCTTCCGAGCATGTCCTTAGAAATTAAAGCGACGAGTGCACAAGATGCAGTACCAGCAAAATAATCGGGGGGGTACAGTGTGATCAAGTCGGAACGTGACTTCAGAGTCTCTGTTTACTATGAACATGTGACAGCAAGCCGCTTTGCAGATCCTACGGGATCAATGTGCGTGCTTCACTGTTTGATGTGGTAAAGCAAAATGCTGACATACAGATGTATTCATGGTGCTTTTCAAGCATTGCATATTCCTCATCATAATGGTAATCCTAAAATGGTGCTACTGTACAGTTTGTGTGTGCTTCTATTCACCTTCCGATGAGCAGATGCCCCATCCATTCATGAAATTTGCAAACTACACAGTTCCACTAATTTAAAAACACCCATAACTGAATGCAATGCAAATCTAATATTTGTTCAACTGCCGTAGTATTTTAAGGTTTATCGTAACGTGAGGAATCATGTTTAAAAAGAGAGAGGGGTGTAGAGTGTAAGACTGAAAACAGTGAGCAGGATATGTAGCAGTAATTAAATGATGATCAGGAGAGGCATCTGATTCAAATTCATTATATATTTGTAATTAGCTCTTTGAGATGTGCATGTTTGGGTTTGGGAACTGAGACAACTGCTGGACAGAAATTTGTAAAATCATTTGCATTTACTGAGGCACCTCACTTATGTGTTTTCTTTATATTCTTCTTTTGTCAATATATTTTCATTCCTCAGTGTTTCGGTATATTATTGCCATTTAAAGTGGTTTTCTGTTTCAGTGGGGTTGTGCAATCTCTACACTCAAAAGCTTATTGCATCTTATTTTTCCTTATGGATCTTTTGCAGCGCTCCATTCTTTACCAACAAGAGTGGAGTGCTGCAACTCAAAAGAGCAGCAAGAGTGGCACATGTGATATATATCTTTTTTTTCACTTTTTTTCTGTAAGTTCAACTTTTGAGGGTCTTGAAAGTGTTATTAGTGGTTCCCTTTCCAGAATTTTCCCAGTGTCATCTATAATTCAAAGTTCAGATTGTAGCACAATGTCACAGTGGTATACACATACCACCCAACTCTACTAATCAGATTTACAATTGAAATAAAATGTGAGCTGCACACATGCACACTTCCCTTCCTGGCTTTTTGTTATTCAGGTAAAAGTTGGATAGAATTGCAATTGAGCCAAACAGAAATGCACAGAAATTCATCTACTGCCAAACATACTGAAACAAAATTACAAGGAGCACATGTGGTCTGATGTCCTCTATGGAAAGCTAATGGCTTTATTTGCTCTTATGTCTGATCTTGAAATGTGCTAATTAACAAAACCTTTGCTTAAAATGCCTTATAAACCATCCTGGATGTGAAAAATATTTCATCTTACTTGTCAAGTGTTTGCATTTTGTTAACTACTTACTTGTCACTTCACATAGTAGTAAGAAAACATTTTTTGATAATAACATCCTGCTCTATAGTTCACATGCCTAAGTAGAATGTTGTTGTTGACAAACCATAAACTGTACCTCATATAATTATTTAGTTGACTCTATCTCTGAGCAAATGGTAATGTTTATTGGAAGCTAGCCAAAAGTACCCAGAGTCTGCAATCTGGTCAAAGACTTAGACACTTAAGTGACATGGTTAAGCAAAAATGTAGTTGATGGAAAAAATAAAAAAATTGCTGAGAGGCAGAACATCTGTATGATAAACTTTTAACAATTTTTGGCAAAAGTACTTCCAGTCTATTGTCAGGGGGCAAGAAGTTTGTAGATATTATGAGAGTATATGTGAGCACTCTAAATGACAAGTTGACTGAAACACAGCACATGAACACAATGTCAGCACCTTCTGTGAGAAGGACTAAAACTGTGCAACAAACACTGTCACTCGATCGTCTTCACTGTTCCTTCCAGTAGTCCACAGCTTATAGTGGGGTGTGTTTATTATTATTTCTTCCTAAAAAATGTTATCTATTTTTTCTTTTGACCTTATTTTTTTCAATTTTTTAAGTATATTTGATATTTTGAAAATAACTGGGTGACGTAATGTAAATATTTTTCTTCTCTCTCTTTCTTGCTCTCTCTGTGGTTTTGCTGCCATCCATGCACCTGCTGCTGCATGCTCTCACACTACAGTGCTGTTCTTGTGTAGTGCCAATTCTAGTTTAGGTGACTCCTAAGCTTTAACATTACATACAAGTTTTCCGTGGTTCCCACAGAACAATGACATAATGCATCAACATTATAAAATGGATCGCAGGATGGAATCATATTCAGTGCACTCTAAGTAAATGAAAGATGTATTCTTTTGAAAATAATCATCTTGCATTGTAAAAGTAAATTGGTAATTAAGAAGTGTTTGAACAATTGCTCAACAAACCAAATTATACTACCCCAATTTTCATTGGCTAGGTTTAAACAATCCATGCAACACAGGTGTGCACAGAGCAAGAATTCTGACATGTTAAGTGATGCTACTTCATATTTAAATTCTGTAATGCAGCAGCAAGCAGACTTACTGTATCATTGCATAGCATCTCAATTACTCCATATATATCTATATATGCTGTTGAAAATGGCAGCCATACTGTATTTTCAGTTTTGGAAACCAAAAATTCATTAAAACATTTGAAAGCTAGTGTTGAGCCTTGCATGTGCGTAAATGATAAACATGTTTGTTTTAAAGAACTTCAGTAACAATACATTTGAAGAACTATTGGTGGAGGTGAGGGGGTACTTTGAGATGAGAAACTACTATGTGATGGAGTACAAGAAGTCTTTCAATTTCATTGATAACCCTTACGTGTGACTGTGTATCTCCCTGACCCCAGTCATCATTCATATCAGCTTTCCTCAGTGTTCTGCACTGGAAAGTGAAATTGCTGAACTGGAGATTAACAACACACTGAAAGGTATGAGACAAACATTCCTAACAAAACAAAAGTGTGTGCAAAAGGTGGTCACCTTTTTAAATAGTATGTATACTCGTAATTACACATTTTCTATAGTAACATGATAAAAAATAAAACACAGGAACAGATAACATACACCAAGAACAGTCTATAAATACTGCTTTTCAAAATCAAGAACATGCTACTCCAATGCCATCATTAGGAGAGAAAGACTTATTAGACACACTTATTCCCTCAGATTTCTAGTATAGTTACCAAGAGAGTTTTACTTATATCACTATTTTTGTTTAATGCTGATGTATGGGGTATTGTTAAGGTTTCTTCGTACAACAAAACATTAATACTGCAAACATGAATAGGATTATGCCTTCTATAAACTAAATGTGTACTTTTATATCAACCAGGAAAATATCTACTTGGAAAATAGTCTGACCTCTGATTAAGACAGGTTTTCACCTTTTTCTGCAAGCCATTTTAGCCACTGCTGCATCAACAATAACCCCTTGGACAAAGAGATATGTGCTGTATTAAACAGGCTTATATTCGCTTTAGCCTTTTCCCTATAAAAGGTAGTTGAACTATGGAATATATCTGTGTGTCCAAATAAGGAAGTGTATAGTAATGCTCCCTTTATCCATCAGCATCTTTCTTCCTAAAACTCACTTAAAGTATGCTTAGCTGTTAAAGATGATAAAGACTTTTCAAAAAAGCATGTTTTATTTACTCATTTTTTATTCAGTCAGCAACCATGCTACTGTTAAAAACACCAATATTTAGTTAACAGACTGACAAATCAACATGTGCTATATGCAGCATGAAGGCTAATCATAGCAGGAGATATTTATACAAAATTGCTTGTTAAATGAAAGAATCAAAAGCAAAAAAAGTTTCATTTGTTTAGAAATAAAAATTACAAAAACACCATATTATCCTGGCCCTCTGATATAATAGGGTTAATCAAAATTGCCTATAATCAAAATGGAGGAGAAGAGATAGTATAATTGAATGTTAATGAGTGTGCTCTTCGGTGGGCTGGCGCCCTGCCCGGGGTTTGTTTCCTGTCTTACACCCTGTGTTTGCTGAGATTGGCTCCAGCAGACCCCCTTAACCCTGTAGTTAGGATATAGCGGGTTGGATAACGGATGGATGGATGAGTGTCCTAAATTTCCTAGAATAACATGAATCTGCTTTGTACTCATTCCAGTATGACATTGAAAGGAAATAAACTTCAACTATAAAGATAATGCACAACTACAAAATACAGAGTTATGTTTGAATACTTCTGTTTAAGGGTATGTAATGCCCACATGCCAACAGCTATGGGGCTCTACCATTTCCACACAAACAACAAGTATGATAAAAAAAAGTGCAAAGTGCTTTTTTAAAACATCCAGTGTCCAAACTGCAGTGCAAATGAGACTGAAATAAATACATAAAACAACAGTGCAGGGAATTAAAATCAATAAATAAATCCAATAAATTGTTAAAAACAAGGATAAAATTGGTCAGAATTGGTTTCCTTTCATTACGTTCCACAGTGTTCACTCTCACTCTCTCCCATCTCACACTGCTCACTTAACACACTGGGGCATGTGGTCAATCAACCAACTCCCATATCCCAGCCATCTCTGTCAATATCTACTATGACACTCTACAGCCCAACTCATTTGTCCTGCCACATTCCTTCAGTCTAGCAGAACCCCTGGAGTGCTCACTAGTCCCTGCTCTTCAAAATCAGCAGGGGGTAATCTTCCCCAGAACACCTCCACAGGGTTTCTCAGACAGCTCGCCTCCTTCAAAATGCCCTGTCCTGCCCTCTCTCTCTTTGCTGATTTCTTCCTTCCAGATTTATTTCTAGACTTCTACTTGTTCCTACTCTGACCTACTCAAACCTTTTCATAAACTTTTTATACTGAATGCTGGTGAGGTAAACAATGTATGAAGTCTCAATAAAGGATGTGGTGGCGCACATAAAACAAGCATTAGACAATTTCCCCATTAAATTCTCTGCAGCCACAGAATTTTCCTTCCACACACCTATGCTCAGGAGTTCTGAGCCACATTATTCTTTGAAATCATGTGCACCTGCTCAAACATGCCACAGACCCTGGACATGCTCCATCACATGGTAATTTCAACTGATTACATAATTATTTAGTGATACAACAGAGCTC
The DNA here is from genome assembly GCF_016835505.1 of Polypterus senegalus. Taxonomy (NCBI): domain Eukaryota; kingdom Metazoa; phylum Chordata; class Cladistia; order Polypteriformes; family Polypteridae; genus Polypterus; species Polypterus senegalus. Next base: position 236,256,254 of record NC_053154.1, read on the forward strand.
TGTCATCATCTTGCAGGTTTTTTTCACCATAAAGACATAAATATATATGGTATATATTCTAAACAGTTATGTCATTGAAAAGGATTTTAAAATTTTATTACATCAAAGAATTTGATTTCTTTATGCTTTGTTCTTATGCATAGTTTTATCACAATAGTAAGACAACTCAAGCCTATTTATGCCAAAGGTTTAAACATACACAATATACTTATTATTTACTTGACGATCACTGTCTAACATTACTAGTCACATCTTGAATACCTGTCATTACCATGTAGAGTGGATTAAATTGCTTCATTTCTAAGTATAGTTAATAGCATTATAGCTCAAAAACCATTATGAACTGGAAAACTAGTTACTAGATACAGTAGTAATTCAAACATTACATTTCCATTACCAGAAGTTACAAAAGTACTACATGATTGCTTCAAATTAAATCCATTTTATAATGTACAACAAAACTTTCATATATGACAGGGACAGACGTATATGTTGAAAATCTCAATGCAAATCTCTGTGTTGCAGCTAAGAGCTGCATTTGAGTTTATAACAGCTAATTCCCTCAACAATCTACCTAATAAAGAAACAGTGTAGTAGCCAACTAGGTCATTAACAAGGCTCCAGGATGAAAGATAGAAATGTGGCCATTTTTAGAGACTTTTAACATTAAATATTTAACAGACATGCCAACATGTAATGTTATACCCCTTTCAGACACATTCAAATCCTTGGTAAAAATATTCTTAATAATACAGTTGAAATAAAGGATGAGGTGACAAATTATAAGATAATTTATGTCCTCTTGAATATTATTTTCAGAGATGAATTAAAGCTGATCACAACATTTTACTTAGCAGGTACAGCTAGAAAGCTACAAAACTAGTAAAAAGAATCAGTACCACTGATTCATTATCAAATTACTCAACAATATATTCATTTCTGTTCTGATTTTCTTTCTTTTAAATTTTTTATAAATATTTAGTGAAAATCTGTGTCTCTGTTAATATCCAAATAATGCTACAATAAAAATGGCAATACAAGTAAAAATTACTTAAACATTAGTGCTCTTTGCACCAGAGAAACAAGAACTGTTAAAAATATTACTAATAATGATTTCTTGTTAAAGTTGATCACATCACAATATTTGCAATTCCATTGATTGACATCAGAAATCTTTCTCTTGAAGCAACATTTTAGTACTCGATAGAGTACTAAACAGAAAAATAGTCTATTATTACAAAGTAAGAAAATAGCACACACACATGCACTAGGGGACTTTGCCCCTTGCTCGCATCACTCACCAACCCCTGTGTTTGGTTTTCCAGATACACACATTTAAGATTTATTTTCTTTGAATTGTTGCTATTTCAGTAGTTTCACTTTTATTTCAGAACTTTGGAATCTTTCGAGTCCCACAATGCCGAATCTTTTAAATGAGACGTGTGTTTAATGACTTTGTACCATAATTCAGAATAGGTTACATCATCAGCAGTTAATATTTTTTTGCAAAGTAACCAATAAATGCACGTGAGGTATATATTCGGGAATGACTTTATATATTCTGACACTGACTTTATATATTCAGGAATGATTTTATATATTCCAATGCTGACTTTATATATTCAGTAATGACTTTATACATTCTAACTCTGACTTTATATATTCAGGAATTACTTAATATATTCAAGTTTTGACTTTAATTATTCAGGAATGACTTTATATATTCCGAACATCATTATAATTGCCTGTTTGGCACTACATTGGCACTGTACAATAGATATATAAAAAAACAGCTAAGGGGATAGATATATAGATAGATAGGAAGGAAAGGCACTATATGATAGGCAGACAGTGAAGCTGCTATGTAATAATAAAATTACTGTTATCTATAATAATAAAAGGCAAAGCCCTCACTGACTGACTGACTCACTGACTCACTGACTCATCACTAATTCTCCAACTTCCCATGTAGGTAGAAAGCTGAAATTTGGCAGGCTTATTCCTTACAGCTTACTTACAAGTTAAGCAGGCTTCATTTCGAAATTCTACACGTAAAGGTCATAACGGTCGATAACGGTCGACAACGTCCGCCATGTTGAACTTTCTTATTTATGGCCCCATCTTCATGAAATTTGGTAGGCGGCTTCCCTGCGCTAAGCGAAACCGATGTACTTACTTATTTCGATAGTATGACGCCACTGTCGGCCGCAATATTGAACTTTCCAACATCACCAATTTTTAAACTTCCCGTGTAGGTAGAAGGCTGACCCCATCTTCACGAAATTTGGTAGGTGGCTTCCCTGCGCGAACCAAAACCGATGTACGTACTTATTCCGGTGGTATGACGCCACTGTCGGCCACCATATTGAATTTTCCAAACGTCACTAATTCTCCAACTTCCCGTGTAGGTAGAAGGCTGAAATTTGGCAGGCCCATTCCTTACAGCTTAGTTACAAAAGTTAAGCAGGTTTCATTTCAAAATTCTACGCGTAACGGTAATAACGGTCAACAACGTCCGCCAAGTTGAAATTTCTTATTTACGGCCCCATCTTCACGAAATTTGGTAGGTGGCTTCCCTGAGCTAACCGAAACCAATGTACGTACTTATTTCGGTGGTATGATTCCACTGTCAGCCGCCATATTGCATTTTCCAACATCACTAATTCTCCAACTTCCCGTAAAGGTAGAAGGCTGAAATTTGGCAGGCTCATTCCTTACAGCTTACTTACAAAAGTTTAGCAGGTTTCATTTCAACAACGTCCGCCAAGTTGAACTTTCTTATTTATGGCCCCATCTTCTCGAAATTTGGTAGGCGGCTTCCCTGCACAAACCGAAACCAATTTACATACTTATTTCGGTGGTATGATGCCACTGTCGGCTGCCATATTGAACTTTTCAACAGTCTTTGTTACTTATGGGCCCATCTTCAAGAAATTTGGTACACGGGTTTCCAACGCTAACTGAATCCTACTTACGCATATATATATCGCCCATAGCCTGCAGCTCGGTCACCGTGTGAGGCGGCATTGGGTCCCCCATCCCAACGCCTCCCACGTTGTTGGCTGCCTGCCTATATAAGGCCGTCCGTAGCTCCAGTCTCTACATTCCCTTCCTTGCTTCGCCACGGGGATTCACTTCTTCCTACTGATAACTACAGCCTTTTTGTTTAATCAACAGCTTCTCTGCTGTTTTATTGTTTGTTTATTACAATTATAGTTATTGTATAGGTATTTTACACTTACTTTACATTGCTCAGTCAAACACTGTATTAGTATGGTGTTCCTAATAATCCTTTAGGTGAGTGTATATATATATATATATACACATATATATACATATATACATACATATATATAATCCTTTAGGTATATAGTACATATATATATATACATATATATATATATATATATATATATATATATATATATATATATATATATATACTATATACACTCACCTGATTTACGAACACCATACTAACTTTCTTCAGAACTGCCTTAATTCTACGTGGCATTGATTCAACAAGGTGCTGAAAGCATTCTTTAGAAATGTTGGCCCATATTGATAGGATAGCATCTTGCAGTTGATGGAGATTTGTGGGATGCACATCCAGGGCACGAAGCTCCCGTTCCACCACATCCTAAAGATGCTCTATTGGGTTGAGATCCGGTGACTGTGGGGGCCATTTTAGTACAGTAAACTCATTGTCATGTTCAAGAAACCAATTTGAAATGAATCGAGCTTTGTGACATGGTGCATTATCCTGCTGGAAGTAGCCATCAGAGGATGGGTACAATGTGGTCATGAAGGGATGGACATGGTCAGAAACAATGCTCAGGTAGCCCACGGCATTTAAACGATGCCCAATTGGCACTAAGTGGCCTAAAGTGTGCCAAGAAAACATCCCCCACACCATTACACCACCACCACCAGCCTGCACAGTGGTAACAAAGCATGATGGATCCATGTTCTCATTCTGTTTACGCCAAATTCTGACTCTACCATTTGAATGTCTCAACAGAAATCGAGACTCATCAGACCAGGCAACGTTTTTCCAGTCTTCAACTGTCCAATTTTGGTGAGCTCGTGCAAATTTATTTTTCCCATTTGTAGTGGAGATGAGGGGTACCCGGTGGTGTCTTCTGCTGTTGTAGCCCATCCGCCTCAAGGTTGTGCGTGTTGTGGCTTCACAAATGCTTTGCTGCATACCTCGGTTGTAACGAATGGTTATTTCAGTCAAAGTTGCTCTTCTATCAGCTTGAATCAGTCGGCCCATTCTCCTCTGACCTCTAGCATCAACAAGGTATTTTTCGCCCACAGGACTGCCGCATACTGGATGTTTTTCCCTTTTCACACCATTCTTTGTAAACCCTAGAAATGGTTGTGCGTGAAAATCGCAGTAACTGAGCAGATTGTGAAATACTCAGACCGGCCTGTCTGGCACCAACAACCATGCCACGCTCAAAATTGCTTAAATCACCTTTCTTTCCCATTCTGACATTCAGTTTGGAGTTCAGGAGATTGTCTTGACCAGGACCACACCCCTAGATGCATTGAAGCAACTGCCATGTGATTGGTTGATTAGATAATTGCACTAATGAGAAATTGAACAGGTGTTCCTAATAATCCTTTAGGTGAGTGTATATATATATCTATACTAATAAAAGGCAAAGCCCTCACTGACTGACTGACTGACTCACTGACTCATCACTAATTTTCCAACTTACCGTGTAGGTAGAAGGCTGAAATTTGGCAGGCTCATTCCTTACAGCTTCCTTACAAAAGTTGGGCAGATTTCATTTCGAAATTCTACGTGTAATGGTCATAACTGGAAGGTATATTTCTCCATATACTGTAATGGAGTTGAGCTCGAAAGCCATGGGGGCGGAGTTTCGTGTGACATCATCACGCCTCCCACGTAATCACGTGAACTGACTGTCAACGCAGTACGTAGAAAACCAGGAAGAGCTCCAAAAAGCGCTGAAGAAAACATGCATTATATAATTGAGAAGGCAGCGAAACAATAAGAAGTGAGCGAGTGACATATACAACCATATTCATGAGTGCTGCTACTTCAGAAACAAAGCACAGTGTAAATCTAAAGTTTAAATTAAGTTCATAGACACACTGCCGCTGGCGTTTGTCATGCCCACAGGTAATGCGGGATACAAGTTTAATGAGAGGACGCAGGATATAAACGAGAATTTTGATCACTTTGTAACTAAGTTAAAATTGCAGGTAAAGGGCTGTGCTTATGCAAATTCCGAGAGACTGTGTTTGTGGGGGATTGACAGTTAAGGTGGGTGGGGGAGTCACGTCATCATCTCCCCTCCCATTCACCTCATTTCGCTCTGAGCTGAGCTCCACAGCTAACGCAGTCTTACAGAAGTGACTTTGTGACGCTGCTACCAAATAAACGCTGTCTGTAGAGTTTCTCCACATGGAATCCTCCAGGCACTACTTACAAAAGGTTACATTGACAATCGTGTTACGTTATTTTTAAAATGTTTCCTTTTCTTAGCACAAGCACAGCTGAGAAGCTTCGATACATGTGCTCCATAACGCATTAAAAAATAATGCATTTAATCACACTTTCAATTCCAAGCAAAGGGGAACTTCTGTCAATGCATGATTTCCTGGGACACCGATTACATTGATCAGCGCTTCCTGATTGATTTTACCCTCACACCCCCTTGGTTTGAGAAGAAGTATGAAAAAATATGAGGTTAACACAGAAAAACAGATCACCAATTGAATCTTTATGAATAATCGATTCGCCATCAATAATTGTTTTGGTAAAGCCATACTCAGTGTAATCCTCCTTCCATTTTATAAATTTTTCCGCCACTAGCCATGATTAAATGAACGGTAAAAAAGTAAGAGCGAAGTGTGGGTGACTTATTCAGGCAGGCAGGCGACAACTCAATAGCTCGAATTTGGATATAAGTAGGTTCTATTTAGTCCCCAGAAATATCTTTGGTAAGAATGGAAGTTGAATTTAGTCTTTAAATTTCTATGGTAAAGAAAAAGTTTTGCAATGATGACTAAATCTAGCTATATAAAGTCAAAACTTCTATATATAAAGTCATTCCCAAATATATAAAGTCAAAACTTGATTATATAAAGTCACTGTCGAAATATATAAAGTCAAAACTTGAAGATATAAAGTCCTTCCCAAATATATAAAGTTAAAACCTGAGTATATAAAGACGGCGTTGGATTATTTTGGAATATATAAAGTAAGCGCTAAAATATATAAAGTCAAATCTTGAATATATAAAGTAGCGTCGAATATATAAAGTCAAATCTTGAATATATAAAGTCAGCGCTGGAATATATTAAGTCAAAACTTAAATACAGTATATAAATTCAGCGTCAGAATATACAAAGTCAGCGCTGGAATATCCATCCATTTCCCAACCCGTTGAATCCGACCACAGGGTCAGGGGGGTCTGCTGGAGCCAATCCCAGCCAACACTGGGCGCAAGGCAGTAACCAATCCTGGGCAGGGCACATGCATCATTTTCAAAACATTAACCGAACATTGTTTTTTTAATTTATTTTTCTGAATACGTTTTTGTTAACTTACTTCAGTTCAGAGTCGTTTCAATCAATATATTTTGACTTTGACTTTATATATTCACGAATGAGTTTATATACTCCGATGTTGACTTTATATAATCAGGAATGACTTTATAAATTCCGATGCTGACTTTCAAGTTTTGAATTTATATATTCCAGCGATGACTTTATATATTCAAGTTTTGACTTTATATATTTAGAAATGACTTTATATATTAAAGTTTTGACTTTATATATTCTGGCCTTGACTTTTATATATTCAGAAAATCAATGTATTTGCCTGTTTGGCACCCCATATATATATGTGTGTATATATGTACCGTATATATATATATATATATATATATATATATATATATATATATATATATATATATATATATATACACTGTATATATATATATATATATAGATAGATTCAGATATATATATATATATATATATAGATATGACAACACCACTCATATCAATGACAAATCATGTTACGTTATTTTTTAAATTTTTCCTTTTCTTTTTCATAACTTCTTTTACACACTGCTTCTCCGCTGCGAAGCGCAGGTGTAAGAGCCAATCTTAGAAAGTTAAAGTTCTGAGTTAGATGTTTGCTTAAATTGAATAGAATATAAATGTCTTTTATAGTCATAGCTTATGGTATGGTCTTTCCCCCTATAACTTAGCAAGAGATAGAACCTTCTTACTATAACTGAGTAACAGTGTAATAATAAGCTTTTTTATTTGGAACAGGTTGCTGTAAAGAGGGACTTGAAAGACCCATTTTTAGCTTAGAAATGGGATAAGCATACAGTTTTCTGACCATTTTGAAATGGTTAGAAATGTGAAGTAAATAGTAATGATTTGAGAAGTAACAAGATTAAGCTTAGAACTGAACGTTTCTTAGCATTAATTTTCCCTTTTTTGCTATTTTAATTTCCCTTTTTTTGTGTAATCTGCCTTACTTTAAAACTTAACTAAACTAAAGATATTTTGTCTGTGGAATCATTTCTGCGAGTCAGGCTTTTGTTGAATCCCATTTTTTTGAGTTGAAGCTGCAGAACTTTGGTAATTTTGGGAAAACGCAGCTACATTTCGTCAGAAAACTAGGCTAGCTATCTAAGGCCTGAACTGGAATCTACCATTCGAGAACAGAAGACACTTCTGCTACAGAACTCGTCAATAAAGGAAAAGAACTGAATCATTCAGAAGGTACTGTGCACTTATTTACTATCTTCGCATGATCATAAATGAAAGCAAGGTCTCCGTACCTTAAGAAGATTTGAGAGACTGTGATATTATTAAAGGACGTCTTGGAAAAGGACATTTTGGATTATTGGATGTGCTTTTGCCTGAGTCATTGGAGCCTTGTTTCAAGAAAGTAATCTGCCTTATTGGAACGTCCCTATTGTGATGAAATTGCTGTCTGGAAACGTCCTGTCATTTGATTGAACTGTTGTCATGGCAATGTCTAAACAGAGCTCAAGTGAGATTGGCAGCGATCTGAGTACAGACTCGAAGTCAGAAAATATAATTAGGGATCTTAAAGATCACATAAGTCAGAGGAAAGATAAGATTTCCGTGTTCATAACTGAAATCGAAAGTCTTAAAGACATTTCAGGAAACCGCTTAATTGTAGCAGAAAGATTTCATGATTTTCGTGCGATCCACAGAGAGATAGAGGAGTTACACGAAAAGCTACTAGCTACTTTAAATAAGGAGGGAGCGATTAAGAAACAGAAAAAGACATTCGCCGAAAGCTCTAAGAAATGGAATGAGTTTGCTGCCGCTACAACGGCATGGCTGAAAGATGCAAATGAACAACTAGTTGATCAATTCGAAGAGATGCAATTTCAAGAACGGGTTCGTTCAAAGTCAAAAACACAAAAGATATCCCCTCAGTTAAAGCATGCCCTTGATATTAAACTTGATTCTTTAGACCAGAAAACCGCAGCCGCATCGTCATCTTCTACAGCAGTGTTGATTGAACAATCGACACTTGATAGTATTCTACAAACGCTACATGAACTTAAAGAAAAGCAGGAACGAACCGACACTCAGAGCTCTGCAAATGATATACTAAATGTGCTAGCGCGGAATCAAGCCGAATATCAAAAGGGCCAACTTGAATGCAATAAAGCAATTATTGAAATGACTAAATCGATAGCTGATCAAAGGATAACACCTCCTCCAGTATCTCCAGCACCGCGTGGAGAGGTACCGCATAGACAGGTCCCTTTATTTTCAGGTGACCAGCTGACTTACACAAAATTTATCAGAACTTTCGATCATGCTGTAGGTAATATATTAACAGACCCACAAGATAAATTGGATTATTTGATCCAATACACAAGAGGACCAGCCCAAGAAATGATTGAAGGGTGTACGCGATTGCCACCAGATGAAGGATATGAAAAGGCTAGAAAACAGCTTGAAAGTTACTATGGTAACCAAGCGTTCATAATAGATACATACATAAGCAAAGCTTTAAAGTGGCCTCAAATAAAACAAAATGATGGGGAAGCCTTGAGAGATTATGCAACATTTCTTGATAACTGTAAGGACTTCATGACTAAATGATATAGGTGGTGAGACGTAGCTTACGAAATTGAAGATGAAGAAGATAGAGAGATCGACATTCACGATTTAACTTTTTACATAAAGAAGCTAAGAAATGTATACATCCCGTTTATGGCGACGTAGAGAAAAAAGAAAAAAACTGACAAAAGTAGGTCTCCTCAGAAGTACGGACAGAAATCAGGAAGTATTTTCACCACCAATATTTCTAATGAAGCCGAAAAGGAAACTCAAGAAATCTCTGTTAAAAATAATGTTAACGATACATGTGCATTTAAAAAACCTTGCGCATTTTGCGGTGATCAGCATATTCTCGCCGAATGTGAAAAAATGAAAGAATTGCCACATAAAGAAAGAATTGACTTTTTAAAATCTAAAGGTTTATGTTTTCGCTGTCTCAAACAGGGTCATCTAAGTAAGAATTGTAAAGAGAGAATGAAATGTCAGACATGTTCTTTACAGCACCCAGATATCCTGCACATTAAAGGGGACAGTGGAACAGTATTTAAAACTAAGGCTAGTGTGACATCTACAGAAACGGAAACCGAGACTGGAACTTGTACCTTTACAGGGGCCGGAGAAGAATGTGCACTGCAAGTAGTTCCTGTTAAGGTAAAATCCAAGAAAAGTGAAAGGTATGTAGAAACATATGCCTTTATAGACCTCGGCAGTACAGTAACAATTTGCACTGAAAGGCTCCAAAGACAATTGAGCCTTCAAGGGAGAAGGACGCAAGTATTTCTCAAAACTATGAGTAATTATGATGATGACTCAAAAGCGCTAACCCAATGTTCTGTCTTATCAGATTTACAAGTCTGTGGTCTCAATGACAATGAATATATTGATTTGCCAAAGGTCTTCACACAGGTCTCCATTCCCAGTGAACAGAGAAAGTATTCCACTACAAGAAGATATCGATAAGTGGGCATATCTTAAAGAGGTACGTCTATCTCATATTGACTCTGAAGTTGATCTTTTAATAGGAATCAACTATCCAGAAATCTTCAAGCAGTCACGAATCATACCTAGCCAAGGAGGTGGACCTCATGCTATGAAGACCGCACTTGGATGGGTAGTTGGTGGACCATACAAAGAGATAAATGACCTCGCAAAACAAAGTGGTAAGATGTCTAAACATTCAATCAATCGTGTGTCAATAACAGAAATTGAAGATATGCTGCTGCAACAGTATAACACAGATTTTCCAGAGCGCAATTGTGAAGAAAAAGAGGAAATGTCACAGGAAGACATCAAGTTCATGCGCATAGCTTCAGAATCTGCAAGACTGGTAGGTGGCCACTATTGTTTAAATTTGCCTTTGAAGGATGAAACACTTAAAATGCCGAATAACCGCTGTATTGCTGAACAGCGTGCTATTGGACTCAAAAGAAAATTGAGCAAAAATTCAGGTTTCCACGAAGACTATAAAGCCTTCATGAAAAACATTATAGACAATGGTTATGCTGTAAAAGTACCTAAAGAAAGCCTGAATTGCAATGAAGGCAGAGTGTGGTACATCCCACATCATGGTGTGTATCATCCAAAGAAAAATAAGATTCAAGTGGTCTTTGACTGCACTGCCACCTACCAGGGGATTTCACTTAATGAACAATTACTAAAAGGCCCTGACCTAACTAACACACTCATTGGCGTCCTTACAAGATTCAGAAAGGAGCCAGTAGCCTTAATGGCAGACATTAAGTCAATGTTCTACCAAGTTAAGATACCAGACAAAGACACAGATCTTTTACGTTTTCTATGGTGGCCTGAAGGTAATCTAAGTAAAGACCTAGAAGAATTCAAAATGACAGTACATCTTTTGGTGCTACTTCTTCACCCAGTTGTGCTTCTTATGCTTTAGTAGAACAGCCAAGATGCCAGAGATATATTTCCTGAGGAAGCTGTTAACACCGTTCTCAACAACTTCTATGTGGATGACTGTTTAAGGTCAGTGACAACAGAAGAACAAGCAATAAAGCTGGCAAAGGACCTCCAAGCTCTATGCCTCAAAGGGGGATTCCATTTGACTAAGTGGGTGAGTAACAACAGAGCAGTTTTATTGTCCATACCTGAAGAAGACAGAGCTCATGAACAAAAGGACTTAGATTTGAGCCACAGTCTCCTTCCCACAGAGCGTGCCCTGGGCATCCAGTGGTGCACAGAAACTGACAGTTTCAAATTTCAGATTAAGTTGCAAAACAAGCCCGCTACAAGGCGTGGTATCCTGTCTGTTGTTAGCTCAGTTTATGATCCACTTGGTTTTCTAGCACCTGCTTTACTGCCAGCAAAGCTTATTCTAAGAGACTTATGCAAAGAGAAATTTGGGTGGGATGAAGAAGTAGAAGTCAAACACATTCAGAAATGGAAAAATGGATGGATGATTTGAAGTTACTTACAGACTATAAAGTGAACAGATGCTTCAAACCTACTGGGTTTGGAACCATAAAGACAGCACAAATGCACCATTTTGTAGATGCTAGTGAAGATGGATATGGCACTGTCACTTATCTTGTTTAAACAAATGAAGAGGGCAAAAGGCATTGTTCATTCCTGATGGGCAAGTCAAGAGTTGCACCATTGAAACAGGTCACAATTCCAAGAATGGTGGTTAAAATGGACAAAATGCTTAAAGGTGAGCTTCAAATGCCCCTACAAGAATCTACATTTTGGACTGACAGCACCACGGTGCTAAAATACATCTCAAATGAAAGCACTCGATTCAAGACCTTTGTTGCAAACAGAATTTCCGTGATCAGAGATCATTCACAACCTTCACAGTGGAGGTATGTCACATCTGTCCTTAACCCAGCTGATCAAGCTTCTAGAGGGTTAAGCATAGAAAACTTTCTCAAGAACACCACATGGTCACAAGGTCCAAGTTTCTTATTGAAGTCAGAACGTGAGTGGCCAAAAAGATCAGATCAACTGAATGATTCACTTTTTGAAGATGATCCAGAAGTTAAAACTTGTGCAGTTAATATGACAAAAATAGAAGAAACAACTGAACCCATCAACAAACTAATCACTTATTTTTCAGATTGGCATCGCTTGAAGAAAGCAGTGGCTTGGTTCATAAGTTCAAAGACATACTGTTGCACTTAAGAAATGAAAGAAAAACATTTCAACTAGAAGTCAGTCAGACTAAAGGTAATCCAAAAGAACAAAAATCACTCATCACGAAGCACATGAAAAAGTATAAACGAACTTTAAAACCAAGTCCAATTTCTCTAGATGACTTAGTTAAAGCTGAAACAGAGCTTATCCGTCAAAGTCAACAGCAAGAATTTCCAGAAGAATTAAAAGCTCTAAAGAAAAAGAATAGTCAAATATATAAACTGTTGGAGGAAGACTCTGTAAAGCTGCAATGCCCGAAGAAGCTAAACATCTTGCAATTCTACACAAGCATTCACATGTTGCTTCACTCATATTGCAGCACATTCATCAATGCATTGGACTTTGTGGGCGCAACTATGTGCTTGCACAATTACGGCAGAAATACTGGATACCTCAAGCGAATTCAGCTATCAGAAAAATAATTTCAAAATGCACAACATGCAGAAGATACAATACGAAAGCAGGTGAGCAAAAAATGGCAGATTTGCCAGAAGATCGCCTAGCATCAAACCAACCACCGTTCACTAATGTTGGAGTTGACTATTTTGGCCCCTTCTTAGTCAAAAGAGGAAGAAGTTTGGTCAAGAGGTACGGAGTAATCTTCACATGTCTAACAACCAGAGCTGCACACATAGAGATCGCACATAGCTTACACACTGATTCTTGTATCCAAGCCATACTCCGATTTACGGATGGAAGAGGACAAGTTAAAATCATGCGCTCAGACAAGGGAACAAATTTCGTTGGAGCAGAAAGAGAGCTACGAGAAGCTATTAAAAAATTAGAACACAAAAAAATCAGTGACGCCATGATGCAAGAACAAATCAAATGGATTTTTAATCCACCATCAGCCTCTCACCAATGGGGGGGGGGTGTGGGAAAGACAAATCAGAAGCATAAGAAAGATTTTAAATTCAACACCAACAAACACTCGATGATGAAAACCTTCCTACAATGATGTGTAGAGTGGAATCAATACTCAATAACAGACCCCTTACAAAGACATCAGATGATCCAAATGATTTGGAACCACTCACACCCAATCATTTATTATTGAAGACAAAGCCTGAAATACCACCTAAACTCATTTCAGAAAATGAACCATACCCAAGAAGACGCCGGAAACAAATTCAATACATGACTGATTTGTTTTGGAAAAGATGGACAAAATAGTATTTGCCAATACTTCAAAAACGTCAAAAATGGCTTGCACCAAGAAGAAATTTTGAACCAGGGGACATTGTTCTAATTGTAGATAAAGCTACACCTCGCAATTCCTGGGTAATGGGTCGAGTCATCAAGACAATGCCAGATGCCAAAGGTGCAGTCAGAAGAGTTTGTGTGCAGACCAAAACCAGCACACTGGACAGACCCGTGAAAAAAACTGTGCCTGCTTCAAGAAACAGCCAATGTTTGAAATATGAAATTTTTTAAATGTTTGTTTGCAGTGTTATTGCTAATGATTTGAAAGGAATAGTTAATATAAAAGTAATTTGTTCATATTTAAGTAAAGTATAGTAATTGTCTCCGCTCCTGCATAGCCAATTAGGGGCCGGAAATGTAAGAGCCAATCTTAGAAAGTTAAAGTTCTGAGTTAGATGTTTGCTTAAATTGAATAGGATATAAATGTCTTTGTAAGAGCCAATCTTAGAAAGTTAAAGTTTTGAGTTAAACTCATATTGATGTTTGCTTAATTTAAATAGAATATTAATGTCTTTCATAGTCATAGCTTATGGTATAGTCTTTTCCCCCTATAGTTAACAAGAGATAGAACCTTCTTACTATAGCTGAATAACAGTGTGATAATAAGCTCAGTTTGTTTAGAACAGGTCTCATTAAAGAGTGACTTGAAAGATCCATTTTAAAGCTTAGGAATGGGATAAGCATACAGTTTTCTGACCGTTTTGAAATGGTTTAGAAATGATAAGTGAGAAGTAACGATTTGTGATGTAACAAGATTAAGCTTAGAATTGAACTTTTCTTAACTTTAACTTTTTCTTTTTTGTTATTTTAATTTTTTCTTTTTGTGTGAATTGTTTTACTTCAAAACTAAACTAAACTCTCAAAAACCAAGATATTTTGTCTGTGGAATCATTTCTACGCGTCAGGCATTTGTTGAATCCCATTTTTTTTGAGTTGAAGCTGCAGAACTTTGGTAATTTTGGGAAAACGCAGCTACAGTCTTTTACAGTCATAGCTTATGGTATGGTCTTTCCCCCTATAACTTAGCAAGAGATAGAACCTTCTTACTATAACTGAGTAACAGTGTGATAATAAGCTTTTTTGTTTGGAACAGGTCCCTGTAAAGAGGGACTTGAAAGACCCATTTTTATCTTAGAAATGGGATAAGCATACAGTTTTCTGACCGTTTTGAATTAGTTAGAAATGTTAAGTAAATAGTAACGATTTGAGAAGTAACAAGATTAAGCTTAGAACTGAACTTTTCTTAGCATTAATTTTCCCTTTTTTGTTATTTTAATTTCCCTTTCTTTGTGTAATCTGTCTTACTTTAAAACTTAGCTAAACTTTCAAAAATGAAAATATTTTGTCTGTGGAATCATTTCTGCGCGTCAGGCTTTTGTTGAATCCAATTTTTTGTTGAAGCTGCAGAATTTTGGTAATTTTGGGAAAAAGTAGCTACAGCAAAATACCCGCGCTTCGCAGCGGCACAGTACTACCTTAAAATTTTTAATAAGAAGAAAATTAAACCTATTTAAACTGAGTGAAAATATACCAATAATTATTTGTTAAGGATCTCTTTGTATACCACATTGTGATTTCGCCCCTCCGGTTGTAATATGACCAAGCTGTGCGCTGAGCCTACTCCTGAGCATGCAACGTACAGTTGGCCATGTGAACAGTAATCTTGTTTCAAATCTCACAGCTTGGATTGCTGCTGTCATAATCAGTTTGAGTTTCATGGTTTGTTTCAATTACGACAGTATTTGCAGGACTTGTGTTGAAGTGACATTCGGCATCTGTCAAGCGTTGTGAGCATACAACCGGTTTCATCAATAACTTCACATCCAGCTTTTGAGAGTTTAAACATTCATAAACATCAAAGTGTCCACTACTGAAATCGTCACCTGTGAGCCTAAGATGTTTAAGAGGCATTTGGCAGTTGTCAAAAGGTGTAAAATATTTGGCCATTTCGGTACACTTGAAAGAGACAACCGAACAATTCAGCGGCAGCCATCAACTCAAATGCAGAACCATAGGTGAAGGGCTTAAGAATTTCACTCTTATAGTGCTCCTGTGTAGTATAATTATCTCCTGTACCATCATCAGTCCACACCTTGAACCTGTCTCAGTCATTCAATACATAAGACACAATGTTCCTCCGGATATCAAGAGTGAGCCTGATGTGGCCATGCAATATGTAACACAGAGAATGGAAAAGGTAGGTGCTATCTCCGGGCATGGAAACCACTCGGTAAGTGACAGTTCTTTGATCGATGGTGATCACCTCAATAGACATGTTAATGGGGTTACGGTTGGAATGATAAAGGAAATGGGTACCTGAACAATGTAAAGTAAGTCTAAAATGCCTAAACAATAACTATAATCATAATAAACGAACAATTAAACAGCGGAGAAGCCGTGGATTAAATAAAAAGGCTGTAGTTATCAGCAGGGAGTCGTGAATCCTGTGGCGAAGCAAGGAAGGGAATGTAGAGACCGGAGCGACGGACAGCCTTATATAGCCTTATATCGCGTAATGGTCATAACGGTCAACAATGTCCGCCATGTTGAACTTTCTTATTTACGGCCCCATCTTCAAGAATTTGGTAGGTGGCTTCCATGAGCTAACCGAAACCAATGTACGTACTTATTTCGGTGGTATGATGCCACTGTCGGCCACCATATTGAACTTTCCAATATCACTAATTCTCAAACTTCCTGTGTAGGTAGAAGGCTGAAATTTGGCAGGCTCATTCCTTACAGCTTGCTTACAAAAGTTTAGCAGGTTTCATTTTGAAATTCTACGCGTAATGGTCATAACGGTAAACAACGTCCGCCATGTTGAACTTTCTTATGTATGGCCCCATATTCACGAAATTTGGTAGGTGGCTTCCCTGCGCTAACCGAAACCAATGTACGTACTTATTTCGGTGGTATGATGCCACTGTCGGCCGCCTTTTTGAACTTTTCAACAGTCTTTGTTACTTAATGGCCCATCTTCAAGAAATTTGGTAAACAGGTTCCCAACGCTAACTGAATCCTACTTACGTACATATATACGTCCATAGCCTGCAGCTCGGTCACCGTGTGAGGCGGCATTGGGTCCCCCATCCCAACGCCTCCCGCGTTGTTGGCTGCCTGACCTATATAAGACTGTCTGTCGCTCCGGTCTCTACATTCCCTTCCTTTCTTCGCCACGGGATTCACGTCTCCCTACTGATAACTACAGCCTTTTTGTTTAATCCACGGCTTCTCCGCTGTTTTATTGTTTGTTTATTACAATTATAGTTATTGTGTAGGTATTTTACACTTACTTTACATTGCTCAGGTACCCATTTCCTTTATCATTCCAACCCCCATTAGCATGTCTATCGAGATGATCATATTGCACGGCCATATCAGGCTCACTCTTGATATCCGGAGGAACATTGTGTCTTATGTATTGAATGACTGGGACAGGTTCAAGGTGTGGACTGATGACGGTACAGGAGATAATTATATTACACGGGAGCACTATAAGAGTGCAATGCTTAAGACCTTCACCTATGGTTCTGCATGTGAGTTGATTGCTGCCACTGAATTGTTCGGTTGTTGCTTTCAAGTGTACCGAAATGGCCAAATATTTTACACCTTTCGACAACCGCCAATGCCTCTTAAACATCTTAGATTCACAGGTGAGGATTTCAGTAGTGGACACTTTGATGTCTATGAATGTTTAAGCTCTCAAAAGCTGGATGTGATTTTATCGATGAAACCGGTTGTGTGCTTACAACGCTTGACGTAATGTCGTAATTGAAACAAACCATGAAACTCAAACCGATTATGACAGCAGCAATCCAAGCTGTGAGATATGAAACAAGATTACTGTTCACATGGCCAACTGTACGTTGCATCCTTAAGAGTAAGCTCAGTGCACAGCTTGGTCATGTTACAACCGGAGGGCCGAACTGACAACATGGTATACAAAGAGATCCTTAACAAATAATTATTGGCATATTTTCACTCAGTTTAAAAAGGTTTAATTTTCTTCTTAATAAAAATTTTAATGCAGTATTTTGCCGCTGCGAAGCGTGGGTATTTTGCTAGTATATATATATATATATATATATGAACCAAATACCACTAATTCACTCATCAGAAATTCTCTGAACCATGAGGACTCGGGACTTCAAATTTGGAATGTAGGTTAGCCTTGGCCAATAGATGCTCGCTAAGAAATGGTTTTAAAAATTTTGTGGTCCAAGCGCGAAATTTCTTATAGTTTTTTTAGAACCGTTTTTATGTCAGTCCGCTTTTCATGAGAGAATTACTTAACGGATTTAGATCGGGTTTTATTCTATAATTTGCTTGAACATTTCGTTGATTTTGCGACTTTCTCATCACGCTAAGTATCATAGTTCGTGTGCGGTACCGATTTATTAGCGTGAATCAGGGCTGTGGTGAGGGGGCGGGGCCCTCCTCACTCACGCGTCTGCCTCAGGGCGTAACCTTAACTCCTCTTAGTTAATGAACGAGAGAACTACTTAACGGATTTAGATCTTTTTTTTTTCTATAATTTGTTTGAACATTCTGGTTGATTTTGCGATGTCTCTCATTGCACGAAGAATCATAGTTCGCTTGCAGAAGTGATATATTTGCACAAATCCGACACAGAGGCTGCGGGCTGAGGGGAGGTAAAAAAGAGTGGCGTCAGGAGTAGAGGGCTAGGCGGGGCCCTCCTCACAGTCCTGTTTAACTAACACACAGGTAAAGCTGCAGGGGATGGCTATATATATAGTGGACTAGGGCCGGACATTCATCCCGGCCAATACCCCCAGGCCACCAGAGGGAGCCATCCCTGCGACATGGAGATATCCCGAATTCCAGCAGAGCATCATGGACATTAGAGTTTTCCTGTACAGCCCTGCTGGATAACGTCGGGGCTGCCAGAGGACGCTGCAGGGAGGCTCAGAGACTTCTATTTTACCTCTAACCAGGAAGTACGTCTTAATCACAGCAACAGATGAAATGACGTACTTCCGGGATGAAGAAGAAGAGTTCTGATCTGACCCGGAAGTCCTAGGCAGTCACATGGACTGATGGTTCAGAAGCACTTCCGGGTCAAGGACTATATAAAGAACTGTGGGAGATCCCAGGGTTGAGCGGAGTCTCACGCAGAGTTGCTTCTGGGAGAGTAGAGGATTGTTTGAATATTGGATATTGTTTATTATATGAGTATTGTGGAGTGGAGGGTGCTTTGTGCACTTTATTGTTCAAATAAATTTAAGATTTGAACTTTTATCTGGCGTCTCATCAGGGGGTTCAAGGGGACGACAGCGCCCCCTATCTGTCACAATATATATCTAGAGAGAGAGAGAGAGAGAGAGAGAGAGAGAGAGAGAGAGAGAGAACACTGTTAAAACCACCAAATAGAAGGTGCAAGAACATAATACATACTTGTCACATTTATATTAATAATAGTAGGCTGAAAGTAACACAAATGAACACAGTATAGTAAATTATCCAAAAGGTGTTACCAGGTCCAAAACAGGTATGCAAGTGGCACTAAAGAGAAAATATTACTTACAAGCCCCAAATGTAAAATGAGATGACAGTCTCTTCCATTACCATAAAAGAGGGTTGCTGAAGAGTTTTGAGCCCCATAAAGTCAGAAGAATTTTGTCTTGGTCTAGTAACTATACAAAACTATAGAACTATACAAAAATGAACATAAAGGATACTGCTGTATATGGAGGAAATTAGCAGAGTTAATGTGATGTCTGGGTTTTTAAATATAAAAGATATTTTAGAACTGTAGCTATACCTAAAGTCTTCTTAGGGTATTGTGATGAGAATGGCCAGGGAGTTCCAAATGGAGCTTCACACCTCAAAAGTCATTTGGGACTGCACTAGAAGTATCACCTGTGTGCAGTTTAAAAGATGATGCCAACCAGTCTTTGTGGAATTTGGAAAGAGAAGGTAAGATAGGACAAAGAGTTGACACAGAGGCAGAATGGTGGGTCATGATAAACAGTAAGTACAGGAAGTTATTAAGACAGTGGTTTATGCTTAACACAACCCATTTTATGTTGTTAAAGTGGGTGAGAATAGTCAGAGACCAGACACACTATAATCAAATGTAGCTGAGAAATCAGTGTTTCTTTTCTGCTGTTTTATTTGACACAATTCAAGATTAAAGCAAACTTGTAATTTTTATTATTCTTGAAAAGAAAGCAGCACTAAACAATGCAAAGACAAAATGTAAGCAAAACTGAAATAAAAATGGTCAGTTATACAGAATAGAGTTGGAATCTAGCTTACTTCTCAGGTACACTTTACCCTAAAATCCTAATTTCTTAAAGTTTAACTGATCTCTTAAAACTCATTGTGGGATTTTATTGCTGTTCTAACAAAATGTACTTATAGTACAGTAGGATCATTAAGGTTTTAATCAAGTTTTGTAAGGACAAGGACTACATATAGCCGTTCAACAGAAATCTAATCCAGCACCAATGATTCTGAATTCTGCTTTCATCAAAACACATACTGTAGAGCATCTTAAAAATACAGTATTGAACATTAGGGCCCTTCATGCTTCTGATGCTTCTCAAAGTTATTTACAATGAGTTTGTACAACAAAAAGAAACAGGACAATTTCTATGGAATACAGTAGACCCCGCGAAGTCATGGTTCAGAGTTTGTGGCCTCAGTCAATCGCAGATTTTTCCTTAGAACCTATCTAATAATTGTTAGCAGAGACTCCAAATATCCTCTGCAATTTTTATGGCTTTTTTCGTGGCAATACTGTAGAGAGAACATGAAGCAACTGTAGAGAAAACCGCGCCTTGGGATAGTGACAGTAGCCAATAGAATTTAAAACTGCAGCTTCCAGCAGTCCCTGCAGTGGCTCTGATTGGTCTTCTGCTGAGGCTGTTGTGGTCAAAGGATGTCAGTGCAGCTTTTAAAAAGGGGGACGGTGACCAAAAGCAACAAAAAAAGTTTTTGTAATTTGTGTTTCAAGTTCCTGTCTGTCTGCCTTCTGTTGGGTTACCTGTACTTATTCATTTTGTCCTGAATCGTTTCGTGCGTCTAGATTGTCTGCCGTCTGCCTGTGTACATGAGGACTGTGACTTCATGGCCATCTTGCGAAGAAAGGAGCACTCCTGAACCCGTCCACCCATCTTCACCATTTCAGGAACTACCGGTAGGACTATCTGTTTGTTCTCATTCAACGTGTGGATCTCTGGACTATCTATTTTCATCATTACATTTAATCCATTGCTGTTTTTCATGAACATTTTCATTATTTACTGTGTGTGTTTTGCTTGTGCTTTGTTGTATTTAATGTGTAATCGCCGTAAGAGGAACAGGGGTGGTATCATTGTTTTTTATTTCATTTGTTTTCTTTACATTCTTTATTTGCTGTTTGATTACCGGTTTGCTTTGTATTTGTCTCTGTGAGTGCGTAAGGGTCAAGTCAAGGCTGGGTGTGTCCCTGGAATCTCCACCATAAAAATAAATAAATCACCGTCTTCTCGACGGTGTGAATCTTAGCGGCAGCCCCTTGTGAGCAGGGGGCTGAACGCACCCCTAGAAGACAGACGCTCATCAAAAACCCCCTCTTAAAAAAAAGCTGATAGATTACCTTCACATTGCTCCCTTACTTGCTGGGCTTACTTGCGGCTGCTCTGTTTCATGATATGCTTCTCGTGCGACACTACACTTACTTCAAAGCATGAACAGCACCTGTCCTTTTTGGCTGATTGCTTTGTTTCTCTCTCCTCCCCCAGACATTCTCTGCATACTGAGCTCCTTTTACTTCTGAAAGAGACATGTTTGTTTGAATAAAGTTCCTGTCTCTACAATCTCCTGTGTTTCTGTGCAATTATGTGACCCAAGCGTGACACCCTGCAGTACTGCAGCCTCACCTTTCCCTGGGATTGAGTGGCTGCACTAGACTAACCTGCAAGCATCAGCACTTACCTCTGTGTGCTTGCGTGTAGCCAGTTCAAGCACAGTTGGCTCAGTGATTTACTGAGCTTCATCCATGACGTCAGTTGCACTTTTTACATATTGTTCCAGTAGCTTTTTTAAATAGTTTTTACAGTTCATTAGCAGTGTTTAAAATGATCAGTCTTGTGATGCCCTTTGCATGAAAAAAAATGTGTTCCATTAAAATTTTACTTTTTCTTTGTGAATTGTGACGTTTACTTAAAGTGCAGCAAAAAAGTATTTGGCGTCCAGGGATGCATTAACCCCCAAGTATGTGGCAGTTTAAAGGTTAAAGCCCCAAGATGCCGCCGAAACGACCTGCACCATCTAAGGCTTCTGGCAATGAAAACTCGCTTATATGAATTACAGTACATATAGTGGTAACATCAGTATTTTACATTCTAGCACTGCGGGAGACAGAGCAGTATAGCCGGGCCGCGAGAGAACTGCCGGCAACGGAGACTCACTCAGTGAAGGGCTACAGCAAAAAGGCTGCCCCCTTCGCTGAGGACACTTTTCAGAACACTAGGCGGGCGGGGCTTTGCAGTGGCGCAGAGAGAGGAGAGAGACCGAGGTGAGAGAGTATTATAGAGAAGTACTTTTATGTTTCTGAAAGTTTCCCCATATGACACGTGTCTATAGAAATCTCGTTACTACGAAGTACATTCACCAGCAGACACTTTCATTACAACAAAGTGACCTTGAAATGCTTGCATGAATCATCCACAGAGCAGTTAGTTCTGTGGTCGCAGCTCAGTTGTGCACATTTGCACAACGATCCCCAAACAGAAATATTGTAAATTTGTTTTTCTTTCCTCGTACTGTTTTTTTTTTTTTTGCTGTTTTTGTTTTCTATGGTTTTCACTGATGCCTTTTGCTTATTGCTTGTCAACATTTGAAAAACATCCATTGGAATTTAACTCATTGTCACCCTCCTATAGAAACGGCAGACACGAACAAACAATAACAGTGTTAATGTGTGTGATGTGCAATCTGTTGGAATGACAAATGCAATGCATATGTCTTTGTTATATGCAAAAAAAGAAGAAAAATCTCGGGTTGCCAACATATGCAAACTACTGCATTTGAAGATGCAGAAAAAGCCATTTTTATGTGGTTCAGTGATGCTCGTTCAAGAAACATTCCTATTAATGCGGCACTCTTTCATGAAAATTTGAGGTTTTTAAATTCTCTTGGGACCTCTGTCAATGGGACAACACACTGTGAGCCTGCTGTTGCCTTGCCCCAGTAATGGACAAACAATCTTACACAGATGCTGCAATTGTGCTTCGGGACGCACTTCAGCGTGTCGTTCCCGTTGGGTGGGGGGATCCCAAAAGAGTTCAGAAACCTCACAACATGAAGAAGAAGAAGAAAAGGATGATTTGACTTCTGATTGATAACTGTGCTGCCCACAACATGCATCCGCATTTAGATCATGTTCGTGTTGAGTTCCTCCCAACCAATTGCACGGCAGTGCTTTAGCCATTGGATTTCGGTATCATTTGTACCCTGAACGTATATCATCGCAAGGAAATGCTGAGAAAAATTCTCGTCAGCATAACATGTAGACAGGAGAAAATTAAAATAAAGCGAAAGGAGCTATCGAAGCTGCTTCCATTTCCAACATCCTATCTTTGTGAGGCAGCGTTTTCTACAGTGAAAGGAACCAAAACAAGATTACGGAATAGACTGAACATGTGCAACACTAAATTATAACTTAATAATAATAGAAATGTAATGTAAATTGTGTATAAAACTGCCCTATGAACCCGCCCATAATCACCCCACAAATCCCAGCCCGGCAACCCCCCCCATCCCCCACCCCCACCAGTCCCTGAAAAAATGTGCTTCTAGTAAAGCAGTCCTTGGTGTCAAAAAGGTTGGAGACCACTGCTGTACAGAATGCAGGTTTACCTTTACATTCTTTATTTTTACAGAATGTATTAAACTGAGTTTGAAATTAAAGTGTTTTGGGGGCATATTTAGGGTTTAAACTATGAAAATAGTCATGTTTTTAACCACATCCAAAATTTGCGTTTTTTCACAATTTGTGGGTGCTCTAGGAACGTAACCTCCGCAAATTTTGGTGGTGTACTGTACTGTACTTTTTAGTTTTATCTTTCTGTTTGTTTTTGACTTTTGCTTCTGGTTAACAGTTTGGGTTTGGTGAAAGATCTTACTATGTTCCATACGTCAGAGCCTTGTCTGCCCCTGTTGACTCTTGAAAAAAAATCTCAAGAATACATTTGTTTATCTTTGCTCTCTGTAAATAAAATCCTGTTCAACTGATGCTGGTTAAAGATAATGTTTTGGTACTTATTTGAGTATTAAATGTACAATCCTGGGTAGAAAATAAACTAAGCTGGACAGCTGTATTAATAGTTTTTAAGAATGAACTTCAAACTTATTTGCTCTCTACTATTTACAAGAAAATAACACAACAAAATAAGTTTACCTCTCAGCTCTAGAAGCTTCTTTGTCAACCGATGAAGCTGAATGGTACTTAACACACTGCTAAAATTCATAAAGAAAATATTGAGTAGATTTTGAGCTTATGCTACATACAAAAAATGTTAGGCATTAGTGACAGGTTATTTTAACATTGTTTGTTTCAAAATATAAATAACGGTTTGGTTTTAAAAGGGATGTAACTTCTGTAAGAATGTGTTTTTAATGTGATCTGCTGAATTACTTAATAGGCACTGTAAGTGCAACTGGGGGTATATTAATCATTTCTTCTAGTTTACCGTTCTTGATTTCTTATAAATTCTTTGAAAGTTTCCAAAGGTGACTAATTTCAGATCACTGATTATCTCAACCGTGAGCTTTGACCAGTTTATATAATTTTTGTGATCAAAATTTATAAACAGATATTTCAATATCTGTAGCAGCTAAAAATGCCCTTACGTACAAATGTATCTGTTCTAAAATAAAATCATTGGTAGCAAATCTGCAGAGAACATTCAGATCAATTACAAAAAGTAGTTCATTGCCAACAGTTACACATTGTCTCTTGAGTTTAAAGCAATTAAATCCTTCTAATTCCTACATGGCTTTCTTTGCATCATTGTTAAAAACAGTTTTAGTCTTTCTGTCTAGTTTTCCTTCCTTAGTTTAGTTCTTACTCTTTTTATGCACGGCTTTCTTCACCTCCATGCTGTTGGCTCATCATTTAGACAGATGTTTATTTTTTCCCAAATTTAAAATATGTTTTTAATGTAAAATGTATTTTCTTTTAGAGGTTAACCAAAACTTCCATCTGACTGTATCTTCTCCTAGAATAAATGTTCCCAGCCTTTACTATGCTCTGTACCTCTACAAAATGTATGATTTATGTTCATACACCCTACAATAGTAAAATCACATTGGAAGATGAAGAAATAAAACTTTTATCTTCGAACAAATTTAACTTATTGAAAATAGGCTTTTAACTCAGTGTATTAAATAAATATAAATTGAGCAATTTATCTTTATAAATCTTTATAATATATCTTTATAAATCTTAAAATATGTCCCCTGTAAAGCCTAGACACTACTGTAGATTGACAATATAGAAGTTGGGGTATCCCACGAAGCAACAAGTGGCACATGGAAAAGACACACAATCAATGAGATCTGGGGGATTGGAGATGGTGTGCCGCTACGAAATGAAACACAGTCAATGAGCTTTGTTCCCCCAATAACACCTGCGCTGCATTTCAAAAACAGAGGTACTAGAAGTTTAAATTGCTAAGCTACTGCTAGGACCACCAGCAGAAGAGATGAAATGTATTGTATTGTATCTTCACATCACTTCTGAAGGTTATTTAGACAATAGTCCAAGCAAATATATTCTGCACTTTCCAGTCCCTATACAGAAAAAAAAGTTTTTGTTTTCTTTTTTAAACTGTGACAAAGTAAAATGTAAACACAGTATTGATTTTATAGTAAAACAACTAAGTTATTACAAGGATTTGAATTATTGCTCAACTCAGTGCATGTCCATTCCGTTGCTATACCTCCTATTTACATTACTGAATCACAGGGATCCACGGTCTGTCCTAGACACATTAGTTGCAAGTCAGAAAACAACCCTAAATGGAAAACCAGTCCATTACTGGGCATACATACTGCATTCAAACGGCTGATAAGCACTGCGCAACCACGCTACTGGATTCACTTATTAATCCATGAATTCATAAAACTTGATAATAAATAAAATACATTTACCAGGTTTTTTTGTATTGTTTACATGTGTTACTTCAGGTATGGTGTTGTTTCCCTTGAATTTATGCATGAAATTACATGATGGTGCTTGAACATATGTAGTAATAATGCTTATAGCTGAATAATTAACAACAATTAGTGTACCAATAATTAACAACAATTAGTGTACCAATGAAGTCATTAATGAGTGATGATTCTAGCATGAAAATGAAAACTAAGAAAAAATGTAATAAAAAATTTAAATAAACAAAAAAACACATAAAATAACACAAAGATTCTCTTAGGTGCAATCAGAGCCTGAAAATACCTTTGTATTTATTTTATTCTCTATGTAAATATAGATGAATATTCATCCAGCTGTAATAAAAACTTAAAACCCACTTTTTTATATTCATTTCTTCAATGCTAGTAAAAACTAAACTAAATTATACAAATTTATGCATATAATACAGTGCACTATTATAAAAATGATGAAAAATGTATATGCTTATTACAATGTGAAATGTTTGCAGTGCAACTAAAAAAAGTAGCTACAACATGCAGTGTGCGAAAGATTAGTCTTGTATTTCATATAATTTGGTTCTGTAAAACAGATGCCAACATATTTTACTGAAAAAAATTCTGTCAGCATCCAAGTGGAAAAAGGTAAACTTAGAATCTTTCTTTTATTGGTTATGCTAGGCTATTTCAAAAATACTTTATGATGCAAACAGTAAAAACAAAATCTTTTGTAAACAATGTCAAAGTTATAATTAATAATCAGTGAAACAGAGGTTTACAATGCAAACTGAGACACTATAGATATTTAGTATGGAATTTCAGATGATACAAAAAAAGCAGTATAACAGAAATCTAAATGTTATGCATACTGCTATCATTAAGGTAGAAAAATACAACTTACTTGAACTACAACGTGTGACGTCACAAACAAAAGCCAGACTACTCCAGAAAAAAAATACCAAGCAACTTACACAGCCATTGTTTCAGAAAAATCTAATATTTCTGCAAACCTATAACCATAAAACACATTAGGTAATGGTTACTTGACAGACAGAAAACAATTATAAAACGTGGCATGTTTTGATTTTATACTCTTAAATGTGCTATCATTGTAAGGAAAAATGGCAGAAAGAAATAAATAAGGGGCGCCAAACTAACAAATAATTTATATTTGGTAAAACAAGGTCATCAGAGTCATCTGTAAAAATATAAGACAAATATTTAGTATGATTATTTGTACCATGTTAAATACCACTAAAAGCAGGTTTGTGGCTTATAAGCCCCCAACCAAATGAAATCTTAAAAAACATATAAGCAGGTTAACATGCTTTGAGTACTATGAATTTGCACAGCTAAACACTAATAGTGCCACAGCTAATGAAACTGGTGTTGTTTTTAAATCTTTAATTATATCCTGATTGTGCACTTCATGCTCCTGTTCTTTCTTTACTTTTCCTAATTTGCTGCATTGCAAAAGCCCATATTGTTCTAAATTCTTTTCTGAAAACGTGACTGATGTTATTTCTCTTTGTTTTATTTCTTTTTTTTTTACCTCAACAAATCCAGTCTAACTGCATCTGTCAGTACTGAAGGTTGTTGCTACCAATATTTGAATTGTAGTTTCTCTAACTCCACCAGACAACTATACAATAATCACAGAAAAAATATCATTTATAGTCACTCATCATTGTAAGAAATTCTAGCCCCACTTTTTTATTTGTACATGTATATTTTCATCTGTTGAACTGCACAATATGTTTTGAAATCTCAACTCAGTCTATTGAGTATAAAAATGTTTCAGCCGAAAATTATTCACTAATGTAACTAACTTCAAGGCAATTAACAGACCGAGGAAGTGCAATTAACTTAAAATTATATGCTGCAGCCAACATAACCACCTGAAAAGGTTTGTTTGAGTGTAAGTGGAGTGTAAGTGGAATAATGCAAGTGAAGGAGATTAATATATATTAATATGCAAACTGATTTTGCAAGAATATGGTAGTAATTTCTTATGTGCATCACATTCTAAAGCCAATCTGATTATGTAAGGTGTCTCTCATTTAACTTACTACACGTTGCGGCAGAATGTGGAATAGTAAAGAGCTGGAAGTTGTTGATGGAGCATTACAAAACATTCTCATTGGTCATTCCTTAATACGTTCACACATAAATGTTTAGCACCATGTTTTATCCATCCATCCATCCATTTTCCAACCCGCTGAATCCGAACACAGGGTCACGGGGGTCTGCTGGAGCCAATCCCTGCCAACACAGGGCACAAGGCAGGAACCAATCCCGGGCAGGGTGCACCCGGAGGAAACCCACGCAGACACGGGGAGAACATGCAAACTCCGTGCAGGGAGGACCCGGGAAGCAAACCCAGTTCTCCTTACTGTGAGGCAGCAGCGCTACCACTGCGCCACCATGCCGCCAACCATGTTTTATGCAAAGATCATTTTATAATCTGTAATTCTGTTAATTAATCAGTTTATTACATGCTGAATCATTTTGCATCCTTCAGTGTTAAATTAGTGCAGCGATGTCAAATTATTGAGATCTGGCATTTGAATAATTCATGAGCTACGGTGAGTGGAGGACAAGAGTCACATTCCACAGATTGATTTCCAAGTATTCTGATATTCACCACAAGTGGCTACTTGTCAAACTTGAGTATATGTTAGTATATCAAAGGAAATAACTATCAATGTATATTTTACTATAAGTACTCAGGATGCAGTTTCAAACTGTTATGTTTCTTAACTTTAGTGCAGTAGATGCACTTTTTGTTGTAAATTGAGTAATTCACGTACATGTCAACTACTCCATACATTTTGGCTACTGCATGAGCTGAGGGAAAGTAGCACCTGAATTGGTAGCAGAAATGAAGACCCTTTTTTCCTTCAGTAATGAAAACACTACACCACTACAAAAACAATCATGGACATCACACAACTATCTTCCAGTCCCACAAGGAACTTGAAAATTATTTAAAAGAGCACAGGTCTAGTCCAAAGGTTTCCAAACTTCGCTGTGAACTACGGATATATTCAGACCACAGCCCTGTCCAAAAATATTTTCTTCATTTAAAAAGACCTCTAAGAAACAAATACATTGTCAATTGCCCTACTGTCTATTTTAAAATTAGTGTAGTTTCTATATTTACTGGTCATACTTGTATAAGTCGTTATTGTAAGTTCCAACTATGCGACCTCTACAAATCACAAACAGTAAGACACTGAGAATTTTACCTCACTAGATTTTATTTTATAGTCGTCTTTCTTACATGTGTCACAGCAGTACAGGAAATAACAGACAGACAGACAGATAGATACTTTATTAATCCCCAAGGGGAAATTCACATACTCCAGCAGCAGCATACTGATTAAAAAATATATATACTGTATATATTACAGGGCGGCACGGTGGTGCAGTGGTAGCGCTGCTGCCTCGCAGTTAGGGGACCCGGGTTCACTTCCCGGGTCCTCCCTGCGTGGTGTTTGCATGTTCTCCCCTTGTCTGCGTGGGTTTCCTCCGGGCGCTCAGGTTTCCTCCCACAATCCAAAGACATGCAGGTTAGGTGGATTGGCGATTCTAAATTGGCCCTAGTGTGTGCTTGGTGTGTGGGTGTGTTTGTGTGTGTCCTGCGGTGGGTTGGCACCCTGCCCAGGATTGGTTCCTGCCTTGTGCCCTGTGTTGGCTGGGATTGGCTCCAGCAGACCCCCGTGACCCTATTCGGATTCAGCAGGTTAGAAAATGGATGGATGGATGGATATATATTACATTAAAGAGTAGTAAAAATGCAGGTATAACAGACAGTTACTTTGTATGATGTTAACGTTTACAGCCCCCTCTCCCCCGGGGTGGAATTGAAGAGTCGCATAGTGTTGGAGAGGAACGATCTCCTCAGTCTGTCAGTGGAGCAGGACAGTGGCAGTAGTTTGTCACTGAAGCTGCTCCTCTGTCTGGAGATGATACTGTTCAGTGGATGCAGTCGATTCTCCATGATTGACAGGAGCCTGCTAAGTGCCTGTCACTCTGCCACAGATGTCAAACTGTCCAGTACCGTGACTACAATAGAGCCTGCCTTCCTCACCAGTTTGTCCAGGTGTGAGGAGTCCCTCTTCTTTATGCTGCCTCCCTAGCACACCACCGCATAGAAAAGGGCGCTCTCCACAACCGTCTGAAAGAACATCTGCAGCATCTTATTGTAGATGTTGAAGGCCACCAGCCTTCTAAGAAAGTATAATCGGCTCTGTCCTTTCTTGCACAGAGCATCAGTATTGGCAGTCCAGTCCAATTTATCATCCAGCTGCACTCCCAGGTATTTATAGGTCTGCACCCTCTGCACACAGTCACCTCCAATGATCACGGGGTACAAGAGGGGCCTGGGCCTCCTAAAATCCACCACCAGCTCCTTGGTTTTGCTGGTGTTCAAATGTAGGTGGCTTGAGTCGCACCATTTAACAAAGTCCTTGATTAGGTTCCTACTAGCTAACCGCGGCGTACCATACGCCGCATAATCAGGCCGTTTTTTAAATGATTTTTAAGCACAGGGAGAAAATTAACATTTGAAAAATCGGTAATGTAATAAATCAGCAAGAAATGCAACATTGTAACAATGCACGGAATGAACTAACACACAATAATCCGTGACTGAAAACTGGCGGACCAATCTTGTTGATGTGAGCGAAGGTAATGTAGACACGTGCCTTCCGTTCTGACATATGCGTCGACGATGTATTGCTGGAAGAGTTTGCCACTGGAATGCAAGACACTAAATGAAGATCTCATGGCAAGCCTGAAAGCATAAAATTGGAGCTGTGTGACTCGCGTTCTTTTCACGGTTCGCTTTTACTCAACATGGGTTAATTGTATGTGCCAGCCTGGATCTCCGAAAGGGAATAGCAGTGGAAAAATCATGGGGTCACAGTTCATATTGAGAACAGAGATATGCTTGCAAGCATCTCCCTTTGGATATATGCAAATATTGCGTTGTGCAGGAGGTTCCCTGTCTTCACCTACAAAGCAGCAACATCAGTTTGACAGGACGGGGCGTTATACCTTCTCATATCCAGACCTGGATTTTCCATGAACACCATTCGAACAGCAGTAACAGAGTAAACGTGAGTGATAATGTCATGCATTTGCATGTAAGACTTTGCAAAGGGATTAACCTGGCGTATCATGTTGTCTAGTTGAAGCAACAAAATGTCACTGCAAGCGCTATTACATTCCTTTTGCAAACGTTGACTGGTAGCCTCAGCAGAACCAAAGATATATAGATGACCGTATTGTGGTGACGTGGCAGGATTGTAATATAGAGGAGAGACCTGGTGATAAATTTGACCGTGGATTCTGAAAGCATACGGTCCTTGTCCAGATGGTTGAGCGATGTGTGCGACCATTGATGCGAAAGCTAAAGCAGAGTTGTATTCCCTGATATGATCACAGTAATTTTTGGACAGCGGGTTCTTGCCAGTCAAGAGGTCTTCAAATAAAAGAGGGGGCATGGATAGTGGTGGCAAAGACACTTTGCCGGCATGACAACACCTAGTGTAATGTCCGGATTTGTTGACCTCTGCTGGCCAATGAAGAGCATTGCAAGAAGTACATAGTGCGGTAGGTAGGCCAATGTTATGTTCTTGGATGTGAATGGCGGTATCTTCTTGAAAAGCTGCAAAAAAGTGAATACGATGTTTGTGCATGAACGATTTAGTGCTGTGTTGACAGTGAAGGGAATTGGAATGAGTTGTGTTGAAGCATTGCTGGCAATGTTCACATTGCATAATTCGTTTAGTGGAGTGTGTTTTTAAATGCATGTTGAGAAATCTCTGCACTCGGAACATTTTTGAACAAATCGTGCATTCAAAGATCTTTTTGGAATGCGTTCGTTGAGCGGAGTGGGTGTGTAAATGTGCTTTGAGATATTTCTGGCGTGTGAAGGTTTTGGAGCAGTGTTGACACTGAAAAGAATTCATCAGGGAATGTGTTTTGAGATGGTTAGTAAGGTATCTGCGTGCGCGAAAGTGTTTGTTGCAAATTTTGCATACAAATATTTGCGTTGAATGGATCTGCAAATGGATGCGGAGATCCATCTCACCTGTGAAGTCCTCGTTACAAACAGTGCAATTGAAGGTGAGAGTGGAATGAGCGCGAGTTGTCTCGAAGCATTGTTGGCAATGTCCACATTGCATCATTTGTTAGTGTTGTGTTTTTTCAAATGAAGCTTTTGGAACAAAAGGTGCATTGAAAGTCCTGTGTGGAATGCATGTGTTCAGAGGAACAACAACAACAACATTTATTTATATAGCACATTTTCATACAAACAGTAGCTCAAAGTGCTTAGTGTTAGGAGGGTGTCTTTAAATGTCTTTCAGGAAGAGGAGAGTGGGCAGGTGACGTCACATTAGTGTGGCGAGCAAGTGGGTGTGCACGCTGTGTGCACATACCGACAGAGTCAAAAGATGTCACCAGAAGGTAATCACATGGTTATTTGAGAGGCATGAGAACCTCGTATTGCCCATGATCCAAAGAAACGCTAAAGAGCAGGGATATGAAGAGACGCTGGGCCAGATTGTAAACTCGAGGAGAGGCATGAGGACGTTCTTGAAAGTAAATGCTGATCGTAGCTGGAAGGATTTGGGACATTGCCACAATTTCTGCCTCGCCACCATAGACTCCGGACGTATTTATGTAATCAGCGTATTGTTGAGCAGGCTGTATAACAATGCCTCTGTGACTAAGAACAACGGACACCACGTCACTGAAGTTATCCCAATGTTGACAAACAAAGCTAACAGCCATGTTACGAAGTTTGAGAGCAACAGTTTCGTCAATGACATTTCTTCAAAAAAACCCGACTGACAGAAACAAACAGTTACCTGAAGCAGGAATTTCTATAACATTGAAAGAAGTGTTGTTTCCATAAAATACATTTGAAGCGGTAGCCATGGAGGGCAAAAGAATAGTCAACGTGGCGCAGAGCTGGGTTTGGACCGCAGCACAGACCAAAGCGAGTGAGTATGTGTTTGATGAGCTGTTTGATTTGGCGGGCAGTGATCCGAGGTGCGTTGCTGAGCACGTGGGAGGAGGGGTAGAGTTTCTGGGCGGGGCTTCGTTGTTCCTTTCGCATGGTTTTTCATGGTGGATGCGGTCGGGTGTCGAAACCGAAAAGAATAATGAAAAGTCAACGTGGCTTAGACGTGCATGTGCACTCCTAGCACAGACGAAAGGGGCTAACTGGGTGGTCGGTGAGTTTTTGCATCCGGGCACATGGGCAGGCAGTGTGAATGCCTAGAGAGCAAGGGTAGAAGCGGGCCGGTGAAAAAGGAGTGTTAGTGGGCAGGGAAACGTCTTCCTGCTCTGCAGGAGCATCTAAGAAGACACACGTTTGTCGCGAATGCGAATTGCTGTATGTAGCGTGTAAAACATTTTTCCATGGTGCACGCGGTCGTGCGTCGTAACCGAAAACTCGGTTTTTAAAGACTGCTTACTTCATTGTGTTTTAACCTCAGTTGTAAAGGATTGTTTTAAAGATCCCATGGGATGCCCCTCGCAAACCGTTTAACACGCTGCATATGGCGATTTACCTCCGCGAGAAACATGCCTCTATGAACAGTCAACGTGCAGGTGCATGTGGCCTCTATGACAGACGAATATAAAATGACGCCATTTCTTCTGTGTTGTCACGTCCGAGTTGGTGGGCGTGGCTCTGCGAGTTATCGTCGTAGCCAATGGTCTTGGAGTTGGTGGGCGTGGCTCCTTCCTGCGTGCGCCATAAGTGTCTTACTTGTCTGCGGCTCAGTGAATCCACGCCCCTTCCGGCGTGCTTTCCATGGTTGTCTTGCCTTAGTGAATTTATATATATATATATATATATATATATATATATATATATATATATATATATATATATATATATATATATATATATATATAGATATAGATATAGATATAGATATAGATATAGATATAGAGAGAGAGAGAGAGAGAGAGAGAGAGAGAGAGAGAGAGAGAGAGAGAGAGAGAGAGATACTCCTTCTCCTCCTGCCCACTCCTGATGTAGCCCACAATAGCAGTGTGGTCAGCAAACTTTTGCACATGGCAAGACTCGGAGTTGTATTGGAAGTCTGATGTATATGGGCTGAACAGGTCCAGAGAAAGTACAGTCCCCTGCGGCGCACCTATGCTGCTGACCACAATGTCAGACCTACAGTTCCCAAGATGCACATACTGAGGTCTGTTTGTAAGATAGTCCACGATCCATGCCACCAGGTATGAATCTACTCCCATCTCTATCAGCTTGTCCTTGAGGAGCAGAGGTTGGATGGTGTTGAAGGCGCTAGAGAAGTCAAAAAACATAATTCTTACTGCACCACTGCCTCTGTCCAAGTGGGAGAGGGATTGGTGTAGAATATACAGTACATCCGGAAAGTATTCACAGCGCCTCACTTTTTCCACATTTTGTTATGTTACAGCCTTACTCCAAAATGGATTAAATTCATTTTTTTCCTCAGAATTCTACACACAACACCCCATAATGACAACGTGAAAAAAGTTTACTTGAGGTTTTTGCAAATAAATTAAAAATAAAAAAACTGAGAAATCACATGTACATAAGTATTCACAGCCTTTGCTCAATACTTTGTCGATGCACCTTTGGCAGCAATTACAGCCTCAAGTCTTTTTGAATATGATGCCACAAGCTTGGCACACCTATCCTTCAGGTGCCTTTTGGCAATCTCCAGGCGGGCTGCCATGTGCCTTTTACTAAGGAGTGGCTTACGTCTGGCCACTGTACCATACATGCCGGATTGGTGGATTGCTGCAGAGATGGTTGTCCTTCTGGAAGGTTCTCCTCTCTCCACAGAGGACCTCTGGAGCGCTGAAAAAGAGTGACCATCGGGTTCTTGGTCACCTCCCTGACTAAGGCCCTTCTCCCCCGATCGCTCAGTTTAAATGGCTGGCCAACACTAGGAAGAGTCCTGGTAGTTTTGAACTTCTTCCACTTTCAGATGATGGAGGCCACTGTGCTCATTGGGACCTTCAAAGCAGCAGAAATTTTTCTGTAACCTTCCCCAGATTTGTGCCTTAAGACAATCCTGTCTCAGAGGTCTACAGACAATTCCTTTGACTTCATGCTTGGTTTGTGCTCTGACATGAACTGTCAACTGTGGGACCTTATATAGACAGGTGTGTGTCTTTCCAAATCATGTCCAATCAGCTGAAGTCACCACAGGTGGACTCCAATTAAGCTGCAGAAACATCTCAAGGATGACCAGGGGAAACAGGATGCACCTGAGCTCAATTTTGAGCTTCATGGCAAAGGCTGTGAATACTTATGTACATGTGCTTTCTCAATTTTTTTATTTTTAATAAATTTGCAAAAATCTAAAGTAAACTTTTTTCACGTTGTCATTATGGGGTGTTGTGTATAGAATTCTGAGGAAAAAAATGAATTTAATCCATTTTGGAATAAGGCTGTAACATAACAAAATGTGGAAAAAGTGATGCGCTGTGAATACTTTCCGGATGCACTGTAGATGATGGCATCCCCCACTCCCACATTCTCCTGATATGCGAACTGCAGAGAGTCAAGGGCGTGGCGGACCTGTGGCCTCAGCTGGTGAAGCAGCAGCCACTCCATGGTCTTCATCACATGTGACATCAGGGTGACAGGCCTGAAGTCATTCAGCTCATCAGGACGCGATACCTTTGGGACTGGGGTGATGCAAGTTGTTTTCCAAAGCCTCGGGACTCTCCCTTATTCCAGGCTCAGTTTGAAGATACGCTATAGAGGACTCCCCAGCTCCAACACACAGGCCTTCAGCAGTCATGGCAATACTCCATCTGGACCCACTGCTTTGCCGGCATGAAGTCTCCTCATCTCTCTGCTTACCTACTCTGCTGTAATTGTGGGTGGGGGAAAACTTTCTCCTATGCTGGTATCAGCAGAAGGATTGGTGGAGGGTGCAGGATTCTGAGGTAAGAGTGGGTTAGGGTGGTCAAACCTGTTAAAGAAGTTGTTCATCAGGTTTGCTTTCTCCACGTCTCTCTCGATGGTGGCACCCCACTTCAAGCTGCAGCCAGTGATGATCTTCATCCCATCTCACACTTCCTTCATACTGTTATTCTGCAACTTCTGATTCAGCTTTTTCCTGTACTGGTCTTTCGCCACCATGAGCTGGACTCAGAGTTCCTTCTGCACGTGCTTGAGCTCATGCTGATCACCGCCTTTAAAAGCCATTTTTTCTGGTTCAAAAGGCCCCTGATGTCACTTGTAATCCATGGCTTGTTGTTAGCATAGCAGCGTACTGTTCTTACTGGAACTACAATGTCCATACAGAAGTTGATGTAGTCAGTAGTGCAGTCAACAACCTCCTCAATGTTTTCATTATATTACCCCTGCAGGATATCCCAGTCCATAGTTCCAAAGCAGTCTCTCAGAGCCTGCTCTGCCTCAGGGGACCACTTCCTGAATGAACCTGAGGTTGTAGGTAGCTCCCTCACTCTTGGTTTGTAGTGAGACTGAAGCAGAACCAGGTTATGATCTGCTTTTCCAAGTGCAGGTAGTGGTGTGGCGCTGTATGCGTCCTTAACGTTTGCATACAGTAGGTCAATAGTCCTATTTCCCCGGATGTTACAATCCACATACTGGGAGAAGGCAGGTAATGTGTTGTCCAGCATCACATGGTTAAAGTCTCTAGAGATTAGCACAAGCACCTCGGGGTGCTGTGTTTGTAGTTTAGCTACAGCGATGTGGATGAAGTCACCTGCTATCTCCACGTTGTTGGACATTTTCAATTTCAACTGAAAATGTTTTAAAGGAACATGACTGTAGTTATTGCATCTGTTGAATAAATTTTCAATGCATAAGAAATAACCCATACACTTGTTTACATCACCATTATGCAATTTTTAGGTGAACTTTTAAAGAGATAAAGCACTGAAAGTAATAGGAGTAAATAATCCTATCATACATATATCATTTCAAGATGGTGAATACTTCAAAGAAAACCAGCTCTTCTCAGGTCAAGGTATAAGTGTTTCTTAAGGATTGTACATTGTTGATTTTGAGATCTACAATCCTATAGGTACATCAAAAAAGCACAGACTCTAAGGCAGGGGATCTCAACGTTGGTCCTGGGGATCCCCATGTCGCTGCAGGTTTTTGTTTCAACCAGCTTCTGTTTTTAATTGAACTCCTGGGCTAATTAAGTGAACTGATATTTCCCAAGTTCTGTGTTTAAGGAACATTATATTAATTAGAAAACTAAGTTTGCTAAAAAAAAAAATATACATTAAAATGTACCGAGCAGTTATATAGGAATAATGTATTTTTTTCTTTTTAACAGTATTTTCATCTGGATTTTCATTCTACTTTCCTAGGTGTTCTAATTGTTTAATTAATCCATTATTTACTAATTAGTCGGTCTGACTTAAAGTAGCTGCAGCCTTTGATTATTCAGTGTTGTTTGCCTGGGTGTCTGTTCTGCTCATTTTAAGTTGTCATTATTAAGATACAATGAAGGGGGAAAAAAACTGCACAGAGAAAGGGCAAAGTATAATGAAATCAACAAAAGAGAGTTAAGCATTTAAATCTATAGCAAAAGCAGAAATATTTATAAATCTCTATATATAATCTTCATTTGGATCTTGATCTTTGTTTGTCCGCGAATGAATTAGAAGAAGAAGCACTAGATAGCAGTAGAGAGACAGCTAAAACATAGGCATTGCATTAAGAATCTCCTCCAGGCTTATACTACTGAAGACTGTAGTACTCCAGTCACACCTCAAAACACAGACATTCAAACTAAACAAATTGTTGTGCTTTAAACTATAAGAACTAAAGAGATCTTCATTTAGATCTTGATCTTTGTTTGTCCGTGAATTCCACGCATGCGTAGACCACCTTCCAGTTTAGTACGTTGTTGTTACTCACGGATGTCGACAATGTGCCGGAATAATGAAAGGGGTGGTGGACAGTGCTACGCCGGTTAGTTCCTGTGGCCTGGTTAGAGAATGAGATTGCCAAAGATAAAAGGTACGTGCCTACGTAACATATGAATGAAAGAAAGACAGTGGGTAAAATGAATGACAATGTAACAGCACGTTCCCGAAATTATTATTGTCACGTTGTAGTCGGCGAGTGCTGCGGGCCTCACAGTTGTATCGTGGCTTGCTCACATGTCAGTGAAGTGATCCCTATTTATGCTTTAAAGAGCCTGGATACCTATGTGTTCCCCTTTTATAACCATTGCTCCTTGTATATTGCCCTACTCTTTGGATTGCCACAAAGCAACCTGCGAGACTGGAAAAAAGTTGAGAAGACACCGTGAGAGGAAAACGATAACGTCGTGAAAACGAGACAGACTGTGAACGGACAGAAGCAGAAATGCTCCTACACCACCACATACAGTAATTACTACTCGGACAGTGATTCCAAGTAGGCCGTTCCTATCAAATCAATGTCCAAGGGTTTTCTTTTGTAATTTTGTTTCCCTTATAAAAAATCATAATGCTGTGCGACGAAGGGCCCAGTTTACGACTGGCAGCCGCGTTTAAACAGGGAGCCCTTCACAGACAACTTTAACACATGCAACGTAGTTGGACGCACATGGCTAGTGTCTCTTATACAGTAGATGTAAAAATCATGCTGCTATGCTTTTTTGAATGTCGAATAAAAGAAAAAAAAATACCAGCTAATTAAATGAGATCAGTGCTATCAGGTGTTGTCACTGATTAGGAATCTGGTTGGAACAAAAACCTGCAGCCATAGCAGGTCCCCAGGACCAACGTTGAGAACCCCTGCTAAGGTGTACTGGATTGTATCCAATTTACCTGTAAAATATAGATCATCATTATCACCACAGACTGAGCATATCAAAACATACGGGTATGATTGGGTTTTAGAATGATTGCTTAAAGATATTGAAAATAAAAGAATTGAGGGTGTGATTGTAGCAAAACCTTGTTCTTTAGTTAAAGGGGCATTGCTATATGTGGCTGCTGACAACTTGGCTGCAATCTTTCCAGGATGATTCTAAAAGAACTTTAATGTTTAAAAGTTTTGTAGGCTTTGTCTGGCAAACCATGGAAACATACACATCTGTGATGTCAAAAGAGGAACTGTTATCAAAGAACATCCAAGTTGTTTGAGAAAGCTATTAAGGTGCTTAACACTAGAATTACCAGAGCCTACGAAAAAACTCGTAAATCCATCCCACCTTAAATCCTTTCTTAAAACCGTTCTCACCTCTCCGCCAGCGTCTTTTGTTAATCTAAATGTGCTGATAAAAGAAAAGCTGCAAGTAGCCGGCTATTCCATCCCCCCACCGACTTAGAACGTGCACAAACTTCTCCCAGCTCATACCTTGATTGATTTTCTGGGAGTGAAGTGGAGTTTTAGAGTGGAAATAATAGATTGTTGTTTGGAACACACGCATTTCATGTCTGTTCCGTTTCTACAGTAATCTGTGTAAATACATTGTTAAAACAGAAACTTTTTTATATTCTACTAGTAGATGACAAAATGTAGGCATAAACTATATAATGTATGAAGCCTGAAGTCCAAATATCAAAAGAAATATTTTCACAGAAGGTACAAATCTAACACAACAATTGCGCTTTTATTCAAAAATATAACTGCAGAAACAAAAAGCCGCCTTAACATGCAACATTGACACTTGTTTATTATGACTGCCTCCGCGGCGCAATAGACTCAGCTGCCGACTGGGAATCAAAAGGTCGCGAGTTTGATCCTGCACCTCTCTGTTTTGAGAAGTAAACTGCTTTTAGTCTTACTATATTACAATAAAAACATACATTTGATTTCAGTCTGTAACAGCCAGTGTAATTTATGATTGGGAACAACATCTCCAGTTCCTGAGGTCTCTCAGTCAGGAAGTCCAGAATCCAGTTACAGAGGGAGGTGTTCAGTCCCAGCAGACTAAGCTTTTCCGTCAACTGCTGAGGAATGATGATGTTGAATGCTGAGCTGAAGTCGATAAACAGCATTCAAACGTATGTGTCCTTATTGTCTAGATGAGCGAGAGCCAGAAGGAGAGTGGTGGCTATTGCATCATCTGTTGAACAGTTCCAGCGATAAACAAACTGCATCCACAGAGATGATAGCATAACTATTTTAAATATAGTAGCAATTACATACATTCTTGTCTACACATTAGTTTAATAATAACTGTTACATATTCTGAAATAGTAACTAATTTCTAATAATGATAGATAGATAGATAGATAGATAGATAGTGAAACTGAAGAGTCGCATAGTGTGGGGGAGGAACAATCTCCTCAGTCTGTCTCCTCTGACTGGAGATGATACTGTTCAGTGGATGCAGTAGATTCTCCATGATTGACAGGAGTTATGAGGCTTAGATGTAAGGTCTTTAGACATTCTGGCTTAATTATATATTTGCTTTCATTACTGAAAAGATTTAATAATGCTTCCATAAAATAGGCAAGATGTACTGTATGCTATTGTGAAATACAAGTTACTGACTAGCATTTAAAAAATACAAAAACAAATGGTCTATTAGCTTGATGTTTTCTTCACTAAACATATCTTAAGTGCAATTTTGAAGGCTTATTTCCTCACTAGATATATACATTTTTCAATCAGTTTCAAAATATTATTAATTTTTTTGTGCTGTTTTAACTCTCCTTACAGCTATTTGCATGAATTTGTTATAACTCGAGTAACAATTGATGATGTATTTTGCTTTTTCTGTCTCATTTCCACATTCACTTATTCTTTATACTTCCTGAGAGAATTTGTTGAGAGGCCTATACTTTAAGATTTGAGAAAAAGCTGTCATATGTTTGTCAGCTCAATCAAGCCTAATTGCCACTTACATCCCAAAGGTAAATTGTCCAGCAGAGATCGGTATCAATTTCATATTTTTGTATCATTAAAGACCTTGACATTTCAGGTATTTTTTTTAGAATTTATGTTACATTTATATAATCAAAAATATAGAATTTTTTTCTGTTCTTAATGCACACTTACTTTAAAGTCATCAATATTTACTTAAATAGTATGTAACAAGAGACAACTTTGTATATTATGAAAAAGTATATACAGCTGTTAAGTTTACATTTCTTTACCTTTTTTTTAAGTTACCAATACAGTGCTGTCTTTCTCTTATGCCAATAAAAAATATCAAGCACAAGAAGACAGTCCTGAATAACTGACTCACTAACTAAAATTAAATCATAAAAGTAAGAATGAAGAAAAATATGCCCCACTGACACAGCACATTAGTTCCCACTTAAGTCCTGTTCTACAAAAGTTTAGCTTTTTTACATCAGAAAAAAGCATCTAATATTCCTACTTGTACATTTTCTGAAATAAAATAATTTGCTGGTGTTTGCTTAAGACCAAACTGCATGCATGTTTAAATTCATGAATTATGACATAACGTACTAGCCGTTACATAACTGAAATAATCAACCTTAGTGTGAACTAGTGCAAAGAGCAAAATATCATACAATACATATATTTGGTAAAATTCTGAGTTTATATGGTCTGCAACTACCAGATATCCAAGACCATATCAGATGAGATTAAACCATAAAGCCCAAGTATTAGTCATGCAGAGAGGTTTAACCATCTTAAAAATGAAAACAATAAAAGAGTCATTAGGCATGTTCCATATTAGCATGATCATGATTTTAGCATATTTTGAACATGTCTATTAGAAAACAGCCATATTATAGATGATTTGTTATTTTTGAATGTATGGATGATGCACTAATTCATCAGAAACATAGAATAATAAAAGGCACAAAAGATGTCTATTCTCTAGCTTTGAGAATTGGCACAAAAACAAGTTGCTCTCCTTTCAGTGTACTGGAATACTTAATAGTTTAAAATAAAACTTCTAGTCTGTTCAGTAAGGTGGAATGTCAACAGAACAGGAACTAGTACAGAGAAAACTGAGCAATAAGACACACCATGGAAATTCTTGCAAAGTATCTTACTCATCATGGTACTTGATATCCATAAAGCAAGCATTTGCAGCAGCTTCCTAATTGCTTAAACCAGGGGTGTCAAACACTGATCATAGAAGGCCATAGTGACTACAATTTTTTATTCCAGCTACTATTAATTAAAACAAAATTACTACTGCTGATGGAACATACTGTACTTCTTGATTTTTATTGACTTGATTTTTAAGACTCATATCCCTCATTTTTTGTTTTTTTCTTAGCCAACAGTCACACATTAATGAGATGCACTGTGAGGTAGCCAGCTGCAAGTCACTCAGCAATCTAAAACTCTGATCCTTATGGATCACCATTTTCAGCCCAGTCAATTTTTTAAATCAGAAGAAAATTCTTTGTGTTATTGAAAAATTGCATTTAATCATGTGGCAGGCTAGTACTTTCATTTTGCCACAATAGACATATCCAAAAACTATAATTTTTTCTTTTCTTGGGGGCAACAGAAACATAAGAAACATGATCAATTAACAGAAGTAAATATTTTATAAGCAGGAAACTGGCAAGTATCAAAATCTGTCAGGATCTCCAGGCTCTCCAGGATCTCAGCTTGACAGTCTTGACCTAAACCACTGCTAAAAAACCAAGTATAATGCATGCTTTAAAAATACATTACCATGCACCTAGACACATGAAAAAATTGTGTGCACAGTAGTCAAAGGAAATGGTGGCATTATTCAAAAGCACATTTTCTATGTTTCACATTTGACACTAGAATTACCAAAGCTTACGGAAAACTTGTGAATCCGGCCCACCTTAAATCGGCTTGCACCTCTCCATCAGCGTCTTTTGTCTTGTAAATGTGTCGTTAAGCCCAAGCAGCCTGCTATCCCATCCTCCCACCCCGCAGAAAGTGCAAAAGCCTCTCCTAGTTCAAGTCTGGTTTATCAGGGAGTGAAGTAGTACCTAGAGCTGTATAGCCTGACAAAAATATTATTTGGAACATGCATTTCACGTGTGTTCCGTGTCTACAAATATCTTGTAAGTGTAGGATGACAGAAAATGGAAAAATGTTGTCTTTTAGGTATGTGTTCAACATTTCTTTCATGTTTTAGTACTAACGACAAAACGTAGACATGAAGTGTATAATGTGTGAAGACTGAAATCCAAATATCAAATAAGCACTTTCACAAAAGGTTTAAATATAACAGAACAAGTGCACTTTTATTCAATACTATAAACTCCATTTGATGCATCCAAACAGTGCCATCTTTCGCCTTTACGTCTCATGCAGCTGCGTTGTTCTTATATGTGAGTGGACATTTCTTGTGAGGGGTTGGGGGTGCTTCTGTTCTCTTTCTCTGATGTAGAATCCTCGTCCCCATCCGAGTTTACCCATCTTATAGCACGTCTTTATTTGAAAACTAACAGTGTCAGATCGGGGCGAGTGTGAACGCAACTGAGAGAATAAAACTAAATTAAAAAAAATGCTAACCTTTACAAGTACCATACATTTAATCCAGCTGTTACAGGCTCAAATCAGATATATGTTTTTATTATATAACATTAACAATAAGAGCAACTCACTACTCAAAAAGTTTGTTTTGAGACGCAGGAAGGCTCAAACCAGCAACCTTTTGAATAGGAGCCAGCAGTTCTTAGCACTATACTATCAAAGAAGTCACGGCAACAAACCACACTAAACCAATTTCTTTTTCTTTGTTTATAGTCTTGAATAAAAGCACACTTGTTCTGTTATATTTATACCTTTTGTGAAAGTGCTTATTTGATACAGTATTTGGACTTCAGTCTTCACACATTATACACTTCATGTCTACATTTTGTCATTAGTACAAAAACATGGAAAAAGTTTGTTTTTTAGGTATGTGTTCAACATTTCTTGCATTTCCTGTCATCCTACACTTACATAGATCTTTGTAGACACGGAACACACATGAAATGCATGTGTTCCAAATAACAATATTTTTTTTAGCCTATACAGTTCTAGGTACTACTTCACTCCCTGATAAACCAGACTTGAGCTGGTTCTGTGGTGGTGGGAGGATAGGATATCAGGCTGCTTGCTGCTTGGGCTTATCGACACATTTACAAGACAAAAGATGCTGATGGAGAGGTGAGAGCAGATTTAAGGTGGGACAGGTTTTTTTGCAAACTTTGGTAATTCTAGTGTTAAGTTGCACATAAAAACCTCACCATTTCTGTCATGAATCTGAAGCAGGGTTCCCTATAATAATATTATCCAAATTGATAAACTGTACTAATCCACATTCTATAAAACTGCCATCCCATATTGTCAGTCCACTCTCATCATGTCTGACATACGCTATATAAATGTCTGCACACACCTAAGTTGTAAAAGTAGTTGTAGTGCCAACATAACTTTAAAAGAAATGCCTAATTTTGAATATATATTAAAACGTATC
This sequence comes from Polypterus senegalus, assembly GCF_016835505.1. NCBI lineage: Eukaryota > Metazoa > Chordata > Cladistia > Polypteriformes > Polypteridae > Polypterus > Polypterus senegalus. Next base: position 236,300,281 of record NC_053154.1, read on the forward strand.
TTTTATTAAACCAAAAATACAACAACTGACTGACAGCAGTAAACACAAAAGCTAAAATCAGCAAACAAAAATAAAAGCCTCACAGGATGAATTAGGATTTCTGTCTTCGAGACTAACAGGTAGAATGGTTTCCCACCACAGAATATTAATAAAGTACTCTCTTACATTCCTCCTTCTCTCTCTCTCTACCTCTGCATAAATGTGCCTGCCATTTACTGTAGATAGTGATGACAAGGTAGCTTGCCAAAAAAACTTGGACTCAGAGATTATGGCAATGAATGGACATGAAGGGCCTTTAAGTTTTGTAATTAGCAGAAGAATTCTTAAATTCACATGTGAAAAACAAAATAAGAAACAAAGATCCGTGAAAGTACACTTTGTCCAACGCCCCACCAATAACAAGTAATTATTTCCATAACTAATATAAAGTGAATTTAAATCATTATTTCTTTGTTTTTTATTCTAAAAGCTTAGACAGTGAGGCTGCAAAACAATTTTAAATAGTCCTCTTTTGATGACAATTACAGTGCCATGATCATAATGTTCCCACACTCGTCAGTAAACTCAGTGAAGCCCTAAAAAGAAATTTATTACCTCCTCAGCCTTACATTTACCCCCAGAAAGATAAGCGAAAAACGTTACATTATTAAGCGTAACAGAAACATGTAAATATCAAAATGTTGACATACGGGTATATACAGTAGGAAAGGTATGTCTGTTGTTCACTGCTGTACTGATGTAGATTTAGTACGTGATAAGTTCACAAGATAAGTTTTGAAGCAGTCACTAACACACAGCCTGATGTTGCAATCGGGACAGCAGAAGCATGTTTTCTTTGTGCACTTCTCGTACACTTGTACACTTTTTCTGTTACTGGCACAGGACAAGGGTAAAATGTCAGTGCCTAGCCCGCACAATCAACATGCCAATTGTGTTACTGTAGGCTACCACAAATTAAGGCTTAGTGACTTCCACATTTCACCTGGCATGAACAATAGTTGCAGCATTGTGAACAAAGCTTATGGCGCGAACATCTTTCTTGTCCTATTTAATCGCGATCACTTTTTGCCACACACCTACTTACACCACGGTGAACCTTCAGACAACCAAATTCACCAGGCATATATTTCAGTCGTAAAGTTCTTAATGCATCAGTTTCACTATTCATGTCAATGTTTGATCACCAATTCACATTGTCCTCACTATTAACTAATGATTCAGTTTCACCTTTACGACTTCTCGTTCACATGCCGTTGTGTTTTGATTTAATTCCCGCCCCTCTCATGAATATAATAGTTACCTTAAATTGGCAAAACCCACAAAATCATTCTTGCTTATTTTGCAGCAGTTTATTTCATCCACTAGATGGTAGCAGAATTGTACCATGGAGTTTCATGTAGAGGTGTACACCAAATTTTTGCTAAACACTAGCAAATAAAATCTTTTTTGTCACATATATTCCCAATGTGCCATCTCGCAAATTGAACTTTATAACAAAAGCAATTCTGTCACTCACCTCAAATCTTCTGGTGCATTTAAACAGGTCTGGGACTTTCATCTGTGGCTATATAGCCAAGTCATTCTTGTCTTTAGTGTTGGTTGACACAATGTAATTTTATAGTCCTTACAGACTAATCTCAGCCTCTCCGTGCAGAGGATGTAGTCTGAAGTCTGTGCAAGTTATTTTCTGGTGGATGTGAACAACTGGACTGGTCTGAAAATACAGTGGCACTGTACAAGAAGTGCCAAATCAGACTGTACAGTACTTGCTAAGGAGACTCTGGTCTTTTGATGTGTGCAGCAAAATGCTGGAAATGTTTCACCAGTCCATAGAAGCCAGTGTGTTGCTCTACAATGCAATCTCCTGGGGAAGCATCCTGAGCACAAATGATGCACAATACCTAAACAAACATATCTTGCTTCATCATAGGGCAAGCTTGGACACACTGGAAGCTGTTGTGGAAAAGAAGATGGTGGCAAAGTTGAATGCCTGCCAGTGCTCTCTTAGAGCACTTTTAGCTACAGGCTGATTCCACCAGAGTGTGCCAATAACAGCCTCTGGGGTACTTTCTGCTCACTGCTATCACGTCCTTCCTCCTGATGTACAAAGTGCATGTTTGCGTTCTGGAAGGTACCACAAGCATCTACAGGGTTTTCACCCTTTGAGTTATTATACAGTAGACAGACTTGAGGACTACTCAACCTGGTGCAGGACGGCTGGGCAAAGGAAAATGCGTCCCCCTTCACAATACAGTTGAGTATGCTGCTGAACTCAGGTATTGCTTCGAGAGACTACATCTTGCATCATTGTGCTTATCCCCAAAAGCCACTTTAACTGCCTTGTACACTACTCAAACTCTATAACTTTCTTCACACATCGAACAATTATGGGGATAAACTCAGTCCCTGGCAGAAGGAGGAGCTGAGGGCTGTCATTACCTCAGTCAAAGCTGTTGTTGATTCTCGAGCAGACCACTCAACACCAACTGCCCTTAGACATTGTCACAGAACCTAGGGTGGTTGTCTTAGAACTGATTTACTGCCAAGGCAGAGACAGAGTTAGAGATACAAAGAATGCTGTAGATGGGTGTGATTGAGGCGAGTCACAGCCCACTGTCCATTCTAAGTATGTTAAACCACGAGTTGGAACAGGAGCTGGAGATTTTGTAACAACTTCCACTAGTTTAACCACGTTTCCCAATTCGGCGCCTATCCCATGTCAAGGGTGAATAATCTCCTGGAGCGTCTTGGTAACACCAGGTACCTGTCCACCCTCAATATAACAAAAGGCTACTGACAGATCCCTCACTGCAGTGGCTCTGCTCCCAACAAGACTGGTTCCTGAGTCTCCAGCCATTTAAATTCTGGATACAGCACCGGCATGGGACTCGCACCAATACTGATACCCTCCCCGGAGTCCTCACAGTTAGATCTGCTTGTCCCTCTGGGGGGGTCACACATATGAGGCAGAGGACTCCCTCACAGGCTTCATCGAGTTAGGCAATAACCCACCAGGACGAGAGGGGAGCTACCACTAACTCTACCTTCTTCTATATATATATATATATATATTTATATATACACACACGTATATAAATTTTGGGTCAAGACGTGATCATCTCACTTTGATGTCCCAAGAGACTACTTGCACGTCACGCCCTACTTACAATTTCTCGGAGACACTTTAATGTCCCGCGAGACAAGGAAGTGAGACAAAAAGACAGCTGCTGTACAGGCTTTTAAATGATCAACACTTAACATGACATGCAGATCACGCAGCACGGCACAAGCAGCAGCTGGCTTAAAGGACAGCTGCTGTACAGGCTTTTAAATGATTATCGCGCGGTGCGACATGCAGATCATGCAGATTGGCAGCAACAGTTGCTATACAGGCTTTTAAATGATCGACGTGCAGTGTGACATGCACATCACACAGCTCGGTAGCAGCAAGCCAGCAGCTGATCCGTCCACATCTCCATAGTGTGCGTTCAGCCTCCCCTCTCTTCACAATGCAAGCAGCAGAAACGGTAAGTGGCTAGCGTGAAGCACGCCCCGAGGGGTGGGGGTTATGGGGTGGCCAAGTAATACTGTTCCCTGAATTTATAACGTTCCTTGCATCACGCATCAACAACAACTTATAGGGTGACCGCACTTGGCTCGGATTTGCTTTCACGGCAAGCCGCTCCAGCACTGGGAACCTGCGGTTGCCCTGGTAACAGATAATTTGTCTTCCACAAACACGGTGATCGTGCTTCGGGATGCTCTTCAGCGTGCTATCCCGTTCGGTGGAGTCCCAAAAGAGTTTAGAAACCTTACTTACCTTAAGGGAGAAAATGAGTCAGATATCTTATTCACCTCTCCTTATACGCTTTATATTTCCTGGAATTCATGTATGTCCTGTATGTAATCATTTCCATCTAATGATGACTCCCGATAGGAGTTGAAAGCTTAAGAATAAAAACATATTTTGTGGATTTCCAGCTACAAATATGCAAACCATGACACAGATCTTTGTTTCCATATATATACTGTGGGGGAAATAAGCATTTTATCCCCTTTTGAATTTATAAGTCTGCCCACTTGCAAAAAAATTTTTATGGTAGTTTTATTTTAATGGAGATAGACAGAATAGCAACTAATAATCCAGAAAAAAACACCTTACATAAAAAATGTAAATTAATTTGCATGTCATTCAGATAAATAAGCATTTGATCCCCTACAACCAGGCAAGAATTCTGGCTCCCACAAATTGGCTGTGTGCCCGATTATGATCAATTACAAATACTTCTAATCTCAACTCGTTATGTGTATAAAGCACACCTGTCCACAGAATCTATTTCTTCCATTCTAACATCTCCACCACAATGGGCAAGACCAAAGAGCTGTCAAAGGATGTCAGGGACAAGACTGCAGACCTGCACAAGGCTAGAATGGGCTACAAGACCATCAGCAAGAAGGTTAGTGAGACAGTGACAACTGTTGGTGCAATTATTCAGTAATGGAAGAAATATAAAATGACCATCTATCACCATTGTTCTGGAGCTCCATGCAAGATCTGGCCTCATGGATTGAGGATGATCATGAGAAAGGTGAAGGATCAGCCCAGAACTATACAGGATGAGCTTGTTAATGATCTAAAGGCAGCTGGGACCACAGTCACCAAGAACACCATTGGTAACACACACTTCCCTAATGGATTGAAATCTTGCAGCACCCACAACGTCTCCCTGCTCAGGAAGGCACATGTATAGGCCCGGTTGTTCACTTTAAGACAGGCCTGTACATGTGCCTTCTTGAGCAGGGAGACCTAGAGGATACACAAACCTCCAGGGTCGCCGGTGCCACAAGTGGAAGACACCATACTGGGAACACCATAGTGTGGACTGAACACAGCTGCTTTCACTGTGATCGACTGGGACATCTGGCTCGGGTGTGCCACCTCCCACCCATGCAAACAATGGCTATCAGTATGGCCCAGGTATGCGGCTTTCAAGTTTCCCACAGGATGTTAAAAGAGAACAATTCTAAGGACTCTAATACATTGGCTAGATGGAAATCCTCGGCACTTTTGGACTCTGGTAGTAACCACTGTGTAGTCAGATGACTTGCTCCGGCAGACCCCTTATAAGACCACAGAGAAAGTGAACATTTGCTGTATCCAGGGGGACATTGAAACATACAAGACTATATTACTCCCTCTGAAATTTAAAGGAAGAACTTTAAGGTTTGGACTGCCATATCAGACACCTCATCCTGGCCACTCCTAATAGAAAAAAGGAATGCCATTTTCCCTAATGGGTCTTGGCCACCTGTACAGTGCCTTCACCCATAATCAATAGAGAGGGGCTCACTGCAGCCAAGGTCCATCAAGGAACCAGGTTTAAAATTGAAACAGAGTTGTCCAGCAAGGTAGGGGTGTCAGGTGTAGTCAGGTGTTTTCAATCAATGGGATGACAAACAGGTGTGAGTGGGCACCCTGTGTTAAAGAACAGGGATTTATCAAAGTCTGCTCCTCACAACACATGTTTGTGAAAGTATATCATGGCACAAACAAAGGACATTTCTGAGGACCTCAGAAAAAGAGTTGTTGAAGCTCATCAGGCTGGAAAAAGTTACAAAACCATCTCTAAAGAGTTTGAACTCCACCAATCCACAGTCAGACAGATTGTGTACAAATGGAGGAAATTCAAGGCCATTGATACCCCAGGAGTGGTTGACCAACAAAGATCGCTCCAAGAGCAAGCCGTGTAATAGTGGTCGAGGTCACAAAGAACCCCAGGGTAACTTCTAAGCAACTGAAGGCCTCTCTCACATTGGCTAATGAACATGTTCATGAGTCCACCATCAGGAGAACACTGAACAACAATGGTGCACATGACAGGGTTGCAAGGAGAAAGCCACTGCTCCCCAAAAAAAACACTGCTGCTCATCTGCAGTTTGCTAAAGATCACGTGGACAAACCAGAAGGCAATTGGAAGAATGTTTTGTGGACGGATGAGACCAAAATAGAACTTTTTGGTTTAAATGAAAAGCATTATGTTTGGAGAAAGGAAAACACTGCATTCCAGCATAAGAACCTTATCCTATCTGTGAAACAGATACTGAAAGCAAAGGTTCACATACTTTTGCCACTCACAAATATGTAATATTCAATCATTTTCCTTAATAAATAAATGACCAAGTATAATATTTTTGTCTCATTTGTTTAACTGGTTTCTCTTTATCTACTTTTAGGACTTGAGTGAAAATCTGATGATGTTTTAGGTCATAATTATGCAGAAATATAGAAAATTCTAAAGGGTCCACAAACTTTCTAGCACAACTGTATGTCAGTAAGAAAAGTACATTCAAATATGGCTTTCCTTGTGAGCTGCACATACCTGGGGGTTCACATAAACAATAAACTGGACTGGTCTGTCAACAGAGTTGTGTGATACAAGACTTCCTAAGGAGACTCAGTTTATTTTGATGCATGTACTAAGGTGCTGGAAATGTTCAATTACTCCATAATAGCCAGTGTGGTGATCTATGCTGCAGTCACCTGTGGAAGGAACTTGAACTCAAAACAAGCCCAATACCTGAACAAAACTTATCAAGAAAGCCTTCTTGATAAAGGTGTGGAAAAGCATGGTGGTAAAACTGGATCATGAAAATACTCTACAACCCCCCTAATCTAATATACTTTGGCAAAATATACAATTTCTACAATATATTCAATATGAAATGATTTTGTGCAAGTTTGAGGCCATCAAAAATGTTTTTGAACTTGTGTCTGAGTTAGAGGACTGGTATGTTTAAATATAAAATAGTCAGTTAGCTATAAAGTTAATATTTATCAAGTGTCAACCATGTCAAGAAAATATAGAACTGATTGGAAGATTTTGGTGTACTGCTGGGTCATTGTGCCTGAATGCCATGCATGCTATAATAAAATAAAAATATTCAGCAATCGATGGGCTGTTAATAGTAATATGTGCTACAGACATTACTATTCCTAATTTATAAGTTTATATGGTCATAATTGGTTAAACTGTACCACCACATACAAATAAAAAACATGATGCTTAATGTTTGTATTACTTTACTATAACAGCTAAGAGAAGACTATACACTATTTATTACTCTACAAAAAGAGATACAACCACTATGTACTATATATTGTACCATCTCAAGCGAGACATTAAGAGATTTGAATTGAGGAACTGGAAGAATAATGTGGTAAAAAAAAAAAACTGAGGTCAAACCCCTAAGTCAAAAATCAATTGTCAAAACCAAAATTCAATTCAAGCAGTGATCAAATACCAAAATAATAAGGAAGAATTTCTTGTAGGCTTACCCAATCTTGGATAGTTTAGAAGCATTATGGAGGCAACAGGCAACACAAAACCCCTCAAAATGTCTATGACCATTACCAAAACAAGGTGCCAAAGAAAAATAAAATATTAAATCAACAACTTTTAAATAAACAAAAAATAAAAATCAAAAGCGGATTAGCTGGGAAAGAAAACCCCAAAAATCTGCTTTTTTTAGGGAAACTCTTAAAAAAAAATCACAATCTATACTATATGGAAAAATTATATGTTCTATATACTATATAGAAAATTGTGCAGTTTCAGAATAGGCAATGCTGGTCAGGTGATTTATTAACTTTTTATTGTTACTTATTGCACACTGATATTAATCTAATAAACCAAACTTCAAGGTGACTCATGTGTTGAAACCACAAAATGTACTGTATTAAAAGGTAACCAATGATTTCTTCCAAATTAACAGAAAGATCAGAAAAATGCATACCATGGACACTGTTAAAAATAAGAGGAGATGGATTTATGACAAAAAGGAAATGTATCTTACCACTGATTTTTTTAACTTTTAGAACAAGCTGCCCATTTGCTGTTAAAAGTAGCTTCCTTTACAAAAATGCATAAAATAATACATATCATGATGGGATAATGTAACTATCACAGAACCTAACCACACAAGCTAAAACACATTGTAGCAAAAAATAAAGAGGAGATTATACTCATATCCCTTGTCACATCATCAATGTGTGTTTGCCTTGCTAGATACTGAAAATAAACTAAAGACTTTATTAGTTGCCTAAATGTTCACATTCATCAAAATGAAATAATACAGTATAAATAATTTTCAGAACACCAATTATCTATGAAAGTATATGTCACCAGTAAGAAATCATTCAGGGGGCTCCACTCCTCTCCATTTCACATCCTCACACAAACAGGTTGGCTGCAAACTCAGGGCCTCCAAGTCACCAAAAAGCAGCTTATCCAGCTGAGGTAAAGTGTCTCTCTCTATTCAAACAACCTTGTGGGCTTCTCACATCTAGTGCAACTATGAAGGTATCACGTTAGTGGCACACTCTCAGCTCAGTGTCCCCTCACTATGATATAATAAGTGGCACACTGCTTTAAGATGACAGTAAGCATGGACAAGAAGACAAAATATGTAAATGAGGCAGAGTTAACAATCTAAATTTATAGATTTCAGAATGACTAAACATCTTAGTAGCTCCATCAGTAAAATAAGACCGTAATATACAGTGTTTCAGCTTTGCAATGTATCACTTTGTGATTTTTTTTGTTTGTATTAAGCTTTTTTAAATATTTTTGTTGTTAATTACTATTACTATTTCTATTACAATCAATAATGAAAAATATCAGTAATTATTTCTGTTGTACAACATTTTCCTGTAAACATATGTAGTGGACCAGGCTATTCAAAACCAAGTACATCAAAACTATAATACACAAATAAAATACAACTTGCTTAATCCACACCCTTAAATGCTAAACACAATTTAATACACTATTGTAGGTAATTTCAGTTATACAGAAAATAAGTGATTAATGTTTTGAAAGCAAACATGTCAAAATCTTTGGTAAGTTTCCTTGCTCATAGGATGCAATATTTTCTGTAACTCTTGAATTAAAAATGATACTGCAGGTTGTGCCACACAGCAAAGCAATGCTTTAGTATTATGAGTGCCTCTAGTGGTTGCTGGAGGCAAACCCAATAGCATAATACACAGCAACCCACATATAAATATACTTTGAATCCCCAAGACAACTACACTATAGTGTACGTCAATACAGAGGCCCAGTATTCTTACACAGAATAAAATGTAAAATCATCACAGTATACTAAAGTAATATAATTGTTATTGCTAAGCCAGAAAAAACTGCTAACACCTCAACTCTGAATAACTAATAAATAAGCAAAAATTCTACCTGAACATTTGGCAAAGTGAATTGATGAACAACTGGTTCAGGTGAAGAGGGCAGTGGCATCAAAGGAAGAAATGGATCACAAGGAAGTTGCCATCCAGCAACAGTTTGCAGCAGAGGAGGAGGGTGTGGAGATGACACTATGAAAGGAGGAGGGGCGCCACCTATTCTGTAAAGCCCAGATGCAGCTGGGATCATCCAAATCCATGGAGGAGGTTCTCCATTCATCTGCCAGAACTGTGGTTGTCCCTTTAATCTTGGAATAGGGATCATTCTACATCCTACACCCAAAGGACTCAGTGGGCTGCCTTTAAGAAATAGAAATAAAAAAGGTAAAGAAAATGTGATGATAGGGTTAAAGTAGACAAATAAGTTAGTTTGATGATGAGGTACTGTATTTGCATAATGCATGTTCGATAGTAACATCACAAACATTGCTTTAAAGTAAAGGGCAAAAATACCCCATGACATGACACAATTTCCAGGAGTTTTACTTAAGAGGGTGTTACTTTTAATATGCATTATTTTAAATAATGCATTGTAATCTTTAAATCTGTGACAGAAGAGCATATACTGTGTATGTATTTAGTGAATACGTACACACCTTGACAAATACACATATAATTAAGAAACAAATCTAAAACTTATTATTAATAATTATGCCGTTTACTGGATTTCGTTAACTGTAGAAAAGTTCAATTCCAGATATAATTATTCAAAAAAAGCAAAGTCCTCGTAGCATGAATTCCTTCGTTTATAATGAATTAAATGTTACTCTACACTCTGCTGATTTAAGCACACTAGGAAGATACAGTATTACACGAGAGCGCTCTAATTTGTTTTTTCAGACAGAAATTCTTCAGTGACGTGTTTCAAATAATTTGCTGCATTTACGTACGATTTTTTTGCTTTAACTATAAGAAAGCGCTATTTGCTCGGCCTTTCAAATAAGGGAGCTTGTTCAAAAAATCCCCAACATGCCAAACAGAGAGGAAAGCTGCCTAAACCGTTTAAACATGTATGTTCCGTAATGAAAAAGACAAACCGACTCGTGACACTTGTAATCTAAGCGCTGCATCAGTTTAGCACGTGCACTATCAGCTCACACGCTTACCCTGACGATTGAACAATTAATGCATCTTCTGAGAAATCTTTGATGATGAAAATCATATCTATATCATACTCAGTCCCCAATAAGGAGTTAAATGTCTAGACAATAATATGATATGAATATGCATTGTCATCGCCCCTGTACTCAGAAAAGGTAATTTCTAATAGCAGACCCATCATAAAAAAAGGTCAAGCAAGCTCAAATGTATTGATTTCGTTTGTATCCATTGATGCCATAAAACCTCATGAATTAAACAATTATTTCCCCGTAAGCTGTAAAGTTATCAAAAAGTTATTTCATAAAGATCATCATATAGTATGCTGCAGCCAAGTTTTAATTTCAAGCCGACCGCCGCAATAAACTTACCTTAAATGTGTAGCTTAAGTCACCCAATTAACCCCGTCATTGCACAGTGTCCATTTCTACTTTCGTTCATGGGGATTTACGGAGCATTTTGCAAACTGAAACACAATCTTTTAACCCTCTTCTTGTTTCTTCAAATCGCTTGCAATATCCCGCTTTCTCTGCAACGTAACACAGATCTGCGGGTGACGGGGTAGCAAATCAAGAAATTAATGATTCCATTATGCATCCCAGTGAAGACTACGAGTGCGGCTTTTTATATCTGTAGATGTCTTCCTTTCAAAAATGGACTCTACAGTTATCCTCTGAAACAGAGCTCTCTGCAGGCAAACACGGATTTCAGTGGAGATTCACCAAGCTTTCCACTTGTGCCTTTCTAATCTCTTCTCTCTGCGAAAGTCCGCCGCCTCTCACGGACTAGATCGCGGTGCACCAACGAGGAGAGAGACTTCGGTGTGAAAGGGGGGTGGGCAGGGGGGCGTGCCAGGTAACTGCACAGCTATCACGTCCTCGTCGCATGTGCCTTATTCTAATTCAGAGATTCCCTTTTTTGTGCCAGGCTGTGCTTTCACAGGTGTACTGAGCTGGCGGCGTGCGCCTGGCTGCAGCCGAATGCGCATCTGGAGCACGGAATGGAGACGGTGTGAATGGAAGGGTTGGAGAACCGCGCCAACGCAGCCCTCTACCCGAGAGCCCCTTACAATGCCCACGGCAGAGCCTCGCGGAAAGCCCCACGCTTAAATGATTGTCGAGCATCAGTAACCGTGGCATCCACGAAAATTTGTAGAAATATTGATTGTTATGTAATGGATTCCTCACTAACTTAAACGTATTATGGTCTATGTGTTTTTTTTCTTTTTAAACTAAAAACTTTATAAGGCACAGTTCAGTGAGTGGAGCAGACGCGTACTTCCTAACGTTATCATTTGACCTTATTAACTTACTTAGTCTGTTGTTAAATATGGCATATTTCTGCATAGCTACAGGGAAGTTTTAAATTGACAGCATCAGTATGATTAAAGTGTAATTCTCGCCGCCACAAGAGGGAACCTTACAGCTAACTCTGAGATGAAACACATTGCTGCTGATAAAATGAGAGAGCTTTGGCTTTTATGTTTCTCTCTTCCATTTATTTCTGGGGTGAGACAAGTGGAAAACTACAGTGTGAAATTTATGCTTTCATTGTGAAAAATATGTTAATTATGTAAACTATAAAATTACAGATTATTTGCATAACGCTAAATGCCTGTTTTCACCTGAAAGCAGTCTTAGTGGGACACACTCACAAATATATTTTCACACACTGAACAAATTATTAGAATATCTGTACACCTGCTTATTTTTGCAATTATCTAATCTGCACAATGCATAATATGATGCAGATACAGGTCAGGAACTTCAGTTAATGTAAACATCAAACATTAGAATGGGAAAAAAATGTGATTTCAGTGATTTCTACCATGGCGTGATTGTTGGCACTAGATAGGGTGGTTTGAGTATTTCTGTAACTGTTGATCCTTTGGGATTTTCACACACAACAGTCTCTCTAGAATTTACTTGGCAGAGCAAAAAAAAAAAAAAACATCCAGTGAGCAGCAGTTCTGCAAATGGAAACACCCTGTTGATGAGAGAGGTTAGAGAAGAATGGTCAGACTGGTTCTACCTGACAGAAAGGTGACAGTAATACAGATAACCACTCTCTACAACTGTGCTGTGCAGAAAAGTATCTCAGAATACACAACATGTCAAACCGTGACGCGAATGGGCAACAACATCTCAAGTCCACATAGGGTTCCTCTCCTGTCAGCCAAGAACAGAAAGCTGAGACCGCAGTGAGCGCAAGGTCATCGAAACTGGACTAGTGAAGACTACAAAAAACATAGCCTGGTCTGGTGATTATCAATTTCTTCTGAGGTACACAGATGGTAGGGTCATAATTTGGCACCAAAGGCATGAATCCAAACATCCAACCTGCCTTGTGTAAACAGTCCAGGCTGGTGGTGGAGGTGGTGTAATGATGTGATAAAGTTTTCTAGGCACATTTTGGGTTTGTTAATACCAATCAGTCATTTCTTGAATTCTCTGGCCTATTTCAGTATTGTCAATGACCATGTGCATCACTTCATGGCCATAATTTACCAATCTTCTAATACCTACCCCAGCATAATGATGCACCATGTCACAAAGCAAAAGTCATCTCAAACTGACAACGAGAACACCTTTGAGATTTGCATCATGAATGTGCAGAAATCTGCAGAAATTCTGTGATGTAATATTGTCAACATAAACCAGAATGTCAAACGAATATTCAACATCTTGTGGAATCCATGCCACAAAGAATTGAGATTGTTTTGACAGCAAAAGGAGGCCCTGACCAGTATTAGGATAATGTTCATAATAATTTGCTTATGAGTGCATATGTAGTATAGTCATGTGAGAAAGTAAGTACACACTGTATGGTGTTGTAGGGTTTTCCTTATTAGTGCTTAACTGATAATCATGTAGTCCTGATTTTAAAATGAAATAAAACTAATTCCAGGTGACAAACAGTACATAACATAATTTATCATCATTTATTCAAACAAAAAATAAGCCAAAACGCAAAAGCCATCTGTGAAAGAATAAGTACTCTCTAACTGATTTTCCATATCAGTTAGGAAGGTAATCAAAGCAAGGTTCTCTAAATCAAGTGCAGTTGATTAGTTAATGATCATGAAGTGTTACCACCTCAATATAAAAAATCTTTGCTAGTTCAGTCTTAAAGTTTGTAGTAACATCATGCCAAGGAAAAAAAATAACATGATAATATCCTTGTTGTTTTATATTATATACTTTATATTTTGTTCTGCAGAGCACTCAGCAAAGTATTTTAGTGTGCAGCATAGGCATTTGTTTAAAAGTGACTACTTCCTTAAAGTGTCCATAAAAGAACATTCTGCAGACTAGTTGACAACACACATTAAGTTGAAAAAAGAAAGAATGAATAATTGGGGAAACTATTGAAATAAAAGAAACAAAAGTAGTGATTATACTCCTTATGGTAACATGTTGCAGAGTTGCATGAGCCAGTTTGCAGAATGAAATACTAAATAGATGTCAGATTTGAGTATTTACAGGAGTGTTGATTGGTATTAAGAAAGCCTGATAGACAATTCCACAGGTTGTTAGGTAAGCTATTCAAAAAGTTTAGGAAATATGTTTACTGTAGTTGTATATTTTAGATTGTGAAGTAACTGCCTAGATCAGTTATCTTTTTGTTAAGTCCTGCCAAATATAATGCATGACTGTACTGAAAAACTGTATGCTGTTATGGAAGACAAAACAATACTTGAGAAAGTTAAGAGACAAGCTACCAGAGTTATTCTAGGACTGAAGGATATGAACTATGAAAAAAGATTGAAGGGCATTAATCTTTTCAGCCTAAGCCAACAGAGACCAAGAGTAGACTTGATGGAAGTATTTTAAATTATGACAGAGATAAGTAATATTGATGTCTGCTGTTACCTTGAAAGACATTCTTAAATAAGAATATAGGAGCACAACTGAATGCTGGTTAAAATACATTTCACACAAATGTTAGAAACCGTGAAATGAAGATACATGGAACCATTTTTGTGGTTGAAAGTAGCAGTTTAGGGACCATCAAATCTCGACTCAATATTGTCTTCAAAACACCAGGTGAACAGAATTTAACGAGCCATGTTGAGATGAATGTCCCATTGTTAGGAAAACTGGTGCCATAAAATCGCACATGTATACAGAACTCAGGCAGAGAAAACTGAGTTTTATAGTTTTAATCTGTTCATGAGAGTGTGGTTTGGCATTTTGAACATCGAAAAATTCATGGAAATTTGGGTGCCACTCAAAATAATTATGGACACATTTTATATCTTTAGACGCAAAAAACTACAATCATTATTATGGAAATACTATAATTCATTCCAACTGAAGTAAAGCTATATACATTTATACATTTAGAGCACAAGCAAGGAGACTTGATCAAGGACACACAATGGGTCAGTGATTAAGCCTGAACCTGCCACCTTGTAATTTGCAGTGCTCTCCTTAGCTGATCTGTCACTCTTTTGGTAGTGGTAAAAGCTGATCATTTTCTTCTCCAAAAAATAGTAAATTAAGACAAATGAAATGAAATCTGAGATATGCAAAGTTATGAACAGTAAGTACAAGACTTAATAATAAACAAGGTTCTCACCCTCAAGAAAACATAGCATTGTTTTTCTCTGTCCTCTCCACATGGGTTTGGCATTCTAGTCATTTAACAAAGTTTAAATTCCTAGTTTACTCATAGGAGGGATATGTGCACTCTGATTAAGCACTGCCTTCCCCACTTCCCACTTTCTACTCTTTGTGATGTCTGAGGTGTGCCAGTCTGTATCTTTAAGCAGTCTCAACCATTACTTAATTCTCAATGCCACATTCAGGTTAGTTACATACATGCTTAGTATCACAGATTGACTTTACCAGAATGTTTTGATTGCTTTTTCAATGGAGGTTATTGAAAAGGGTAGTAGAGTCTGCAGTTTTCATTTTTTGTTATATTGTAATGGAAATAGAGGTGTATTTTGAAGCCCAAAGAGGAAAGGTTAGGATTAGCATGCTTCTTTGTTTAATGTGCACTAGCTAAAAACATATTTTACTATTAATTCAAAAAAACAATTTGACCAAATACCAAGGCCCAATTTGAGCTATCATATGTCATAAGTGACACATCATAAATGTACTAGTTCTACCTTTTAATTGATACCTTAATAGAAAATTATGAATTTTGTACAACTTTTTAATTTATAGTTTTTAAATAATTTTAAAAAGCCATGTCTAGTAACTGAAATATAAAAAGGATACATTATAAAGATTATAAAACATATTGTATGAGTCCTCTTTATCAACTTCATTGACAATTAAGTAAACATGTAGAATATCTCTAGATTATAACAGTAAGATTTTTTAGCAAAACTTTGTTTGCAAAGGCTGAAATGACGTACTTGACCTTGGCTAAATACGGCTAAATGCCACATACTGTATGTGTGCTTTATAATACATTTGTGTAAACAATTAATGTACCATGTATTGCAGGCCTTTTTATTATGGTGTGCTATTATAATTTGATAACTACCGCTATATACTGTGGCCACTATGGCTTTCTACTCAAATGAGAGATGGAAGCGAACATTATCATACAAAGAAAGAGATAATGACTTTGGAGTAGGACTTAGGCAGTAATAGAAAGCTTCAATAATAGAACAGAAAAGGCCATAGTTTCGAGATTAAAATTTTTCTAACAGTTTTATTTCTCAAAACATTCTCTCCAGTCAGCAATACAGACTGATCTTGGATGGAATGGCAGTTGTTTCCAAAGCAGGGCCTTTCTAATTAGCAGTATCCATTCTGCTTCATAAAATGCAGCAGATTCAGGAAGTATTCAGACCTCTCATTTTTTCAAATTTTGCTATGTTGCAGTCTTCTGCTAAAATAATTTATATTAATTTATTCCAAACATCAAACAGCACTCAGTACCCCAGAATGGCAAATAAAAATGTGATTGTAGAAGATTTTACAAATTTACTAAAAATAAAAAAAACTGAAAACACCTGAAATTTGGCTTGGGTGCATCCCATTCTGTCGATCATCATTGAGATGTTTCTACACCTTATTTGGAGTCCCCCTGTGGTCAATTCATAAATTGGATATGATTAGGAAATCCACACACCTCTCTATAGAAGCTCTCACAGTTGACAGTGTGTATCACAGCAAAAATTCAAGCCATGAGGTTGAAGGAGTTGTCTGCAAGGCACAAGTCTGGGGAATACTACAAAAAATCCTGCAGCATTGAAGGTTCCTAGTAGCACAATTGCCTTCATAATTAATAAATGGAATAAGTTTAGAACAATCATGACTTTTCACAGAGCTGGCCACCTGGTCAACCTGAGCAATTGCTGGAGAAGTGCTAGGGTAAGAGAGGTGACCAGGAGGTCTACTTCTCACACAGATCATTAAACAGAATTTTCCCATTTTGCAGACTGACTTTTCCTCAGTGGCATTTTTTCCTAACCCCCAGTTTATCTCCTTCCGTTGACCATATAACCTACACAAATCTCTTGTCCATAGTTCACTTCACATTCCCCATCAGGAACTTTGAGCCATGTTACTTGTAAATACATCACTAGCAATACCCTTGGATTTGGTCCCTCTGGTAAATTCAGCATTAAACAATGGGTCTCTTGTCAGTGTAAAAATCTTATTTACTGCATTTTAGCAGACCATGTCAGGGGCATGTGTGAGTCGTTAAGGCCTGACAAAGCCTATTGTAGAACCTTTCACATCCCTTGATCATAGTCACATTAATCTCACTGTTTGTGTTCTTTTACAGAGTTTTAAAGACACTTTTGAAAGAATAGCAGAAGAAGCTAAGTTCATTCTCAGGCTGGGGTCACATATTTACCTCTTAATCTATCCATTCATCTCCTCTAATGCAGCTTTTACACACCTATTCTTGCCTTTTTCCCTTTCACCTGCCCAGTTTTTGTTTCCTCTTTCCCCTGTATATTTTACCTGCTGTTTTCTTTTCAGTTGGGCACCTGATGAAGGCTATACAGCTGAAATGTTGTGTCTTTTAAATTCTTTCATTTTCAGAGTAGAAATAACATTTAACCTTTTTTATTGGCATTAATGTTATTTAAATATTTCTATTGTTTGCATTTTAAGGAACTTTTTCTTTTTCTTTTAAGATTTAACAATATCTTTTATCTGCATACGGCATTGGTTTGCAAGCTCCACTGTAACAGTATGATTAGATATTTTTTCATAATGCAAAATGTAAACACCATGACTACCCTAGTAGTCACTTAAAAAAAAATCCACCGTTCAAACATTTGTACCACTTCTCCATATGTTGCAAACATTTGCTTCTGTATACAACAAAGAATATAATCTGATGATTTTTCTTATTCATAAAATGTAAGTTGATGTTTTGAGTGACTGTCAGTCTATACTGTACTATATACACCACAGATATTTACAGAAGTCTACAGTACTCTATGATTTACATTCAAGAATATGTCCTTTGTTGTAAATCTGTTTTATCACAAAAAACACAGTATGATCATACAGAAAGCATAAGATCTGCATTGGTATAGTATAACAGTATTACACTAAGAAAAATAATATATGTTAAACTTAATGAAGATAGTCTATACTGAAATAAGAAAACTCAAACTAATTTTATTATGCAGCTGTTTAAAATGAATCATGCTATTTTGGTTTGGATGCCAAGAAATAAAAGGTTTTGCTTTTAGAATGTTCATTGAAATCGCCAACAAGTCCATAGAACTCATTAGTCAATGCAAACCTATTTCAGAGGTGCTACAACAATCTGTTGCTTTTAGAAGCTATGCTTAATTGATTCTGTGGTTCAGAGAATTGGATATATGGTTAAGAAAGTAAATTGTATATCATAAGGAACTTATATATAATACTGTATTTAGGAATCAAAATATGCATTATAAATAATGCATCCTTCTATCTATGATGAACCCACTTGTTCTGTAAAAGATATCCAAAAACTGAACCTATTCTTGGAATGGCTGAAAAGCAGGAACTAACTGAACATCCATAGTAAGTTACACTTTCTGACAGTGGTACCACTGACCAATGATTCAATTATAGTAATTTAACTTTTAAAATTCCCTAAGCTTTAAAAATACTTTTGGTTGTAGCATGGTGAAGCAACAGCCATATCTAACCTTACACAATTTTCAGAAAGAACAACTGTAAAGACAATACAAGGGTAAAAAATTTTAGAAGAAACATAGGGCCATCTTTCAACAAATGATGTGGGAGCTTATGTGTCATGTCTGCATTTCAATGTTATGTTTATGTTGAAGTGAGCAATGTTCTGAAGATTGGAACTCCCTGCATCCTTATTTTAAGAACACCTTAAATACCCTGGTGACAAAGGATGCAGCATTTGAAAATGTTCACCATTGTGATGTTCCAAATAAACATTTTGAGATATTTCCAAACAAATTTAAATATCTAAAAATGTAGCTCAGCATTTCAGATATATTTTAATTTTTTTATTGTTGTAAGATATCTCCAATATATTTTGGGAAATCTCAGATAATTTTGAAGATATCTCTTATACATTTTCAAATATCACAGATAAATTTCGAGAGGTATGGCAAGCCACTTTAGCATTTAGAGAAATTTCAAAAATAATATCTTAAAATGCTGTTCATATCTCAAAATAGATTCTTTTAACTTTTAAGATGCATGCAGTATATTGTTAGATATCTCAGATAAGTTTCAATGTAAATGCATATGGATTAAGCTGCTTTGAAAATGGTATGGTATATTTAGATATCTTAAAATGATTTCCTGTTTATTTCAAGATATCTTAAGAACACATTTGGATATCTCAAACTTAATTTGTATACATTTTGTAGATCTAAAATTCATTTAGCAATTTCCTGTTCTTTTAATGGGACTTCCTGTCTATTTTAAGCTATTTGAAAATGCATTTGAGATATTCTGAAAATGTGCAGATATTGAAATTATGCCTGTTTAAATATATCTTTAGCATTAGGAAAGAGCATGCAAGGTCTTGTTCATGAACTAAGTACTATTCAAATTTTTTTCTGCCAAATATATTTACTAGAGATAAAAATTATATTTCATTGAATCTCCTTTTATTAGGAAAAGGGCCTCCACAATGTTATAGTTGCACATACATGTGTGCAGCGCAGCAATGTCCTCATGCATGACATACATTTTCAGTTACAATGTTGTCACCATTTTTAATTTCAGATGATTACAGATGACCATTATCAGAAATTAAAAAAGACAAGACAAAGATATACGTGGGAAAATTGTCAAATATCAAAGTAAAAATGTACTTGAATAGCTGCAGGCCTTTACACAGACATCACTGTAGTATTGTAATAAGATTAATTAGAATTACAATACAGATTGAAAAGGGAAGATTTAGAAATAGTGGAAGAAGTTATATTTTATGTCAATATTCTGTATTTCTTTGTTTTTTTAACTACTGTTCACTAAAGTTATCTTGAAATACTAAATGTTAAACTAGTTTATTATATGTCATAAGTAAGCCTAACCATTGCTAAAAAGTGCTGGAAAAAAAATCTACAATTCTAAAAGTAATTAAAAAATAGAATTTTGTTTAAGTATATTGAGTCTGTAATGGAATAAGATGGTGCAGAAAATAAATCGATAGATTACTGATTTTAAATAATATTAAACTGTATGTATTTATATCCACTTGTATTACTCAACAAAGCATGATACTAACGCCCTTGAAATTAAACAGCATATTCAATTGATTGTGCTAAATATTGAATACCTACCGTAAGCAAAACAAATACCCTACATAAGATGCAGCCGAATGAAGAAGAAATTTAATTTTAAGAAAAAAAAAGTTAAGGCAGTTTAGTAATCCCAAATCAAATTTTAATAATGTGACCAGTGCAATGCAAGTCCTGTTGGATGTTGGACTTTTTAGATGATGGTTTGGAAGAGCCAGTTGTTTATAAGGGCTACATCTGCAAGAGATGCCAGCTGATCCAGCACCTCGAGCTCAGGGTCGCTGAAGTGGAGGAGGAGTTGGCTGACCTCCATTGTAATAGGTAATTGGTGGACTTGGCCTAGGTGTCCTTTAGAGAGTTAGTGTGCACCCCCAAGGTGGTGCGGGAGGAGATTCCAGACCAGACAGGTAGAAATAGGTGGGTCACGGTCAAAAGGCGTAAGGTAAAGGGTGCAAACTGTCCGGGGGCATCAACCCCAGAATTAGAAGTGTCAAACTGTTATCATGTTCTTGCAGAGCTGGATGGTGTCTCTGATAATTCTGAGGTGGTAGGCAAGGATGTGGAGCCCCAACGGGCCACCTCAAAACCAGTTCCAAAAAAGAGAGAGGTAGTAATAGTTGGGGACTCAATCATTAGGGGGATTGAAGCGCAGGTGTGCTCCAGAGAGAGAGTCTCACACGGCGTGCTGCCTTCCGGGAGCACAGGTGGGAGACCTCCCTGGAAGGGTGGATAGGCTCTTGGCTAGAGCGGGGACAAATGACATACATAAGGGTAGTCTGTCAGTTCTGCGATCCAAATTCAAAGTGTTAGGTGCCAAGCTGAGGAGCAGAACTAGCAAGGTAGTCTTCTCCGAAGTTCTGCCTGTGCCACACGCCAGTCCAGGTAAGATTGAGGAGAATAGAAGGCTTAACGCGTGGCTCAAATCTTGGTGCAGGGTAGAAGGGTATAGGTTTAGGGAGCATTGGGACTCCTTTTGGAACAGATGGGACCTGTTCCGTCGTGATTACATCTGAACTGCAGGGGCGCCAATGTATTGGGGAGGCATATGTGTAGGCTAGTCGAGGATTATTTAAACTAGGGAATGGGGGGGCAGGGAGTTTAGGACAGGCCAGGTTTAGATCTATACATGGAAGAACAAACAATGGCGTAGAAATAAAAATGCATAGTAATGTAAATTCTAAGCAAACATTTAAATATAGAAGAAGTAACACATTGAAAATAGCTTGCCTTAATGCTAGAAGTATCAAAAATAAGGCAAATGAGTTGGAGTTGTATGTATCAGAGCATAATTATGATATTATAGCAATAACGGAAACCTGGCTAAATAACAAAGATGGGGATGAGTGTAACATAGATGGATACACATTTTTTAGGAAGGACAGACAGAACAGAAAAGGAGGTGGGGTTGCTGTTTATGCCAAACAGGATTTATATGTAAGCCCTCTTCAGTTGGATGATGAGCCCCATCGTAGTGAGGACATGTAGCTTCACTTGGAACGTATTAGTGAAAGAGGTCTTATTTTAGGAGTGTGTTATAGACCACCCAATTCAGACAGTAAGTTCAACAAACATCTTTTTAGTAGGTGGCATGGTGGCACAGTGGGTAGCGCTGCTGCCTCGCAGTTAGGAGACCTGGGTTCACTTTCCTGCGTGGAGTTTGCATGTTCTCCCCATGTCTGCGTGGGTTTCCTCCGGATGGTTCGGTTTCATCCCACAATCCAAAGACATGCAGGTTAGGTGCATTGGTGATTCTAAATTGTCCTTGGTGTGTGGGTGTGTGTGTATGTGTGTGTGCACGCCCCCTGCCCAGGGTTTGTTTCCTGTCTTGCGCCCTGTGTTGACTGGGATTGGCTCCAGCAGAGCCCCGTGACCCTGTAGTTAGGATATAGCAGGTTGGATAATGGATGGATTAACTTGGATGACCTTGCAGATGGAGGAGCACAAGAGCAGGAGTTTTTAGAAATAATCAGTGACTGTTTTTTAACACAGCAATGTCTAAGTAGGATAGACTGGGATAAGCTTTTAAGTGTGGAGACAGTCGAGGAGCAGTGGAACAGGTTTAAAAATGTTTTACATGTAACGCAGGACAGATACATAACTAAATTTGGAATTAATCGGAAACTAAAAAAAACTCCATGGTGGATTAATAAAGATTTAAAAAGAAGCTGCAAAGGAAAAAACTGCTTTATAAGGCATATAAGACTAATGACTGCAAAGTGAATCGTAGAGCGTATGAGAACATGAGGGCAACCATTAAGAAGGATATCAGGGAAGCCAAAAGACAGTTGGAGAGGAATATAGCAGATAAGGCGAAAGAAGACCCTAAGAGATTCTTTCAGTATTTTAGTAGTAAAAGAACAGTCAAGGAGGAGGTCAAGTTCATCAGAATAGTAAAGGGGAATTAAAAGATACAGACAGTAAAATAGCGGATGCCCTAAACTTACATTTTTTGAGGTGTTTACAAGTGAGCAAGTGGATAACCTCCCAGAGGTAAACGTAGAGGTACTAAGGAGGTACTGAGGGATTTGGAAATTGTAGAAGGAGAAGTGCTGCTCAGATTAAATAAGATGAAATCAAACAAATTACCAGGAACAGATAATATTTATCCTCGTGTTCTTAAGGAGGCTAATGAGTACATATATAAACTCTTGACACATATTTTTAGGAAGTCACTGCGTACTGGAGAGATTCCGAAGGACTGGAAAATGGCAAATATCATCCCATTATATAAAAAGGGTGACAGGGCAGATCCAAGCAACTATAGGCCAGTAAGCTTAACATGCATCACAGGAAAATTAATGGAAGGAATTATTAAGGATAAGATTGAGCAACACATGGCAAGGACAGGAGTTATTCTGAACAGTCAGCATGGGTTCAGAAGAGGGAGGTCGTGTTTTACTAACATGCTGGAATTCTATGAGGAGGCAACAATATGATATTATTTATCTGGACTTTCAGAAAGCATTTGATAAGGTGCCACATGAGAGGTTGGGCATCAAATTAAAAGAAGTGGGAGTTCAGGGTGATGTTTTTAGATGGGTGCAGAATTGGCTCAGACACAGGAAGCAGAGGGTGATGGTGTGAGGAACCTCATCAGAACTGGCCGATGTTAAGAGTGGTGTTCCACAGGGGTCAGTGCTAGGGCCGCTGCTATTTTTAATATATATAAATGATTTAGATAGGAATAAAAGTAATAAGCTAGTTAAGTTTGCAGATGATACCAAGATAGGTGGATTAGCAGATAATTTGGAATCTGTTATATCATTACAGAAGGACTTGGATAGCATACAGGCTTGGGCAGATTTGTGGCAGATGAAATTTAATGTCAGTAAATGTAAAGTATTACACATAGGAAGTAAAAATGTTAGGTTTGAATACACAATGGGCGGTCGGAAAATCAAGAGTACACCTTATGAGAAGGATTTAGGAGTCATAGTGGACTCTAAGCTATCAACTTCCACAGTGTTCAGAAGCCATTAAGAAGGCTAACAGAATGTTAGATTATATAGCATGATGTGTGGAGTACAAGTCCAAGGAGGTTATGCTCAATCTTTATAATGCACTGGTGAGACCTCATCTTGAGTACTGTGTGCAGTTTTGGTCACCAGGCTACAAAAAGGACATAGCAGCGCTAGAAAAGGTCTAGAGAAGAGTGACTAGACTGATTCCAGGGCTACAGGGGTTGAATTATGAGGAAAGATTAAAAGAGCTGAGCCTATACAGTTTAAACAAAAGAAGATTAAGAGGTGACATGATTGAAGTGTTTAAAAATTATGAAATTAGTACAGTGGATCGACACTGTTACTTTAAAAAGAGTTCATCAAAAACATGGGGACACAGTTGGAAACTTGTTAAGGGTAAATTTCACACAAACATTAGGAAGTTTTTCTTTACACAAAGAACGATAGACACTTGGAATAAGCTATCAAGTAGTGTGGTAGACAGTAAGACGTTAGGGACTTTCAAAACTCGACTTGATATTTTCTTGGAAGAAATAAGTGGATAGGACTGACAAGCTTTGTTGGGCTGAATGGCCTGTTCTCGTCTAGATTGTTCTAATGTTCTAATAAAGAATAAGAATCGAATTATTCCACAATATTACACTTGGCAGTAAATAATATTTGGTACTGTGTACAGTAAGTGTAATAATCCAATTGCCAAACATGCTTATTTTAAAAAAAGATCTTTCAGACAAGATTTCATTCTCCAAATAAAATCAAGTTTTTATTTTATAATACCAAAACCGCTGTATTTGAAAAACACATCACTAGTAATTCTTGTATTAAAATAACATCAGCATAAGTATTACACTTTTTATTAAACATGCTCACTACAGGCCTTGATGTGCCTTTAAAAATAACCTTAAAATGTAAAATGTACAATTCCAGCAAAGGAAATCTCAAGTGTAAATAGCCAGTGGCAGAAGAAGAGATTTATACTAAGAAACTTTTCAATTAAATGGAGTATTATCACAGTATTTGTTGTTGATAGAAATGTATTAAACTGTCCAAAAATGATTTACCCTTTTAGATTTGAGTTTAGAGACATTTGGATTTGCCTGCAGACTACCTGCATTTAATATTGTCTCAGAAATAAAGATTTCATTTTTTGTAAGCTATTTTTTCTGTAGCCTTTGAGGTTTTTGCTTGAGTGGTTGCAATGGCATGAATGGATGAGTACTTACTATGAGTTTCATGGTGCATGACTGTTATACAGAAACAATAACCCAAGATTGAATATTATAGAAAATATTACATGAGCAGCAGTACTTTCAAAATGTTCAAACTTTAATTATAAATAATGGTGTTGATTACTGTAGTAGAACAGGGTCATTCTCAAATAGCACATGCTTTGTACGCTTAGAAATGGGTGATTGGTTGCAATAATGGTAGCTGTATGAGTTTCTACTATTATTAAACTAAATTGATTACTGTGTCATTGAATTTGTTTCTATTATTGAATTGTGTTTAATTGGGGGGAACATATTTAGCGGAGAGATAATTAAAGAGCTGAATGCGAGAGGGTATTTGCATTCATGAGATGCTCTGAACAATATGTTATGAAAGTGAATCTTAGAAGTCACTGCATATGGTTTAGTTTAGAGGCTGGAAAGCCACCTTTAGGCAGTAGAGGCACATATATTTCTTAACTGTATTTTCATTTTCTCCCTTTTTTGACTGATATTTGCAATTGAATTCATGTAATAATTATACAATATATTATGATCTTCATCATTACAAGAAAGTGCATGTCCCATAACCTTTTAGTTTAACTAAATAATTATTTTCAAACATTTGTCTTTGGCGGCAGTAATTAGTGCTGCTTTCTTAAGGATTCCTGGGTTTGAATACTGTGTCCTGTAATTATCTGCATGGTGATTCTAAATTGGCCCACTATAGTTGTGTATGATGGACTGGCACTCTGTCCAGGGTGATTTCCTACCATGTTTCAGGTACTGTTTGGAAAGGCCCTAAAAGCAACCATGAATTGAAATAAGCAGGTTTGAGAGTGTATGCATGTACCCATGTATATATGAAATACTTCCTATCCTCAAAAGAATGGAGTGATAAATTGAAAGATAAAAAAATTAATTCCTTTTCATCAGTCACTTCTTCCATCATTTGAATGCAGGTAGCCAAAGCTTATTCCAAGTGCCCAGTTAACAAAACACATTATAACACACATCCACGCTTAGAACATCAATAAATTTAAGCACCTTACTTAACTCAATTTTAGGGTTTAGAGGAAGTGAAACCTATTCCAGCAGAGTTATGTATAAGGCTGCAATGATTCAGCAGCCCCAGCAGCCAGTCACGGAGAACACTCACTTTCTCAAACCCAGTGTGCAATCAATTTAAACTGCACATAGTCGGAATGTTGATGGAAACCTGAGTTAAATTAAATCTAGGGTCACAGGCAGTTAGGCAGCAGTGCTCAGCTATTGCAGATACCTGCTCCACAGGAATATGAAGCAAACTTCTTTTAATTGGAAACTCAAAAACAGGCAATTCTGTCATTGGGTTTGGTTCTCTACTGACACTGGAAATATATTGGTGAACCCAGAACTATCTGCTTGTTTCATCATAATGGGTGCAACTAAGACTAGGCTATAACACAATTAAAGCTGCTTTTTTTTACATAAATGTCATAAATGCCTCTAAATGTATTCAGAGTTGTCCTACATAAGCCCACGTCTATATGTTTGGGCTAGTGTGTTACCAAATAGTAATTTTTTGCCTTTTAATTAAGTGGCGCCTATTTTCTTTTCAGGCAGGGTATAAGTGTGATAAGAGTGCCCTGCAGTAACTAAAAAATCTTTTACAGAACAAGCACCTATGAGTTTTGATTGAATTATCTGATGATGGAAAGATTCAATATTTTAGAAAGGGTGACAAGGTATTATAATAAATATGTATTCAAATAGTTACATGTTAAAAAACAGGTTTTAATTATTCATTAGTTAAGACTTAAAAAGTTTCACTTTTCTTTCTTAAAGACGTTCTTAAGAAATTCAACTAGAAATAATTATCTTCAATATTTTGAATAATTCATATTAATAAAACTAATGAAATAATATGTCAGCTCAAGTTGTGAGGTACAATACTCTACTATAATGTGCATTTTTTAATCATTAGAAAGTATTTTTCGGTAGGGAAGGTATAATATATCAAACCATGCATATCTGTTAAAACCAGACAGCTTTACTAATCCTAACACAGATTTGGTGATACAACTCTTGTGTACAATTTTTAATACCAAGGATTTAATTAATTTTCTGAACAGGAGAAAAATGACAATATATGACTGCAAATAATCTTCAGGTTGAACAAGCAAATTATCCTATTATCTATCCAGCACAGAACTAAAACGACAGTTACCTTTTCCCTTTAATATGCCAAAGATTTATTTTTAGCCAGTAGCCCCTTTCCATTGGAATCTTACACAGCATACAGTGAATGAAGAAAACACTCAGACCCCTTCACTTTTTATTATTTTTGAATAGTTCATTCAGTAAACCATAATGGGAAAGTGAAAACATGGAAATGTTTTGAAAAAAAAACATGAAACCTGTCATTTATAAGTATTCAGACCCTTAGTTGTGGCAATCCAAATTGTGGTCAGGTGCATTCAGTTTACTTTAATTATCACTGCGGTATGTCTCAAACTTAGTTGAAGTCCACCTCAAGCAAATTTAACTCACTGGACATTGTTTAGAAAGGAACACACATGTTTTTATAAGGGTCCACAGTTCACACTGTGTCAGGATAAAAACCAAGACATTAGGTCCAAGGAACATTCTGTAGACCTCTGTGATAAAAATGTGGTAAGGTATAGAACAGGGAAAGGGTATAAAACCATTAGGCTATGGGTGTTCAAAGGAGCAAAAAATGGAAGAAGAATGGAACCACAAGGAGTCTTCCTAGAGTTGGATATCTGGCCAAACTGCAATCCAAATTGAAAATATGGGACGAGGCGCCAATGACACATGCATACTCATTCTAGGCAGATGACAGGTTATTACGTGACCTCACAGGTGACACACAGCCATTTGGAGGGAAAACAATACTATTGGGTGGAGATTTTCAACAAATACTCCCCATCATTATGCGTGGCTCCCGAGCACTTACTGTCGCCAGTTGCATTAACAAGCAACCTTTGTGGCGTCACATGCATGTACTTACACTGACGACAAATATGAGAGCTCTTCCTCACGAACATTTCGCAAAATGGCTCCTCGATGTTGGAGACGGGAAAAACGGAACAGCTGTAACATTACCTTCACATTGTTTTCCTTTTAATTCTGATCCCATTCAACAACTATATGGCGACATCGACATCTCAACTGTCACTCCGGAACAACTCAGTACGCGAGCTAAATTAAGCATCACCAACGAAGACTCGCTACACCTTAATGAACAAGTACTGAAACTTATCCCTACCGACGAAGTAACTTTCACCAGCGTTGACTCTATCGTCTCAGACGATCCTGCATATCAACTTCATTCCCCAAAGAAGAATAGGGCAACAAGACTCAGAAAGTAAGCATAGAAAGCTGTATTATTAACTCTTCTCTAGGACATTAAAATCTTAAGTCCAATGGATCACTGCCAGTTATTTAAAATAATGGAAACTGAAAAAAATTGTATCACTTTTTAGTACTTGGGTTCCCAAGATGAGCTAATGTGCAATATCCAATGTAAATAGGCAGTAAATGAATAAGTGTTATTTCTAGTTGTAGATATTACTGTAAACTGAATATATTTGTTCATTACAAGGTCCTCATTTTCTAAATTTGAAACAAAACTAATTTTTAAAATCTAAAACATCCTTCTTTATATAGCTGCTATTGTGGTCAACTATGGTGTTTGGCTTAGTGTGCGTGATGCCACGTAAACTTGGCCAATACCCCCACGCCACCAGATGGAGCCCTCCCTGCGACGTGGAGATGCCCCGAATTCCAGCAGGGCATCATGGACCTTGGAGTTTTCCTTCACAGCCATGCTGGATACCATGGGGGCCACCAGAGGACGCTGCAGGGAGGCTCAAGGATTATTTTCCATACAGCCCAGAAGTACATCCCAGTCATGGGGACAAAAGAAATTACTTACTTCTGGGTTGAAGAAAAAGGAGTTTTCATTCGACCAGTGTTGCCAGTCACATGGACAGAGAGAGAGAAACACTTCCGGGTCAAGGACTTTAAAAGGACTTTGGGAGATCCCAGCAGGTTGAGCTGAGTTGGGAGGAAGGGTGACAAACGTCTGGGAGTGAAGGATTAATTATTGTATTGAGTATTATTGAGTGTTTATTGACTATAGTGGAGGTGGAGGTGCTTTGTGCACATTATTGTATAAATAAATTTAATATTTGGACTTTTATCTGGTGTTGGGCATCTGGTCCGAGGGTTCAAAGGGATGACAGCGGCCCCTATCTGTCACAATACATATGAATATATATGTAAAGAGGCTGTAAAAAATCTTTTCATCCTCTTTCAATTTTACTTCACTACATTTTCATATGCAAATGGCTACTTTTACTCGGATATATTTTGCTACACATATTCATTATTGCAATATTAAACAAGGAAACAAACAGGCTATGCAAATACGCAGAATGTTTTATTAAGTCAAATATCTAAAATGCTGTTTTCCCCTACTTTAGGAAAATTCACGTATACGAAGATTCTGTAACGATTTTCAGATGCATACCTCAGGTGGTTGCATCCAGTCATCTACACAAAGGGTGCCAAATATCATTTGGAATTACGGCCTAAAATCTCAACCCAACCCAAAGGCACCACTGTTACAGTGGGTAGTAATTTCATGCCATTTGCATTGGTATGCAATATTCAAATACAGGATGCTTGATATCAGAGTACGCTCTTTTAGAGCAAGGGAAGATCTCTTTAGTGCAATGAGGTTCTACCTTTACAATGCATTTCCACACGTAGAGTTGTTTAGAACCACTTGCATTGTTTAGAACAAGCAAAACAAAATTTTCACTGTATGAAAGACAATACCTATAAACCTATAATTGAAAAAAACAAAACATACTGGTTACTACTTACCTTTACAGCAGTTTCAATTTTCATGCAAAAGTCAGCTACTTATGAAAAATGATTACATACTAAGAGTACTTAATATTTAAAGTATTTTAACTTGATGAAAGTTTCATTTTTCAATTAAAACTGGTCTTTTTTGTGACTTTGTTTTCCTTTCTTCGGAATTTGCAGTATATTTTTGAATATTTAGCCCACAGGCTGATCAGTGTTTGGTCATATGTTATCACCCATCAAATAATGCTGTGTTTTCGCGATGTTCTGTTTAGAGTACAGCATGCTAATGCACATTTCTGATTGTGGAATCTGAGGAATTTATAGTGCACTAGCTTTTTTACTCGGCTTTACCAAGGAAATTATAGTACCATCAGTTCATCACGTGTATTGATCTTTAAGATAACCGCTCACACTAAATGTCACTGCTTCAAGAAGCAGTTATCTGGCTTTTACTTTAGCAATTATAATATGACTCACATGCAAAAAAAGTAGCATGAATTGTTTTAAGTGTGTAGGAACTTTTTATTTTTGAATCATACTGAAAAACAAGGAAAGAGCTGACATATAGAGTCCATGTACTTTTGATACTGAAGTACACTAATTATCAGATTTTTTAAAACTTCTACTTAAGTAGTATTCTCATGGGTAAATTTTACTTTTACTTGACTCACTTTTCAGAAAGCTATCCTTACTTTCACTTGAGCATGGTTGTTGGGTCTGTTATACAACACTGAGAGTAAGTAACCCTGTAATAAGATAATAAATAAAATTAATTCATTCCAAAATAAACAAAACCACAAAAGTCTACAGTAGCAAGAGCAGAGAACTGCAAGATTTCACTTAACTAATATATTAAATTGGTAAGGAACACTTTATTATACCGCATATGACAAAGCAGCAAGTAACTTCTATCACTTTGATAAACAATACCATATAAAAAAGACAAGAAAAAAAGCTTTGCCACTTACATTTTTATGTAGTGACACTAAAGTCATTTCTTAAAAAATATCACTGAATGTTTTAAAGAACTGTAACCCAATCAAATATTTTGGCAAATGCAATAGTATGCTTCAAAAGCAATCAGAATTCAATCCCTACCCAAATAGACACATGCATTTAAAATTATCAGATGGGTTTATCCCAATCTCTTTTACAACTAAAATAGTAAAACCCAATTTTATTCATTAATCAGAAACTCTGCAGAACCGGAAGTACTCTAGAATAGGACAAATTGATGATTATCAAGTCCTTCAGAAATTGAATTTGACAGTACAGTTCTAGAATGTCCTGCTCAATGACTAATTAGTAAGGCATACACAAGAAATGTCTGAAGTTAGTCATTTTTGTCCGACATTTCAATGTAATTGTTCTAGCAAAGTGCCCAGGCTTGTTTTATTGTTAAAGAGTTATGAAGTAAAGTCAGTAAAATACATATTTAAAATAGAAATCTACACCATAAAAATTCTTTTTTGTATACTCATAACTATATAATAACAAAGGTATAATAAATCATGGCTTCAAGGTTCAAATTATAATTTATACTAATAATTATAATTATTAGTATTGGTCTCACCTATTGTAATTCTCTGATGAGAAGCATACAAAACAAACAAAAATGTTAAGATATATAATGGACCCAGAGATTTTATGTATCTCAGTTGCAAAGGTGTACGCTAAACACTTGATCTGCTTTACACAGAAAAGCAGCAAATGTCTACTGCAACTGAAATAATATGAAAACTGGAAGACCAAATGCTTTCTTAGATTCTGTTTATACAAGTGAATCGAAATGTAATTAAACTATGCAATAAATCTATTTAAAGGTTACATATTCTACAGGAAATATAACAATGCACCATCTAAGAAAGCCAAGTATCCATTAATCTGTTTATTCAGTAAAAGGTCATAGAGGGCAGGAAGGCCTCAGCTTTTATTTTTTATAGTACTGTACAATTTATAGGGATGAACATGGTCAGGTACTTTAATGTGTGAAGTCATTAATACAATACAATACAATACAATACAATATATTTATATAGCACATTTCATACAAATGATGTAGCTCAAAGTGCTTTACTGGTTGAAGAAAGAGAAAAAAGACAAAATATCAAAATAAAATTAGGCAATACTAATTAACATAGAATAAAAGTAACGTCTGGTGGCCAGGGAGGACAAAAAAAAACAAACTCCAGACGACTGGAGAAAAAAACAAAATCTAAAGGGGTTCCGAGGTCATGAGACATCCCCAGCCCCTTCTAGGCATTCTACCTAACATAAATGATCTGAATCAGTTTGCAAGTTGAAGTATTATGTATGTTACACAAAAAAAAATAACTGGGAAGAATCTGGAAGGCCAGCAAATAAAGCAGTTTTAAGATGGATTGAAAAGTTCATAATTATCGTCCTTTGCAGATGATTGGTTAATCTCAAATGAAAACAAAGAATTACAAACAGAAAATTTGTGAAATAAATTGGACCTATAGTATAGGATTTTTTCAGAAACTATAAACTGGCTTAATATTAGTATGTGTGATCTTATGAATGCATGTACCAGTGATGGAAAAGTGACTCAATATTTTTTCTAATCTGGGTGGGATAGTTTCCCACTTCTCATGATCCAGTATTAGATGTAGCCAGTTCTGATAATGAATAGGTGAAATATAGAGCAGGCTGGTAGAGTATCAGTATTTTAAACGGTTGTTTCAGGGACCGGAATCATTCCTGCTACACTATTTAGAAATAAAGAAACATTTATACTAACATTGCTAGTAGGAAAATTTTGGCTTTGTTGGGTGTCACTGATTCGCATGCTAGGAATCTATCAGCAAGTATTTTAAGCAGAGTGTGGTGCAAGGTTATTATAGTTTTGCCTTTTTATATTAGTTTTTATTTCTTTATTTTTCTGACCTTACTTGGCAATTCAGTTTAGTTTTAGTTTTCCTTCATTTTGTATTTTTTCTTTAAGTTTAGTTTTTATTTCTCAAACATATTTCTATTTTATTTTTATATCTATTAGTTTCAGTTTTTAGTTTTAGTAATTATTGCATGGAGCTCCTATGGAGTTTAGTTTTGTGTCACACTCAGACAGAACTGTACACTTAACAGATTTGGATACAAGTTTAATGTTAGTGGAAGCTTACTACACTACATGGTTTACTATCTGGTTTTGTTTTTGTCTGATAAAAACAAGCATAATCAAAACTAGGTACTGGATATGAACAATTTTACATTTTTAATTACATTTTAATTTTTTAAATATTTTCTCATGAAAATCACAGGGGCTTAGGAATCATTGTGCAGACCTCACCTGGCTGTATTGAAGGAAACAAAAGAAAAACAAGCATGTAGAGTCAAGGTTAGGGGCAGTGAGACTTGAATAGTTCAACATAAAGGACAGTAAACCAATAATGAGCAGAGCAAGAGCAGGTAATAGGAGTATGGACAGGCATAAAACAACAGAGACAGCATCTGAGATTAAGAACAATATATACATTATCTAAACCTGTTTATTCAGAGTAGGATCGCAGGAAACCTGGAGCCTACCGCAGCAGGTTTGGATGTAAGGCAGGAAAAATCCGTGGTATGCAATATGTATGATAAGGCTGATGTTTAGAACAAAAAGAATATGATATTTCAACTATCTATTTTGAGAGAGAGAAAAAAACATTTAAAAAAGGGAGACATTTTAAAATATAATTCTGCTAATGGATTACTTTCACAATATCAGGTTTTTTGAGTTGTGAAAATCAACTAAAAAGATAAATTAAAAAATATAGAATAAATAGAAAAACACATTAGTATGTTTAGTTTTTCATCACTAGGCAGACTCTCTTCACCTACCTAGCTTTGTTTGTATCGCTTCATTGTTAAATGATGTTTTTAAACCAAAAGTGATTGTTCAGTAACAATATGCTAATCTTGTATGATAACCTAGTCCAAGGGTGTCGAATTTCAGGCCTGGTGGGCCACAGTGGCTGCAGGTTTCACCCTATTTCCTAATTAGTGATCAGTTTTCACTGCTAATTAACTTCTTTCCTTTTCATTTTAATAGCCCCATTTTTAAGGATTCGGTCCTCTGTATTTATTTCTTTCTTCATTAAATGGCAGCTAAACAGAAATGAGATGTGAAACGAGCCGACAGATGACCAGCTAAACTGAGATTTCAAACCCCAAACAATTTCTTAATGAGAAGCCCATTCTTGCTGGTAATTAAACCCATTATTTAATTCCATGGCTTGTTGCTGCTCTCATTCTGAGACAGCAGACATTTCCAAAACTGCTGATTTTTTTGATTTTTCTGTTTTTTCTAAGAACATCGTCAAAATGAGAGATCAGCCTTACCGAGACCATCACCTTTATTTTCACATATTATATGATTGGCACAGCTGGTCATGTGGCAGCTTGTTTTGTGTCTCCTTATTGTTTGGCTGCTAATTAAAGAAAAAGAGACAACTAAGGGGTTTGAGTCAAGTTAATTAAAACTTAAGACAAAAGAAGTTAATTAGCAGCAAAAACTGGTCACTAATAAAGAAGATGGTGAGAATGAAAACCTGCAGCCACTGCGGCCCTCCAGTACTGGAGTTTACACTCATGACCTAGTCAGTCTCTCAATCAGTGCCGTTTTATTTTCGAAAATTGGGAGTGGTCTCCCCTAGACTTTCTTGCATACAGTAATCCCTCGCTATATTGCGCTTCGACTTTCGCAGCTTCACTCTATCACGGATTTTAAATATAAGCACATCTAAATATATATCACGGATTTTTCACTGGTTCGCTTTCTGGACAATGGGTCTTTTAATTTATGGTACATGCTTCCTCAGTTTGTTTGCCCAGTTAATTTCATACAAGGGATGCTATTGGCGAATGGCTTATAAGCTACCCAATCAGAGCATGTATTACATATTAACTAAAAATCCTCAATGATATAAGATATGCTTCCCGTGCGGTGCTTGAAATTGTTTGCTTCTCTCTATCTTTCTCACTCTCTATGCTTGACCGGGGGAAGGGAACGGTGTGAACAGAGGGGCTGTTTGCACAGAGGACACGGACGCTCCTCTACAAAATGGCGCTTTATCGCGGTGCTTCTGTATACTTAAAAGCACGTATTGATTTTTTGATTGTTAGCTTTTCTTAGCGAGCGCCCTCTCTGACATTCGCTGCTCCTGATGGCGCTCCTTTGAAGATAAGATATGTTTGCATTCTTTTAATTGTGAGAAAGAACTGTCATCTCTGTCTTGTCATAGAGCACAATTTAAACTTTTGACTAAAGGGTGTTATTTCATGTCTAGAGGGCTCTAATAATGTTAACAGGGTGGGAGAGTTTATAAGGGCTTAAAATATATAAAAATAACCATACAAACATGTGGTTTCTACTTCGCGGATTTTCACCTATCGCGGGGGGGTCTGGAACGCAACCCCCTCGATCGAGGAGGGATTACTGTACTTAGATAGGGGGATGGATATTTGAGGAGTAAACCGCAAGACAATGATTATATTTTTATATTATGTACGTTAAGGAACCATCAACAACAAATCAAATCAAATTACTGATATATTGAACAATTATTTTGAAAGTAAAGTTGAATAAATCAGACTCGGCTGCATGAATAAAAAAAATCGAGTATGTGTTCAGTTCATACCACTTCCGGGTGGTGGATTTGGCCCAAAAGTTAACACAGATCTTCAATTGTGGTATAACAACCACATACTGATTTTCATCTATCTATCTAGTTGTGTTTTTGAGTTATCGTGTTTGCGCGCACACACACAATTCCAAAAAACTGTATTTTTGGACTCTGGGAGGTCTATAAAGTCAATATTCATCAATATATCGAGGTTGAATGTTTTCATGATTACTAAACTTTTTCTATACTTCGTATATGAAAAAGTAAAAACAATTTCTCCCTGTGCGAAGTGACAGGTGAATTGCTGTCAACAAAAAGTAGTCACCTGAGAAATAAACTGAAACGTTACTCACTCGTGA
Source organism: Polypterus senegalus (assembly GCF_016835505.1). NCBI lineage: Eukaryota > Metazoa > Chordata > Cladistia > Polypteriformes > Polypteridae > Polypterus > Polypterus senegalus. The sequence goes on from NC_053154.1 coordinate 236,335,877, forward strand.
TTTTTCTGTCCATATTGTAAACATTTTGTTGACCAGCACATTTTGATTTCAGCCGTTTGAATTACATCTTCATATACAACAAGCACAAAGAAAGGGGGCACGTAAATCGCTTTTTGTTTCACACGTTTTACGCACCTGCATTCAGCTTACTCTGTCACTGCAAATGCTGTTTGAACACCCACCCTCAGTCACCAGCTGCCATTCACTGGATGAATATGTGCGGGTGGCTCGTGGTGGATAACTTTCTGTTTTGAGATTTAAAACTTACAAGGGTTAAAGACTAATGGCAAGAATATTCATTCAAAAACTAAAACTAAAATATTTTAGTAAATTATTATTTTATTTCAGTTAGTCTTCCCAGCTACTTTAATAGTTTCATTTAGTTTTAGTTTTGCATTTCGGTTTTGTTAATTATTTTATTTCAGTTTACGAAAATGTTTTTTAATAATAGTTTCAGTTTTGATTTTAGTTTTCGTTAACTATAGTAAACTTGGTGTGGTGTAGTTGCTAGAATTATGCGATTTAAGCCACAGGGTTGCCAGTTTAAACCCTGCTTTTCTCCTACTGTATGACTCTTTGCAAGTTGCTAATGTAACAAGGGCTGTTTATGTGAGAAAAATTACTATGACGTATCCTGGATTTTTTACATCACCTGAGGTAAATGTGTCAGCTACGCATATAATAATAAAAATATTACACATGCCCAGTATCCACAGTGGTCTAGTAGTCATTATGTCATAACACTTTGATATATTTTGTTCATATTAACTAAAATTATCATTTAAGAATAAACCATGTTATTATTTTTTTTTAAAATCCTATTAATCTGTAGACAGATTGAACAATGGCCATATAATGGTGGAAGATTTGTACAGAGAGCATAAAATAGATCTAAAACAATAAACTATTAAGTTGTAAATAACTGAATAAAACTGTTTAAAATTATATTAGAATAGACTTCATGATAATCAGCCTAGGAGTCAACAGTAATCAACAGTGCCATTTGTTTCTGCAACATATAAGTCAGGCAAAATCACCACCATTTTCAAAAATCAACTGCCATAGAGCAGTTTCAAAAGAGCTCAGAATGCAGGCACTTTAGAACACCGATTTACATGCTGTTTGAATGAGGCCTGCTTTTGCTATTAATTCTCCAGTTGAAAGAAGGTGCACATGTCAAATGTGATTGCGAAAAAGATGCATGGGGACAAATAATGCTAGGCAAGTATAAAATGAAACCTGCTCCTGCTGGCAGCCTTGCCCTTGTTTGGTCTTCTAGTCAGTTATTTTTGCTGAGTGTTTGGGGACTATGGTACTTTTACAGGCCAGACAAAGCACTAGATACCTAAGACAGCAGGCTTTATATGAAAAGAATGTTGATTGTGTAAGTTATAAGGATACATAATAAGTTATTAACATTTGTAAACATGCATTGTGTTATAAGCTGACAAGCTACCTTCCACATCATATCAGCTAAAAATATGTCAGCATATTTAAAAGGTCAAAAACTGAACCTTTGCTGCAGCCAAAATACTTACAATGTCCTGCAAACTGCACTGTGTGAAAACCAAATAGGTGGCAGAGAGTGTGGTGTGATGGTGTAGATGTTATATAGTTGAAGCAGTAGCAAGACGTATGCCCACCATATTGTTTGTTTATGCATTCTCATCATTGATAGCAACATCTACCCTGTGTTATACATTTGGAGCACGGCTGCTCTAATGCGACATTGAATTGCAGAGAGGAAAACTTTGACTACTATTCTGAATGTCTGGCATTTTAGAGACATTGTATTTGGTGTTCAAAAAGTGTACCATGTACTAAGTCTGCAGTCCTACTTTGTTAATTCAGTACTCATGTGGCCAATGAAGGAAACTACGGGAGTTGAGTATTTGGAAGAAAGGACATACCTGATGTCAATGTTAGCACTAAAGTATTGCTGAATTGTTGTGCAAGAAATGAATTGTCCATAGGTGTACCTGCTACTACATTATGTTGGGTCATATGTTCTGGACATTTGGGTTAATACATTTGCTGAGCTTTAAGCTGATTACCACTTTGTAGTGAGTTGGCTCAGATAGACTTAGCACCAGCTGGATAAAAATTGAAAACCTAGACAAGTACTGAGGATGTGCGGGGCATTACTAATAGACACTTCTGGTCAAAAGAAGTTCAACTCACACCTCCAGGGAAGCTTCTCCTGCATCTCAGGTGAGGTCAGTGATGTAGAGTGAGAATGGATGATGTTTAAGGCCTCAGTAACAGAGGCAGCTGCAAGGAGGTGTTGTCAGTGTCTGTTATGGTAGCAGCCCTATGACTCTTTGCAAGAGATCAGCAGTAAGTGAAAATGTTAAGTTGAAGAAAGAAGTCTTCCATGAAATGCTAGCAGAAGGGCCTCCAGATTTGAATAAGGGATAGTAGGACAAAAACGTAGCAGATGTAGAAGTGGCTGAGCCAAAGGACTATGCTGAGGCCATTAAGAATCATCCAGGTGATGACTCTTTGCGGTTAAACTGCTCAAAATCTTTCAGGCTTAATGTAAATTAAAAACCTTTTTGAAGTTCAGCCACACATTTTTAATTGGTTTAGGATCTGGACTCTGACTTGGCCACTCCAGGACATGTTGTTGTTTTTAAACAATTCATGTATATCTTTGGATTGATGCTTTGAATCATACATTTTTAAATAAGTGAATTAACTGAAGCAACAATAGTTTTCTCATTAACATATTATTTTTTTCATTACATCTACTGAAAAATATGAGTGATTATAAGTGAAATTTTGTGATTATTGTAGAGTTGTCTGCAACAACAACAACAACATTTATTGCTTTACATAATGAATAAAAGAAAAATAAAAGACAAAATAAGAAATTAAAATAAGACAACATTAGTTAACATAGAAAAGGAGTAAGGTCCGATGGCCAGGGTGGACAGAAAAAACAAAAAAAAAAAAAAACTCCAGATGGCTGAAGAAAAAAATAAAATCTGCAATGGGTTCCAGGCCACGGGACCGCCCAGTCCCCTCTGGACATTCTACCTAACATAAATGAAATAGTCCTCTTTGTATCAAGTGTCTCCCTTTCTCATGGAGTCACTTGATGTTGATGGTCATACAGACTTCTGACTTTTAATCCATCCATCATTGTTGGACATCACGGTGCTTTGAGTAGATGGTGGTGGCGCAAGCCACCTCCAAAAGGACACCGGAAAAGGAAACAAGAGGAGAGAGTAGGAGTTAGTACAGATTTTAGAGCCACCATGAATAGTTACTATAATGAGTTGGATATACAGAGTATCAGGATTTTAATTACAGTGAAGTTATGAGAAGGCCATGTTAAAGTAATGTGTTTTCAGCAGTTTTTTAAAGTCCTCCTCTGTATTAGCCTGGCCAATTCCTATTGGCAGGCTATTCCAGATTTTAGGTGCATAACAGTTGAAAGCCACTTCACCACTTCTTTTAAGTTCTGTTCTTGGAATTCTAAGGAGACACTCATTTGAGGATCTGAGGTTACGATTTGGAATATAAGGTGTCAGACATTCCGATATATAAGATGGGGCGAGATTATTTAAGGCTTTATAAAGCATAATCAGAATTTTAAAGTCAATCCTGAATGACACAGGTAACCAGTGTAGTGACATCAAAACTGGAGAGATGTGCTCGGATTTTCTTTTCCTAGTTAGGATTCTAGCAGCTGCATTCTGCACTAGTTGCAAACGATTTATGTCTGGAGGAGAGTTAGACAGTAATTTACATTTGAATAGCATATTTGGGTGAGTCAAAAATTATCCATACTCAGGCTGTAGAATTTATTTTAATCAACTTTCAGGAAAGACAAATACATCATTTTTCAACATAATCTCCCTGCTTTTCAATACACTTTGTCCATCTGTCAACAAGCTTTCGTATTCCTTCATTAAAAAATGTATTAGGTTGAGCTGCAAGCCACGAATGCACCACTGTATCACCTCTTCATCAGACGTGAATCTTCATCCTCATATGGCTTCTTCCGAAACCCAAGTCTGTTGTGGATTATTGTATAGGCAGAGCCATGGGTGATTTGCAAATGATTTGCCACACATCTACTGTCACTCTTCTAGTTAACAGAATCATTTCACATGCATGCTCAATGTCATCAGTGTACATGAAAGGCCGTTCAGCTCCTTCTTCATGTCTGACACTTGTGCAACCTTCCTTGAACTTCTCTATCCATTCATACACACTTCTTTGCAACAAAACACTTTCTCCATACTGTGCACAAAGTCTTCAATAAATATCAGCACCAAGCACACCCTCAGACCACAAAAAACAAATCACTACACATTGCTCTTCTTTCCTGCAAATCACAAGTGGGGCAGCCTTTGTTTCTCACACCACAGCTATAAATGATCTGACATAACATGTTCACACCTGCACATCAGTGACTGGGGAGACAGGGACCTCGTGCAGAAAGCTCGGGTGCCAACAGAACTTTTAATATAACTGGTGTGCGGAAAGTTTTTGATTCACCCTTGTATAATACATGCAAGTGTTGGTAGGTTATTCCGTACACATGCTGGCATAGCACTATAGCTGTTCTCCAATCATTTTTTTTTCCGAAAAAGCACCTCATTCATGGCAGAGTATGACATAGCTTTAGTCCAAAAATTTGCATACACTGTTCGGCCTGCTGTATCTGTGAAAACACTGAAAACAAGCTGCTTCATTCGCAGCTTGCTCTATCCACAATGTGCCATCTCACGTGTTCTCCTTTCTCTACGTGAAATTGATGCTGGTGGTGCACTTTGTATTCCAAGTGTGCAAAAACATTTCAAATGCAATTTCAATCAAGTTTATAATACTGGCAGGCTAGGGACAATTTTGTAATCAGTTTGTCATGCTGCTTGTCTTTTACATACATATTCTATGAAATAATGTAAGTATGTTTGTAATTTTTATTGTCTGTTTATATAGAAATGTATTTTGCTTCATTTATGTTTTCATTTTTCCAGTTGATTGAAATGCTTTAGTTTGCTTTTAAATAATACACACTGAAGCATTTCCAGCTATGCACACTTTTTTTTACTAAAACATGCTAAGGCAATCTATTGCTTTTGGTTACAGGGCAGTAGGGATGCATTATCAGAATGCTAAGATGATATACTATTAGTGAGAACAAAAAAGATTCAGGTGCCTCTTCGCATAGCCTTGGCAGTTATAATACTGAAAAAAACATGTAGCAGTTCTGGTGGTGTTCTGTTGTCGTCATTGTGTAGTTCTGACCACAATATTGACTTACCACAAGTTAACATCCAGATACCAGGGCATTTTTATTCTACAGTCTACTGAAACCCCTTGACTACAGACCAGTGACCTCTATTTACCTAATTATTGGATTTCTAAAACTGATTGGCTACAACAGTGGGGATTTAGATGTGTTATATTAAAGGGGGTAAATATTTTTATAATTTCTGTACATGTGCTTTGTACAGGGTGGTCCTGATCTAATTATGCAATTTTCATTATGCTATAACTTATTAAGTTTATTACTCCGAGCCTGTAGCCAACTGAATGGAGGACAAGTGGGACAATACATGGAAAATCAGTGAATTAATTCAATGTAAATCCATTTTCGTTTATTACAAAATATTTCGAACAATTCTTTTGTTGTGTATTGTTTTCCTGCATTGCATTAAAAGTTGCATAATTAGATCTGGACCACCCTATAGACTTGGGAAAAAAACTTATGGCTTTCAACCCAATGGTATGTTGTGGAAAGTACTGCAAGAATAGCAGGTATCAAGGTCACTGGATAGAGGTTAGGGGAAGTAAAAAAAAAAAAGCTTACTGACATCCATGGACACAGGAGTAATAGCATGGCCTTGGGATTTTTAAGAAGACCTGGAGATTTCAAATGAAAGGGTAGCAGCAGAAGACCTCTTTATTGAAAAGACAGTATGCATTGAATGCATGTCATTTCCTCAGAACTGTCAAAGGGTGTTTCTGAATTTGGAAGTAGGTCAGACGATTGCTCCCAGCAGGTTTTCCAAGACTGAGGTTTAAAGGTTGTTCTCTGGCAATGACTAAGCCTGGAATATGGAATTGAATTTGCTGAAAGGTTTTACTGACCACAAGACAGTGAGGCCACAATAGTGAGAGAAAGAGAGATAAAGAGAGTGAGTTGTTAGGTGACAGGGAGTGAGATTTGTTGCTTGTGACAAAGTATTTTATATAATGGAGTCTTCCGACCTTCACACTGGATACATAATCACTTAAAAATCATAGGTCCATAAAATGAAGCAGGGTTTTATTTTTTACTTACTTATTTTATGTTTGTTAATCTTTTAATAGTATACTTTATATTAAAAATTTGGTCCCTTTTGTTGCACTACAGGGTGGCACACAAGGGTGCCACTCCCCACAAAGCAAATACATATAATTTCATTTTTGCTTTAACAAAGAACATATTTGTTCACTTTCTTTTTTACTCTTACTACATAATTGTAATGCAAGCTGCAAAGTTACATGTTTTGCTTAAAATCACATTTTAGCCACTAACAACTTATGTACAAGTTAGATGAACAGAGAATGATATGCTATGTTGCACTGAATGACCAGTTCTCATAAAAAGTGATTACATTCTAACAATGACTGTCATTAGTTGATTTGGACTTTGTTGTTTTATTAACTTGTAAATAATATATTAAGCTGGCAATACTGGATAGGAAAATATTATTATTAGTAGTACATGCCTAATATCGGTACAGTTTAGTTTGTAAATTATCATCTTACTGTTTGTTGTGGTTGTAAAGTTAGAAGTATAACAAGCCTTTTCAACTTGTCTTAGAACTAATATACTATAGGTGTTAATTGGTGTTGAAAATAGAAAACACCTGCTTCATTGCTCAATGTCAAACTCCTAATGTATCAGCAATAAATGCACTTTGATCTAATAAAAGTAATTTCTTTCAAGGTCTCATAATATTGATAATAACTTCAATAAGATTCTTGAAGAAATCCCTGGTAACTTATTAGAGTTCAGGAGAGTATTTCACATAAGACTAGATTATCCTTAAGGGACAAATTATCACAAAGTACAATTCATTATCATAATGGGAAAACTGCTAGCATTAACAATAATGTGCAAAGGAACAATCCTATATCTTGGAAAATGGTATAGAAGAGCTTCTAAACAAGATTACAAAACATTCAAAACCTTTTGGATATTGCTGGTACTTCAACTCTACAAAGTAGACACAGACAGATCTATTAAAGTTAAGACGTCTAGTGTTTGTTAATGGGGGAAAAAGAATCAGCTTTGTGGTGGGAAGATTTTCTAACATGGCATGGTACTTTCTGCTTAATGTATAGCAGTAGAGTTTGTGACAGTAAATTCAGAAAGATGTAAAAAGAAGATAAAAAGTTCAAAATGCCACCTTCACTTTGAGTGGAAGACGCATCAGTTTTGGTAATGGAAGGTGTAGTCTACATTTTGTCTGTTTTTAGAACGTATTCCTGACTTCTCCTGTGCTCCTCAACAGGATAAGTTGGTTAGAAATTGGATGGATGAATTTATGGAGTTTGGTTTGTAAATACAGTAAAGTATGGACAGGCCCACAATCTGAAAGCTGCATGCAAAGTTCCACAGTCCAGCCCACAGTCTGATTTTAAGTTGTATGAATAGCCTCGATTAAACAGTTAAGCAATGTGGTGTACAATGGCAAACCATTTGTGAAGATTAAAACATGGCAAAAATTTTGACTCAGGATCTCTAATTCTGCGCAGAAATAAAGTATTTATTATAAAAAGTGAGTAAGGAAGAAGGAAGAACAAACATATCTGAGTTCAAAGTCAGTCTAGGATGGATTTAGCACTTGTACTGTGAGGCAAGGGTTAGTAAGGGGGAAGAGGTTTGATCCTATATAGCTGTAATCTCTTCAACCAGTCCAAGATAGTTAAAAGACAAAGGAAGAAATAAACTGATCCAACACCCTTCACCACAAAGTCACTTTCGTACACAGCAGCAGAGAATTGGTGTGGTCATTCATTCTCAATTCTTATTGGTATGTTTCAGTTTTGAAAAGTATTACAGTATTTTTTTTCTCTCCAGTCTTAACCATTTTTATAAAATTTAATGCATACTAGTAGTATGTTATATGTTTTCTATTATTGACATTATTTTATTATATGGTTTGGAAATATTTATTATATTTTACACTTTTTTGAAACTGGTGACACTGAATAGAAGATAGGAAAGGCCTAGCCTACTGAGAATGGAAGCTTTGTTATGAAAACTTTGCATGAAATTTAAATTATATTTATATTGGAAAACATATTATACTACAAGAAAATAAGACTAAACCATTAAGTCTTATGTTTTTCCCTAATTCATCTCAGCATAAACTAGGAACTGAACTTATCTCTAGGTCAGTATGAGTATAAAAAAGTCATTAATATTTTGAGTAACTATGATTCTAAAATTATATCTTTATATAGATTTAAGTTTTTAAATTGGATAACTAATGGACTCTTAGGTAGGGTTTCTTTCACAGAATTGTAAGAACTGCCTCTGAAATAAGGACATGAAATTATACATGACACCAAACAGCCTACTGTGTAATTCTTGACACATTGTACCCATCTTCCATTCGTATCTGTGATCTTTTTCTCTGGTTATGGTTTTTTTTTTTTTAATCTTTAATATAGACGCAGTCAATGATTTGAGAAAAATTGCAAGTCTACAGTTGGAAACAGATCATTGGCTACAAAGTTGTTCTGGAAGACAATTTATTGCCTCGGGAGGAGAAAGTGGAATCACATCAAACATGCTCTCAGCAACTGTGTAGAAATAATAAGCACTGCACATTAGCTGTGTAAACAGAGACAGTGCTGGTGAGGATGATTCGGCCTACTGTTTGTGGATCATTGCACTTGATGAGATTTATACAGAGATGTTGAAAGTACTAGATAAGACTGGGGTAGCATGTCTAATGCACCTCTTTAAAGTGGCACAGATGGTGAGATAGTGCCAAAGATCTACAAAAATGGAGCAATAAAACCCTACTATTAAAAATTTGGGCAAAAGGGTGTATTTTAAGTATCTGCAAAAGCCAAGGTTGAAGAAAGAATACTTCACTTGGTGATTGAATCTTTCATTTAGGGGAATAAATATGATTTCTTTGCTAACTGCAGAAGAGTACATCGTGTCTTTGTCCGTTTGCATTATATGCGAGAAATAATTACAGTTTCCACTGTTTGGATGCATTTTGAAAATAAGTGAGAACAAGTGACAAAAACTACAAAGCTACAGTATGTTTCCATTTGTCAAACAGGAAATGCATGCTGAAAATGTAGCTGTATTCACATAATTCTTCATAAAGCGAACAAAATGACATAATGGTATCCAAAAAAAAAAATACTATTTCAAAAAGACAAGAAAAAGAAAAAAAACACAACCAGCTTTTCCAAAGCAGTATATTTAATTATACGTGGGCACCAGTAATCATTTAGACTTGATAAAAAGTAAAAAAAAAACACTAAAAAATCAATCAACACAACATTTATTAAACATAGATGTTTACTAGGCATTAGGCCACAGATTTTCATTAACATCATATCTAATATTATCCATTGTCAGACACTTTTAAAAAAGCTTTGTGTGATGTATCCAAGCTTGGCCTTTGAAGTGATGACATCACAGGCTGCTTCCATAACCTCAGTAAGTATGATCTGAACATGGAGATTAACCTGCCTCAACCATGTTGAAAAAAAACCTTAACTGCATTAAGGAATGGTAAGTATGGTAGAAGATACACAACGGAAGTCCCTAGAACTACTGCACTATGATGAAATCTCTCAATGTCCCACATGATGACAAAGTTAACCAACTGTTGCCCCCTCATTTTTTCTCCCACCATTAATCACTCTGCAAGCCCATCAAGGAGCACCATAAGATAAGCTGCAATATAGGCCTCATCCACATCATTATGGTGTAAGACTCCATTTTATCCTGACGTTGCACAGATTGTAATGTTCTACCGTATTGACCTGGGACTACATTTTGAGCTAGTATTGTAACCAATCAAAATTTTTTCTTTATCAGGTCGAAGCCTGCTTCATCCACAAAAACATAATCACTTATTATGCTTATTATTATTAAGCGGCATTGGCTTACATCTCAATCTTTTCTGAAAACAAAAGGTTTACAGAACATGTAGTTCAATACAGTAAGACCACACCACAATGCATACAATAACCATGAATGAAATTATGTACTGAATACTGCAGTGAAGTGTGGAGTATATACAGTAATGTATTACACCAACTGAATACTGTAAATAGACAGATTCAGTTGTGCACAAAGTGTAATACTATGACATCACTTCATAAAATGCTGGCAAACCTGGATGTACCACCAGTGCAGCTTTTTCACTCTGGCACTGTTCAAATGGTACCTTATAGGCCTACTTAACTGCTACTCTTCAAAAGGTAATCAATATTACAAAAACTTACAGTGCTTATATTTTGAAAAACATTATTGTATTGAATTATCTTCTCTTTTATTTCTTTCAGACAGATGTGACTGTTGTCTAGAACAATATTTACTATAGCAATATATTGTACCTATCTGCCACCAGCATAGGTCTTGTCTTCAAAACATGGTGTACAGAAACCAGATATTGTTCAAGGTTGGCAAACGTTACACAAATGAAATGTATGTCCATCATTTGAAGAATGTAGTACACTATACTGTAATTGTTTCATTGCTCCATGGTTACTGGCTCTCCTTCAAGACATATACAGTATAATTGAGTCACTTCTTGATCTGGTCAAATTTTGTTGTAACCTCATGAATGTTCCTCTCAATGTCAACCCATGATTAATTACATTTCAGTTTTTGTCACACTTATTGAATTTGATATAAAATACATCTAGTTTGTTTTTGAAGACCCTGTGCAGCTCTTCCACCTCACATTCGCATGCACTTACTTCTATGTCTATCACTTTCACTTTCTACTCCTTCTGCTTCCATTGTCTTGGATCAAAGTGACTGACCTGGTATGCATGTTCATGTGTCACTTCATACTGAATTGCAAACCAATAGCTTTGTACCTTGTCATTATTATTGGAAATGAGAATACACAACTGCAACAAATTTCTCTATGTTGAAAAAAGTTATGAGAGAATTGTATACAAGTATCACTCAGGTGATGGACAACAATGATGGTCCAACAATGATGGGACGGATTAAAAGGAAGAAGTCTACGTGACCATCATCATCATCAAGCCCTTCCGTGAGAACCCTAAATCCAAAGAGGACTGTTTCATTTATGTTAGGTAGAATGCCCAGAGGGACTGGGCGGTATCATGGTCTGGAATCCCTACAGATTTTATTTTTTCTCCAGCCGTCTGGAGTTTTTGTTTTTCTGTCCCCTGGCCATTGAACCTTACTCTTATTCGATGTTAATGTTGATTTATTTTTTATAATTATGTCTTTCATTTTTCTATTCTTTAATATGTAAAGCACTTTGAGCTACTGTTTGTATGAAAATGTGCTATATAAATAAATGTTGTTGTTGTTGTTGTTGAGGTGAAATCTGTACACTTCATTGTATTAATGATTTGAATTTTTTTTTCATGTAAAGTGAATCAGAAATCATATAGAATTCAGGGAATGCATTTGAGGTGGCCATAATAACCTCACTGCATTTGCAGTGTTTGACTACATCTGGGGGCATTGCACTAAAAAAATGGAGAACAACAGTAATCCATTACACATTTGCGTGGCATATATGGGGATTGTGTGAGATTGACAGTAGATTGGTCTACCGTTATTTAATTGTATTTTTTTTACCACAAAGTTCTTCATGTGTAGTACAATAATGTTGTTTTTCAGTTTTGTATTTGACTGCTGAACTTACTGTTCCTGACAGCATATGGATCTTGGCAATCCAGGAGAGTCTTAGAATAGACACTACTTGCTCTAAACAAGAGAATAGCAGAATTTGAAAAGTGAGCCCCACTACATGGATTTAACTTCAGACATACTAGCATATGTACGAGGAAATAGAAATTCTACCAAACAGGCAAACAACTTATTCATTAAATAAAGAAAAGTGTCATTGAAATTGTATTGGATAAATACAGCATATATTCCTAAACTTGTCATGCTATGGCTTTCATATCTAATTACTAGGCAATGCAATTTTTTTTTCATACTTTGAATATTAAGCAAGTATTAATTTAATTTAGGCAGTGCTTCACAATTTTTTTTGAATAATTATTAATAATAATAATTCTTTACATTTGTGTAGTACTTTCTCACTACCCAAAGCATTTTACACGGTGAGTGGGATTACCGTGTACTATTATCTAATTAACTTGTTTCATCCTACTTCCTTTGCTTTTTCTAGTATTAAGTATACAGAATTTACTTCTGTCTTTAGTATTTGCATTCTTTTACTTCCTGCCTGCTATCTTATTCTCTGAACCCTACCTGTTATGTTTTACCTTTCTTGTTCCTGCATACTCTGAATTTGCCATTATTTTACCTAAGTAGTAATAAATTTGTCTACTACTGTACTATATGGAACATTCCGGGGGGTTCATTTTACATCTGAGCTCTAGTGAAGTTGCAAATTATTACCCATCGCTGGAGCTCACCAATTTTCAGATGAGTCAGTCCTCTTCAACAACTAAATTTGTATGGACATTTATTTTTTTCTGAACAGCCCACAATTTTCATATGCTGCCTGGACCTTAGTAGTCAAGAATTTATACTCTTTAATAGTATCCATTGTCCGGCCACAGACAGACAGACACCCACAACACGTTTATTTACAAAGTCCATTATTTACTTTGCACACACAACCCCCTAAACTCCCCCAAAGTCCAGGCCTGTCCAAATGCCTCTTTCAATCTTCAGGCTGTCTCCTTTCATCCTCCAAGACCTTGTCTTCCTTCACTCCAGACTCCAGCCAACGAATGGAGGGAGGCGGCCCCTTTTATTCCCAACCGGATGTGCTCCAGGTGCCTCCGGCTGCCACCGACACTTCCCAGTGTGGCGGAAGTACTGGGTGTGGTGGAAGTGCTGAGGGCCAGAGCTCCAAAGATGGCGACCACGGGCCCCTATAGGGTTGAGCTTCTAAGCTCAGTCCCCGTGGTCCCCAAAGCCACCAGGGCGGTCACCCCCACGTGGTCAGGGGGAGGCATAAACCCTCCACCGGTCCTCCTGGGCACCCCCAGCCACCTGTGACACCATCCATAATTTTTCTGAACCTGCTTTTACAATACAATTAAGGTTTGCAATGCACTTTAAAAATAATAATGTAAAAAAATCCATATATAGGTGTTACATACATATTTGTTTATAGGCATTTTAAATAAAAAAAAACTCACAGCCAAGTTTGAAAATAAAGTAAAATTGTCTAGACCATGTGATTTTTCCATTACTTTAAAAGCTTTAATAGGGTGAGGTGTGCAGCTGGATTATGTGGGCTGCCACCTTCTCTGCCAGTTTGTGTGGACAGTCTAATAAACTTAATACTCACCCTCCTATTGCTCCAGATTTTCTTGCATGAATGCTGGGGAAATATATTTGGTTGCTTCATCTTAAACACACAAAATCTAGAACTGTTTTATTGAGAGAGCAGCACAGTTAAAGTAATTTGCATTTAAAACATACATGATAAAAGATCTGTCATATACAAGCCTGCCTTAACCTCCTCAATAAGAGAGCACAAAAGTTGAGTATTGGAGTGTTTTTTTTTGTTGTTGTGGGTTATTTATGCTATGATTTCAGTGAACATTTTTAGCAGACTTACCATTCTATGGTTTTATGTTTCATGATTATTTTTAAACTCTCAAGGGCCACTTTATACTGCTCCTGAGTGGGCTCTTCAAAGAACCAAAAGTTCAATAGTTTTGATACATTTTGGAAAAACTAAATAGAGCATATAAAAATGGTTTCAATGATGTACACAAAACCTATTGTATTGACACCTTTTAAGAAAAAAAAGTGAAGCAGCCCCCACTTATCATTTTATTTAGAGCATGACCTTTATAAAACATTTAAAGGAACTACAATTAAATAAAATAAAAGTATTTTTTAAAAGTTTCAATTACTGTTTGTGTTTATCATAATATTCCACTGCTTTATGGACCAATAAAAATAATTTGATAACAAAGACAAAAATACTGAAAATATACTGTTCTTTCAATTGCAAGACTGGTTTTATAAGATTCTTTGCTATGTTACCAGAAAACTATTCACTGGATTTTATTCTATTCAGTAAATCTTGTTTAAGCATTAAGATGATGCATTAGAACCACCTTAACGAAAACTGAACCAGAGAGTAACATTGGCTTTTCTCAGGACTGCAATTTTATGTAAACTATTCACATCACAGAGCAGTACAATTATTTGCTGAGAATCTGCTAAGTGTGTTGCTACCGTGATAACAGTGTTTTTGAGAGAGCTGCACCTTCAGTGGTTTACACCTTGGTATGATCAACTTATAATTGAATTTCAGTTTTAGAAGAGATTTTCTCCTTCATGAATGTGCAGTTAGATAGTGTGTGGTCTACTGTACACGATAAAATACAATTAATTTACATCATAAGGACAAACTGTAATTATTGCAATATTAATCTTTAAAGCAGCCACATTAATTTAAAAGGATAGATCAATTTATTGGCGCTCAACCTCTTACTCTGATTTGAGGGATGTTGAATTTTGTGCCAAAGATAATTTGGGAGAGCAGCAGAAGTGAAATATTAAGCAAGTGACCTTTTATGATGATTGATGTCCAAAATAACCAGGCAGAATATCCAGCTATATTTTCTTCATGTTCTCCTACAATTTTGAACAGCACAACTATTTATTTTAGATGAGCATCAATTATTTTAAGCTTTTTCTCATCTTATCTTATAATAACCATGAATTATAGACATTTGTACCACAGCCTTGCCTAAAATGAAAGAGTTATGAAAATGAACAGGAGGCTGGATAATTTAAAATATATGAATTACTTAAAAATTGGTGTGAGAAATGGTTAAGGATAATGGGTGCATTCCTTGTGTAAAATGATGTAGAATCAGTTTTAACATGCCAGATCTGATCATTTTGGATTTCTTACACATAACCTGATATATTTGATGGTTTTAATGTTTTTTTAGCAATGAATACTTATGTATAATATATACAAAATTATTACACTGTATTTCACCTTCATAACAAAATGATTAATTCATTTAATCTATCACTATCCTTTACCACCTCATTCTGCATATCTGAAAATATGTTTCAAACTGGCACACAGTTTAAAAAAAAAACTTTTGCTGTTGTCATTATTATGAATTTAATCTCTTGAATTATTCACAGAAAATATCACCAACCCACACATACCTTTCATTCAGAATGGCATATTTTTAAAATGCTGTTGAGTTTCAGAAATCATTGCTGCATAGCAATTTCATTTGTGAATATATATCTTAGAAATACACTACAAAATATCCTGTCAGCACTCAAAAACAATATTTTCTTTTACATTGAAAAATTGTTCGACAGACACACTTTATACAAAGCTCATGTTTATTTTATGTGGTGCCTTTTGGTAATGAAAAGTGTTTGCATGCCAACATTATACATATATGTTCAATATATATTACTACTTACTTTTCATTTAGCAATGTCAAATGATATTAAAACCAGCATTTTGCAATTTACCCTAAAATTTCACTATTAATTTATACAAGTTCATCTACTCTGGAGAATTCCCATCTTCTGGCCTCTGAATTGAATAAGCTAATATGTAAGAACATTGCATTTGTCTAGCCAGCCAATTTGGACACAAAAACTCATAAGCTGAACAAAACTTAACTTGTATATTTTCCACTAGCAAAATACCCACACTTCGCAGCGGAGTTAAAGAAGTAGTGTTAAAGAAGTAATGAAAAAGAAAAGGAAACATTTTAATAATAACGTAACATGATTGTCAATGTAATTGTTTTGTCATTGTGATGAGCGTTGCTGGCATATATATATATATATATATATATATATATATATATATATATATATTGTCGCAGTTGGGGGCGCTATCGCTCCCTTGAACCCTCAGGTACCACGCCAAACACCAGGTAAAAGTACAATAATTATTTTTATTACAATAATGTGCACTAAGCACCCTCCACTCCACACTACTCATTAAACAATTACAAATCAGGAGGACCGGAGGAGGGCTTGTGCCTCCTCCAGACTGCGAGAGGCCCGCCCTGGTTATGTTGGGGCCCGGGTAAAGGGCTTGGAAGCCCAGCCCAGGGGACCCGTGGCCACCGGCAGGCGGTGCCCCGGTGCCTGAATATCCCTGGAGTGGCGGAAGTGCTGGGGGGAAGACGACAGGGGACACCCAGACCGCTTCCGGGTGCGCAGCCGGCACTTCCACCACACTGGGCGTGGCCACGGAGGAGTGCCGGGAAGCAGCTGGAGCCCATCCGGGTTCCTATTTAAGGGACCGCCTCCCTCCAGTCGATGGTGGAAGTCAGGTGGAAGAGGACGGAGCTGGAGAGAGGACTGGAGGCGGCCAGGAGAAAGGCACAAGGACTGTGGGGCCTGGACATTTGGGGGAACGGTGCTGGAGGCACTGGGAAGTGCACTGAAGTAAATATTTGTAAATATTGTATAATAAACGTGTGTTGGGTGAACATAAGATGTCCGTCTGTGTGTGTCCGGGTTCAAGTCCACAATATATATATATATATACTAGAAAATACCAAGGCTTCAGAGCGGAGAAGTAGTGTGTTAAAGAAGCAATGAAAAAGAAAAGGAAACATTTTGAAAATAACGTAACATGATTGTCAATGTAATTGTTTTGGCATTATTGTGAGTGATGAGTGTTGCTGTCATATATATCTATACTAATAAAAGGCAAAGCCCTCACTCACTCACTCACTCACTCACTCACTGACTCATCACTAATTCTCCAACTTCCCGTGTGGGTGGAAGGCTAAAATTTGGCAGGTTCATTCCTTACAGCTTCCTTACAAAAGTTGGGCAGGTTTCATTTCGAAATTCTACGCGTAATGGTCATAACTGGAAGCAGTTTTTCCATTTACTGTAATGGAGATGAGCTTCAACGCCGTGGGGCGGAGTTTCGTGTGACATCATCACGCCTCCCACGTGAATCACGCAGTACATAGAAAACCAGGAAGACCTCTAAAAGCGCTGAAGAAAACATGCATTATATAATTGAGAAGGCAGCGAAACAATAAGAAGCGAGCGAGTGACATATACAACCATATTCATGAGTTCTGCTACTTCAGAAACAAAGCACCATGTAAACCTACACTTTAAATTAAGTTCATAGACAGGCTACGCTGGCGTTTGTAATTTAGTGCCTGCCCATATAAGGCCGTCCGTCAGCGGCAATCCAATAGCAAACTGCCACGGGTAAATATTCACGGGTGAAGGACTGTGCTTATGGAGAGGAAGATGAGATGGTCAGCGTGGTGTTTTGACACAAACTCAGCTTAAACCGAGAGAAAGTTTTAAGTGCCAGGACTAAGGTAACATTAAATACAGCCATGGACATAGCACGAGATGGCACCAGCACAGCTGGGAACCTTCGATGCATGTACACCGAGTGGCTCACGTGAACTGACGCAGTGCACAGATAAAAGGCAACAGTTCCAAAGAGAGCTGAACAAAAACCGAATTACACAATTGAAAAGGCAGCAAAAAATATGAAGCGCCTCATACATACAAGCATATTCATAAATCCAACTACTGCGGAAACAAAGCACACGTTGGAAAAGTCAATGTCCCGCTAAAGGAAGACAGTGTAAAACCCGTGCATGCAGTGTGTCAGGTCTCAGATAAAGAAGAAGACGAGCTGTTTATTGATGCAGTAAGAAACGAATCGATGAATGAAACCTGTCATCTTTACAACGATTGACAAACACGGAATGTAACTTGAACACAACACATCCTACAAATACGAACCTGATTGAAAGAAATAATGATAATCAAATCCTTGATGACAGCAACACTCAGTAACACTCACAAAACAAATACTGTATATTGACAGTCATGTTACGCTATTTTTAAATGTTCCCTTTTCTTTTCTAGCTTTTTAACACACTACTTCTCCGCTATGATACGCTGGTATATATATATATATATATATATATATATAACTCGATCTACATACTAATAATGGATACTTTATTCGCCATCAGTGATTGTTTTGGTAAAGCCATACTCAGTGTATTCATTAGATGAACGGTAAAAAAGTAAGGGCAAGGGAGGATGACTTATTGAGGCATGCAGGCTGTAGTGCACGTCAACTCTATCTGAATTGCGCGATCACATTTGAAAAAATATATCTTTTCAAGTTCTATTTAGTCCATATGTGTCAAACTCAAGGGCCGCGCCACATCCGCCCGGGCGGTAATTATATCCGCCCGCGAGATCATTTTATATACTGTATTATTGTTATTAAAGCCCGGTATATGAAGCGCTGGTAACACAATAAACTACAGATCCCATAATGCAGCGCTTCAGCTGCCTTGCCGAACAGTTACCGCGTTAATCAAGTCTACCTTAAGATGCTGCAAGTTATTGCGAAGCTAGCTCACACGATGCTGAAGAGAAAAGTTGATTCTGAAAATAGAGCCTTTAAAAACCGATGGGAGGCTGAGTATATGTTTACTGAACCCGTGTGTCTCATTTGTGGAGCTAATGTGGCTGTAATTACAGAATTTAATCTAAGACGGCACTATAAAACAAAACATCAGGGTAACCTGAAAGACCTGAATGCAATGTAGAAGATACAGAAAGCAGAAGAATTAAATAAGAATCTGACACTTCAGCGGACGTTTTTACCCGTGCACAATCACAAAGTGATTTCAATTGAGGCTGCTTTTATGGGAGACACAACCACTTGCCCCACTTTCCATATTACCAAGTAATGTTAAACCAAGTCGTCACTACGGTGTTCCCAAATACGCACTTTGCTGATAAACTGAGCGCACTGAGTTTGCACGGCGCTTTGGTGACTTTGAAGAACAAAAAGTCCGGCTCTACATGCGGCTCAACCTTGTGCATGTTTGGTAGCACATATCTGTGTGAGAAGCTCTTCTCAGTGATAAAGACTAACAAAACAGCACACAGGAGTCGCCTCACTGATGAGCACCTGCAATCCATCCTGAGAATCTCCACAACACAGAACCTCACACCAAACAGAAACGAACTTGTGGCCAAAAAAAGATGCCAGGCGTCCAGCTCTAAAATGACATATGAGCAAAGACAACTGAATGATTTGATTTGTTATTGCACGTAAAAGCTGAGTCAACTGTTTTAACAAACAGCGCATTGCACTGATAATGAAATAGCTGTGTGTGTATATATGTAGATATGTATGTATATGTATATATATGTTTATATATGTGTGTGTGTATGTATGTATATATATATATGTATTTGTGTGTATATATGTGTGTGTATATATGTAGATATATATGTATGTATATATGTGTATATGTATAGATATGTATATATATATATATGTTTATGTGTGTGTGTGTGTGTGTATATATATATATATATATATTGTAATAACTGGAGACCAGAGGCGTGAAAAGGTTTGGGGCAGCCACCCGTTTAATGCGGTTTCCTGGCTGCAATAGAATTGAGATATTTCAAAACAGTTGTTTACACAACAGAGTCCAAACAGAACTGCCTGCCTAAGCAAAGGCAGTGAGCTTTATAGCTCAGAGGGCGGAAATGATGTCGCCCTCTGGGCCGAACTGGAAGTGACATCACCCTTGGGGCCGGAACCGAAGTGACCTCATTCTTGGGGCCGGAACCGAGTGGTGTGTCCTTCCTGGAAATGGCGGCTCCTGGTGGGATTTCCGGTAAGACCTGCAGAGAACTCAGAAAGAGCGCCAGCGTCCCCCGCCCACCCCTGGGCAGATGTATAAACAGTATTGTCTAAGCCCTTCAGCTGCTTCCCATGCACACGCAGGTGACAAGACTCCCCTCAGCCCAGACCCGCCGGGTCGGGCGACCTGCACCGAGAGGTCGTGGGCCCGGAGAGGGCATCGGCGCTGGCATGAAGGGACCCCTGTCATGAACGAAGCGATATTTGTACTGCTGCAGGTCAAGAAACCACCTCGTGACCCGCTGGATTCACTCCCTGTGAAGGGCCATCCACTTTAAAGGCGCATGATCCGTCACCAGAGTGAACACGCGACCCAAGAGGTAGTACCGCAGCTGCGCCACCGCCCATTTGATCGCCAGAGCCTCCTTCTCCACCGCCGCGCACCTGGTCTCCCGTCCAACAGTTTCCGCTCAGGTACATAACGGGTGTTCAACACCGCCGACGCTTTGGCTCAACACGGCTCCCAAGCCTGTGTCCAAGCGTCCGCCTGGAGGACAAAAGGGAGAGAGAAGTTAGGGAGATTAAGATAGGTGCTGAAGTCAGAGCCCTTTTAAGTCACTGAATGCAGCCCCGCTTTATCAGACCATACCACCGTATTAGGAGCTCTTTTCTTTGTCAAGTCGGTCAAGGGCGCCTCTCGGAGAACGAGGCACAAACCGGCGGTAGTACCCGCCAAACCGAGAAAGGATTGGACTTGCCGCTTGGTTTTGGACGGGCCAGGCCATTATGGCTTGCAACTTGGAACACTGTGGCCTCACAGTACCCCGCCCACTAGGTAGCCCAAATATTTGGCTTCTCTCAACCCAAGAAACATTTCTTGGGGTTGATGCGAGCCCGCTCTCCCAATGTCCGTAATACTGCTGTGACCTGCTGTATGTGCTCCTTCCAGGTGCTGGAATAGATGACAACGCCATCCAGATAGGCAGCACAGAACGAAGTTATGGGGCCGGAGCACTTTGTCCACCAGACGCTGAAAAGTCGCAGGCCCGTAACCCAATGGAAGGACACGATACTGCCAGTGTCCGCTAGGAGTGCTAAACGCGTTTTTCCTTCGCTGACTCGCTAAAGGAACCTGCCAGTACCCCTTTGTCATGTCAAGTGTAGTCAAGAATTTGGCTGGTCCCAGTCTCTCGAGGAGGTCGCCCACGCGAGGCATGGGATAAGCATCAAATCGGAAACTTGGTTGAGCCGACGGAAGTCATTGCAAAACCTCCAACTGCCGCCAGGCTTAGCAATCAAGACGATGGGGCTGGACCAGGGACTACTACTTTCCTCGATCACTCCTAGTGCCAGCATTCGCTTGATTTCCAGTTCCACTTCTACTTTCTTTGCCTCCGGAGTCTGTAGGGTCGCCACGGACGATCACCCCGGTCAGTCACTATGTCGCGGCGCAATCAGAGAGGTCCGACCTGGTTGTTCACTTACCACCTCTGGGACCGAGCGGATAGCTGCTTCGAGCTCCTGTCTCTGTCTGGGAGATAGCTGTTCGCAAATTAAGGGCACTTACTTCGCAAGAGAGAGCAGGGCTGTCCGGAGGAGGGATCGGGATCCCTCTCCTTACACGGTTTCAGCAGGTTTACAGTGATATATTCGCCAGCTGGTCGGCGATTGGGCTGTTTCACCAAATAGTCGACCAATCCCTTCCTCTCCTTAATTTCAGAGGGGCCTAGCCAATGTGCGAGCAGTTTAGAGTGTGAAGTAGGAACCAATACCATGACGCGATCCCCGGTTGGAACTCCCGGAGAGTCGCGTACACGGTCATACAGGCGGCCTGTGCTGATTGTGCCTCCTCGATATGACTTTTAGTATAGGTCTTATTACATCAAATCTATCGCAATTGGGCTATATACTCCAAAATGTTAGTGGAGGGCTGTGCCTCCCCTTCCCAGCCCTCTTTAAAATATCTAATAAGCCCCGGGCTGTCTTCCGTATAGTAATTCAAAGGGAGAGAACCCCGTAGAGGCTTGAGGGACTTCCGTAGGCAAGAGGACAAGGGGAGGAGTTGGTCCCAATTCCTCCCATCCTTGCTGACTACCTTACGTAGCATTTGCTTGAGAGTTTGATTGAATCTCTCCACTAGCCCATCGGTTTGAGGATGATACACCGAGGTTTTAAATGCTTTATTTTCAGTAACTTGGCAGTCTCCTTGAACGCTTCCGAGGTGAAAGGCGTCCTTGGTCCGTCAGGACTTCTAGGAATGCCCACGCGTGAAAAGACTCCTACTAGTTCCCGTGCAATATTTTTAGTGGTAGCCGAGCGCAATGGAACGGCTTCAGGGAATCGGGTTGCATAATCCACAGGACGAGTATATATTTATATCCTCGGCTGAGGGCTCCAGGGTCCTACTATATCCACCCCAATCCTGTCAAAGGAACGCCAATAAGGGGAAGGGGAATCAGAGGAGCACGGTCCTTCCTAGGAATTTGCCGCAGTTGACACTCCGGCAGGAAATGCAAAAGCGCTAACCTCCTCATTAATCCCCGCCAAAAAACGGAGCTTAATGCGCTCTAATGTTTTATCGGAGCCGAGATGGCCTCCAAGAAGGTGAGAGTGGGCTAACTCGCAAACCTGCCGCCGTAGGTCCGCTGGACTAGCAACAACTTCCGACCTTCCCTCATGTTCAGCAACCCGATACAATAATTCATTATCCATGACAAAGTGAGGTCCCTGTGGCATGGGCAAATGCGCGCTGGCCGCTAACGAGAACCACTGCATTCTTTATGTGCTTCAGAGAGTCGCCATTCCACTGTTCTCTTGAAAGAAGCCGGAGTCGCTCTAAACTGAAAGTGCAACTCAGAGAGCTGGTCCGGTCTGACCTCAAGGGCGGAGAATCCTCCTCGCTGCCGGGCGCTTAGTGGATGACGTAGTAGCCCGCGACGGTCCGGGAGTATCTTCGCACTCTCTTGGCCTACCGCCCACTCCCTGTCGGCTGATTACACGGTGTGGAAGCAGCTTGAGATGAGTCTTTATCATCTATAACGAGGCCAAAAGCTTTTCGGGGAATGCTTTCTAAACTACCGTTACTGTCAGACCAGTCCCCCGAGGATTACGGAAACGGAGGATCCGGTGTACCGCTACGTAAGCGCCAAGGGTTCCTCCGAGACATACGTATACACCGGGCGGTATTGTACGAGCGGATATCTCCGTATACATTTTAGACTGGTCTTTTTAATCCATTGTTGCGGTAGAACAAAACGGCGAGCAACGACAGACACGCTACTGCCGGAATCAAACAGCGCTGTTACCATATGTCCATTAATAATAAGCTCTCCCGTATGTTTATCCGCCAGGGATTGCTAAGGGCACACAAACAACCCCGCCATTGTCCCCTACGGTCCGCCTTGTTCCTCGACAGGTCGCAAGCCAGACGGCCCGCGACTCGAACAGGCTCTGGATTGCGTGGAAGGGACTGCTTTGTAGGACATAACTCCCGGTAGTCCACAGAGCGGCTGGTCTGCCTCCCGGTTTCACAGCCGCCTCTGGGTTGCAAGAGCTGTAGCAGCTCGTCCAGAATGGAATTCTCCCCAGGCCGGCTGGGCAAATTCCTGGGGTATTCGCTGTAGCAGCAAAAAACAGGCCACTTGCTGCACTATTTGCAAGGGGTCAAATCAAATGGCCGTAGCCACTCACCCACCTGTTGCCAGAGAGCCATAGCCTGCTCTGACAGCCCTTTGTTGGGTTAAACTCCCAGTCTATTATATTCTTTACCTGCCGCCTGGGGACAGCCCATCGCTAACAGGGACCTTGGTCCCGATGGGCTGCTCGGCTTTCCTACCCAGAAGAGCATACTGAGCCACTCGTGTGTTTTCCCAGAAGCCAGCCCACGCCTGTGGGTCCCTCTACCTCTCCACGAGATGGGTTGGTAGCCCCGGTTATGCTCGTGGAGCAGAGCCTGCACCGCCCTTCCTGACCCTCCGCGCACTCCCTGCCCCAAACTCGCCCCGTACTCACCCACCTGGTTCCTTGAAGGTCCGTGTCCCGGTTCTTCGGGACACCATCCTGCCGACTACGCCACTGTAATAACTGGAGACCAGAGGCGAAAGGTTTGGGGCAGCCACCCGCTTAATGCGGTTTCCGGCTGCAAAGAATTGAGGCATTTCAAACAGTTGTTTACACAACAGAGTCCAAGACAGAACTGCCTGCCTAAGCAAAGGCAGTGAGCTTTATAGCTCAGAGGGCGGAAATGATGTCGCCCTCTGGGCCGAACTGGAAGTGACATCACCCTTGGGGCCGGAACCGAAGTGACCTCATTCTTGGGGCCGGAACCGAGGTGGTGTGTCCTTCCTGGAAATGGCGGCTCCTGGTGGGATTTCCGGTAAGACCTGCAGAGAACTCAGAAAGAGCGCCAGCGCATTCCCCTGGGCAGATGTATAAACAGTATTGTCTAAGCCCTTCAGCTGCTTCCCATGCACACGCAGTGTGACAATATATATATATATATATATATATATATATATATATATATATATGACAACAACACTCATCACTACAACAGTGACAAAACAATTACATTGACAATCAGGTTACGTTATTTTCAAAATGTTTCCTTTTCTTTTCATTGCTTCTTTAACACACTATCTCCAAGTAAACGCGGGTATTTTGCTAGTATATATATATATATTTACACACACACATAAACATATATATATACATATCTATACATATACACATATATATACATACACACACACATATATAAACATATATATACATATACATACATATCTACATATATACACACACAGCTATTTCAGTATCAATGCAACGCTGCTTGTTAAAACGGATAATTCCCCCGCCTACGCAAGTCTGCGTGGATATTATGAACTATCGATTTGTTCAAGTTCTATTTAAATTTTAAATAGAAGGAATTTTTATTTAGTCGACAGAAATATCTTTCATAGGAATGGTAAAAACAGACAGGAATATTATTCGTGAATAAATCAACTCAAACCTTAAACAACTTATAATATTTTGCTCTCCATAAAAATATATCCTGTCAAAATTATACAAATTCAAATATGAACATGCTGCATAACAAAACCTGGAAATATAAATAAAATGTGTTCCTTTCAGCAGTAACAAATCAAATCATTCAGTTGTCTTTGCTCATATGTCATTTTAGAGCTGGACGCCTGGCATCTTTTTTTGGCAACAGGTTCGTTTATGTGTGGTGTGAGGTTCTGTGTTGTGGAGATTCTCAGGATGGATTGCAGGTGCTCATCAGTGAGGCGACTCCTGTGTGCTGTTTTGTTAGTCTTTATCACTGAGAAGAGCTTCACACAGATATGTGCTACCAAACATGCACAAGGCTCGAGCCGCATGTAGACGGACTTTTGTTCTTCAAAGTCACCAAAGCGCCGCAAACTCAGTGCGCCAGTTTATCAGCAAAGTGCGATTTGGGAACACCGTAGTGACGACTTGGTTTAACATTACTTGGCAACAGGAAAGTGGGGCAAGGTGCACTGGTGCATTTGTGTTCCCATAAAAGCAGCTTTACTTGAAATCACTTTGTGATTGTGCACGGGTAAAAACGTCCGCTGAAGTGTCAGATTCTTATTTAATTCTTCTGCTTTCTGTATCTTCTGCATTGCATTCAGGTTACCCTGATGTTTTGTCTCATAGTGCCGCCTTTAGATTAAATTCTGTAATTACAGCCACATTAGCTCCACAAATGAGACACACGGGTTCAGTAAACATATACTCAGCCTCCCATCGGTTTTAAAGGCTCTATTTTCAGAATCAACTTTTCTCTCCAGCATCGCGGTGAGCTAGCTTCGCAATAACTTGCAGCATCATAAGCTAGACTTGATTAACGCAGTAAGTGTTCGGCAAGGCAGCTGAAGCGCTGCATTATGGGATTTGTAGTTTATTGTGTTACCAGCGCTTCATATACCCGGCCATTAATAACAATAATACAGTATATAAAATGATCTCGCGGGCCGGATATAATTACACACCGGGCCGGATGTGGCCTGTGGCCCTTGAGTTTGACACATATGGACTAAATAGAACTTAAAAGATATATTTTTCAAATGTGATCGCTAAGAATTCAGATAGAGTTGACGCTACACTACAGCCTGCATGCCCCAATAAGTCATCCTCCCTCGCTCTTACTTTTTACCGCTCATCTAATGAATACACTGAGTATGGCTTTACCAAAACAATCATTGATGGCAAATAAAGTATCCATTATTCGAGTATGTAGATCGGGATATATATATACATATATATATACCCAATGATCGCAGCGGAGAAGTAGTGTGTTAAAAAGCTAGAAAAGAAAAGGGAACATTTTAAAATAACGTAACATGACTGTCAATATACAGTTTTTGTTTTGTGAGTGTTACTGAGTGTTGCTGTCATCAAGGATTTGATTATCATTATTTCTTTCAATCAGGTTCGTATTTGTAGGATGTGTTGTGTTCAAGTTACATTCCGTGGTTTGTCAATTGTTGTAAAGATGACAGGTTTCTTTCATCGATTCGCTTCTTACTGCATCAATAAACAGCTCGTCTTCTTCTTTATCTGAGACCTGACACACTGCATGCACGGGTTTTTTTTACACTGTCTTCCTTTAGCGGGACATTGACTTTTTCCAACGCGGTGCTTTGTTTCCGCAGTAGCTGGATTTATGAATATGCTTGTATGTATCAGACGCCTCATATTTTTTGCTGCCTTTCAATTGTGTAATTCGGTTTTGTTCAGCCTTTTGGAACTGTTGCTTTTATCTGTGCACCGCGCCAGTTCACGTGAGCCGCCCGTACATGCATCGAAGGTTCCCAGCTGTGCTGGTGCCATCTCGCTATGTCCATGGCTGTATTTAATGTTACCTTAGTCCTGGCACTTAAAACTTTCTCTCGCAGTTTCGCTGAGTTTGTGTCAAACACCACCCTGACCATCTCATCTTCCTCTCCATAAACACAGTCCTTCACCCGTGAATATTTAGTGGGAATTTGCTATTGGATTGCCGCTAACGGACGGCCTTATATGGGCAGGCACTAAATTACAAACGCCAGCGGCAGCCTGTTTATGAACTTAATTTAAAGTGTAGGTTTACATCGTGCTTTGTTACCGAAGTAGCAGAACTCATGAATATGGTTGTATATGTCACTCGCTCGCTTCTTATTGTTTCGCTGCCTCTCAATTATATAATGCATGTTTTCTTCAGCGCTTTTGCAGGTCTTCCTGGTTTTCTATGTACCGCGGATTACGGGAGGCGTGATGATGTCACATGAAACTCCCCCACGGCGTTCAAGCTCATCTCCATTACAGTAAATGGAGAAAAACAGCTTCCAGTTATGACCATTACGCGTAGAATTTCGATATAAAACCTGCCCAACTTTTGTAAGGAAGCTGTAAGGAATGAACCTGCCAAATTTCAGCCTTCCACCCACACGGGAAGTTGGAGAATTAGTGATGAGTCAGTGAGTGAGTGAGGAGTGAGTGAGTGAGTGAGTGAGTAAATGAGTGAGTGAGGGCTTTGCCTTTTATTAGTATAGATACACACACACACACACACATATATAAAAACATAGCAAAATACCCACGCTTCGCAGCGGAGAAGTCGTGTGTTAAAGAAGTTATGAAAAAGAAAAGGAAACATTTTAAAAATAACGTAAAATGATTGTCAAAGTAATTGTTTTGTCACTGTTATGAATGTTGCTGTCATCAAGGATTTGATTATCATTTCTTTCAGTCAGGTTCGTAATTGGAGGACGTGTTGTAAAGATAGCAGGTTTCATTCATTGAACAGTTCACTACCCAAATCGCTATGCGAGTATTTAGCGGCAGTGTCTCTATTAAGTTGTGGATTTGCCTGCAAGTATTTAGCGACAGTGTGTCTATTAACTTGTGGATTTTTCTGCGAGTATTTGGCAGCAGTGTCACAAAGTTGTTTTCATCTAGCTGCATCAGAAAATGTACTGCGATGTCTGACACGCCTCCTATTTACTGTTTTCTCACAGCTTGTATTGCTGCTGTCATAATATACATATACATATACATTGTAAAAGAGTAAGCAATAAACAACATAAAGGTTTGGGGCTTCCGGCCCCGTATATTGTAATATTTTCCACTTTTGTTCAGGTCAGTGTACATAAAAATGAAATTTCCAGTGCATGACACCCAGAGATGGTATCGGCGGCCATTTATGGAGGAGGGGCTGGAAGTGGAGGGATGCTGGGAAGGAGCCGTGGTACACGATGGGATTGATGACGTCAGGAGTAGTGGACGGAGGAAGGGCAGAAGTAGCGTAGTTCGGGAAGTTGTAGGAGGGAGCCTCATGGCGGCAGTGCATCTTTTTTTCTGTAAGAAAAAGGAGAAAGGTTAGTCCCCCGCCATTCCCTGCTAGCGTATGTCTTCCCGAACGTATTGAGGTCTGTCCATGCCCTACTGCTACAAGCATGACAAATATATATATATATATATATATATACATATATCTATATACATATCTACATATAGGGACATATATACACACATATACATATATATACACACATACACACACATATATATATATATATATATATATATATATATATATATATATATATATACACTAGCAAAATACCCACGCTTCGCAGCGGAGAAGTAGTGTGTTAAAGAAGTAATGAAAAATTAAAGGAAACATTTTGAAAATAATGTAACATGATTATCTTGTTTTGTCACTGTTATGAGTGTTGCTGTCATATATATATATATACACATACATACATACACACACTTTATATATACAGTATATATATATATATATCTAATATCTATATATATCTATATATTTATCTATATCTCTCTCTATATATATATACACATACATACTGTACATACATACACACACACACATTATATCTATCTATCTATATATCTATCTATCTATACAGTAGTATATATATATATATATATATATATATATACATACTCACACACACATTATATCTATATCTATATATATATAGTAAATACTCCAAGACTCAAGAGCGGCTAAGTACTGCCTTAAAAGTTTTATTAAGAAGAAAATGAAACCTTTTTAAACTGAGGGAAAATATACCAATAATTATTTTTTTAAGGATCTCTTTGTATACCACATTGTGAGTTCGGCCCTCCGGTTGCAATATGACCAAGTTGAAGCGCTAAGCTTACTCTTAAGCATGCAACGTACAGTTGGCCATGTGAACAGTAATTTTGTTTCATATCTCACAGCTTGGATTGCTGCTGTCATAATCTGTTTGAGTTTTATGGTTTGTTTCAATTACGACAGTATTTGTAGGACTTGTGTTGAAGTGACATTCGGCATCTGTCAAGCGTTGTAAGTATACAACCAGAACCATAGGTGAAGGGCTTAAGCATTTCACTCTTATAGTGCTCCTGTGTAGTATAATTATCTCCTGTACCGTCATCAGTCCACACCTTGATCCTGTCCCAGTCATTCAATACATAAGACACAATGTTTCATATATCAAGAGTGAGCCTGATATGGCCGTGCAATATGTAACACATAGAATGGAAAAGATAGGAGCCATCTCCGGGCATAGAAACCACTCAGTTAGTAAGTGACAGTTCTTTGATCGATGGTGATCACCTCGATAGACATGTTAATGCGGGTACGGTTGGAATGATAAAGGAAATGGCTACCTGAACAATGTAAAGTAATTCTAAAATAAATACCTACACAATAACTATAATCGTAATAAATGAACAATAAAACAGTGGAGAAGCCGTGGATTAAATAAAAAGGCTGTAGTTATCAGCAGGGAGACGTGAATCCCGTCGTGAAGCAAGGAAGGGAATGAAGAGACTGGGGCGACGGACGGCCTTATATAGGGACCCAACGCCACCTCACACAGTGACTGAGCTGCAGGTTATGGACATATATATGTACGTAAGTAGGATTCAGTTAGTGCTGGGAACCCGCGTACCAAATTTCTTCAGGATGGGCCCATAAGTAACAAAGACTGTTGAAAAGTTCAATATGGCGGTTGATAGTGGCATCATACCACCGAAAGAAGTATCAAATTTCAGCCTTCTACCTACACGGGAATTTGGATAATCAGTGACGTTGGAAAGTTCAATATGGCAGCTGACAGTGGCGTCATACCACCGAAATAAGTATGTACATTGGTTTCGTTAGCATGGAAGCCGCCTACCAAATTTCGTGAAGATGGGGCTATGAATAAGAAAGTTCAACATGGCGGACGTTGTTGACCGTTATGTGTAGAATTTCAAAATGAAACCTGCTTAACATTTTGTAAATAAGCTGTAAGGAATGAGCCTGCGAAATTTCAGCCTTCTACCTACACGGGAAGTTGGAGAATTAGTGACATTTGGAAAATTCAATATGGCGGCTGACAGTGGCATCATACCACCGAAATAAGTACGTACATCGGTTTTGGTTAGCGCAGGGAAGCCACCTACCAAATTTCGTGAAGATGGGGTCAGCCTTCTACCTACACGGGAAGTTGGAAAATTATTGACGTTGGAAAGTTCAATATGGCGGCCGACAGTGGCGCCATACCATCGAAATAAGTACGTACATCAGTTTCGTTAGCGAGGGAAGCCGCCACCAAATTTCGTGAAGATGGGGCCATAAATAAGAAAGTTCAACATGGCGGACGTTGTCGATCGTTATGACCGTTACGTAATTTCTTGTTTAACTTTTGTAAGTAAGCTGTAAGGAATAAGCCTGCCAAATTTCAGCCTTCTACCTACACGGGAAGTTGTAGAATTAGTGAGTGAGTGAGTGAGTGAGTGAGTGAGTGAGTGAGCGAGTCAGTCAGTCAGTGAGGGCTTTGCCTTTTATTAGTATAGATATATATATATATACAGACACCTATCTACATTATATATAAACACATACATACACACACACACACATATACAGTATATATATTTGTGTGTGTGTGTGTGTATGTATGTGTGTGTATATATATATGACAGTAACACTCATAACAGTGACAAAACAATTACATTGACAATCATGTTACGTTATTTTCAAAATGTTTCCTTTAATTTTTCATTACTTCTTTAACACACTATTTTGCTAGTATGTATATATATTTACACACACAAGTACAGTATATATGTGTATATATATGTATGTGCTTATATGGCCCCATTTTCACGAAATTTGGTAGGCGGCTTCCCTGCGCTAACCGAAACCGGCGTAATGCATTTATTTCGTGGTATGATGCCACTGTCGGCCGCCATATTGAACTTTCCAACGCTTACTAATTCTCCAACTTCCCGTAGGTAGAAGGCTGACCCCATCTTCACGAATTTGGTAGGCGGCTTCCCTGGGCGCCTAACCAACCCGATGTAATGATTTCTTATTTCAGTGGTATGACGCCACTGTCGGCTGCCATATTGAACTTTCCAACGCCACTAATTCTCCAACTTCCCGTGTAGGTAGAAGGCTGAAATTTGGCAGGCTCATTCCATACAGCTTACTTACAAAAGTTAAGCAGGTTTCATTTTGAAATTTACCAGAACGGTCATAACGGTCAACAACGTCCGCCATGTTGAACTTTCTTATTTATGGCCCCATCTTCACAAAATTTGGTAGGTGGCTTCCCTGCGCTTAACTGAAACCAATGTAATGTACTTATTTTGGTGGTATGATGCCACTGTCGGCCGCCATATTGAACTTTTCAACGGTCTTTGTTACTTATGGGCCCATCTTCAAGAAATTTGGTACACGGGTTCCCAACGCTAACTGAATCCTACTTACGTACATATATACATCCATAGCCTGCAGCTCGTCACCGCGTGAGGCGGCGGTCCCCTATCCCAACGCCTTCCACGTTGTTGGGTGCCTGCCTATATAAGGTCAGTCCATCACCTCGTCTCTTCATTCCCTTCCTTGCTTCGCCACGGGATTCACGGCTCCCTGCTGATAACTACAGCCTTTTTATTTTTTCCACGGCTTCTCCACTGTTTTATTGTTCGTTTATTACGATTATAGTTATTGTGTAGGTATTTTAGACTTACTTTACATTATTCAGGTACCCATTTCCTTTATCATTCCAACCGTACCCCCATTAACATGTCTATCGAGGTGATCACCATCGATCAAAGGAACCGAGTGGTTTCCATGCCCGGAGATGGCACCTACCTTTTCCATTCTCTTTGTTACATATTGCACAGCCATATCAGGCTCACTCTTGATATCCGGAGGAACATTGTGTTTTATGTATTGAATGACTGGGACAGGTACAAGGTGTGGACTGATGACGGTACAAGAGATAATTATACTACACAGGAGCACTATAAGAGTGAACTGCTTAAGCCCTTCACCTATGGTTCTGCATGTGAGTTGATGGCTGCTGCTGAATTGTTCGGTTGTTGCATTCAAGTGTACTAAAATGGCCAAATATTTTACACCTTTTGACAACCGCAACAAACATCTTAGATTCACAGGTGACGATTTCAGTAGTGGACACTTTGATGTTTATGAATGTTTAAACTCTCAAAAGCTGGCTGTGAAGTTATCGATGAAACCGGTTGTATGCTTACAACGCTTGACAGATGCCAAATGTCACTTCAACATAAGTTCTACAAATACTGTTGTAATGGAAACAAACCATGAAACTCAAACCGATTATGACAGCAGCTATCTAATCTGTGAGATTTGAAACAAGATTACTGTTCACATGGTCAACTGTACATTGCATGCTCAAGAATAAGCTCAGCGCACAGCTTGGTCATATTACAACCAGAGGGCCGAACTCACAATGTGGTATACAAAGAGATCCTTAAATAATTATTGGTATATTTTCCCTCAGT
This sequence comes from Polypterus senegalus, assembly GCF_016835505.1. Taxonomy (NCBI): domain Eukaryota; kingdom Metazoa; phylum Chordata; class Cladistia; order Polypteriformes; family Polypteridae; genus Polypterus; species Polypterus senegalus. The sequence continues at coordinate 236,368,576 of NC_053154.1, forward strand.
TTAAAAAGGTTTAATTTTCTTCTAAATAAAAATTTTAAGGCAGTACTTCGCCGCTGCAAAGCGCGGGTATTTTGCTAGTATATACTGTATATATATAACATCACCCATTGGCCTCGCTCACTGAGTGCAAGGGAAAAAAATAAAATGTAGTCTATAAGTTATTAAACAGTAAAACGTTAACGTTTTAAGAAGTAAAGATACATTGAGCACTACTGGAGTGGTTTCGGGTAAGCTACATTTTAAAGACGGTATAACACAACAGGTAAGTAGTATTAACGGCAGCTAAAATGTATATGGATCATCTCTCAGTAGTAGATCCCTTTTGAAAGGCGCTACACGACGGCTGTGGTATAGAAATTACATTTTCTATGTGAACGTCCAAATTTCTGCCTGTGGTAATGTGCCTTACCGGCATTACCAGCAATTAAAGAAAATTAGTTTTGTGTCCTCTGCAGTGTTAAGAGAGAAAGGCTTTGGTTTGGGATAAAAGGAAAAAAGGTTTAAAGAAAGGAAACTTGCCTTTTTCTTTTATATAGTGTAGAGAGACGTCTTCGCTGACGATATGAGCGCCTTTTGGGAAGCGTCGCGGCGGGTCTCATGTAGACTGGAGAGACGGCCTTGCTATTAACTGGCCGGGACGGCACTGTCAGTCCTCCATTCCTGTGCGTGTCTTCATAATCCTACCTGACGACCTCATAATCGTATACGTGCAAAAGAAAGTGCGAAGCGCTTTAATATTAGTTTGCCGGGGTCTAGAAATGGGATCCCGTGTTTGCAGTTGTCTAGGCTATAGCTCAGGGAAAGGAGTAAAAAATTCATTGTTTACTTTACCTTATATGAGCAGGCACTCAATTACGTGGTAGGTGTGATGACGTGAAACGCAACTCCGCCTCCCACGGCCATCGAGCTGCAGTCTATTACAGTATATGGAGAAAAAATAGGTTCCAGTTATGACCATTACGTGTAGAATTTCAAAATGAAACCTGCCCAACTTTTGTAAGTAAGCTGTAAGGAATGAGCCTGCCAAATTTCAGCCTTCTACCTACATGGGAAGTTGGAGAATTAATGATGAGTGAGTGAGTCAGTGAGGGCTTTACCTTTTATTAGTATAGATCTACGTTTATTAATAATGACTGTAAACGTTTTTTAAAAAAATGGAAAGTAAATTGAAGTGCATTGACAATTTGAGCTTATAAGGTGCGCAGCATGGTGGGTACTAAAGAATCAATTAAAAAGTAAAATTTTAAAAAGATGTAAGTTGGCCTTTGCCTTGTGCTCCATTTAGTAGGGATAACTGATTAACTGATCAACCCTGTAACTGAAAAACAGAATAAAGAAACATAAGAAGTTAGAGATGCCCGCTCGTATTTGTGCATTCAATTAAATAATAACACATCATAAACGCATTTTCCTCTATTTTAGATGACCTATCATCTATGTGGGAGGAGCAAAGCTTTAGATTTGTCAAAAATTTTGATCTCAGGTTTTCGATGCATCATGATATCAATATCTCAATGATGGGTGTATGTCTGTGTGTGTGTGTCTATATGTCACAGTTTCTTGAGGGCGGCCTAGTGCTAAAATGGTTAGACGGAAAAATACCCAACTTGAAACTTAAGCCTGTTGTGAGATGATGATGTGGATTAGTTTTTGAGTCAAATCATGCAAGAGAAAGAGGCACTCCAGAGGAACCCACAAATACATTAATTCTGCAATTAATTATGAATTTGTTTCATCAAAGTTGGTCACCTTGCCTTTACTTCTCTCTCGCTCTCACCATCTGACCATGAGGAGAAGACCATGATAAAGACAACTTTATCTCAGAAACCATATTGAAACACATGTGGCACTAAAGGCCACTCAAAGGGCTTGTAGTAGGAAAGCAAGCTAGACTGAAGATAAGCAGAGACCTGCCTATGGAAGCAAAATGCATTGCTACTTAGGCTGTAAGGGTACAGTAATAATAATCACATTGTATTCTGCTTCCTTAATATTTTGGGCATTTTTGTCAATAATACATAATTGAATGTGTAACTTAACTCCTGCTTGTTTATTTACTCTCTCTGCCTGAGGTTACAAATGTAGAAGTAAAAGGGGTGAGAAAGTGCTAAAGTATCTGATCACAGAGTGGTAAGTATATAATGGATTTTAGAAAGAAATTTTATTAAGGTCTACACAATAAAGAGAATAAAGGGCAAATAGGATCACCAAGGGACCTTGCACGATAAACAACACTTCTATTTTTACATCTAAAACATTTTTCACGTTCTAACCTTACTGATCCTTTTGCAAAAACACAGTGGGATCTTGCTGTCTGTTTGTGAACAACAAGCACTCAAAGAAAAAGAGCTTGGTCATGACTTGAGAAAAAGCTTCCCTTTGTTCATTTAGCATATAATTATTTTTAAAAATTAATTATTAAAATATTTTTTTTCCTATGAACTTCTATATGCTCTATGTCATCATACCGTGTGTCACTCAGAACTCTTATTTAAGATTCACAAGCCATTAAAAAAAGAATTACAAACCATTTAAGTCAACTTAAGCTGCAAGGAACACAGAGAGTACTGAGTACCAGTTTCTGACCAAAAAACCAAAGAGTGTTAATGAGTAAAATAAAACATTTTACAACATAGTGATTACAACTGTTCATTGGCAGAGATGGAAAAGTGTACTGATGCCTCCTGGAAAAATAGACTTTGATGATTGTAATGTATCCCTTACCTGGAAAAGATGGAAGGAAGAATTAATCCTGTATAAAATCCTTACAATGGGCGATGAAAACAGATGATTACCAAGTGAAACCTTTACATTACCTAATTGAGGAAAAGGGCAAACACTCAGGATCAGGACAGAAGTAGAGGGATTATTGATGGATGAGGTTGTAGCACTAGATGGTTTTTGTAATCACAAGAAAAAAGAAACAATACAAAGACTGAATTTCTTTACACACAATCAGAGCCAGGATGAGAGCCTGGACAAATATTTAGTGGAATTGAGGGCTCTTGCAGCCATATGCAATTTCTGGGTGATCACAAACTCACTAATCAGAGATAGAATAGTGTGTTGGACATGGGACTTCTATTTAAAAATCAGAGAGGCTGACCTTACCTTATGGCACCTTGGGCACAGTGGCAGGGTGCATTAAAATGGTGCGAGGTAACCAGAATTCCAGCACGGCTGTCTGTGCAGTTATACAGGGCAACAAAAAAACAGCTTGATGTCCTTTAGATTGTGATGCCACCTTGCAACGAGGTCTTAGTAATGTACAATAAAACAACTAACAAACTTTCGAAGTGCATTTTACAAGTTACTAATATACATAATGAAAAATTATACGAATTGGAGTTCATTGTAGTTGAGAAAGGTGTATACAAGCCCATCCTAGGTAAAAAGGCATGCCAAGAAATGGAGTTGATTGCAGTGCTTTATGAAAAAATTATAGCGATTAAAAAGGCAAAGGGATGGACAAGGGAACAGATGCAACTGTAATATGCTGATTATATTCACTTTAATGAAAAAGGCATTTTTGAAGGAAAGCTGACACTGAAACAACAGTGTGCAACCTGTGAAATTACTGAAAAGAAGGGTTCCCACAGCTGTTTATAAATCATTTAATGAAGAATTTAAAAAACCTACAAAAATGAGGTATTATAGCTCCAGTGGACAAAAGCACAGATAGGATTAGCAGCATTGTGGTAGTGCAGACGCCAATGAGAAAACTATGAGTGCATTGATCTCAAACCTTTCAAAAGAGTGCGCAAGAAAAGCCATTACTCATTGCCTACAACTGAGGATGTACTGCCACCCCTAGAAGAATCTAATTATTTCACCACATTTGTCACACCAATGGGTCACAATAGGTGGCTATGTATACCAATGGGAATTAATGAATTAGCCCTGTGCTAGAAATTTTTCAGAAGCAAAACTAAGTGATGAATGTAATTCCAGGAGTCAAAATAATTGAGGATGACATACTTATTGTGGGTGAGAGAGATAACGATGAGGAAGCAATAAGGGACCATGATAAAAAGATGAAAATGCTTTTAGACAGAGAATGTACTGAACCCAGACAAACTTGTCGGTCAGGCTGAAAGATGTTCCCTACATGGCTCACCTGCTCATGGCTGAGGGAGTAAAGATTGACAAAGAGAACGCCATTAGACAGATGCCAAGACCTAAAAATTTCAAGAAAGTACATTGTCTTCTGGGCATGGTTAACTATCTTTCCAGATTCTTCAGCCATTCCTCTGTGTTATGCGAGCCTTTACAACAGCTTACTCACAAAGATGAATTGTAGGACTGGACGGAAGTATTAAACTATTTCAACTTACCCTATAATGTGATGCATCAAAAAGCAGGCTTGGGGCAGCTTTGATGCAAGCAGGACAACCCATTATATATGCCAGTAGAGCATTGATGGTAACTGAGAAGGGCTATGCACAAACTGAAAATGAGCTGTTGGCAGTAGTGTTTGGAATAGAAAACATTCACCATTTCACGCATGGACGAACAACCCCTACTCAGTGCACCAAAAAGGATGCAATGCATTCTTATGAGAATCCAGTAGTATCAGGTCTGACTTTGTCCAGGAAAACACTTCCTTTTAGCTAAAACATTCAGCAGAGCCTATCTTATCAACAATGACAGGGGATCACAGAAATCTGAATAGGAGTTAATTAATATGATGTCACACTTACCTGCATCAAGTGAGAGACTGAATTAAACAATGAGCTTCAAGCCTTAAAGAATGTGATCCTGCTGGGTTGGCTGGAGGTGAAGGAACATCTCATTAATAAAATGACCAAATACTTCTACAACCGGGATGAGCTGAGTGTACAAAACAGAATAATTTTCAGAGGTGAGAGTGTTGTCATACCAGAAAACCTAAGATTGGAAATAATGCAAAGGGTCCATTCCTTCTCATATTGCAATCAAAGGATGGCTGAGGCGAGCTTGTGAGTGTGTTTGCTGGCCAGGCATGAATGCAGAATTCGAAACATTCATGGAACAGTGCAGTACAGGCTGAGCATGGGTGGGTAAAACAACAAAAAGAAACCCTGAGAACTCACAAACAACTAACATGGCCCAGGTGAAAAATAGGGACTGATTTGTTCCAGCTCCATAACAGAAACTGCCTGATAACAGTGGATTATCTATCCAGCTTCTGGGAGGTGGACCATTTAGAAAACACAAACTCAAAAATGGCGATAAGAAAACAGAAAGCACACTTTGTTTGTTATGGAATCCTGGACATAGTGTTCTCTGACAATGACCCCCAGTATTTCTCAGAAGAATTAAAACAATTCAGCAAAACCTGGGACTTCACACACAAAACATTCACACCAGGAGAATTTGAGGCAGCAGTGAAAATAACAAAACGATTGATGGCCAAGTCAAAAGGTGCTGGAAGTGATCTGTACCAAGCAATTCTTTATCACAGAATTACCCCCAGCTAAGGAATAGATAGCAGTCCAGCAATGGAACTGATGGGGCAGACACACTAAAACATTGCTGTCAATGAGTGATCGTTTACTAAAACCAGTGGGGACAGGGGGAAATCAGGAGAAGTATGCAAACAGACAGCTGTGACAGAGTCAATACTATGACACTTCAGCCAAAGATCTCCTAGAACTAATCCCCCAAGGATAAATAAGAGTCCAACCACTCACAGGGAAAAATGCACAGGTGGCCAAGTAGAACAGCAATCATATGAAGTTAAAATGGACAGATGGGCAGCTCATGAGGAGGAACAGAAGACATCTACAGTGCAGCAAAGAAAGAGAAGATGACTTTCCTATACTGGAAAAGCCAGTTTCAGAAGAGCAAAACACAGATCATCTTCCAACCTCACACACAGAACCAAAAGTTGAAAATCAGATGCCCTTGGGCATAAATTATATACCACGTTCAAAATAAGGTTTTAAATCCAAAGTCTGTTTGTAATCAATGTTATTATTATTATTATTTCTATGGTGATAATTAGTAGTGTTATATTGTGTTATATTCTTTGTTATTCAAAAAAAAAAGAAAAGCGTAGCAATATGTGGAATATATTTGAATGTTACAATGAAAGGAGGAATTTATTAGAGGGTTATGTAAGTTTTAGCACATTGTATCTATGTACTTATATGACATGAGAGGAGCACAAGTAAAGAAATCTTTGAATGCTAACGAGTGTTTGTCGTGGCTTCAGAACAAGAACTTGCTTATTGGAACAATTTACACTAAGTGAACGCATCTTCTTGTCTAAAACTAAATATAAGATTGTCAAAGTGTCTTTTTTATTTTTGTAGCATGCAATCAGCTTTTTTATTGTGGCACAATGCGCAGCATTTTGATCCTTTATCTATGATGTAAAGTAATTTTTCCATTAAATTTATGTGTGGAATATAATAACAACAATTTAATATAATAACTGCAGAAATTTAGCAATATATACTGAGGTAATCAATCCATTTGCAGGACTGTTCAGTCACCAAAGAATTTCTGAGGTAGCTAAATGAGTGGGTGCTGCTAGTGAACCAGAAGATTGTGATCCATGAAACCAGCTTTATGCCAACAGACATCTGACCTTTAACAGTATGAGCACTCAGATGTGAGGTAATACTATATTAGATAAAGCATCAGAGATTCTGCAAACATTGTCATTTCACACAGGCATAAGAGTCTTTTTCACCATGGCATATTGTTTGCTGTTCAAGCATATTATGTCCTAGAGGAACAATTAGTTAATAATGAAATAGTTTTAAAATAGGACAACTATGCTATATAAGTATGTACAAAAAGGTATGATAATTCATGACAGAAAAAAATTTCATTTAAAAATCTTTGAGTTGTTGACATTAACCTTCACAAAGGAGGAGTCACAGTCAACTATGAAATGACCAAGACTGTGAAACAACTAGCTAAAAGGGTGGGCCAACATTATATAGATATTTTGACATTTCTCTGGGTTTGACTTGCATTAGCAATGACAGCTGTGCTCTGAGATTTTTCAGGTAAGGTAAGCGGACGTTTCAAGGTAAGGCTGTTATATTCATGGTGCAGGAGACTGACAAAGTGTTCCATTGATTACTACATGCAAGTAAGAATTTCACTGTACTCTGTACAAGTGATAATAATCACCTGACAGATAAGCATCCTCTTTCCAGTCTGAAGAGAAAAAAACAATATAACTCTGATTTGAATACAGGTATGGGGTTGTACTAAAACAGCCATGTTAAAAACCACAGTGGGACAAATTAGATTTTACCCATTTACTGAAGACATTCATTTCCATGAGCTACAGATTTGCTACATTTGTGAATAGTCCAAGTGCCTAAGGAGCAAATGAATTATCTAAGTAAAAGAAAACAACAATATGTTTAACTTTCATAGTTTAGAAGATTATTTAGTTGTATATATCAGTTTATGATATATTGGTTGATTATTGGAGTGGAGCAATGTTCCTCTCCCGTATCATAAAAGGTAAGTAAATGAGATTGGTCTCAGAAAGAGGTTATAAATGTCCGCTGGAATACCCTCTCAAACTACCCAGTCATAAAGTATTATATTGCATCGGTTTATTTCATTAGACACTGCAACCATTACTGAGAAAATCTGTAGGAAAAAAATAATTCTGAAAAATTCCATTCAGGTGACCCAAAGCGTTTTAACATTTATTCCTTGTGTTTTTGGTAATGTGGATGTTTGTTTTAAGTTTAGATAAAATATGTTCGTTTAGCGATGCATCATACAGTATTGCAATGCAAAAGTTCAAAATAAGCCAAAAAACCTAACTTCTCTCCTGAGCAGGACACCTTAGAAACATTGAAGACAGGCTCTGGGAGAATAACAGAAATGTTAGATGTATTGTCTTTGTCCTCACATCTGAACATGGTGGACAAGCATCCAAATGAATTAAAGTATACTGCTCACAAAAATTAAAGGAACACTTTAAAGAAACACATTAGATACATCAGATCTCAATATGAAGTTGGATATCTATACAAATAACGACAGGGCAATGTCTTAGGAACAAAAGGATGCCAAGTCTTTTAATGGAAATAAAAGTTTTCTGCCTACAGAGGGCTCAATTGTGTAGACACCCTAAAATCAGAGTGAAATGAAGATGTGGCAGGCTAGTCCATTTTTTCAAAAACTTAATTTCTGCTACTCAAAATGCTTTTCAGTATCTTGTGTGGCCCCCACGAGCTTGTATGCATGCTTGACAACGTCGGGGCATGCTCCTAATGAGACGACGGATGGTGTCTTGTGGAATTTCCTCCCAGATCTGTATGAGGGCATCCCTGAGCTGTTGTACAGTCTGAGGAGCAACCTCGCGGCGCCTAATGGACCGAAACATAATGTCCCACAGATGTTCTATTGGGTTTAAGTCAGGGGATCGTGAAGGCCATTCAATTGTTTCAATTCCTTCATCCTCCAGGTACTGCCTGCATACTCTTGCCACATGAGGCCGGGCATTGTCGTGCATTAGGAGGAAATCAGGACCTACTGCACCAGCGTAGGGTCTGACAATGGGTTCAAGGATTTCATCTCGATACCTTATGGCAGTCAGAGCACCATTTCCACGCAGTAGATGTCTGTGCATCCCTCCATGGATATGCCTCCCCAGACCATCACTGACCCACCACCAAACCTGTCATGTTGAACGACGTTGCAGGCAGCATATCGTTCTCCTTGTCTTCTCCAGACTCTTTCACGTCTATCACAGCTGCTCAGGGTGAACCTGCTCTCGTCTGTAAAAAGTACAGGGCGCCAATTCTGGTGTTCTTGAGCTAATGCCAGTCGAGCTCCACGGTGCTGGGCAGTGAGCACAGGGCCCACTACAGGACGTTGGGCCCTCAGGCCATCTTCATGAAGTCTGTTCCTGATTGTTTGGGTAGAGACATTCACACCAGTGGCCCTCTGGAGGTCATTCTGTAGGGCACGAGCAGTGCTCAGCCTGTTCCGCCTTGCACAAAGGAGCAGGTATCGGTCCTGCTGATGGGTTGAGGACCTTCTACGGCCCTGTCCAGCTCTCCGAGAATAACAGCCAGTCTCCTGAAATCTCCTCCATGTTCTGGAGATTGTGCTGGGAGACACATTAAACCTTCTTGCTGCAGCACGTGTGGATGTGCCATCCTGGAGAAGTTGGACAACCTGTGCAACTTCTGTAGGGTTAAGGAATCGCCTCATACTGCCAGTAGAGATAATTACTCAAGCCAAAAATAGCACGAGTGGAAAACCAGCCAAAAAAGATCAAGAGGGAGAAACTTGAAATGACCTCCACATGTAAAACCAGTCCTGTTTTGAGGGTTTTCTAATTGTTGCCACTTTAGTGCACCTGTCGTTAAGTCCATGAACACCAATACAGCTGAAAGTGATTAACAATGACCTCAGCTGCTTAACCAACCAGAAAATTATCAGACAGGTTTAATTGATTTCATGCCAGGCCCAATAAAAAAGTGTTCCTTTAATTTTTGTGAGCAGTGTATATAAAATTGAAAAAAAATCACAATATAAAGATGTTTTATTTGCACTAGTATGCAAAGTGTAACTGCTTAGAATACAGCACAGCAACAGATAAATGTACTGTAGACAAATGTTTACATTAAATGTAAAATGTGCAGACTGTTTGACAAACCAAATTCATGAAAAAATATGATGCAATATGTCCATGTGATTTCAGCAATCCCTTAGCCAGTTGTACCAGCATACAACTGAAATAAAATAATAACAGATGCAATGCATATGTTGTTCTTCAATGTTGCAATCCATTCTGCATTGACCTCTGTTGCCCAAGGGTCAGACAGGCTAAGAAGAACGAGCTAATGTATTGTAATGTATAGCATAGACAGAAACATTCAAAACCATCAGTGCACAGCATGTCTCTCTGTTCTACTTTATGCAGCTGTGGCTCCCTAATCTCATACAGAGACCACCACTTAGGTTTATCTTGAAGCTGCATTGTGCCACTGCTATTTAAAGGAGAACAGTGGAATAGTGTCACAGTAATATTTACAGAAAATATTTATAACACATCAATGTAATAGAATAGGACCCCGCTAATCTATTTTTATCACAGAGAATGATACTTGATACACAATGTAAGTGAAACATAAATACATTGAAACATCCCATAAGGTGCTAGGAAAACTAGACCATGTATTCTTGATCAGGTGCTTGCTGGGAGAAATTCCTGCTCTAGAAACTATTAACTAAACGATAAAAATGACCTAAACAATTGGTTTAGATGCAAAAAACAATATGAATTCACCTACAAGCATTTTTAAATGTACAAATTCATGTTCCTGTCAATCATTTGCATTATGTTATTTTAACTTTTCTGTGTCCTCTGCATATAAAGTGAATATAATGTAGCAGAGCCAGTAGGACTGGTGACAATCAATACAAGTAGAGTAACTGATGGCAAAATATCACTCTCATATTGTATAAGAGTTCAGTCCAGAAATGAATGAGAGGTAGGTGATAGCTAAACAATGCCACAATATGTTACTGTATTTTTAAAATGAATATGAACTTAATCAATTACACAGAGAGGCAACATTATTGTCTAATTTCCCCAGAGCAATGTAACGTTTTGTGAGTATGCAGCAGATGAAGCATGTAAAACAGCATACACAGAATTCTTCCCATAGTTTTGTAGTTCATCCTTTAGATGTACAACTATTGTAATGTCTTTAGTATGAAAAGAAGAACAAAAATGCTGCATTCACTTCAATAAATAATTTTTTTCTTCTTTAAATATTTGCTTTTTTAACCTAGCCTACTTTGTTTTTGTCTGGGATTACCCACCACCTAACTCAGACCCAAAAGTAATGTTTGCAATGGAAAATGGTCATTTGGCACCTGGTGAAGGATATGTGGTTAATATCTATGAAAGAAATGATTAGTAAAACAAATGACATGATCTTTGTACTGGTGGCAAAAATCATGTGTATTAAATAACAAATAACTATAACCTTTTAAACTTTATTGTTCTCTGTGATGCCTTTATAGTCTCTTCATTAAGGCTGAATAACATTCCTAGCTTTTAACTAATGGCTTAACAGATGTATAAACATTCATAACACCTTTCATATTTGTCACAATATTTCATGGAAAGATTTCATCAGATTTTTTTAACTCTGAAACTGCAGTGACTAAACATTCTGTGAGAGAAATATAGTAAGTCATAAGTGTAATTACTATGCAATAAAAATATACAGTACATGCTACATTTAATGTTTCCACCCAGTTTTTTTTTTAAATTATAAAATGATGCAGTGCATTTAACAACTACTAGCAAAATACCCGTGCTTCGCAGCGGAGAAGTAGTGTATTAAAGAAGTTATGATAAAGAAAAGTAAACATTTTTAAAATAACGTAACATGATTGTAAATGTAATTGTTTTGTCACTGTTATGAGTGTTGCTGTCATCAAGGATTTAATTATTATTATTAGTTCGTATCTGGAGGAAGTTACATTCCGTGTTTGTCAACCGTTGTAAAGATAACAGGTTTCATTCATCGAAGTGTTCACTACCCAAATCGGCACTCGTGAATCTAAGATGTTTAACAGGCATTCCCAGTATTAACTTGTGGATTTGCCTGTGAATTTTTAGCGGCAGTGTGTCTATGAACTTGTGGAATTGCCCGGCGAGTATTTAGCGGCAGCATCTCTATTAACTTGTGGATCTGCCTGCGAGTATTTTAGCAACAGCGTCTCTATGAAATTGTGGATTTGCCTGTGAGTATTTAGTGACAGCGTGTCTATTAACTTGTGGATTTTTCTGCGAGTATTTGGCAGCAGCATCACGAAGTTGTTTACGTCTAGCAGCATCAGAAAATGTACCACAACGTCTAACATGCCTCCTTTTTACTGTTTTCTCACAGCTTAGATTGCTGCTGTCATAATTGGTTTGAGTTTCACGGTTTGTTTCAATTACGTTAGTATTTGCAGGACTTGTGTTGAAGTGACATTCGACATCTGTCAAGCGTTGTAAGCATACAACCGGTTTCATCGATAACTTCGCATCCAGCTTTTGAGAGTTGAAACATTCATAAACATCAAAGTGTCCACTACTCAAATCGTCACCTGTGAATCTAAGATGTTTAAGAGGCATTGGCGGTTCTCCAAAGGTGTAAAATATTTGGCCATTTCAGTACACTTGAAAGCGACAACCAAACAATTCAGCGGCAGCCATCAACTCACATGCAGAACCATAGGTGAAGGGCTTAAGCATTTCACTCTTATAGTGCTCCTGTGTAGTATAATTATCTCCTGTACCGTCATCAGTCCACACCTTGAACCTGTCCCAGTCATTCAATACATAAGACACAATGTTCCTCCGGATATCAAGAGTGAGCCTGATATGGCTGTGCAATATGTAACAAAGAGAATGGAAAAGGCAGGTGCCATCTCCGGGCATGGAAACAACTCGGTAAGTGACAGTTCTTTGATCGATGGTGATCACCTTGATAGCCGTGTTAATGGGGGTACGGTTGGAACGATAAAGGAAATGGGTACCTGAACAGTAAACTAAGTATAAAATACCTACACAACAAATATAATCGTAATAAACAAATAATAAAACAGCAGAGAAGCTGTGGATTAAATAAAAAGGCTGCAGTTATCAGCAGGGAGACAAAAATACCGTGGCGAAGCAAGGAAGGGAATGAAGAGACCGGAGTGATGGATGGCCTTCTATGGGCAGGCAGCCAATTATGTGGGAGGTGTAGGGATGGGGTACCCAATATAGGCAGGCAGCCAACTACGTGGGAGACGTGGGGATGGGGGGCGCAACGTTGCCTCAAGCGTTGCCTCAAGCGGTAGTACGTAAGTAGGATTCTATTATGACCATTATGCATAGAATTTCAAAATGAAACCTGATTAACTTTTGTAAGTAACCTGTAAGGAATGAGCCTGCCAAATTTCAGCCTTCTACCTACACGGGAAGTTGGAGAATTAGTGATGAGTGAGTCAGTGAGTCAGTGATTTAAGGTGCCTAACACCTTAAATGGATTTCAGAAATCTACAAAATGGCATAATCAGAATATATATAATGTGATATGCATTGGCGCCAAACTGTGAGGAACATTGTAAGTGGAGCAAATAACTTTAGGCAAGGATAATAATCCAGCAACAACAACAATAATAATAATAATTCTCACACTGGCTTAGCATTGAAGACACAGATGTGGCAAAGTTAAAAAAAAACAATAAACTACAACTGTAGGCTTTGAATACATTGCTAAAAAGTGAATTATTACAAAGTACGTGTACTGTGAATTGTGCTTATAATAAAAATTGGGTTAACTCTCTGTAAATATTGTTTTCTGATGTTTACTAATATCATTGATTTGATCAATGCTTGGCTAAAAAAGTTTTCCATAGTTGGAAAAAAAAATGCTCTACATTGATTGGATGGATATAGTGATTTAGAAAAAATATGGTTAACAAGAATCAGGGGTAAATGTTTACAGATAATCATTACATCATTAGTTTATTGAATTTTTTGATTATATTACACTAGTCAGTTAAGTTCAAGAAATTAAATATAATTTATATAGTTGAAGTTTATGTTAGTGTATAGTACTGTCACCATCACTGTACACCACCTGGGAGGCTGTGGGTCAAAAACAGCACTATTTTAACAAAAACTTGTTTGTATTTTGATTCAGAGACAACATATTTTTCAATGATGTTAATTTTACAAAAATGAGAAAAAAAACCTGCCAATACCAACAAATTGCTATGTATTCCTCAAACATGTATTCTTCTACGGGAGGTCTTGCAGACACATTCTTAAAACAGCTTTGAACACTTGCCATCATGAGCTGACCAATTCACAGATGTCTGACACTAAAATGAATTTGAAGACAGCATGTACCTAGTACTCATGTTTGTTTATTGGGTTGCATCTGTCTAATGAATTAATTTTTATTAGTGCTTCAGATTCAAGTTAGATATTAGTAGATGGCCATATGGGATTTGAATCATTTGCCAAACATAACTGAGATGCTTCTAACTGCAGTCTGAATGTAGCCTCAGCAGGCTGTACAGTCAAACGCAGCCAGTATACAGTTTTTAAGTCATTTTTACCATCATGACTTTTCTCTAGAATCACAGCAGGATTGCATCCTCATAGATGGTGCATATAGTGATATGTAAAAATCAGGAAAATAAATGGCAACACCATGTACTGAATTGTTTTGATTCTGGGAATGCTCACTGTGTGCCAAGGCAATGCAAAGTTTATTATAAGAAATATGAAATGTGTAATGTATGTAATGTTTAAGGTTTACATTAAACTTTTTTGTATTTTTATTTTGCAATGTAAAAATAAAAGGTTATATGAAAATGCTGCCCTTACCAAAGTGGCGTCTGAGGCAATCACCTAACCCCATGCTCCATCCCTGCATTAAATATCATATTCAGTGGCATTTTTGGCATGAAAACTTGGACAAAAAATCTTGTCGGAAGTGGCAGAGCAAACCTGACAAGTCTTGCAGAGTGGGAGAGAGAGAATCAAGTTTTTAAAGAGCAGAATGTATGAGACCAGCTTCCCTGCTTAAATCCATTGGCATGGGTATGTAACTGCCTGTGTGCCTCCGGAAGGATTTTGGCTTGAATTATTTTACAGAGTTGGGGGATGTGAGTGCAAATCGTGTTGACTCTGAGCACAAGTTAGCAGTGTGAGGTGGAACTGGTAGTATGAATGTGCATACAAGATTCATAGCAAAATGAAACAAGATGAGGAAGATTAATATTTTAGGGCAGCTGAGGAACTGCCTTCAGTAAATCTCACATGAGGGAGCAAAGGAGAGTTTTAGAATGAATTAGGCCACTAGTACCAGTGATGATTAAATATCACTGAAATAATGCCTTAATGAAGATAATTCAGCATACTGCCATATCGTGTAACCACCAGAGAGTGATGCCATCAAATGGTGTGGAGGGCCTTGGAACCACCTGAAACAATTGTGCTTCCCATCAACAGCCACACTTAATTTCTTTTCTTCTGGTATAAAGCTACACATGGAACTCTAAATGCACATTTTATGGTGACTTTCACAGAAGCACGCCATTCACTATGTTCACATTACACTCAAAGTTAAATGTTTGACCAATGAGTTCCATGCGTGCTGGGAACTTGTGGTGTTTCAGTTTTTGTATGCATTTCTTTAGAAAATCTATTTTCTCCCATTATTAAGTTATATTCCGTGTAAGACTATAAGAAAGTAACTAGCTAGCTAGTTAGGTTATTTGCTGCCAGTGATAGTTCCGCTTCTGACCTTTTAGTATCAACGTCAGACAGGAACGTTAAGCTTTCAGTTCTCTGATCCTGATAAACCTATGTATTCATAGTCTTGATTGCAGTTTGTAGCCTGTAGATGTTAAACATAATTAATGCTTAGCCTGACAGATTAGATGGCCCTCATCCACTTTTTCTAAATTAGCTTGATCTAGCACTAATAAAAATTGTAAAGTGTGTATATTAAGTTTAACAGTATTCACCATGACCCTACCCTGGAGAAGCAGGTTATGAAAATGAATGGATGGATTGATGGTATGAATTGATTTATACTGGCATATGTTATAACAAATGACAAAATGAAACCAAAGGCTGCTGATATACTGGTGTTTCTTGCTAATAAGACTGCAGAGGCAGGTGAAGATGAGTAGAATGAGTTGAGTAAGGAAGAAGAAAAGTCAAAATCTGGAAAAGAACAGAGAATACTTGAGAAGAAAAAAGAAAAGCAGGTTTGAAACACAGCTTTACTCAATCTGCTTCTTGGACATTCTAAGAATGTCTTAAATGAGCTGTTTAAATTTATATGATTGCTCACACTTTCCCTGGTAGAACTTTAGCTTGTGAGCTTAGTTTTTGGTTCTAAAGCTTAAAAGACTTCTTTACAATATGCAAACAGTGATACAAGAAAATAATTTTGGGGTGTACTCTGTAGTTAACTACACATTAATCTTATGGATTCTGTGGATATACAGTACTGTACATGACAAAAAGCAGCATAACAATGTATAAATACATTTATATTGAACTGCAAGCATTTTTTTCTTTTTAAATATAAATAAATACACAAACAGGAGATACAATCTAAAACAGTAGAATACTGTGGTAATGAAAAGAACACACAATTCGTGTTGTTCTGATGTAATCAAATAAATATGGTTTCTTTTTTATTTAAGTATGCCTCTGAATATTTTTATTATGCATTCATAATTAAATCTATAACTGAGTACGATAACTTACTCTGATGCTAATTTGAATTCAAATTACAATGTCCATTAATTTTGGCAGTGTAAATGATACAAAATAGCTTTTTAAAAATGTATTTTATTTATTTAATTGGACTTGATCATCAATTTGGGTAGCACGGTGGCACAGTGGTAGCACTGCAGCCTCGCAGTTAGGAGACCTGGGTTAGCTCCCTGGGTTCTCCCCATGACTGCGTGGTTTCCTCCAGGTGCTCCGGCTTCCTCCCACAGTCTAAAGACATGCAGGTTAGGTGCATTGACGATCCAAAATTGTCCCTCGTGTGTGCTTGGTGTGTGGGTGTGTGCCCTGCAGTGGGCTGGCGCCCTGCCTGGGGTTTGTTTCCTGCCTTGCACCCTGTGTTGGCTGGGATTGGCTCCAGCAGATCCCCGTGACCCTGTAGTTAGGATATAGTGGGTTGGATAATGGATGGATGATCATCAATTTATATTGGCACTGAAAAAGGTAATTAATGACAACCATTCTGGCACCAGCAATTGTAGCAACTTAGAATTCCATACATTAAATTTAGCAGTGTTACTTATTGTGGTGTGCCCCCTCAAGATTTTTTCAGGCCACCATCAACCCCGCATCCCACCCCCACTGAGACATTTCTGTTGGTGCCAATGCCGCCAAAGAATTAAAAATATACTAATATCAAATACTCATAACTGAAAGCAGAAAACACAAATAATTATTCCTTTAATCAGCAAAGTGATACATTGTGTTATGCAGAAATAATTGACATGATACATTATAATTATGATGACTAATCTATAATTACAAGATGTGCAAGTTCACGTAATCTTTAAATTGGATCAAAAAATTAACTAGTCACTTAAAATGGTTATAGCCTTCTAAGATGTAAGACGATTAAGTTGGGCTTACTATAAAACCTTTTACAATTCAAGAGACAAGTTTACTGCTTAATTCATTTTTGCTGGGAGAAGGTGGACAGCACACTTGCCCTGAATGCATAGATGCAGCAGGACGAGGTAAAGTTAAAATTTGAATTTATTGTCATGTACATATAGTATATTGAAATTTTTCTTTCCATGTATCACACAGGCTAGTGATGGAACAAGTGAGCAGTGAACATAAATCTATACTTTAAATCTACTCCTTATACAGTATATATAAAATCCAAGCCTAAAAGTGCAACGATTTTATATGACGTTTTTATGTCACGTTTTTTGTCACTCTTTAAATTAGGCTTATTTTAAAACCTACATACATATGTTTGGTATCATTATTTTCAGAATTTATCGACTTTAATGTGATGTTGTTAGAATTTCAAATTCTTATTCCGTTTTTAAATTATAAACTAAAATATGGACCTCAGTTTAACAGCAATACTCCAATCAGTAAGAGAGGAAATATTTTATTCTCATTTTAATGATTTTTACTCTGTTAAATAATAATGAATTTTTATTTTGCATATTTATAGAATTTTGTGATTTTTACTCCAATAAATAATTTTTCTTTTGTACATTTGGTGCCAGGGGGGCTTGCCCTCATAGTATAATATCAGACAATATAGAAGTTTATAAAAAAGGCTCATGTTTTTATGAGTGGCTGTTGAGTAACATTATGTCTAAGCATTAAAACTGTCCAAAACTCTAGTGGTGTGAATTCTAAAACATCACCTATTAATTTTGTGTTAAGTTGTGCTTAAGTGTATGGAATTTAAACCTTATTCTGATATTATTAAGAGGGATAGACCATTTCCATTCATAGAAATAATAACATTAACATCTTCCTAAATCCCAGACAATCCTACAGCAACTTACCATCACTGATTTCACAATAAGCTGGAGTTAAAGTGAATCAGGGATGATGAAAAACAGTAAGTGTGTGAAAATTTACTATACGTGTTGTTCACGTATGATTTAGAAAGAATTTCTCAGTAAATTACATAGTTTGTACAGTAAGATTTTCATATGTCAAAATGCCAAAACAAAAAGATATCAGGATTCCAAATAGCTACAGTTCCAAATGTGTTTGCAACTTTATAATTTCCTTTTTTACTAATGAGCAGAGAGCACTTCAGTTGCTTCCACACCAAGATTTAAATTTTCAAGTGGATTATTTTTGTTACTGAGAGCTGGTGCAAATGATTATTCATCTGTGTCATAAGGCAATTTTTCAATTTTAATAGTTCACTGATTTCAATATAAAACACATAACATAATGGATCTTATTTGCTTTGCCAGAAAAAGCCTGTCATTTTTGGCAAAGTTTTCATTGACAAACAGAGTAATGAAAACAGGAAAACATGTTCAGGATAAATTTTCCCTAACAGCTGGCAAGTAATTCTGCAATATTTACCTTTTGGGGTGTGCTGTTTTCTTCTTTATCTGCTCCACTTGCATATTCAGCTTTCATCCCATTTCTTACTTTCTTCTATAAATTTATTGCACCCTTATAACAGACAACCCTTTATTTAGCCAATCTACTGTATGTAATTGTGGGTTGGGCTTTACCAAAAGAGACCTGAGAGAAAATTGTTGTTCCGGATTTTTACATTGATCCTGATAAATAAACCAATGCTGGGTAACTCTGTCAATTTCAAAAACTCAAAACCACATTATCTTGCAGTTAATTCTGAAATGAATACAAAAATGGAGCCATTCCTGTCCAACTGTGTCACTCCCCTTCTTGTTGATGTTGTTTTTCAATATCTTGCCACTTCTACCCAACATCTCTAACTTCAAGAATGGTTCATCATGCATTCTGTGTTCCTTTCCTTGCTACATCTACAACACTTCCCTGCTTCACAATCTCTGACATCTTTCATTTGCTGCAGGCTTCCAGTTCCCAAGTTATGTACTGATCAGTAAGTGTTTAGCACAGCTCTGCTACTCATTAAACTATCTCTCTGATTTCTCATGCTGTCCTATATTGAAATCTCTATTCTACTGCCTAGTTACTGTCTCTCTTCTCTCCTTGTGCTTTCACATTCTCCACATGTCTACATAAGATTTCTTCTGAGTTCTTCACATATTTCAAGGACATGTGTGCCACTCTAATCGACAGCTATTTGGTCCAATGGGTGTGTATATGGACTGGCATACAATCCAGGGCTGGCACCTGCCCTGTGTCAAATGCACTGGCTCCATTTGACTTTGAACTAATGAAGCAAGTTAGAACACAGATGAATGGGTAGGTGTGCTGAAAAATGATTCTCAGTTCCTGCTTCCAACTTGTGCAATAGATTTCCCATGGCCATCCAGACAACTCCCAGGTTAGTGATGTCCAGGCACCTTTTCATAGACCAGTTACATTAAGACAGAATCACACAGATAAATATGTTTTCTATAGATAATATCATGAATGATAAAACATCACCTATTAATTTGGTGGTATGTTGTGCTAATAATAATTCTTTGCATTTATATAGCACTTTTCTCACTACTCAACGCACTCAGCAATTGCAGGTTAAGGGCCTTGTTCAAAGGCCCAACAGAGCAGAGTCCCTTTTTGGCATTTTTAGGATTCAAACTGGCAACCTTCTGATTGCCAGTGCAGATCCCAAACCTCAGACCCACCACTCTGCCAATGTGAATGTCTAATAATTTATAATAATTTATAATAATTACTAATTTAATAATAATGTCTAATGTTTTAGACTCTGCTATTACATAATTATGAAGTCAATTTATGTAATTAAAATTTTAAGTATATGATCTTCACATAAGGGCGGCATGGTGGCGCAGTGGTAGCGCTGCTGCCTCGCAGTTAGGAGACCCAGGTTCGCTTCGGGTCCTCCCTGCGTGGAGTTTGCATGTTCTCCCCGTGTCTGCGTGGGTTTCCTCCCACAATCCAAAGACATGCAGGTTAGGTGGATTGGCGATTCTAAATTGGCCCTAGTGTGTGTTTGTGTGTGTCCTGTGGTGGGTTGGCACCCTGCCCAGGATTGGTTCCTGCCTTGTGCCCTGTGTTGGCTGGGATTGGCTCCGGCAGACCCCCGTGACCCTGTGTTCGGATTCAGCGGGTTAGACAATGGATGGATGGATGTTCACATATTATTAAGAATGATAGACTTATTTGTGTTCATACAAATAAGCATGTTTCTATTGATGCCATCTTCTACCTACAGTATGTACCAGAGCACTGAACAATTTACTCAATCCTACAGTAACCTACCACCATTACGTTTACATTAGACCAGGGATGAATTAAGCCAAGAAAACCAGAGTTTTCTTTAGTTAGTAACATGAAATGCAGCATTTGATTCAAATTATAAACAATATTTGTCATAATACAGCAAGGTTTAAAGGGTTTAGTACAGTATGGTCCTGCAACCCTGCCCTGTAAAAGCGGGTTATAAATATGTACTTATGGATGGACTATTCTCTATGTATAACTTGTTTAGGAAGTCAGACCTATTTTAAACATTTACTTTGCTAATTCCATTAAAATGAATAACACCAGAATCATGTGCAGTTTCATTGTTACTCATACTATATGTATGCCCACATGGATTATTATTTTTTAGTTGTCCATTTTTTAAGTCACCTATACTCAACTAAGTAAGCGATAAAATGCAGCTTGCTAGAAACATTTTGTTCAATTTACTATAAACAATAAAAAGATCTAATAAACTGTTATCTAAACCAAAAAAAGAAAATGCAAAAGTAATTTTACAGTATAAATACTAATAATGAATGCACTATTACCGTTTCAACCTTGTGAACGGCTGCCGCCCTGTCCAGGAGTGAGAATTATTGTTCTCTTATCTCATTAACTTTTTAGTTACTATCATTGTACGCAAATTTTGAAAAAGCCAGTAAAAAAAAAAAAATCCTAGCATTCTTATTAATGCAAAGCTTTATGACCGCATAAATCCTTTGACAGGCCAGAGTATGATTACATCTAGGAGGTGCAGCATTGTATTGGGTGTAGATGTAGCTGTCGATATATTGTACATGCACAGATGCCTGGTTACAATTAATATAAAACAGGAATGGCCATAGTTTTCATTGGTAGCCTAATGTGAACTACTGTCACATTCATTTCAAACTGCCAGTACACAAGCTAAATTTAACACACGTAAAGCATGTGTTCATGTGCTTTGTAAACCAGTTAATATTGATTCTGTCTTGCCATTAAGATTGTCCTTAGCTGAAAGTTGCTAAAGCATTTATCTTCACTTACGTCTTAAATTGAAATAAGATGATCAGAATGTCACCCTGTTTTATGTCCATCTCAGTAAGTCTATAAAAAAGCAATCCTGTATAAGATTATAACCTTTAATTAACACCTAAGTATGTGATAGAAACCTTTTATTTTTTATTATGATCTTCAGGGCTTTATGGCTTTCTTGCAATTTTGTCTGTGATTAAGTGCAAATTTAAAAATCTTTTCCTAGAGGTACAGCATCATCCTGCATTTATGGAGCTACCTTAACAGTGAAGTGTTTGCAATGACACGTGTAACAGGGCTCGTGAACAAAAGAAAAAGGACCCGGGGGCAAATAGGAATTATAGTCATTCTGCTCAAATGCTGTGATTGTTACATCAAAATAATTTAACAAATTTCATAGATTGACTCAATATCATATCAGGATTTTGCCTTTTCACAAAAAGGTGAAAAATATGGGAGATAGATTTTTAGAACCTTAATGAACTTGTTTTCCTTGAAAAAAAAAAGACACTAGGGCTATAAAAGATGCTGTCACTCTGACAATTGAGCATGTCTGTATACTTAAGGATTTGATCCTTTGGCCAGATCTGGGCTTCTGTTAGATTGGCTCTATGTCCATAATTGGCCCGGTTTTCTAGTCCAGATCTGGTTGCTTGATTCAGATCATAAGTCCCAATGTAGAGCCAAATTCAAGCTGGGAGCAAAAGAGTGTTTAGTATTAAGACAAGCAGACACCATTGCTGCTTTGATTTTTTTTGCCTCTGCCAAATTCCCAACATAGTCCAATCTAATGACAAGTATATACTGTATAATACAAATTTAACTTTTCTTGTATAAACTGTGTGTCTAAAAGTCTGTATTTATTCATTCATTTCTGAACTTGATTAAATTTAAATCAAGAAACAAAAGAATTTATAGGAAGGGTGCTGAAGTCTGTCCCTGGCTGCATGTTCTCATTTGCCAAACTAGAAGCCAGTCCTTGATGATAACTGAACTAATTTAATTTTATGATTCATTATTGCTATCATTCCTTCATGTATGTTCATGCTTGTATTGTACATGTTTCCATTCCAAGGATATTATTCATTTGATTTGTGGCCCTAAGAAGGTTACTAATTCTCAGTCCTTCACTTTTTCCCTTCCGTTACCTTTCAAATGTTTTATTAAGATAGATACTGCATGACAAACACATACCATTGTAAATGGGACCGGGGCTAATTCCACAAAAAACATGCCTATGAAATCGAGACTTAGCTAATAAGTCTTGCTTGAATAAGCCTCAAATTACAATCAGTTCCATGAACACAAATGCTTCGTCGTTAACTCAAGATGGGCTTTGGCTATCCATGATTATGTGGGAATTGTGATAGTTAAGTAGTCCCAAGAAACTATAAGAAGATCGGTGAGTGCAACATCTACAGGTTGAGCATCTGTGAAGCTGATGGAATGCATGGTGTATTATCGGAAAGTTTGAAAAGTTTTAAAGTTCTATTTAATTGTCATAAAATAGAAGAACATGCAACAGAAGCAGTGGTGAGCTTTATAGTAGCTGAACAAGAAGTGAAACATTGATCAATAATCTGATAAAAAGGAAATGCGTCCACTATTAAGAAAGTAAGAGAGGCTAGTTAAAGGCAAGTTCAAATATTTTAATTACTGTCTTCATATTCAGAAGTATTTGTACATGTCATTTGTTTGCCTGGCCTTGACATATTGTAAAATTATGAAAGAGTCAAGCAAACATAATATAAGCAGGAGCTCATACTAGATACATTAATAATTATTTGAATTCACACTATATAAAAATAAAACATAAAGGGTCAATTGCAATGAACTGAATTAGTTCGACCATTCATTATTGGTACTGAGGGGCAGACTAAACACTTCCGCCATCTTATGTCCAGCTGCTGCAGATTTAGCCACTGATGTTAGTCCACACCACTGTATACAACTGTTTGTAATTGCAAAGAAAGCAAAGTTAACAGCTGCTGCCCTCTAGAGGTGAGTGTCTTAAACCTGCTCTTCCTATGATTTAAGCTGGGTGTTTTCAAATTTCATCCTAGGGAAGCCCTGAGACTGTAGGTTTGTGTTCCAATCAATATTAATTATAGTTGGAATTATAGTCTTAGAGTTGGACAACTCTATTATGGAAACAACCTATAATTGTTATGCTAAATTATTAATGTACTAGCGAAAAGACTGTTTAATAAAATGGCACAATGTTACAATGCTAGAATAGGAAGAGAATGGTAGTAATAAACAGGAAAAGCAAATCTTTACCTTATCCTGATATTAGTATTGAAAGTTATACTGTTTTAATTAAAGGCAAAAACGTTTAACAGAGCAGATATAGTACCCATGTTATTGGAAGCGTTAATGTTTTTAACATATATGGAGTCTGGTAATTAACTGTCAGATGAAACTGTCTAATAGACTGGGCTGTACAATCATTTTTCCCATTTGACAATGCTGTGTAAGTCTCTCATTTGCGGTCACTCTGCAGCAAAATCCTTCGTACACAAATGCTACGTAATGGTCCACCACTATCAACGATTATGATTTAACAGTGGAAACATTGTAGGTCACGTGATTAGTGATGGCAATGCTGAGCATCAGTCCATCAGTTTCGATATCATCATGCATTTACAAACCACTGTTTACAGGACATGCTAGACCTTGCACGCCTCTTTCTTTGTGCTTCTTGTTCTCTTTTTTCATTCCGGCTCATCTTTCTTTTTCTTGTTCCGCCCTTTGTTTTTTAATAACTTTCTCATGTTCTAATTGCTCCTCATCAAATGAAGAATTCATTTTAGTTTTTTTAATGTATGCACACCAAACGTTTTGCTATGTTATGCCCAGCCACAGATGGATTCCTGATGCTTTGTCATTTTATATAAGAAATAACGCAATAAGTTATCCATCTTTAAAAGTCCCAGTAATCCTGACTTCACACAAAGCACCACCATCAAACACATAACCAGTCACAGACTTCTTTGTTTTGAACAATTATCTGCAATAGGCATTACTACTGAGGCAATGACTCAAAAGTAGCAGATTAAAGGGATTAGGGACCAGAAGATGAAATAAAGTTCATGATTTGATAGAAGAAAATCTGCAATACTGGTTATCTAAACCAAATACACGAACCAGTATCGAAGCTGAAATTCAGAGTGAAAGAATTGTAAACCTGGAAAACCAAAGCACAGCAAACACACACTAAATTTTGTTTTGAATCCACAATTTCAGATAACCAGGAGGTGTGCGGTGCCAACTTATACCATTGCAATGTTGATGTCATGTTCCGGGGACCTCTGGTCATCCTTATAGCAACACTGTAGGAAGTTGGGAGTATTTCTGGAAAAACAAAAATATGTCATAAAATAATGAGAAATAATTTTAGCTACAACAAAAATAAATTAAAATTAATAAATATAAGGTATGGTTTCTTCAACCTAAAATACATTTGATTAATAAAGAAATCCTTAAGAGTCAGAAGAGAAGTGTGAACATTTTAAAATCAAAAGCAAATTATAAAATTATAGGTTTGGTTGAATTAAAAAAAAATCAGGGCAAAATTTTTCTTGGCTCCTCTGCACATTTCCGAAAATTTTAAACTTCACCGGATCTGTTGGAATTTTCATTTTTAAAATCTTTGATCTAATGATGTTTTATTTTTAATAACATCTTGTTTTATAAATGCAGTGAAGTCATTTTTTTCGTGCCTTCAGCCATTTTTGCTTGTTTTTTCTAAGACATACATAAAACCTAAAAATTTCTAGTACTAACCATTTATTGACTTTAGATTTCAAGCTTTGAGTTATGTTCTGGTTTGACGGTTTGGTTTATTCAAATTACTGGATTTGACTTTGAATGTAAAATACCTAAAATACTTTCATCTTGTAGTCCTACTCCCTCCCTCAGCCCTCATACCCATCTCCTCATTACTGTATATGATGTAACAACCACAGCCATGCACAGATTTTCATGGAATAAAGTGACAATACAAAAAACAAAACCCAAAATGGAAGTGCAATAGTAACAGTAAAAATTGTAAATAACAAAAAGAGAAACTATAAAAGTCTCACTAATGGGAAAAAACAGATCCACAGCAGAGTCTGTTTTGCACAGACGTCTTCCTGCCTTATGGATTATTAATGGTTCAACGAAATAGAATCGGTCATACATAAATACTGTGTAGTTTCTGCTTCCTTTTACTTAGTCCTTTTAATTCTTCAAAGTGCACAGTTGTAAACAATACAAATCACTTAAATCTAATAATATGTGGACAGTAAAATCAGCATGGACAGGGAATGGTTATTCTTTTGAAGATCTGTAGGAAGAAGAGAAAGGCATTAATACTCATTACCATTCCCATTTGATCACCCTGATTTGGACCCTTTGGCTGATCTCTCAGTGCATGTATGTGACAAGAGAGCACACAGTATGTTCGAGGGGTACCCACTTGTTTTTGCACAGCTTTTTTATATCCACTGGTAGAGTGCCACAGCTCCATTCTCTTTTGAGGTTAACATACCTGTACTGTATGCATGACAATAATCTACTTTAGTAAAAGGATAAGTATCTAAGTGTTAATCTATGTGTCCGTCTGGTTGCTATGTCTCTGTTATTCCAAAAGATGGAGCAACACAAACATTTTTATAAAATGCATTGCACTTGTCATTCCAACAGATGGCATATCACAAACATTAAAACTGCTTTAATGAATCCCATATCAAATGGTATATAACACAGACACTGAGGTCTAAATTGATTACTTTGATTTCAACTTGTCTTAGATGGGTAGCACAGCTAACAGCTGACCATTAAAACTGATAAACATAGAAGGACAGCTGCTATGAGCTGTTGCACTAAAAAGACTAGTCAAAAAATATCTTTGTGATATACAGTGGGATGCAAAAGTTTGGGCAACCTTGTTAATAGTCATTATTTTCCTGTATAAATCGTTGGTTGTTACGATAAAAAATGTCAGTTAAATATATCATATAGGAGACACACACAGTGATATTTGAGAACTGAAATGAAGTTTATTGGATTTACAGAAGTGTGTAATAATTGTTCAAACAAAATTCGGCAGGTGCATAAATCTGGGCACCGTTGTCATTTTATTGATTCCAAAACTTTTAGAACTAATTATTGGAACTCAAATTGGCTTGGTAAGCTCAGTGACCCCTGACCTACATACACAGGTTAATCCTATAATGAGAAAGAATATTTAAGGGGGTCAATTGTAAGTTTCCCTCCTCCTTTAATTTTCTCTGAAGAGTAGCAACATGGGGGTCACAAAATAACTCTCAAATGACCTGAAGACAAAGATTGTTCACCATCATGGTTTAGGGGAAGGATACAGAAAGCTGTCCCAGAGATTTAAACTTTCTGTTTCCACAGTTAGGAACATATTGAGGAAATGGAAGACCACAGGCTCAGTTCAAGTTAAGGCTCGAAGTAGCAGACCAAGAAAGATTTCGGATAGACAGAAGCGACGAACGGTGAGAACAGTCAACCCACAGACCAGCACCAAAGACCTACAACATCATCTTGCAGCAGATGGAGTCACTGTGCATCGTTCAACCATTCGGCGCACTTTACACAAGGAGATGCTGTATGCGAGAGTGATGCAGAGGAAGCCTTTTCTCCACCCACAGCACAAACAGAGCCGCTTGAGGTATGCTCAAGCACATTAAGGACAAGCCAGCTTCATTTTGGAATAAGTTGCTGTGGACTGATGAAACTAAAATTGAGTTATTTGGGCATAACAAGGGGCATTATGCATGGAGGAAAAAGAACAGCATTCCAAGAAAAACACCTGCTACCTACAGTAAAATATGGTGGTGGTTCCATCATGCTGTGGGGCTGTGTGGCCAGTGCAGGGACTGGGAATCTTGTCAAAGTTGAGGGACGCATGGATTCCACTCAGTATCAGCAGATTCTGAAGACCAATGTCCAGGAATCAGTGACAAAGCTGAAGCTGCGCCGGGCTGGATCTTTCAACAAGACAACGACCCGAAACACTGCTCAAAATCCACTAAGGCATTCATGCAGAGGAACAAGTCCAACGTTCTGGAATGGCCATCTCAGTCCCCAGACCTGATTATAATTGAAAATCTGTGGTGTGAGTTAAAGAGAGCTGTCCATGCTCGGAAGCCATCAAACCTGAATGAACTAGAGATGTTTTGTAAAGAGGAATGGTCCAAAATACGTTCAACCACAATCCAGACTCTCATTGGAACCTACAGGAAGCGTTTAGAGGCTGTAATTTCTGCAAAAGGCGGATCTACTAAATATTGATTTCATTTTTTTTTGTGGTGCCCAAATTTATGCACCTGCCTGATTTTGTTTGAACAATTATTGCACACTTTCTGTAAATCCAATAAACTTCATTTCACTTCTCAAATATCACTGTGTGTGTCTCCTATATGATATATTTAACTGACATTTTTTATCGTAACAACCAACGATTTATACAGGAAAATAATGACTATTAACAAGGTTGCCCACACTTTTGCATCCCACTGTAGTTGTTGGGTGAACTAATAACGTTTGATAAAAAAAAGTCCGATTAATGGCTGTTCCTTAATTGGTATCTTTATAAACCTGCAGCTGGTTTGTTATAATTTGATGGTTTTGTGATTTATGAACAGAAGCAAATATACAGTACATATGAACACAATGCACCTTTGTTTTTAGTCACTTTCAAAATACTCTCCTTGAGAGGTAATACACCTGTCCTAGTGTTCGTCCCATTCCTGTTAACTTTTCCTGCACTGATCTTTTGTAACCATGACTAATTCCAATGGACAGAGCAAAATCAGAGTTTGTCCAACAACATATGATTAGGCTTAATGATTAATAGTTGAGGAGCACGCTTGTCAAATGCTTTTAAAAGCTGATTTTAAACTGATGGATAAGTATTTATAATTTCATCAATTTAAATTAACTGGAAGCAAATGAAAAAAAAATTAAGAACAGAATAATGATTTATTTTCTAGACCTTATTATGAATTTTCCTTTTATACTTGTTGTTGACTGCGGTGGGCTGGCACCCTGCCCGGGGTTTGTTTCCTGCCTTGCGCCCTGTGTTGACTGGGATTGGCTCCAGCAGACCCCCGTGACCCTGTAGTTAGGTATAGCGGGTTTGAAAATGACTGAATGACTGACTTATTGTTGAGTGGATAGTTAATTAACAGGTCATGTTAAGTTAGAGTAATTCATTCTGCTCATTACAACTATTTTAATAACAGTTTTACATAATAAAAACTTGTCTTATTTTTTCAATATTACGACTGAAGAAGCTAAAGTTTTAATTCTAAAATAAGACATTAAAACATGCTGTATGTCAAAAATAACCTACATTTCTAGCAAATTTAGTCTAACTGAAGTTTCTTTCTAGAGATGACGGAGTTCCATTACCATCTGCACAATTTGCACCCACTTAAAGTACTTCATGTTTTTCTAAATTGAAAGATAAGTAGTTTTCATCCATCTACTGTTTAATCTCACTGAAGTAATTAACTAGGAACTTAAAAGTATCTGTAAGATTAGTGTAATCAGCATACAAATGAAAATTAATATACATATACTCCTACCTAATGGTAACTTACACAGATTTAGTTAGCACTGCAAGTGCATTTTTTAGCAATTTACATTAAATTGGATTTAAGGCATATTTATTACTTTGTCTTAAAAACACAGTTAAAAACTTGACTTTCAGTATTTCTTATTAGTCAGTGTTTTGAACAAAATGTCAGGAATATTTTAATTTTATTGTATGTGTTTACAATAAGTGGAAGAAATCATGTTGTTGTAAATTACTATGCTCTGATTTCCTATCAGATCCTAAAGACTTTGCTTTGGTTGCATGTCCAATCTAAATTGAGTTAAGACTGTATTACTGTTTGTAACAATAAAGAATACTTATTTGATGTCATGTACTATAATATATTACTATTGGTAATGATCCCTGATTTAGTTTTATGGTTGCAATATAGGCAAACGAGTTGCATCACTGAAGTCCAAGCACCACTAATTGAATGGGTTTACCCCACGGACACAGTACATGTTTCTCTGCAACAGATTTCGGAGGCCAACTATAAAGCTGATTGTTTGAAGGTAAACACAGCAATAACATTAGTGTCATTCCAGAAACAACAGAAACCAAAGCAAATCAGACACACTAGCTATAAACACCCACTCCCCACCAAACAGTGAGATTATATAATTTCAGCATTCACACCCTTGCACCTTACCCTTTGCTGAGACTGATTAAATGCATTTTATTTGCTTTACTCCTTCTGTTATCCACTCTCCTTGTTTTAATCAACTATACCTCCAGTTTTTTTCAATAAACCTGGGCTGTTTACTAATGTTTAATAAAATGTTTTAATTTATGAAAATTAATACAACTAAGTGATCCATGAGAAAATTATGTGGCATAACAAGATATGCATAGGTATTTAATGGGTCTTGTCCTATACTATGTGATGATTAATTACAGATCAAACTGATAGAACGAAGCGTTACTAGTACCAGGTACTGTAAAGTATGAAGATTTGGCCTGGGAGGTCATTTTTTTAGACATTTAGGACAAAATCTTAGCACTGGTAGGTTCTTATTCAAGTATTCTCACATTACATTGACATAGTATGATGTTTCATCCCTCTAAAAGGAAAAACAATGTCAGTAATTGTTTTCTGTAATGTGTTTTGAAATGTATTCATAGTAAACAAATTGATAGCTAACATTTAAATAATGCTGTATGAATAGTAAGGTATTATTAGTTCCTTAACGTATTGTCAACAATTATAATATATATATATATTATATATATATTAAAATAGCTTTATGAAGAGTACTGAAAATATAACAATTTCCCATGTTTATGTGTACTTGATTCTTTACACAAAATATATTTCTATCACACTTCACCAAAAGAAGCATACCAAGTACCAAGTGCATACTCTATCGGAGTGATCATCGAGAGCTTGCCTTATTGTAGATCACAGTCACAACAGTTAATCAGCCGTTCTACAGCAAATCTCACTTGTAAATCCCATGCCATTGTTGGCCTCACTCTTGCTTCTGTTTATCATGCATAACTCTTTAAACATAGGCTGCTAGTTCACATTGATGTTCTGTAGCACACAAGGTCTCTGTCTTTAATTTGAATCTGATTTTCAGTATTCCCATGGCTCTTGAATCTATTTCAGAAAGAGAAGGCTAACCCACTCAAATCTCAGTCTGCATGCCAATAGTACAGATAATTTAATTTTTGTAACAGAGACTGCTAAAAATACAGTTTTTAAAAATGTTTTTAAGACAGAGGTTGAGTATCTCTTTTACCTTTTTTTTTTATCAGCATGAATATATCATTAAGATCTGACAAATGTAAAGAGGGAATTATAGTAGTGAAATACATAGTTAAAATCATGGGTTCTTCAACAAAAAATGACTGTGACATTAACTTTTAAGTACTCCAGCTTTCCAGTTTATGAGGTAGATGCCTTTGTAACAGAATTCGATGATCAAAAGTTTTAGAGATTTCTGTACATCTTAAATCAGTAAGGAATGTTCTGAACTTGTAAACCCTGAAGTAGCTTACGTACTTGGACACTGATTTTATTATGTGGAATGGTCAGATTTGCTCTTTAATGTGGCACTTTAGACTATGGTAAGCAGAGATACTGAAATGTATAACATTTTTAAAAAAAACTAACTTCTGAGAATAATGTTCTTTTATTTAGGTGTTTTGAAAAAATATCTTAGAGCACTAAAATTGTTGTGTTAGATTTGTATCTTCTGTGAAAATATTTCTTTTGATATTTGGACTTCAGGCTTCATACATTATATAGTTTATGCCTACATTTTGTTATCTACTAGTAGAATATAAATAACGTTTCTGTTTTAACAATGTGTTTACACAGAT
This sequence comes from Polypterus senegalus, assembly GCF_016835505.1. Taxonomy (NCBI): domain Eukaryota; kingdom Metazoa; phylum Chordata; class Cladistia; order Polypteriformes; family Polypteridae; genus Polypterus; species Polypterus senegalus. The sequence continues at coordinate 236,399,922 of NC_053154.1, forward strand.
TACTGTAGAAACGGAACAGACATGAAATGCGTGTGTTCCAAACAACGATCTATTATTTCCACTCTAAAACTCCACTTCACTCCCAGAAAATCAATCAAGGCATGAGCTGGGAGAAGTTTGTGCACGTTCTAAGTCGGTGGGAGGATGGAATAGCCGGCTACTTGCAGCTTTTCTTTTATCAGCACATTTAGATTAACAAAAGACGCTCTCGGAGAGGTGAGAACGATTTTAAGAAGCGATTTAAGGTGGGACGGATTTACAAGTTTTTTCATAGGCTCTGGTAATTCTAGTCTTAAGGCTCCAATTTCTGTTTACAATTTGTTGTTAAAGTAGTAAATGTCACGGTGTGCCATTAATTTTCATCTAACATGCACCACTTCTCTTGCCAGTGTCCACCTTTATATGAATACAGCATGCACGTAAGTAAGAAGCTCACTGAACTTGTAACAGTAACATCCTATTCACCTATACAGTATGTGGTGGGTGCGGCAATGTGCTATCAGCGCATGCTGCCAACCTCCGCCTCCTTCTCACCTATACATTTGGTGGATAACTGACCTATAGAGCCATGTAGTGTTGTACAGATTACATTTTTATATATTATTTATGCTTATACGTATATTTTGGTGAGGTACAGACAGGTGGAAGAAAAAGAGGTCATCTCTGAAGTGATAGCTGTTCTAATTTCTCTAATTCACCTGAATTCTCTCATTGTCCATGGAATAGCAAACCATGGTTAACTGGTTAAAAATGTGAAAGGGAAGGAAAACAAGATATATCTTTAGTGCCAGGCATATCAAAACCAGGGGTATCATACAAATCAGGATAGATAACAAGTTTTAGTTATCACCCAATCACCTCACATTCTGTCACACAGCTTTAGGTTCAATTAGCCAACTTTTCTTATTTTCTAGGGCAAATGCAAAATTAAACTAAATTGCTATGAGAGTGCATTCTGTTGGTTAATATTTAAGTTCAATAACCATAGATTCCCAAATGTAATCACTTCATATATTAATCACACTACTTGTTTGGCCCAGTGCTTTAAAAAAAAAGTTAATTACAAGGTTGTTTTTTTTTAATATGTTTAAAAATTGATGGGTCCACTGCTGAGAGAGATAGCACCTTTCTCACTCCCCTTTATTATGCTATTCTGACCTGAATGTTGGAGGTAGTCCACCCATTGTCTGTCTGGAATTTCTGTGCAAGAGAGAAATATTTACGGAGTCTATGCTGAAGATGTGCCTTTCTCTTTCATCTAGGCATCCTATCCCTTTCACCTCCTATCTTATCCATATGAAGCTACGGTCTGTGCTCAGGACATGTGGAGTCCCACTCTCTTCAACCCTTTCTTCAAAGTCCAAACCAATGTCTGGTTTCCACTGCCTCCTCCACAAAGATTCCTACAAAACTCTACTAATCATGTCTAATTGTCTTAACAGACTTTCTTCATTCTCTCCTTTATGCTTGCAAACTGTTTTTTAAAATATCACAAATTGTTCTAAAAATGCTAATCACAAGCACATCAAATTAATTTTATTCACAGATGGTACCCTCCCTGCTGGAAATGATATCTAAATTTGCCATTTGTACCTGTCAATTTAAGTTCAATAACTCATAGTAACAACATGTTTTCAGACAAGTTTGTAAATTTCTTAAATATCTAAAAGTGAATTCTCTAATTCATATAAGTATATAGACCCTTAATTTAGTGCTTTGCAGTGTCACATATGTGCATATGGGAGACGGTTTATGGGCTCAAATAGTGTTGTTTCTCAGTCAGACCATGGATTGCCACTGTCATCTGATCCTTTCTTCTCTTGTCTCTCTGCAGACCAGCCAAAAAACCGGGTGTCTCAATGACATTACCTCCAGTCCACCCTCTGATGACGTCACCTTCGGTATCCAGAACCCACCTACAGATGACACCACTTCCTGCTCTGGCCTCCAAGATCCCAGCTCTTCCTGTTGTCACACACATGCTGGGAAAAACAATATATGGGTGGCCAAACCTTTATGATGTCTTTGGGGTATTATTATTACACTGTTTTCTGCCATATTTATAGACCAGACTCACCTTGTTAGCTCGGATCTGTTTTGGACTCCTGTCTGTAAAGAGGTCTTTCTTTTTGCATACTGTTTTTCAAGTAAACGGGGTGTCTATCCCCAAAACCTTTTTATATTTGCTGCCTTATCATTTGACAGTAGAGATGGAGATGGTTTTCCTCAAGGACCTCTCTGCATTTGACTGAATTTATCCTTCCAATTTAAACTCCCTGTCCCTGATGCTGCCACCACCAATCTTCCCCATAGGGATGGATTTAAAAAGGTGATGAGCAGTCGCTGGTCTTTGCCAGACACAGCATTTGCAGTTCTGCCCAAAGAATTCAGTTTTTATCTCATCACATGACAGAATCTTTTTCCACATGCTCTAAGAGTCCTTTAAATGCTGTCACATACATTCTGCTTAGCCTCTCTACCACACACACCTAACTGATGAACTGTTGCTGAGATGGTCTTCCTTCCAACCAGTTCTCCCATCTCAACCAAGAATTTCCAAAGCTCTGTTAAAGTGACCATTTGGTTCTTGCTCACCTCCCTGATTAAGGCTCTTCTTGCCCATTACTAGTTTAGCCAGATGGTCAACTCTAGGAAGAATCCTTGTGGTTCCAAACTTCTTCTGTTTCACAATTATTGAGGCCACTGCACTCCTAGGAACATTCAAATCTTTAAAAAAACAGTTCTATACCCTTTCCCTTATCAATCCCTCACCACAATTTTACCACTGGAATCAGCAGAGATGTCTTTGGATTTCATTACTTGTTTTATTTCTGACATATACTGTGAATTGTGGGACTTTATATAGACAGGCGATTGTCTTTCTGAACTTTGTTCAGTCAATTCAATTTGCCAAAGGTGGGATCCAATCAATCTCAAGGATAGTTAAAGCAAACAGGATGCACTTAACCACAATTTGCAATGCCATGACAAAGGGTCTGAAAACTAATACAAACTAATACAAATACATTTTCAAGCCTTCCTGAAAGCATGCATGTTTTCACTTTATGATAACAGATTATTAAGTATAAATTAATGGGCAAAATTGCACATCAATCCATTTATTATTTAATCTACAACACAAGAAAGTTTTAAGAAAGTGAAAGGGTCTGTATACTTTCTGAATCCACTGCTTATTCCAGGAAATATGACTTAGTTTTAAATTCTTTAGAGTCATCACTTCCTTAACCTTTCAGTGCTGCCTATGAATCGTTGTCAGCATTACACAGCCACTTTTTCAAGGTGCTCTGACCTGTTTGTTTTGCATGAACTCCACCACCCCCTCACAAGCGCACCTTAACCAGCCAGTATTCCCACACATGTGTGTTTTATTCTAAATATATTAAACCTTTTCAAGACTGTCATTAGCAAAGATGACTGATTGTGATTATGTTCTGCAAATCATTTATGTACATGATAAACTGTAGGGGGGCTTAGTAGGGATCCTTGAGGAGTGTTTTACTTTTTCTTGTTTTAAATTCAGTATGCACACTCCTGAAGGCTGCACAGCTGAAATGTTGTGTCTCTAACCTTCTTTTTTATATATTTCCTTTTAGCATGGGAATATAACCTTTATCCTTTTTTACTTTTGCAGATCCACGCTGATGCAACCTCTTCAATAACCTATATACCTATGGGGTTGCCCTTTCAAAAGAATTAAAACTATCTTATAGCTTTAAAATAAACAGTCTGCAGTACAGATTTTATTAATTTGGTTACTGCAAGGATAATATTAACAGTAAGAAATAGACAAACACAATGTACAGTAGATGTTGCTATACTAAATAATATTAATCACTAATATTAGTAATAAGCAAAAGGCAAACTAAATCTAGATGATGCTATATTAAATTTCTACCAAGGCAGGCTTTCAAAATACCTCAAACAAATCAGCAGAAACAGGCATCTCATGTCATCTCATCATCTAAAACTGATTTTCCTGGTGAGGACCAAGCAGGAATTCTCTGTCCCCATGTACAGATTCCAACTCTTCATAGGGAACTTCTAGGTGTTTCTAGCCAAAAATTTTAATCCATCCAGCATGGCCTGGGCATATCACAAGGGCAATGAATTAGGAACATTAGTACAGCATGTTTCCCTTATTTTAAGATATAATTTTTCCTCCTATATATTTTTTCTACAACTAACATAATGTGATCAGTTTCTGTTCAGTTTCAATTGGCAAAAAAATTGTTAAAGGAAAAGAAACCCCTGGTGTTCTTTTATACATAAACTAGTGGGGCAAGCCCCCCGGCGCCTTAGGCGCCCAACTTCCAGGTGCGGCCAGTCTGTCGCTCATGTTGTGAATAGAGGGGCTGAACGTGGTCACTCATCCGAAACCCCCTCTTAAATGGTGAATACAATGGGAAACAAATGCAATCTTTGCTTGATTAGCTGCTGGCTTGCTGCTGCTGCTGCTGCTGCCGTGCCGCATGATCTGCATCTCTCGTGGTGCTTTGAACACTTAAAAGCCTGTACAGCAGCTGTCCTACTCTTTGACTTTTATTTCTGGCCCCGGGCGTGGTTAAATTTCTAAGTCTTGTTTCACGGGATGCGAGTTCTTGATATTTTTTAGTTTATAATTTAAAAACGGAGTAAGAATCTGAAAATCTAACAACATCACATTAAAGTTAAAATCTGAAAAGAATGATACTAAACACACACACACACACACACACACACACATATATATATATATATATATATATATATATATATATATATATATATATATATATATATATATATACATATACATATATATATATATACTACTCAAAAGAATTAAAGGAACACTTTTTAAGTAGCAGAGGGGGTTGTTAATCAGTTTCAGCTGCTGTGGTGTTAATGAAATTAACAACAGATGCACTAGAGGGGCAACAATGAGATGACCCCCAAAACAGGAATGGTTTAACAGGTGGAGGCCACTGACATTTTTCCCTCCTCATCTTTTCTGTTTCTTCACTAGTTTTGCATTTCGCTACAGTCAGTGTCACTACTGGTAGCATGAGGCGATACCTGGACCCTACAGAGGTTGCACAGGTAGTCCAACTTCTCCAGGATGGCACATCAATACGTGTCATTGCCAGAAGGTTTGCTGTGTCTCCCTGCACAGTCTCGAGGGCATGGAGGAGATTCTAGGAGACAAGCAGTTACTCTAGGAGAGCTGGACAGGGCCATAGAAGGTCCATAACCCATCAGCAGGACCAGTATCTGCTCCTTTGGGCAAGGAGGAACAGGATGAGCACTGCCAGAGCCCTACAAAATGACCTCCAGCAGGCCACTGGTGTGAATGTCTCTGACCAAACAACCAGAATGACTTCATGAGGGTGACCCAAGGGCCCCATGTCCTCTAATGGGCCCTGAGCTCACTGCCCAGCAGCATGCAGCTCGATTGGCATTCGCCATAGAATACCAGAATTGGCAGATGCACCACTGTTGCCCTGTGCTTTTTACAGATGAGAGCAGGTTCACCCTGAGCACGTGACAGAAGTGAAAGGGTCTGGAGAAGCCATGGAGAACATTATGCTGCCTGTAACATCATTCAGCATGAGCAGTTTGGTGGTGGGTTAATGATTGTCTGGGGAGGCATATCCATGGAGGGTCACACAGACCGCTACAGGCTTGACAAAGGCACCTTGGCTGCCATTAGGTATCAGGATGAAATCCTTGGACCCATCGTCAGACCCTATGCTGGTACAGTGGCTCCTGGTGCATGACAATTCCTGGCCTCATGTGGTGAGAGTATGCAGGCAGTTTCTGGAGGATGAAGGAATTGATACCATTGACTGGCCACCACACTTTCCTGACCTAAATCCAATAGAACACCTCTGGGACATTATGTTTTGGTCCATCCAATGCCACCAGGTTGCACCTCAGACTGTCCAGGAGCTCAGTGATGCCCTGGTCCAGATCTGGGAGGAGATCCCCCACAACAGCATCTGTGATCTCATTAGAAGCATGCACCGATATTGTCAGGCATGTATACAAGAACACAGGGGCCATACAAAGTGCTGCGTACAATTTTGAGTTGCTGCAATTAAATTTTGGCAAAATGGACTAGCCTGCCACATAATTTTTTCACTCTGATTTTGGGGCGTCTTTGAATTCAGGGCTCTGTAGGTTGATCATTTTCATTTCCATCAAACGATGTGGCATCCTTTCATTCCTAACACATCACCCAGTCTATATCAGTATAGATATCCAGGAGGATTTCTTTTTCCCATTGAGATCTGATGTTTTTTCAAAGTGTTCCTTTATTTTTTTTGAGCAGCTTATATATATATAGATATGACAACAACACTCATATCAATGACAAAACAATTACATTAACAATCATCTTACGTTATTTTTAAAATATTTCCTTTTTTTTTCATAACTTCTTTAACACACTACTTCTCCGCTGCGAAGCGCGGGTATTCTGCTAGTCAATTAATAAAATTGAAAGTCACTGAGGCTGTAGCCTATCCTGGCAGCATTGGTCGCTAAGCGAGAACCAGTCCTGGGGTCTCATGTATAAACAGTGCGTATGCACAGAAATGCACAGAAAACTTTTCCACGTTCAAATCGCGATGTATAAAACCTACACTTGGCGTAAAGCCACGCACTTTTCCACGGTACCTCATACTTTGTCGTACGCAAGTTCTCCGTTCGGTTTTGCAGACTGGCAGCACCCAGCGTCAAAGCAATGCTACTGTTCCTGTGTGGTTACTCCTTATTTTGCTGATGCGGCTTTATAAATACACTGAAACTAACTGCATATTGTTTATTAGTGTAATGCATCTGATTGTAATTAACTTGTAACAATATAATGGTGCAGGGAATAGCCATAGTATTCCAAATACCATAACTGCTTTAGCGTTGTTACTCTAACTGCACCTTCTTCTTCTTTAAGCTGCTCCCGTTAGGAGTTGCCACAGCGGATATTCTTTTTCCATATTACTCTCACTGCATGTCACAAGCCGTCTACTAAAGAAGATGGCCTGCTAGTAGTTTGGGACCGACCAGGACTGAGGGAGAAACAAGAGAGGCACGGGAGAGGCAGATTTTCAAAACAGAAGGTGATTTATTTATTCCACAATAGAGAAAAAAAAATTATAGTTGTTGAAGAAAAAAAAAAAGGATGGACAAAAACGTATAAATAATCCAGTGACAAGACAAAATCAACTTATGAAAAAAAAAGACAAAAAATAAAAATTATGAAACCCCAAAGCTTACCCTAATATATAAATATAATCAATTACAGTCCATGAAAGGGTATCAGCAACCTTTAAATACAAAACTGGACCTTGTTTCAGTCCTGGTCACCAGTACAACTCCTCCAAAAATAAAAATCTCAGGAGTCATTTTTTTTTGGTCCTCAGGAGCCTAACACACTCCTTTACAGCAACCAACAGCTCAGCCACTAGGCATTTCTTAGGCTGGCGTGCCTCACACGATCTCAACCCTCTTAATTCTCTCCAATCGATCCTTACTTTCTCCCTCTCTTTTTCCCCCTCTCTTGCAGTCACAACAGTACTTATAAAGCCTTTTCCATTGCCAGGATCAGCTTACCTAATCATAGGGAGAGATCATTTAAGTTCTGCCGGGGAAATCGTACACTGCAAATACAAATCAAAATAGCTGACAACAACATATACTACATAATAAAACAATAAACAACAAAACATTTATACCTAACCTCGAGGTTACTTATTAACAAACTTAAACATTACGGTACACATACACTACTAACACAACTTGGACTCCCCCTATAGCTGTCATTTCATCTTCCCAGGCACCTGTGACTGCGTTTAGCATCTGTGCCCTTGTTAAAAAAAAACCTGATCGGTAAAAATGGTATGTTACACGCAAAACTTGCAATTGGAACATACGGTAAAACATCTAGAAAATAAACTAAACAACCGGAGTGTAAGACCAAAAATCTTAAATCTTTGTTTTTTTTTTTCCCCGTGCTAAACTTGCTGATCTATTGTTCATTGTGGTTTATACTTATAACTTATTGAGAGTATTGCCCCATATCTATCTAAACTATAATGTATCAGCATCACGGTGAGGCTATAGCATCACACTGCACCACTCAGAGTATTTATATCACTGTATCTGAGTTTGAATCACAGCAGCAGCTGATCGGAAAGAGAATTATTGGTATACAGCTTCAAGAACACGCAGTCTCAGCCACGGCAAAACGTTTCAAAGTCTTTCCTGTACCCAGTCTATATCAGTATAGATATCCAGGAGGATTCCTTTTTCCCATTGAGATCTGATGTGTTTTCAAAGTGTTCCTTTAATTTTTTTGAGCAGTTTATATATATATATATATATATATATATATATATATATACTAGCAAAATACCCGCTTCGCAGCTGAGAAGTAGTGTGTTAAAGAAGTTATGAAAAAGAAAAGTAAACATTTAAAAAAAAACGTAACATGATTGTCAATGTAAGTGTTTTGTCACTGTTATGAGTGTTGCTGTCATATATATATATATATATATATATACTAGCAAAATACCCGCGCTTCGCAGCGGAGAAGTAGTGTGTTAAAGAAGCAATGAAAAGAAAAGGAAACATTTTGAAAATAACGTAACATGATTGTCAATGTAATTGTTTTGTCACTGTTGTGAGTGATGAGTGTTGTTGTCATATATATAGATATATATATATATTTACACACACACATAAACATATATATATATACATATACACATATATACATACATATATATCTACATATATACACATACATATACACACACACATAAATACATACACACATACATATATACACACAAATACATATATATATATACACACATACACACACACATATATAAACATATACATACATATCTACATATATACACACACAGCTATTTCGTATCAGTGCAATACGCTGCTTGTTAAAACGGATGACTCCGCTCTTACGCAAGTCTGCGTGGATATTATGAACTATCGATTTGTTCAAGTTCTATTTAAATTTTAAATAGAAGGAATTTTTATTTAGTTGACAGAAATATCTTTGGTAGGAATGGTAAAAACAGACAGGAATATTATTCGTGAATAAATCAACTCAAACCTTAAACAACTTATAATATTTTGCTCTCCATAAAAATATATCCTGTCTAAATTATACAAGTTAGAAATAAAGTAAACGTTAAAAGAACAAACATTCAAATTTCTTTACTCTTATGTAATTTTATATTAAAAATAAACTTAGATTTTAAATATCCCAAAAGATTTTGCTCTCCATAAAAATATATCCTGTCAAAATTATACAAATTCAAATATGAACATGCTGCATAACAAAACCTGGAAATATAAATAAAATGTGTTCCTTTCAGCAATAACAAATCAAATCATTCAGTTGTCTTTGCTCATATGTCATTTTAGAGCTGGACGCCTGGCATCTTTTTTGGCCACAGGTTCTTTATGTTTGGTGTGAGGTTCTGTGTTGTGGAGATTCTCAGGATGGATTGCAGGTGCTCATCAGTGAGGCGACTCCTGTGTGCTGTTTTGTTAGTCTTTATCACTGAGAAGAGCTTCTCACACAGATATGTGCTACCAAACATGCACAAGGTTCGAGCCGCATGTAGACGGACTTTTTTTGTTCTTCAAAGTCACCAAAGCGCCGTGCAAACTCAGTGCGCTCAGTTTATCAGCAAAGTGTGTATTTGGGAACACCGTAGTGACGACTTGGTTTAACATTACTTGGCAACAGGGAAAGTGGGGCAAGGTGCACTGGTGCATTTGTGTCTCCCATAAAAGCAGCTTCACTTGAAATCACTTTGTGATTGTGCACGGTAAAACGTCCGCTGAAGTGTCAGATTCTTATTTAATTATCTGCTTTCTGTATCTTCTGCATTGCATTCAGGTTACCCTGATGTTTTGTCTCATAGTGCCGCCTTAGATTAAATTCTGTAATTACAGCCACATTAGCTCCACAAATGAGACACACGGGTTCAGTAAACATATACTCAGCCTCCCATCGGTTTTTAAAGGCTCTATTTTCAGAATCAACTTTTCTCTTCAGCATCGTGTGAGCTAGCTTCGCAATAACTTGCAGCATCATAAGGTAGACTTGATTAACGCGGTAAGTGTTCGGCAAGGCAGCTGAAGCGCTGCATTATGGGATCTGTAGTTTATTGTGTTACCAGCGCTTCATATACCCGGCTTTAATAACAATAATACAGTATATAAAATGATCTCGGGCGGATATAATTACGCGGGCGGATGTGGCCCGCGCCCTTGAGTTTGACACATATGGACTAAATAGAACTTGAAAAGATATATTTTTCAAATGTGATCGCGCAATTCAGATAGAGTTGACGCACTACAGCCTGCATGCCTCAATAAGTCATCCTCCCTCGCTCTTACTTTTTACCGCTCATCTAATGAATACACTGAGTATGGCTTTACCAAAACAATCATTGATGGCTAATGTATCCATTATTCGAGTATGTAGATCGGGGTATATATACATATACATATATATATACCCGCGTATCACAGAGGAGAAGTAGTGTGTTAAAAAAGCTAGAAAAGAAAAGGGAACATTTTAAAATAACGTAACATGACTGTCAATATACAGTATTTGTTTTGTGAGTGTTACTGAGTGTTGCTGTCATCAAGGATTTGATTATCATTATTTCTTTCAATCAGGTTCGCATTTGTAGGATGTGTTGTGTTCAAGTTACATTCCGTGTTTGTCAATCGCTGTAAAGATGACAGGTTTCATTCATCGCTTCTTACTGCATCAATAAACAGCTCGTCTTCTTCTTTATCTGAGACCTGACACACTGCATGCACGGTTTTTTACACTGTCTTCCTTTAGCGGGACATTGACTTTTTCCAACGTGTGCTTTGTTTCCGCAGTAGTTGGATTTATGAATATGCTTGTATGTATCAGACGCTTCATATTTTTTGCTGCCTTTTCAATTGTGTAATTCGGTTTTGTTCAGCTCTTTGGAACTGTTGCTTTTATCTGTGCACTGCGCCAGTTCACGTGAGCCACTCGGTGTACATGCATCGAAGGTTCCCAGCTGTGCTGGTGCCATCTCGTGCTATGTCCATGGCTGTATTTAATGTTACCTTAGTCCTGGCACTTAAAACTTTCTCTCGCAGTTTCGCTGAGTTTGTGTCAAACACCACCCTGACCATCTCATCTTCCTCTCCATAAGCACAGTCCTTCACCCGTGAATATTTACCCGTGGCAGTTTGCTATTGGATTGCCGCTGACGGACGGCCTTATATGGGCAGGCACTAAATTACAAACGCCAGCAGCAGCCTGTCTATGAACTTAATTTAAAGTGTAGGTTTACATCGTGCTTTGTTTCAGAAGTAGCAGAACTCATGAATATGGTTGTATATGTCACTCGCTCGCTTCTTATTGTTTCGCTGCCTTCTCAATTATATAATGCATGTTTTCTTCAGCGCTTTTTTGAGGTCTTCCTGGTTTTCTATGTACTGCGTGATTACGTGGGAGGCGTGATGATGTCACATGAAACTCCGCCCCCACGGCGTTGAAGCTCATCTCCATTACAGTAAATGGAGAAACACTGCTTCCAGTTATGACCATTACGCGTAGAATTTCGATATAAAACCTGCCCAACTTTTGTAAGGAAGCTGTAAGGAATGAACCTGCCAAATTTCAGCCTTCCACCCACACGGGAAGTTGGAGAATTAGTGATGAGTCAGTGAGTGAGTGAGTGAGTGAGGGCTTTGCCTTTTATTAGTATAGATATATATATATATATATACACACACAGTGCATCTGAAAAGTATTCACAGCGCATCACTTTTTCAACACCCCATAATGACAACGTGAAAAAAGTTTACTTGAGGTTTAAAATATAAAAACTGAGAAACCACATGTACATAAGTATTCCCAGCCTTTGCTCAATACATTGTCGATGCACCTTTGGCAGCAATTCCAGCCTCAAGTCTTTTTGAATATGATGTCACAAGCTTGGCACACCTATCCTTGGCCAGTTTCGCCCATTCCTCTTTGCAGCACCTCAGAAAGCTCAAGCTCAAGCTCAAGTTGGATGGGAAGCGTCGGTGCACAGCCATTTTAAGATCTCTCCAGAGATGTTCAATCGGATTTAAGTCTGGGCTCTGGCTGGGCCACTCAAGGACATTCACAGAGTTGTCCTGAAGCCACTCCTTTGATATCTTGGCTGTGTACTTAGGGTTGTTGTCCTGCTGAAAGATGAACCGTCACCCCAGTCTGAGGTCAAGAGCGCTCTGGAGCAGGTTTTCATCCAGGATGTCTCTGTAAATTGCTGCAGTCATCTTTCCCTTTATCCTGACTAGTCTCCCTGTTCCTGCCACTGAAAAACATTCCCACAGCATGATGCTGCCACCACCATGCTTCACTGTAGGGATGGTATTGGCCTGGTGATGAGCGGTGCCTGGTTTCCTCCAAACGTGACGCCTGGCATTCACACCAAAGAGTTCAATGTTTGTCTCATCAGACCAGAGAATTTTGTTTCTCATGGACTGAGAGTCCTTCAGGTGCCTTTTGGCAAACTCCAGGCAGGCTGCCATGTGCCTGTTGCTAAGGAGTGGCTTCTGTCTGGCCACTCTACCATACATGCCTGATTGGTGGATTGCTGCAGAGATGGTTGTCCTTCTGGAAGGTTCTCCTCTCTCCACAGAAGACTTCTGGAGCTCTGGCAGAGTGACCATCGGGTTCTTGGTCACCTCCCTGACTAAGGCCCTTCTCCCCCTATCGCTCAGTTTAGATGGCCGGCCAGCTCATGAAGAGTCTTAGTGGTTTTGAACTTCTTCCCCTTACGGATGATGGAGGCCACTGTGCTCATTGGGACCTTCAAAGTAGCAGAAATCTTTCTGTAACCTTCCCCAGATTTGTGCCTCGAGACAATCCTGTCTCGGAGGTCTACAGACAGTTCCTTTGTCTTCATGTTTGGTTTGTGCTCTGACATGAACTGTCAACTGTGGGACCTTATATAGACAGGTGTGTGCCTTTCCAAATCATGTTCAATCAACTGAATTTACCACAGGTGGACTCCAATTAAGCTGCAGAAACATCTCAAGGATGATCAGGGGAAACAGGATACACCTGAGCTCAATTTGGAGCTTCATGGCAAAGGCTGTGAATACTTATGTACATGTACTTTCTCAATTTTTTTTATTTTTAATAAATTTGCAAAAATCTTAAGTAAACTTTTTTCACGTTGTCATTATGGGGTGTTGTGTGTAGAATTCTGAGGAAAAAATTAATTTAATCCATTTTGGAATAAGGCTGTAACATCACAAAATGTGGTAAAAGTGATGCGCTGTGAATACTTTCCGGATGCACTATATATATTGCACAAAATCGTTGCACTTTTAGGCTAAGGATTTTATATATACAGTATAGAGTAGATAACATTTTATTGCTACAGCTGACAATAAAGTTTAATAAAATAATCACAGTTGTTATGGATAAAGACCATATTAAAATAATACTAAGAAATTTGTAACAGTCAGCATGAAATGACAATTAAGAGGACAATCAAGTAATTTTTCAGAGGTGTACACTTTATTTACATATCTGCAGTGTGATCAGGTTCTGTCTTACATTATCTAATTAATGTAATGTCCAGCAGAAACAGAACAGTTTTTATTTTGAGACATGACCTAAAGCTATTTCACAATAATTTAAGGTTTACTTTTGACCCTTTAGCAATCAGAATTTGTATGATTAATGCCTTTGACATGTAGGTGTCAGTCAGTGTGATAGGAAGCTAAAATCCTTTTATTGTTAAGCACATGAATATGCTTCACATATCCTTCTTGTTATGGAGAGCCTTTAAAAGAGAGCTGCGTCAAATGAAATGTGACCTTAGAGTGTATTTGTCATCAGCAGTAATGGATCCATGTTTAAACTTTGTTGTATTTTGGCTGAGTCATCAACATTTCAATGTCCATTTGCTTGAGGACAAGTGGGTTCTCTATAACCTGAAATTGCATTTTTCTCCTTCATACCTTTAGCTTAATATATTCATCTTTCCACCTTTTTTGTATGCTTAACCATAGTGTAGAACTCATTTTAAATACATACTGTGTACCTATTGAATGCTGTTATATTGTTTAGTATTGTTGTACTGTAATGTATGGTACATTGCTTTGTTTTAAATATGCAATATTTAGAAATGTGAGTCACATTCTAAGATAAGCATAACAGGAACAAATGGCATACATGGTATAACAGCAGCAAATAATTTTTAGAGATGCACTGTAATCTATATACAGTATATATTCATACCATTTATATATATACACTACATATTAAAATGGAGTAACCATGTTTAGGTATGCATATTTGGCATTTCCAATAGGCAGTAATTTTACATTCTTTTAGTTATTCAGTCATGCAATGACATATTGGGTGTTATGCAGCCTCATCCATGATTCTGCTGGAGTCTGTCACTATCATTAGCCTGTTTCAGGTGTACTGAGAGCTGAAAATGACATCTTCTGTGGCACTTCTTTAACAACTCTGAGTGTGACTACACACAATTTAGTCCATCCATCCATCCATTAACTTAACCAACTTACCCAAAGCAGGGAAGCTGGAGCCTATCCCAGGAATCAATGGGCACAAAGCAGGAACAGCAACTGGAAAGGGCACCAGTCACACCGTTTAGTATGAATGCATGTTTACACTTCAACTTTACATGGACAAAGCTGCCATTTCTTTCAAACTCACATTGAGTATGTGGCAATACTGTCAAAATGGAGAGCTACAGACACCATATTTAGCTGCCAGTAATGCATGATTCACTTTTAACACTAACCCTGCCATGTCTTTGAATTCCAAAGTATAATCTGATTTTACCTTTGTAACAGATTTTTTAAATTTTTAACACATGTAAAATTTTCTTTGCAAACATGACACACATGTACTGTATATATTTAACAGGAGTATTTTTTTTTACTAAACTGGAACCAATTGAAGGCTTATCCATTGTCATCACACGCTCAGTTTCACAGACCCAGGTTAACAAGTGTACTGTTACTCTTTACTGTTTAAATAGCTGTCACTTCTCTGAGCTCCACCTTCATGAGATGTTGGATGGGTTTAGAAATTTCAAACTAAGTGTGCTATCTAATTCTCCCAGTCCATTTTTAAACTAAATTCACTCATGTTTTTCCCCAGACATATGTTTTATATGTCTGGCTCTGCAAGACTAAGGAAAAACACTAGATTAAAGCTCCCCACAGCAGCACCTGTTGACCCTGTAGCCCCTATAGGAGACTACCCCTAACATATAACAGGGCCCATGTACAACAAATGAGACCCTGCTGCCCCCAACTGGTCAGAAGTATTTAGGAATTGAAAAATGCATTCCTCAATCTTTAATCTTTCTCTCCATATTTTTTTGGGGTTGTGCAAAGAATTGAACAGTCCTACTCCTTGTCAATGATTTTCTTTAACCTTATTTGATTGTCACTATGCACTGTACCTTTCTAAGAAGGGTGATCATTCTCAAAAACTGTTGCTCTAGCTGTTTATGTATATAGCTTATTGGATTAAGTTGGGTTGAGCATGTAATGTTATTATATTTGACAAGTGCTCTTGTTCATATCTGGATTTCACATTTTTTGTCACATGCAGATTACATGGCTGTCATGAGTGGGATGTAAGTATGTATTCCATGCTGCTGCTCTGAAAATGTAAACTTTCTTATTTATGTGCACAGTAATAAAAATACGAAATAAACTTCTGAAAGGTGAGCAAAATATGCGTATGCATACCAAGCATTTCTCTTTTTTTGCCTGGTTCATAAACACTTTGTTTGTTCCTTAGTGCTCACATAAACTATTCATTAACCTTCAGATTGTATAGCTCCAGCTGCAAAGAAGGTCTGGCTGAGTCTGCAGCCCAAGGGTACATCTCTTTTATCCATACTATGTGCAATCTCTTTTCTGGCAAGTAGAAAATATGCTTAAAAGTAAGTAGAAAATATGCTTAAAATAGGAGTGTGACAGATGAATAGCAAAAGCAATTTTACTTGCATAAATGCTAGTCTGACGAAAAAAAAAAAAAACTTAACATACTATGTAATCAAAAATGCTCATACTGGCATCTGTGCATTTGTGGTGATTATAGCAATCTAAGTAAGTTACATTTTATTCATAGCATTTTTCTTTTTATTCCTTTGCATCTAATCTGTGACACAGCCTATGCTCATTTCAGGATTTAATATTCCATCAATAGCATCAGTGTGTGAACTGCAGGAACTAATTTTTGTGCAATTACTTTACTCATCCTCCCTGTGCTTTAACATTTGTCAATTAAAATCGATCTTGTCTCTTCTTTCTAAGGTATATAGAAGTTCACCTCTTGCAGGCATGTCTCATGTGTCAGGTTCTTTGTACCCTAAATTAATTAATTGCCCTCCACTGTGCTATTTCCAAAGCTAGTACATTTTAATATATTACAGTTGGCAGAGCTGTATGGTTGCACTGTGCAGTGAAATATCTTTGGATTTAAAATGAAGAGATTTTCAGATATATTCAGCGCTGTAGTGCATTTTCAGTATTATCTTCTTTTGTTGTAGCTCTTAAGTTCCTATTTTAGAATATTTTAACCCTTACTACTTCATGAGAAATACACCCTTTAGGTTCATGTCCATGTCACTGAAGATTTTCTCCAGTATGATGTCTATTTGGGTGTTCTCTGGTCATTCTGGTTTTCTTTCATGTGTTAAATGAGTTGGTAATCTAATTAAAGAAATGTGCCCTACCATGAACTGGTGTCTTACTCTTTCCTGACACATGCTCACTACTGCCAGGACAGGCACTAAAACCCTACGCCTAGGACCAGGAAAGGGAAATACAGAAAATGGCTGGATAGATCTTTCTATTTCATTGATAATATAAATGACTAGCTGTCCCCAGTAGTGAAACAGAACAAACTTTTAAAATCAATAAAAAAATGTAAAACAATGTAATCATTTGTATTGAGAAGAATTTATACTGATAGCTTTTGTATTCAAGGGACTCTTGATATATAATATTTTTAGTTTTGCTATCACGAAAATGTAGTTGTGATCTCTTTGCCAAAAATGTAAAAAGTTGGCAAGGTATCTCTGGCCAACCGGAAGGTAGGTACTCTTCAAAGTCAAACATTGTCACTGTATCTGATCGTGTTCAGCTCTGACAGGAGAGTGTCCCCCAAGTGGGGAGAAGAGCACGTGGCCACGATATCTCTGCCCATGAGCAGGTGCCCTCTAAAACACACATATCTGTGATCTCTCTCTCAAAAACGTCAAAAGTTACTCTTTAACAATCACTAGATAATAATGTCTGCTGAACAAACGGGTATCGCAAGCTAAGTGGAGGCAAGGCACGCTCCAACATGTGGGAAAGGTAGAGCGACTCGAACAGAGGTTGGTGTGTAAGTGAGGATGGCCCTGTCCAGCTCTCTACCCTTGAGGTCCCACCTCTGCTTCCCCTGCCCCTCGTCCCATAGCCTGTCTCTTGGATTCTTGCGAATCGGTGACGCAACCAAACTATGGTACTTAGTGTGATGAGAGAAGTTGCAAAATCAACTGAATGTTCAAGCAAATTTAGAAAAAAGCCAGATCTAAATCTGTTAAAGGTTCTCTCATGAAAAGTGGACAGACATACAGACAGATAGACAGATGTTGCGTATTATATAAATATAGAGAGATGTACTTATAGAACCCAGCCACAGGGGATGCACAAATCAGTGCATTTCTTCATGCCGGTCCCAAGCCCAGATAAATGGGGAGGGTTACATCAGGAGGGGCATCCGGTGTAAAATTTTGCCTGATCAACATGCGGACAACAATACAGATTTCCATACCAGATTGGTCATGTCCCAGGTTAACAACGACTGTCACTTGTACTGTTAGTCAACAAGATGCTGATGATGATGAAGGAGAAGAAGAGGGGGGAGACGTGTCCAGTGGAAAGAGGAGAGGAGGAAGGTAAAGAAACTGGAACTAAGAGTAGAATGTTTGAATGTTGGCAGTATGAGTGATAAGGGGAGAGAGTTAGCCAATATGATGGAGAGAAGGAATGTTGATATATTGTGCATGCAAGAGACTAAATGGAAGGGAAGTAAGAAAAGGTGGATTGGAGGTGGATTCAAATTGTTCTCATAGTGTGAATGGGAGGAGAAATGGGGTAGGGATTATTCTGAAGGAACAGTATGTCAAGAGTGTTTTAGAAGTGAAAAGCGTGTCAAACAGAATAATGATTATGAAGCTGGAAATTGGAGGTTTGATGATAAATGTTGTTAGAGTACAAGGAGATAGGACGCAAGGTTAAGAGAGAGGTGGCGAAGGCTAATGAAAAAATATATCATGAGTTGTATGAGAGGTTTGACACAAAGGAGGGAGAAAAAGACCTGTACCGATTGGCTAGACAGAGGGTTCAAGCTGGGAAAGATGTGCAGCAGGTTAGGGTGATAAAGGATAAAAATGGAAACATACTCACAAGTGAGGAAGGTGTGTTGAGCAGGTGGAAAGAGTACTTTGAGAGGCTGATGGATGGAGAGAATGAGAGAGAGAGAAGGTGAGATGATGTGAAGATAGTGAATCAATAAGTGCAACGGATTAGCAAAGAGCAAATAAGGACAGCTATGAAGAGGCCATTGATCCAGATGATATACCTGTGGAAGCATTGAGGTGTTTAGGAGAGATGACAGTGGAGTACTGGCATTCTATGAGGAAGTCGAGAGTGGCAGAGAAGTATGTAAGAGTTGTACAGGATATGTATGAGGGAAGTGTGACAATGGTGAAGTCGGCGGTAGGGGTGACCGATGCATTCAATGTGGAGATGGGATTACATCAGGGATCAGCTCTGAGCCCTTTCTTATTTGCAATTGTGGTGGACAGGTTAACAGATGAGATTAGACAGGAGTCCCTTTGGACTATGATGTTTGTTGATGACATTGTGATCTGTAGTGAGAATAGGGAGTAGGTTGAGGAGACCCTGGAGAGGTGGAGATATTCTGTAGAGAGGAGAGGAATGAAGGTAAGTAGGATCAAGACAGAATAAATGTGTGTGAATGAGAGGAAGGTCAGTGGAATGGTGAGGATGCAGGGAGTAGAGCTGGCGAAGGTTGAGGTGTTTAAATACTTGGGATAAACAGTACAGAGTAATGGGGATTATGGAAGAAAGGTGAAAATGAGAGTGCAGGCAGGGTGGAATGGGTGGAGAAGAGTGTCAGGAGTAATTTGTGACAGATGGTTATTAGCAAGAGTGAAAGTAAAGGTCTACAGGACGGTATTAAGAACAGCTATGTTATATGGGTTGGAGACAGTGATACTGACCAGAAAGCAGGAAACAGAGCTGGAGGTGGCAGAGATAAATATGCTAAGATTTGCATTGGGTGTGACGAAGATGGACAGGATTAGAAATGGCTAAATTAGAGGGTCAGCTCTGATTGGAAGGTTGGGAGACAAACTCAGAGAGGCAAGATTGTGTTGGTTTGGACATGTGAATGCTGGGTATATTGGGAAAAGGATGTTAAAGGTAGAGCTGCCAGGCAAGAGGAAAAGAAAAGAAGATTTATGGATGTGGTGAGAGAGGACATGCAGGTGATGAGTGTAACAGAGCAAGATGCAGAGGACAGGAAGATATGGAAAATGATGGTGACCCCTAATGGGAGCAGTCAAAAGAAGAAGAAGAAGTCATGTACTTATAGAGAACTGCTTATTGACGATCAAATACGGCACAGGTTTACGTTGTAGATTCTTTATCAGAGGCTAAAATTATACTTGCAGTTTAATTAAACCTTTTGCTTCACAGTTTTTGAGTTCAGATTGGGAATTGTTAAAGAGTTGGTAGTAAACCTAGGTCTTTATACAAGAATATTAGGTCAGCTAGTTTAATTATTCCTTTTCCATGTGCTTGTTAGGCTTCTTTTCTATAATATAAAATACAGTAAAGGAAGAAGCACCTTTTCAAAAGCAGCTATATAAAAGTCAACATATACACGAAAACACATCAGCAAATTATGTAATTCAATAAAAACAATTAAAATAGTGCCCAATCAAATACATAAAAATGAAATAGTACGGTATCAGCAATTTGGGTATATAACATTGCTACAGTTATATATTTTTTTTCATTTATATCTGGCCAGTCTCCTGCTTCTTCAAAATGTATATGAATGTAATTATGCTATGTAATGGGAATATAACATAACAGATTTTACCCACAACTCTGAACAACATTTGTTATAAATTACCCAGATGTACTGTATTTTATCTACATTGAAGAAGATGACATCCTCTTATGTACCAGTGCTGTGATGTGCAATTTCATGTCCACAGTTGAATTTAAGTTCCTCAAAAAGATAAAATGTGCCATAACTCATGGTCCTTTTAAACATTTTCATGATTTTAAGGCAATGAAAGCTGTTGAATCTATTTCTGCATCCAAGTTGTATGTCTTTGTTCAGTTAGACAATATTATCCCTTTTATTGTTGTGTTTATAATGTTGTCTTACCTTCATTTTGTTTATTGTTTTTAACTATGGCTGCCACCATTTTGTGTATTTTTAGTTACTCAATGCCATTTTCTTCTAAACGTTTGGCTTTGGCATCTTCTGGTACATGATATTTTAGGCTTTTGATCCCTGCATCTTCTAGGCTATGTTTTCGTCTCAGGTCCTTGTGTCTATTATTAGGTGTAATAAATGAGTTTCTGTGGCCAGCCAGACTGAAATGAATATGCAAAAAGAGATTCATTATTACAGCAAAACACTAAATCAGAGCTCTGTAAGCTAAATAAAAAGAACTAGAAAGTAAACTTCTTCTGTATCAGTATTCATTTAATGACAATGGGCCTCATGTGTAACGCTGTGTGTAGAATTCACACTAAAACATGGTGTACACTCAAAAGTGGAAATGTGTGTACGCACTTCTCTTTTACAAATCCCAATGAAAAATAAAACACCAGTGCATGCAGCTCCACCGTGACTCCTCCTAGAATGTTGCATATTTTAATATGCATATCAATATAAATATCACCTTCATTGTTTAGTTAACATGTGAAAAATAGAATTTCAGTGAATACGAAGTGAAGGCAAAGAAAAATGTTCTATTTGTTGGCTTACACAGTGGTATAAGCAAGAAAAGTGGGGCACAGACACTTCAAAGTTCAAGTTCAGAAAGTCACACAGTGCTCAAAAGAAAAAAGAAGTGGTCAGATATCACAGTCGATGTGAAAAGGCGAGACGCAGCCCACTGTCTGTTTATTCTCTTTCAGATGCATTCGTGTGATGCTCAAGTGGTGATGGTGCTACTGTGCCAAACTCATCTTCAGATGCTGGCTGCACACACACCTCGGAAACTGTTGAGAGGCCATCTGGCTGTGTGCTGATGGACATTGTTCTGGAGTCACAAAATGCAATAATGGATACTGTAACAGATGTGGCCAATGATCTAAGGGATACTGTATAAGGGCTGTACTATGTGATATTGACCACAAATTAAATGAATGTCTGACTTGGCTGATCATTTGGTGGGTCAGGGTCAAGTTCATCATAGCACATCTCTTCAGGTACATGCTTGCACACTGTGACACACTTTCTGCACACCATAGAGCAGCACATTAATAGAGTGGAAATGCTTTCTACTTACATAAGCAAATTCATTCTCTGAAGGTGCCTTTATAGTGTAGCAATGGCACTGAGCGCCACAACGGATCGTTTCTCTGCTCTTTACTTTGAGGTGACTCTCTATCCTTAAAAGGACTGTTTGCCTTTTGCTACACTAGTTGGCAAAAGCACCTGGGACTGTGCAGAGCTGCCATTTTTATAGGTTTTCCAGCAATATATGATGTAATGCCAACTCATTCTTTTGGTGATTCTTCCCTGGGTGATGTAACTTGGTGCTGTTGCAATAACAATGTGTGTGCAGTTGACCACTCTGATTATGATTGGAAAACCGTAAGTTGCTGTGAATTATGCTTTTATCTTTTTCAGTTCAATCACAGTGCATGGAAATCTTATCTATCTGGATGGTAAATGGATAATATCCTCTTATACAGCTGGCATGGCGTGACTCAGTGATGATTGTAAATTAAATGATCATCAGCAAGTTCATGTTTAAAAGCTTCTGTGGCTAAAAACCTGAGAGTGGGCAGAACTTGCACAGGAGCAGGTAGAGCACAATTTGTAAAGCCGGCACCAGTTCAGCACACATCTCCAAGAGGATAGCTCTTGGAAATCAAAATTGACTTGGAAGCCAGGCATCATCATCTGTAAATACACACTCGCTTTTAATTCTTCCATTTGCAATGTCTTCTAACAACACTAAAGCAGCCGTGATGGATGATATAGTTTAGCCATTCTGTGCACCATTATATTGCTACAGAATGATTACAATCAAGTGAATTAAATTTGTAAACGATATGCAATTAATTTCGGTACATTTGATAAATCCCACATCATTGATGTGAATCTAAAACAGGAAACCATACCACAGAAACAGTAGTACTGCTTTGACGCTGGGTGGAACTAGTTTTGCAAAACTGAGCAAGGGAGGGCCCTGCCATGAAAATGTGCGTGGCTTTACGCCAAGTTTGGTTTTGATACATCTTGAAGTGAGCGTGGAAACATTTTTGTGCGTACACACTGTTTATACATGAGCTCCCATAATGTCAACATTAAATACACCTAAAAATGTTTGACATAAATACATATATTATGTAATAGATTTCATTCTTTGTTGGCTCCATTTAAAGCAGTGATACTCAAAGAGCTTTGGAACAAAGACCACTTTGCTAAAGTCTGACAGGCCCCTGTTAGTATAGTTCTGTGTTACATTTCTCAATTTTATTTTATGAAAGGCTTTTATGTGAAAAATACAAAGATTCCAATTCAGCATTGCTAGATTTGCATTTCTAAGTTCTGGTTACAGCAGTTAACCTGCAAAACATCCTACAAATCTCTTAAACTCTTAAAAATAAAGTTGCCAGAGTGGTTATTCAAAGTGATTCCATAGAAGAACCTTTTTTAGTTCCCAAAAGTTCCAGAAAGAACCTTTTGTTTATTTGGATCGGTAACATGGTCCATAATGTAAATTACCATAAAAAGATTTGTAACAGATTAGTAAAATACTATTAAGTCATGATTTGAAAAGGACTCTTGCTTATAATAACACAGGCCAAATGGTGGGTTTTCTTAATTTATTAGTTTCATGGTAGGAAGCCTACCATACATTAAAGATTTAGGTTGTTTTCTTCATTCAGGTATTAGGAAGTTTTTCATAGCACAAAGAACCAACTTCATATGCAGAGAACCCTGCCAAGAATGAAGTGGTACTTTGTTAAGCAGTGGCTCTACAAGGAATCACACAACCAAGTAAAGAACCATAAAATGACATTAAAGAACCAGTGTTTTTAAGAATGTACAACAAGAACATTCCTGGCAATTAGTTGCCCAATACAATTTCTTGCAAACTTGATATGGCAACCTGTATAATATGTAACACCACTCAAAATATTTATCCATACATTAACAGTAATGAAATTATATCAACATCAATACCTTCATGTAGTTTTCTTTTATTTAAAGCAACATTTTTATTTTTTAAATGAACACTATTTTTTATGCAGGGTATTGCAAATAATATTATCTTGTACCTTTACTGTGTGGAAACAAAACAACAATAAAAACAAGTAATGTAAAACATGTAAAGTTAAACTAACTATTGTTTGCCTGGAAAACAGTTGAAGGTTTTATTTATTAATTTATTTATCTGTCTCCTTGTTGTTTTCATTTTACATGAAAAGTATTCCATATGAGATCTCAGAAGTGCCATTCCTCCACATTTAGACATTGCAAGTGTAAATCATGCAGTACTCAAGAATATGTCTTTATATTTCATATCTGCTGTGACAGATGCCTCAGATTCGTGAGCAATATTTTATAGGATGGTTCTCTTGGATTCTGACAAAAATCTGTATTTCTGTGTTCCATTTGTATATATACTTTGGACAGTGTATAAAGCAGAGGTGAGTTCTAGCACTGTGCTACTTGTTTTAACCCATCGTTGATCAGAATTATGCATTGCTGATATACTTACATATAAGTTAATACTTGTAAAGGGACTGTTCCTTTCTATCCACCACTGAGCATTTTTATTTGAATGTACTAATGCATATCCTTGTGCATTCCCAAGGATAAAATGATATGTCCACATTCGACTCTCGTTGCTAGAAGGAAAGCTAGATTTATAGGTTTGACTGAGATTTCCTGCGCTTTCGTGAATAGCAAGGCACAAACAATGGCAAAAATGGGACTGACATCTGGCGAGAGATCAAAGCGAATGCGTAAAACAAAATACTCCATTTTGCCTATTATCTCTGAACTGGACTATGACTTGTCAGACTCCGAATTTGATACAAGTGATCGAAAACGAATGTGAGGTTCCAGCTTCAGCTGACTGGTCCCCAGCTAGTCGTGGTACTGACAATGTTTGCCAGGTAGGACTGCCACTTAACAATGATAAGAAGTAGAAACCATATTCTTGACAAACTGGCAGCCACAGCATGAAGCAACAGATGTTTTATGTTGATTTCTGTTGGCAACCATTGCTTTTCAGTAACTATTTTTTGGAAAAAATATTCAGCCCTCAAAGAGTTAATTATTGTTCCAAGACTTCCCAAAATGAAAGCTGGAATGGAATGGAATCTTGCCTTCAGCATGAAAGGCCACAGCAAACTCCATGAACAGTGCAGTTATTGAGGATGTTGAATGATGTGCACTCTCACACATTCATATCAAAATACAGGCGCCTTTGATAATCACACTGATAGATCATTAAAGAAAGTTTATTTTGGTCTTACACAATAAACCAGCAGCAGGTATACTTTCCTCTTATAATCAATTTCTTTTCCTATTTTGAATTTCAAAATTTTAAGTTTTTGTGCAAACCTTCACTTACTTCCCATTTGATTATAAGATTTTTTATATCTGAGCTGCATCTGTGTGTCGGGCAATTTTCATATATAAAATGTAGCCTGGTTGTGATCAACGTAAGGAAACCTCATGAAGCCAGCACTGCAAGGTAGCGGGTGGTAGTCAAATGCAATGGCAGTCACAGGATAGGCATGGATAGGACAGATCTGGACATAGTACATCTTGTGAGATTAGAATTTTATAGTGGATAACATGCTAGAGGCTCATGCAGGAGTGAGAAACATATCACCTACAGAGAACAATAGTACTCATTCAACACTTTTCAATTATGAGTGGTATTTTTGCTACACCGGAGTCACCACAGGTGAGCAAACAGTTGAGTGTGAGCAAAACATTTCCCAGGTTGTTTTCTGCAAGGGTGAAGATATATTGATTTTTACTGGGACTACAATTCTATCAAGGCTATCTAAGCATAGTTATTGTTCAATTTTATAAATGTTTGTTTCTGACATTTTATATCTGTATAAATGTATATATAGATGGGAAATATTTTCTATTTTTAAAGGGGGAATGGGACATTAGGGATAGAGAGTGTTATTAGTCTTTGTTGGTAGAACTTTCTGTTTTAATTAAACATCTGTTAAGGGTCATTTGCAATTAATTATTGCAGGAAACCTTTGGTGGACTTACCCCTATCAATAGTAAAACATCCATATTTCTCTTGTCACACCGCATACAGCATATCAGATGACAGCCATTTCAATCAAGAAAATATACACTTCAGTCTTTACCATTCGCTATGGGAACAACCCACGGTCAGCACTATTTCAAAACAGGTTTCAACAACTTTGATACAAAATATTCAGCAAGATCATTATGTTTTTCTTCTTGGAGATAGAATCCACTCATTTATACTTGTTTGAGGTCACGATAGTTTATTTTGCTGGTGTCTTAACTAGTCTACCTTAAATTATTAACAAGTACACACTGGACTGTTTTTGCATCACATTTGTGAACTTTGTCTTTGAGTTATAATTTTGTTTTACAGTATATGTGTGTTTTGAGAGGGTGGAAATGTTTGATAAGTACAGCAAATAGTGAATCTGTGTTAAGTGTCCTGCTGTCAAAAGTATTTAAGTTATTTAAATACTATATACAGAGTGAGCCAAAATGAAGTACCACATTTCTCAAGGTCACTGCACGAGGTAGAGGCAGCCTAGTGGGTTGTGGTGGGAGTCTTTTGATAGGTGATCCCTTGTAGATCTCAGTCAGCAACATGCATCGGTCCGGTGTGTACCGTGCTTTCACTCTTGAAGCGTTCTTCAAAAACAACAAATCTATCATAACTATGCAACACACCTTCCAAACGCACTTTAGCATTCCCCCTAATGGAAATCGGAAAACAATTATATCAGTGGGTAGCTAAATTCAGACAGACAGGTACAACATGGAACAGAAGATCTCCAGGCCATCCTCAGACTCTACGAATGCCTGAAAGCTGTAAGGGCATCAATTTTTCAGTCTCCTAGATGTTCAGCGTGCAAATATGCTTCTTCCTTAGGTATTTCCAACACCACTTTGAGGATGATTTTGCATGAGGACCTTAATTTCCATCCATACAAAGTGCAGGAACTCACTGAGAGAGACTGGAAGAGCCGTAGTGAGTTGTGAGCAAACATTCTGCAAACCGTTCATCAAGATGCCAAGATACTGTTTAAACTGACAAATAGTGCATTTTTCTTTGCCTCCACTTGGTATTCGCTGAAATTCTTCTATTTTTCCTCGTACTTTTGCCATTGCCTTTTCACAGAACACTGAGCTTAAGGGCTATTTATATTAATTTGCATATTCAAAGAGGCATAATTCTGGAAGGAGTTGGGGTGGGGCATCAGACGCGTGCACATGCTTTAATTTCCACGCTGTTGGTGAACACATAGATTTATGCATCTGGATTTTTTTTTTGTGCGTAAGTACATTTTCCGCTTTTGTGCTTACGTCATGTTATAGTGCGAATTCTACGCACGCCGTTATGCATGAGGCCCCTGGTGAGGTTGCCACCTCAGGCATTACCTCCCTGGCCTCACTCTGTCTTTCTCTCGCTCTCTATAGCCAGAGGACGAAGCACCCTTATTATCTAAGAGAGCACTGTATGCTTATACCCACGCCATCTCTTTTAGTTTCATGTTGGTGCTCTTGGGTAAAGTTCTTGTGAGGAACACTTCACATATGAAGGTGTTAAAGATCTTTAGAAGCTATTGTCCATCTATACTTTCATCTGGATGACATCTCCTGCTGCCAGTATTTTTTTTTCTTTCATGGAGGTCATCTTTTGACCTTAAGCCTGTCCTGTGCTAGCCTGGTAATCTTTGCTCGATAACCTTTTACAGAAATACTTGGGGAAATGTACTGCATAATAAATGAATAAAGAGTAGTTATCAAATTATTCTTTTTGAGTGAATCACCGGAACAAATAATTATATCAGCACAGTTGATGTGTAATTAATGATACTGTTTAGTTGAAATATCATACATATTTTGATGCTTTCCTATATTTCTGTTAATGTCTTTCTGTGACCGATTACTGCATACAAAACACACAAAACAGTGCTTATATTGCTAATTATTATTCTGCTTCTTTTGCAGTGTAGCCAAAGCATTTTAATTCCAAACTGTATGTTGGCAGAGTCTCTCTCAACAGTGACAGTGCTTTGGAGGCCATGCATGAAAGTGCTGCTTCCTTTTTATTTTCGTAATGCATCTTGTTTATTAATATAATTATTTGTGTTTTATTGTCTATAAAACATAACTCAATGAAGAAGACTGAACAGTTTACTTTCAAGCTAGGCAAAGGTACAATTATCAGCAAAAACCAATCGGACAAAAGCATGCAGGAGATAATAGATGAGCAGATAAAAAGTGGCAATAATTCAGCAGTCTGGGAGATTTATCTCAAGACAGAGTCCTTGAAGTCACTGGGAGAAACTGAGGGAAAAGGCAGACTCACAAGAGCAAGGAACTTCTGAGAATTTCTATCTAACTTTGTTACAAACTTACTTCATGTTTTGTTCTTTATGTGTCTTACATTTACTTACAAACCTTAGCATAACATAAAATAGGATTTTGCTATAACTGTTTAAAATGGTAGTTATTTTGTGACAAATAGGACAAATATTTTATCTAGTTTGTTCAGAGAAGCTGAACAATGCAATACACAGCTCCTCAGCAGACACCCAAATTCTTATAATAAGGACACATCTGCAGAAAGCAGCTATGATATCTACTAACATAAAGATATGAGCTAAACAACTAAATAGGGGAGAAGCCTCTAGAAAGTTTAACTCTATCAAAAGTTATGATTGAAAACAAAACGCGCAAGCACCAGATATTTCTAGACCTCCAAGATCTAACAGTAAATAAATCCTTTCAGAGACAGACCCTTGTAGCTTATTTTGTGTTGCTCCATTTTGTCGAATCTCATTGACTTATCTAGCCAGGCTGTTTTCTTTTAGAACACAGCTTGTGCTGTTAAAAAGCTGATGGAGATCCCCTAAGCTGATTCTGAGGCTAGCAACATAGAATTTTATGAGCCCAGCTGCCAAAAGGATTTCTGCCTACTATGAAGCACCAATACTAAGTTTTTATAAAAAAAACTGATGTGCTAAACCTGTAAGAATTGTGTGTTCCCTGTGTGAAGTGTGAAATAAAGTGTGAGACAGCAAAAATTAAGTGGGGACTCTTGGACTCATGGTTATATATATATATATATATATATATATATATATATATATATATATATATATATATATATATATATATATATATATATATATATAAATAAATATATATAGATATATATATAATATATATATATTAGGGATGGGAATTGATTAAAAAATAACTAACTAATCACATAAATATGTGTAATTAATCATATCTAATACTAAAACATGTAATTATAAAATTAATACATAAATCCTTAAGTAAATACACACTGAATCACAAATGTAATGAATAATCAAAACAAAGCAATTAAAAAAAATACATTAATGACCTTAAACCTGAACTTTAAAGAAAATACTGCTTGAGCAAGTACAACCTGAATTTGAATGCCTTCCTAATAGGCAAGTTGAAAAGAAGGCAATAAGAAAACAATGCCAATGAATTAAATATCAAATTGACATATCATATGAGACACAGATATGTCAAAGTAAAAATTAAACAAATCATCTGTTGACTTTGAATACACTGCTGAAGACCTTTAAATGGACATACATTAAATCTTGTGTTAAAACGCCATAAACACTATCCTCATTTGATCATCACTATCAACAACTTTATAATTATACTCTAAATAAGGTGTTTTTCAACTGGTGCACTGTGAAAATAACCATGTAGTGCCCCTGGGTCATGACCTGAGAAGGATATGCTCCTCGGGTGATCGAAACCTGTCCGAGGAGGATGTGACTACCTGGAGAAGCCGTCATAAAAGCAGCTCTGTGATCGCTTTAACTTTAAACTCAATTAACCCCTCTATACTGTCTTCTGCTTCAGTGTTATGGCCTAGAAGCACTCCCCTTTTTTACTGTCGTTTCCCATCACCAACGCTGAGAATAAGCACTTCCATTACAACACCTTCCACATGCAAATCCAACTCCTTCCACCCTTTTTCCTGGGACTTCCTCCTCTCGCTCAGATGTTCAGATGTTTCATTTGCATATCTCACTATGCCTTCTGAAAGCACAGTGCACATAAGCTATCCATCCACAGTACCTCCAGACTGATGATTACGGTATTATTGCTTCATAACAAAAAATACATGAAAACGCAAAGCTTAGCCTGAGGGGTTTGCAGTGTTGCTGGCGCTGGTTGTAACAATACTTTTTAATGCGTTAAACAGGCTACATTAATTGCAAAAATGAATGCATTAACTTTTCCTGGCTTAATCCTAATATATACAGTATATTTTATATATATATATATATACACACACACACACACATACTAGCCGTTCCTAGTGGCTCCACCCACGTAGTGGTGAAACAGAACAATCTTTAAAAATCAATAAACAAACAGGCTAGTTTGATTGTGTGCGACCTTCGATGGAATTATTTATTGCAGCAGTACTCATGGGCGGCTCTATGTCCAATAGAGAAAGTCCAATGTCAATATGGTATCTTATGCACGGTGGATGGCCTCATCCGCTGGACACTGCATAGCCGCCTCGTGCTCATGACACAAGCGTTTAAATTTTTGTCGAAATTTGCCGCTGTGTTTTTAGCTGTGTTGTTATTTTCTCTTTCTGTTTTATATTCAACTAGCAAAATACCCACGCTTCGCAGAAGTAATGAAAAAGAAAAGGAAACATTTTGAAAATAACGTAACATGATTGTCAATGTAATTGTTTTGTCACTGTTGTGAGTGATGAGTGTTGCTGTCATATATATATATATATACACACACACACATATAAACATATATATATATATACATACATATATACACATACATCCACATATATATACATATATATACATATCTACATATACAAACATACATATACATACAGACACATATATACACACAAATACATATATATACATACATATCTACATATACACACACACACACACATATATATATATATATATATATACACATATATACAATCTTTGGGGTGCGAGCAACTGTTGCTGGGGGTGCCAGAATCCATGAAGGAAGAAAAATGAAAAACATTATTTGTACAAAATCTTAATTTATTTATCCATTCCTAAATAATTAAATGGGCAGGCTATTTCGTATCAGTGCAATACGCTGTTTGTTAAAACGGATGACTCCCGCTCTTACGTGCAAGTCTGCGTGGATATTATGAACTATCGTTTCTGTTCAAGTTCTATTTAAATTTTAAATAGAAGGAATTTTTATTTAGTCGACAGAATATTATTCCGGAAAAAATCAACTCAAACCTTAAATAACTTATAATATTTTGCTCTCCATAAAAATATATCCTGTCTAAATTATACAAGTTAGAAATAAAGTAAACGTTAAAAGAACAAACATTCAAATTTCTTTACTCTTATGTAATTTTATATAAAAATAAACTTAAATTTTAAATATCCCAAAAGATTTTGCTCTCCATAAAAATATATCCTGTCAAAATTATACAAATTCAAATATGAACATGGTGCATAACAAAACCTGGAAATATAAATAAAATTTGTTCTTTTCAGCAATAACAAATCAAATCATTCAGTTGTCTTTGCTCATATGTCATTTTATCAGAGCTGGACGCCTGGCATCTTTTTTTGGCAACAAGTTCGTTTCTGTTTGGTGTGAGGTTCTGTGTTGTGGAGATTCTCAGGATGGACTGCAGGTGCTCATCAGTGAGGCGACTCCTGTGTGCTGTTTTGTTAGTCTTCATGACTGAGAAGAGCTTCTCACACAGATATGTGCTACCAAACATGCACAAGGTTCGAGCCGCATGTAGACGGAGCTGGAGCATTTCTGCGGGAATGGAGTGAATAAACTGTGCGGGCCCTGCAGTATCGTACTTTGCCTTCAGTGTGCCATTACACTGCAGCTCAATCACTTCCATCTGAATCTGCACAGGTGCAGTTTCCACATCGAAGGCAAATGTGTTGCGAAAAAACTCAAAATTCTTTTTTTGTTCTTCAAAGTCACCAAAGCGCAGTTCGAACTCAGTGTGCAGTGCGCTCAGTTTATCAGCAAAGTGCGTATTTGGGAACACCGTTGTGCTGATTTGGTTCAACATTACTTGGCAACAGGGAAAGTGGGGCAAGTTGCACTGGTGCATTTGTGTCTCCCATAAAAGTAGCTTCACTTGAAATCACTTTGTGATTTTGCACGGTAAAACGTCTGCTGAAGTGTCAGATTCTTCTTTAACTCTTCTGCTTTCTGTATCTTGTGCATTGCATTCAGGTCTTTCAGGTTATCTTGATGTTTTGTCTCATAGTGCCGTCTTAGATTAAATTCTGTAATTACAGCCACATTAGCTCCACAAATGAGACACACGGATTTACCGCAATGTCAGTAAACATATACTCAGCCTCCAATCGGTTTTTAAAGGCTCTATGTTCAGAATCACCTTTTCTCTTGGCATCGTGTGGGCTAGCTTCGCAATAACTTGCAGCATCATAAGCTAGACTTGATTAACGCGGTAAGTGTTCGGCAAGGCAGCTGAAGCGCTGCATTATGGGATCTGTAGTTTATTGTGTTACCAGCGCTTCATATCCCCGGGCCATTAATAACAATAATACAGTATATAAAATGATCTCACGGGCCAGATATAATTACACGCCGGGCCGGATGTGGCCCGTGGGCCTTGAGTTTGACACATATGGACTAAATAGAACTTGAAAAGAAATATTTTTTCGAATGTGATCGCACAATTCAGATCAAGTTGACGCGCACTACAGTACATCAAGCCCACGTGCTATTGTGGTTTTGATTGTGTGCCTAAATAAGTTACCCTCCCTCGCTCTTACTTTTTACCGTTCATCTAATGAATACACTGAGTATGGCTTTACCAAAACAATCATTGATTGCGAATAAAGTATCCATTATTCATAAAGCTTCAATTGGTGATCTGTCTTTCTGCGTTAACCGCATATTTTTCATACGCCTCAAACCAAGGGGATGCGAGGCTAAAATGACTTGAGAAGCGCGCGTACATACTTAGTGCATCCCCTCTCGGGAATCGAACCTCGGAAGACAGCGCTAGAGGTGAAGCCTCTACTATTGCGCCACGGCATGCGGTTTGTCTATTTGAGCATAGCAGTGCAATTCGGTTTTGTTAATCACTCTTTGGAACTGTTGCTTTTTGTCTGCGCACTGCGTCAGTTCACGTGAGCCACTGAATATGGTCTTATATGTCACTCGCTCGCTTCTAATTGTTTCGCTGCCTTCTTAATTATATAATGCATGTTTTCTTCAGCGCTTTTTGTAACTCTTCCTGGTTTTCTATGAAATGTGTGATTACGTGAGAGGTGTGATGATGTCACACGAAACTCTGCCCCCCATGGCTTTCGAGCTCAACTTCATTACAGTCAATGGAGAAAAATAGCTTCTAGTTATGACCATTATGCGTAGAATTCTGAAATGAAACTAGTCCAACTTTTGTAAGGAAGCTGTAAGGATTGAGCCTGCCAAATTTCAGCCTTCTACCTACACGGGAAGTTGGAGAATTAGTGATGAGTCAGTGAGTCAGTCAGTCAGTGAGGGCTTTGCCTTTTATTAGTATAGATATACACTCACCTAAAGGATTATTAGGAACACCTGTTCAATTTTCTCATTAATACAATTATCTAATCAACCAATCACATGGCAGTGGCTTCAATGCATTTAGGGGTGTGGTCCTGGTCAAGATAATATCCTGAACTCCAAACTGAATGCCAGAATGGGAAAGAAAGGTGATTTAAGCAATTTTGAGCACAACCATTTCTAGGGTTTATAAAGAATGGCGTGAAAAGGGAAAAACATTCAGTATGCGGCAGTCCTGTGGGCGAAAATGCCTTGTTGATGCTAGAGGTCAGAGGAGAATGGGCCGACTGATTCAAGCTGATAGAAGAGTAACTTTGACTGAAATAACCACTCGTTACAACTGAGGTATGCAGCCAAGTATTTGTGAAGCCACAACACGCACAACCTTGAGGCGGATGGGCTACAACAGCAGAAGACCCCACCGGGTACCACTCATCTCCGCTACAAATAGGAAAAAGAGGCTACAATTTGCACGAGCTCACCAAAATTGGACAGTTGAAGACTGGAAAAATGTTGCCTGGTCTGATGAGTCTCGATTTCTGTTGAGACATTCAAATGGTCAGAATTTGGCGTAAACAGAATGAGAGCATGGATCCATCATGCCTTGTTACCACTGTGCAGGCTGGTGGTGGTGGTGTAATGATGTGGGGGATGTTTTCTTGGCACACTTTAGGCCCCTTAGTGCCAATTGGGCATCGTTTAAATGCCACAGGCTACCTGAGCATCCCTTCATGACCACCATGTACCCATCCTCTGATGGCTACTTCCAGCAGGATAATGCACCATGTCACAAAGCTCGAATCATTTCAAATTGGTTTCTTGAACATGACAATGAGTTCACTGTACTAAAATGGCCCCCACAGTCACCAGATCTCAACCCAATAGAGCATATTTGGGATGTGGTGGAATGGGAGCTTCGTGCCCTGGATGTGCATCTCACAAATCTCCATCAACTGCAAGATGATATCCTATCAATATGGGCCAACATTTCTAAAGAATGCTTTCAGCACCTTGTTTTATCAATGCCACGTAGAATTAAGGCAGTTCTGAAGGCGAAAGGGGGTCAAACACCATATTAGTATGGTGTTCCTAATAATCCTTTAGGTGAGTGTATATTGGCATGGCCGGCCCTGCAGTCCTTGCTTTTTTTTCTCCAAGTAACCGATCGCCACACAATCAGCTCTGTGATAGACATTAAGCCTTCTGTAAGCTTAGAGCGCCGATTCTTCAAAAACGTTTAAGGAACATTGAAATATCTTCGTTGTACATGTTTAATTATTCTATCCTTCATGCCAGTCCCAGTGAAGAATATAGATTATTTATATGGAGTTAAAGTTTTATCTGTATAATATAATAAACATATTTTGCTGCATTTAATCTTAAAAATTATATTGTCATCATATGTAAATACGCGCTTTATAAAGTAGTGCAGGTTGTGTAATATTATAACTGTAGTGCAAGTTTACAGTGAGGTAATTACAACAACAACAACAACAACATTTATTTATATAGCACATTTTCATACAAACAGTAGCTCAAAGTGCTTTACATATTAAAGAATAGAAAAATGAAAGACATAATTATAAAAAATAAATCAACATTAACATCGAATAAGAGTAAGGTTCAATGGCCAGGGGGGACAGAAAAAACAAAAAAACTCCAGACGGCTGGAGAAAAAATAAAATCTGTAGGGATTCCAGACCATGAGACCGCCCAGTCCCCTCTGGGCATTCTACCTAACATAAATGAAACAGTCCTCTTTGGATTTAGGGTTCTCACGGACGGGCTTGATGATGATGATGGTCACGTAGACTTCTTCCTTTTAATCCGTCCATCATTGTTGGAGCATCATGAAGCTTTGAGTAGGTGGAGGTGGCGCAGGCCACCACCACAAAGAAACCGGAAAAAGAAACAGAAAAGAGAGTAGGGGTCAGTACCGATTTTAGAGCCACCATGAATAGTTGTTATGATGAATTGAACATACAGAGTATCAGGATTAAGTTAAATTACGATTAAAATGAAGTTATAAAAAGGCCATGTTAAAGTAATGTGTTTTCAGCAGTGTTTTAAAGTGCTCTACTGTATCAGCCTGGCGAATTCCTATTGGCAGGCTATTCCAGATTTTAGGTGCATAACAGCAGAAGGCCGCCTCACCACTTCTTTTAAGTTTTGTTCTTGGAATTCTAAGGAGACACTCATTTGAGGATCTGAGGTTACGATTTGGAATATAAGGTGTCAGACATTCCGATATATAAGATGGGGCGAGATTATTTAAGGCTTTATAAACCATAAGCAGAATTTTAAAGTCAATTCTGAATGACACAGGTAACCAGTGTAGTGACATCAAAACTGGAGTAATGTGTTCGGATTTTCTTTTCCTAGTTAGGATTCTAGCAGCTGCATTCTGCACTAGTTGCAAACGATTTATATCTTTTTTGGGTAGTCCTGAGAGGAGTGCGTTACAGTAATCTAGTCGACTGAAAACAAACGCGTGAACTAATTTCTCAGCATCTTTCAGTGATAAAGAGGTCTAACTTTACTTATGTTTCTTAAGTGAAAAAATGCTGTCCTAATGATCTGATTAATATGTGATTTAAAATTCAGATTACAGTCAACAATCACCCCTAAGCTTTTTACCTCCGTCTTGACTTTTAATCCTAATGTATCCAGTTTATTTCTAATAGCCTCATTGTATCCATTATTGCTGATCACTAAAATTTCAGTTTTCTTTATTTAACTTGAGAAAATTACTATTCATCCATTCTGAGATACTAGTCAGACATTGTGTTAGTGAATCAATAGAATCTGGGTCATCAGGTGCTATTGATAAGTACAGCTGTGTGTCATCAGCATAGCTGTGGTAGCTCACGTTGTGCCCTGAGATAATCTGACCTAACGGAAGCATGTAGATTGAGAATAACAGCGGACCCAGGATAGAGCCTTGTGGAACACCATATTGGATATCATGTGTCTTCGAGTTGTAATTCCCACAACTAACAAAATATTTTCTCCCTGTCAGGTAGGATTCAAACCAATTTAAGACACTGCCAGAGAGGCCCACCCATTGACTAAGGCGATTTCTAAGAATGTTGTGATCAATGGTGTCAAATGCAGCACTCAGATCTAAGAGGATGAGAACAGATAAATGGCCTCTGTCTGCATTTACCCGCAAGTCATTTACTACTTTAACGAGTGCAGTTTCTGTGCTGTGATTTGTTCTAAAACCTGACTGAAATTTATCAAGAATAGCATGTTTATTTGGGTGGTCATTTAACTGCATAATGACTGCCTTCTCTAGAACTTTACTTAAGAAGGGCAAGTTAGAGATGGGTCTAAAATTTTCAAGAGCCGAGGGGTCAAGATTATGTTTCTTAAGTAGGGGTTTAACTACAGCAGTCTTAAGACAGTCTGGGAAGACCCCAGTATCTAGTGACGAATTTACTATGTCAAGAACTTGTACTTATAAGTACAAACCGTTCTACAAGGAGCATTTGATTGAGTGCGTTTAAAGTTCTTGGGATGAAACTGTTTCTGAACCGCAAGGTCCGTACAGGAAAGGCTTTGAAACGTTTTGTAGTGGCTGAGACAGCGTGTTCTTAAAGCTGTCTACCAATAATTCTCTTTCTGATCAGCTGCTGCTGTGATTCACATTCAGATACAGTGATATAAATACTCCGAGTGGTGTAGTGTGACGCTATAGCCTCACCGTGATGCTGATACATTATAGTTTAGATAGATATGGGGCAATACTCTCAATAAGTTATAAATATAAACCACAATGAACAACAGATCAGCAAGTTTACCAAGGGGAAAAAAAAAAAAAAATAAAGATTTAAGATTTTTGGTCTTACACTCCGGTTGTTTAGTTTATTTTCTAGATGTTTTACCGTATGTTCCAATTGCAAGTTTTGCGTGTAACATACCATTTTTACCGATCGGGTTTTTTTTTAACAAGGGCACAGATGCTAAACGCAGTCACAGGTGCCTGGGAAGATGAAATGACAGCTATAGGGGGAGTCCAAGTTGTGTTAGTAGTGTATGTGTACCGTAATGTTTAAGTTTGTTAATAAGTAACCTCGAGGTTAGGTATAAATGTTTTGTTGTTTATTGTTTTATTATGTGGTATATGTTGTTGTCAGCTATTTTGATTTGTATTTGCAGTGTACGATTTCCCCGGCAGAACTTAAATGGTTTCTCCCTATGATTAGGTAAGCTGATCCTGGCAATGGAAAAGGCTTTATAAGTACTGTTGTGGCTGCAAGAGAGGGGGAAAAAGAGAGGGAGAAAGTAAGGATCGCTTGGAGAGAATTAAGAGGGTTGAGATTGTGTGAGGCACGCCAGCCTAAGAGGTGCCTAGTGGCTGAGCTGTTGGTTGCTGTAAAGGAGTGTGTTAGGCTCCTGAGGACCAAAAAAAAATGACTCCTGAGATTTTTATTTTTGGAGGAGTTGTACTGGTGACCAGGACTGAAACAGGGTCCAGTTTTGTATTTAAAGGCTGCTGATACCATTTCATGGACTGGAATTGATTATATTTATATATTAGGGTAAGAGCTTTGGGGTTTCCTAATTTTTATTTTTTGTCTTTTTTTTATTTTCATAAATTGATTTTGTCTTGTCACTGGATTATTTATACGTTTTTGTCCATCCTTTTTTTTAATATACAACAACTATAATTTTTTTTTTCTCTATTGTGGAATAAATAAATCACCTTCTGTTTTGAACATCTGGCTCTCTCGTGCCTCTCTTGTTACTCCCTCAGTCCTGGTCGGTCCCAAACTACTAGCAGGCCATCTGCTTTAGTAGACGGCTTGTGACATGCAGTGAGAGTAATATGGAAAAAGATGATCCGCTGTGGCAACTCCTAACGGGAGCAGCTGAAAGAAGAAGGTGCAGTTAGAGTAACAACGCTAAAGCAGTTATGGTATTTGGAATACTATGGCTATTCCCTGCACCATTATATTGTTACAAGTTAATTACAATCACATGCATTACACTAATAACCAATATGCAGTTAGTTTCAGTGTATTTATAAAGCCGCATCAGGAAAATAAGGAGTAACCACACAGGAACAGTAGCATTGCTTTGACGCTGGGTGCTGCCAGTCTGCAAAACCGAATGGCGAACTTGCGTACGACAATGTATGAGGTACCGTGGAAAAGTGTGTGGCTTTACGCCAAGTGTAGGTTTTATACATTGCGGTTTGAACGTGGAAAAGTTCTCACGTAACATTTCTGTGCATACGCACTGTTTATACATGAGGCCCCAGGACTGGTTCTCGCTTAGCGACCAATGCTGCCAGGATAGGCTACAGCCTCAGTGACTTTCAATTTTATTAATTGACTAGCAGAATACCCGCGCTTCGCAGCGGAGAAGTAGTGTGTTAAAGAAGTTATGAAAAAAAAAGGAAATATTTTAAAAATAATGTAAGATG
The DNA here is from genome assembly GCF_016835505.1 of Polypterus senegalus. Taxonomy (NCBI): domain Eukaryota; kingdom Metazoa; phylum Chordata; class Cladistia; order Polypteriformes; family Polypteridae; genus Polypterus; species Polypterus senegalus. The sequence goes on from NC_053154.1 coordinate 236,438,603, forward strand.
ATCATTAATGTAATTGTTTTGTCATTGATATGAGTGTTGTCATATCTATCTATATCTATATATATATATATATATATATATATATATATATATATATATATACTGCTCAAAAGAATTAAAGGAACACTTTTTAATCAGAGTATAGCATAAAGTCAATGAAACTTATATTAATCTGGTCAGTTAAGTAGCAGAGGGGGTTGTTAATCAGTTTCAGCTGCTGTGGTGTTAATGAAATTAACAACAGATGCACTAGAGGGGCAACAATGAGATGATGGTTTAACAGGTGGAGGCCACTGACATTTTTCCCTCCTCATCTTTTCTGTTTCTTCACTAGTTTTGCATTTGGCTACAGTCAGTGTCACTACTGGTAGCATGAGGCGATACCTGGAACCTACAGAGGTTGCACAGGTAGTCCAACTTCTCCAGGATGGCACATCAATATGTGTCATTGCCAGAAGGTTTGCTGTGTCTCCCTGCACAGTCTCAAGGGCATGGAGGAGATTCTAGGAGACAAGCAGTTACTCTAGGAGAGCTGGAGAGGGCCATAGAAGGTCCATAACCCATCAGCAGGACCAGTATCTGCTCCTTTGGGCAAGGAGGAACAGGATGAGCACTGCCAGAACCCTACAAAATGACCTCCAGCAGGCCACTGGTGTGAATGTCTCTGACCAAACAACCAGAAAGACTTCATGAGGGTGGCCCAAGGGCCCCATGTCCTCTAATGGGCCCTGAGCTCACTGCCCAGCAGCATGCAGCTCGATTGGCATTTGCCATAGAATACCAGAATTGGCAAATGCACCACTGGTGCCCTATGCTTTTTACAGATGAGAGCAGGTTCACCCTGAGCACGTGACAGAAGTGAAAGGGTCTGGAGAAGCCATGGAGAACATTATGCTGCCTGTAACATCATTCAGCATGAGCAGTTTGGTGGTGGGTTAATGATTGTCTGGGAGGCATATCCATGGAGGGTCACACAGACCGCTACAGGCTTGACAAAGGCACCTTGGCTGCCATTAGGTATCAGGATGAAATCCTTGGACCCATTGTCAGACCCAATGCTGGTACAGTGGCTCCTGGTGCACGACAATTCCTGGCCTCATGTGGTGAGAGTATGCAGGCAGTTCCTGGAGGATGAAGGAATTGATACCATTGACTGGCCACCACACTTTCCTGACCTAAATCCAATAGAACACCTCTGGGACATTATGTTTTGGTCCATCCAATGCCACCAGGTTGCACCTCAGACTGTCCAGGAGCTCAGTGATCCCATGGTCCAGATCTGGGAGGAGATCCCCCACAACACCATCTGTCATCTCATTAGAAGCATGCACCGATGTTGTCAGGCATGAATACAAGAACACAGGGGCATACAAAGTGCTGCGTACAATTTTGAGTTGCTGCAATTAAATTTTGGCAAAATGGACTAGCCTGCCACATAATTTTTTCACTCTGATTTTTGGGGCGTCTTTGAATTCAGGGCTCTGTAGGTTGATCATTTTCATTTCCATCAAACGATGTGGCATCCTTTCGTTCCTAACACATTACCCAGTCTATATCAGTATAGATATCCAGTAGGATTTCTTTTTCCCATTGAGATCTGATGTGTTTTCAAAGTGTTCCTTTAATTTTTGAGCAGTTTATATATATATACTAGCAGAATACCAGCAGATGGAGTAGTGTGTTAAAGAAGGTACGAAAAAGAAAAGGAAAAATTTTAAAAATAACGTAACATGGTTGTTAATGTAATTGTTTTGTCATTGATATGAGTGTTGTTCTCATATCTATCTATATATATATATATCTATGTATCTATATATGTTGTTCTCATATCTATCTATATATATATATATCTATCTATCTAAATATATATATATATATACCAGCGCTTGCAGCAGAGAGTAGTGTGTTAAAGAAGAAAAGAGAAAGAAAAGGAAACATTTTGAAAATAACGTAACATGATTGTCAATGTAATTGTTTTGTCACTGTTATGAGTGTCGCTGTGATATATATATATATATAGCAAAATACCAGCTTCACAGCGATGTCATGTGTTAAAGAAGTTATGAAAAAGAAAAGGAAACATTTTAAAAATAATGTAACATGATTGTCAAAGTAATTGTTTTGTGTATTTGGCGGCAGCGTCACAAAGTTGTTTTCGCAGCTGCATCAGAAAATGTATCACACGTCTGACACGCCTCCTTTTACTGTTTTCTCACAGCTTGGATTGCTGCTGTCATATACACACACACACACACACACACACACACACACACATACATACATACACACATACATACATACATATATATATATATATATACATATATACACATACATATCTTCATATCTACATATCTATATACATATCTACATATACACATATATATATATATATATAAATACATACCTACCTACATCATATATACACACACATACATACATACACACACACAAATTATATATATGCTGTGTGTATGTATGTATGTATGTATGTGTGTGTGTATATATATATATACACATACATATACTTGTGTGTATGTTTGTATGTGTCTATATGTGTGTGTATAGGTTTGGTCACTGAGTGCAAGGGAAAAATAATAAATTATAGTCTATAAGTTATTAAACAGTAAAACATTAACGTTTTAAGAAGTACAGGTACATTGAAATTACATTTTCTATGTGAACGTTCAAATTTGTGCCTCTGGTAATGTGCCTTACCGGCATTTAAAGAAAATTAGTTTTGTGTCCTCTGCAGTGTTAAGAGAAAGGCTTTGGTTTGGGATAAAAGGAAAAAAGGTGTAAAGAAAGGAAAGTTGCCTTTTTCTTTTATATAGTATAGAGAGATGTGTTCGCTGACGTTATGATCGCCTTTTGGGGACAGTCGCGGTGGGTCTTGTGTAGACTGGTGAGAAGCGCCCCGCCATTAATCGGCTGTGATGGCACTGTCAGTCCTGCACTCGTGTGTGTGTGTTCATAATTCGAGGTGAGGACCTGATAATCGTATACGTGCAAAAGAAAGTGTGAATCGCCTTAATATTATTTTGCCGTGGTGTAGAAAAGGGGTCCCGTGTTTGCACTTGTCTGGGCTATAGCACAGGGGGAGGATGAAAAAAATTAAAAGTGCTCACTTTGACTTAAGGCAGAAGCGCAGTCAGCGTCTCAAAGGCGGCACAGCTATGCTGGCGCTGGCTGCTCGACTTTTGCTGGGCAGGAGACCCCAGTTTGCAGACACGTTCATGATATCAAAAGTCTCAGCGCTCTTTGGAGGTCATTCATATATATATATATATAGCAAAATACCCGCGCCTCGCACGGAGAAGTAGTGTGTTAAAGAAGTAATGAAAAGAAAAGGAAACATTTTAATAATAACGTAACATGATTGACATTGTCATGAGTGTTGCTGTCATATATATGCCTGCCTAAATAAGTCACCCTCGCTTTGCTCTTACTTTTTTACCGTTCATTTAATCATGGCTAGTGGCGGAAAAATTATAAAATGGAAGGAGGATGGCTTTACCAAAACAATTATTGATGGCGAATCAATTATTCATAAAGCTTGAATTGGTGATCTGTTTTCTGTGTTAACCTCATATTTTTTCATACTTCTTCTCAAAATAAGGTGGTGCGAGGGTAAAATGAATTGTGATGCGCTGATCAATGTAATCGGTGTACCAGGAAATCATGCATTGACAAAAGCTCCCTTTGCTTGTAATGCAAAGTGTGATTAAATGCATTATTTTTAAGCGTTATGGAGCACATGCATGAAGCTTCTCGGCTGTGCTTGTGCTAAGAAAAGAAAGATTTTAAAAATAACGTAACACGATTGTCAATGTGACCTTTTGTAAGTAGTGCCTGGAGGATTCAGTGTGTAGAAACTCTAGAGACAGCGTGTGTATTAACTTTTGGATTTTTCTGTGAGTATTTGGTGGCAGTCTGACGAAGTTGCTTCGGAAGACAGCGTTAGCCGTGAGCTCAGCTCAAAGCAAAATGAGGTGGGAGGGGAGATGATGACGTGACTCCCCCACCCGCCTTAACTGTCAATCCCCCACAAACACAGTCTCTCGGAATTTGCATAAGCATACCCCTTCACCTACAATTTTAACTTAGTTACAAAGTGATCAAAACTCTCGTTTATATCCTGCGTCCTCTCATTAAACTTGTATCCCGCATTACCTGTGGGTATGTGAAACGCCAGCGTAGCCTGTCTATGAACTTAATTTAAAGTTTAGGTTTACACCTTGCTTTCTTTCCGAGCTGGCAACACTCATGAATATGGTAGTATATGTCACTCGCTCACTTCTTATTGTTTCGCTGCCTTCTCAATTATAAAATGAATGTTTTCTTAAGCGCTTTTGGAGGTCTTCCTGGTTTTCTACGCACTGCGTTGACAGTCAGTTCACGTGATTACGTGGGAGGCGTGATGATGTCACACAAAACTCCGCCCCCCCACATCATTCCAGCTCAACTCCATTACAGTTAATGGAGAAAAATACCTTCCAGTTATGACCATTAGTTTTTAGAATTTCGAAATGAAACCTGCCCAACTTTTGTAAGTAAGTTGTAAGGAATGAGCCTGCCAAATTTCAGCATTCTACCTACACGGGAAGTTGGAGAATTAGTGATGAGTGAGTGAGTGAGTGAGTGAGTGAGTGAGGGCTTTGCCTTTTATTAGTATAAATATAATAATAATATATATATATATATATATATATATATATATATATATATAGCAAAATACCAGCGTTTGGCAGGAGAAGTAAAAAGAAAAGGAAACATTTTAATAATAACTTAACATGATTGACAATGTAATTGTTTTGTCATTGTCATGAGTGTTGCTGCATATATATATATATATATATATATATATATATACACACACAGACACAAACACACATATATAAACATATATATACAAATCATATATATACATATATATACACACATACATTCATACTGTACATATATATACATATTTACATATATACTGTATATACACATATATGTACAAATCTACATACATATCTACATATATATTAAGGGTGGGACTCAATTAAAAAAATTAATCCAATTAATTAGAGGCTGTGTAATAATTAATCTTGATTAATCATATGTAATCGCACACGTAAATTTGCCCCAAATCGCACATTTTTTTTAATTTAAAACGGTTTTAGTGGGCGACAGAATCAAAATAATAGACATGGACATGAATATTGTAAACTCAAGCTCTTTTCATTTCTGAAAAAAAAAAGCTTTTAAACTGCATTTGAATTTAAAACAGAAACAAAAATATCATCCCTGGTTAAAATTGGGCAGACTTAAAAATAAAGTGGTAGTTTACGTACATTTTAATTGTCTTTAAATAATTATAACCAATTAACCAATAAGTCAGAAACATAAAATGTAATTTGACCAACTTAATCTTTAAACTCTGAGTAACCTTAGCCAAAATTATTTTGTACATTAGGCTAAAACAGTGTGATCATTGAACATTTTGTAATTAGATGTATTTAGAATTACTAACGGTCACGGAAGTCCAATGATCCCCAGTAAGAGCCACAAAGTCCGCTTTCTGTAATGCATCTAATTTTGCTTGCTTTTCAGTGTGCACAAAACCATGCTTTTATCAAGGCTTCGCTCGGGTAGTTTTTTGAAATGAAATTTTCCTCCGATCAGTCGTAGGAACGAGCTTCATTCCGACTCTTAACATTTTTGTAGCTGTGATGTGTGCATCAGTGTAATCGATGTACTAGGAAATCATGCATTGACAAAAGTTCCCCTTTGCTTGGAATTGAAAGTGTGATTAAATGCGTTATTTTTTGTTATGGAGTACATGCATTGAAGCTTCTCAGCTGTGCTTGTGCTAAGAAAAGGAAAGATTTTAAAAATAACGTAACATGACTCTGCGTTAACTGCATATTTTTTCATACGTCCCAAACCAAGGAGATGCGAGGTTAAAATGAATCGGGAAGCGCGCGTACATGCTCAGTACATCACCTCTCGGGAATTGAACCTCGGACATTGGCGCTAGAGGCAAAGCCTCTACAATTGTGCCACGGCGTGTGGCTTGTCTGTTTGAGAGTATGTAGATCGGGGTATATATATATATATTCGCAGCGGAGAAGTAGTGTGTTAAAGAAGTTATGAAAAAGAAAAGGGAACATTTTAAAATTAACGTAACATGATTGTCAATATACAGTAATTGTTTTGTGAGTGTTATTGAGTGTTGCTGTCATCAAGGATTTGATTATCATTATTTGTTTCAATCAGGGTCGTATTTGTACGATGTGTTGTGTTTAAGTTACATTCCGTGTTTGTCAATCGTTGTAAAGATAAGAGGTTTCATTCATTGATTTGTTTCTTACTGCATCAATAAACAGGTCGTCTTCCTCTTTATCTGAGATGTGACACACTGCATGCACGGGTTTTTTTTTTACACTGTCTTCCTTTAGTGAGACACTTTTTCCACCATGTGCTTTGTTTCCGCAGTAGCTGCACTTATGAATATGCTTGTATGTATCAGACGCTTCATAATTTTTGCTGCCTTCTCAATTGTGTAATTCGGTTTTTGTTCAGCACTCTTTGGAACTGTTGCTTTTTGCCTGTGCACTGCATCAGTTCACGTGAGCCGCTTGGTGTTCTTGCATCGAAGGTTCCCAGCTGTGCTGGTGCCATCTTGTGTGATGTCCACGGCTGTATGTAATGTCAGCTAAGACCCGGCACTTAAAAATTTCTCTCGCAGTTTCGCTGAGTTTGTGCCAAGCACCACCCTGACCATCTCATCTTCCTCTGCATAAGCACAGTCCTTCACCCGTGAATATTTAGCGGTAGTGTTTCTATTGGATTGCCGCTGACAGACGGCCTTATATGGGCAGGCACCAAATTACAAACACCAGCAGCAGCCTGTCTATGAATTCAATTTAAATTTTAGGTTTACACCGTGCTTTGTTTCCGAAGTAGCAGCAAAACATGAATATGGTTGTATATGTCAATCGCTCGCTTCTTATTGTTTCACTGTCTTCTCAATTATATAATGCATGTTTTCTTCAGCGCTTTTTTGAGCTCTTCCTGGTTTTCTACGTACTGCGTTGATAGCTCACGTGATTACGTGGGAGGCGTGATGATGTCACACGAAACTCCGCCACCCACGGCCATCCAGCTCAACTCCATTACAGTATATGGAGAAAAATAGCTTCCAGTTATGACCATTACGCGTAGAATTGCGAAATGAAACCTGCCCAACTTTTGTAAGTAAGCTGTAAGGAATGAGCCTGCAAAATTTCAGCCTTCTGCCTACACAGGAACTTAAAGAATTAGTGATGAGTCAGTGAGTGAGTCAGTCAGTCAGTGAGGGCTTTGCCTTTTATTAGTATAGATTTAGAAATGTTATAGTACCAGAGGGTTTTTCCGTAATTGACACGTGATAAAGTGCTAATCTTTGTATTTTATTAAACTCGAAGAATTAAACTAGTGCCTGACAATAAATTCATATTGCCATTCTTAAGGGAAGGGGCAGCCTAAACTTGTAGTGTTTTTTTATAATGATAAGTCACTTTCATAGGTGCAATTTTAATAATTTAGAAATCATTAGAAATATTGCTGAAGCCTTCAATAAAGGAACTATAAAAGTTAATATGCAAATATATAGTGTCTTTCATAATTTGGTACGGTTAAACTATCGCCAATTATGAGCACTTTATTATTCTCAGTTTCCACAGGCTGCGGAGAGCTGAGAACCTGTTCTGGGTCCGAATTGGTGACCTGGGTGCTGGGGACTAAATTTTGGATTCTTAGACCCCGTCTTACTGTTACCCACTCGCCCTGTGGCTGAATTGGTGCTGCTGATTTCGGCCTCGCACTATTTTGATAGAATTTTTCAGGTCTAAAAATTTAAAAAATTTAAAAAATAAAGTAATTCAATTCAAAGTAGGACCTGTTTTGTAGTATTTTTAAAACTAATTTTAGTAAAGATCAATGACTCATTTCTAAGTACAGCTCTGATTCAATTCAAAATACTTGATAATTCATCCTGCAAAGCAAACCCAGTGAGACTGAGCTGTGCAGGTTAAATTAAGAATAACAAAAGAACATATAAAAAAGACAAGAACAGAGCATTGAGCCTAAATTAACTTAAAAAAAAAACCACTTCACATAACTTTTGCAAAATATTTCACATTTAGATTTGAGGACACCGAAAATATTACTGTCAGTGTCATTGTTTGATAACTTATAGACAATCCCTATACAATTCCAGACACCTCACTCCCAAATAAAGAGACTTGAACTGGAAGAATTTTGTGCCAGACTTGATTTCAGGGGGGAAGAAAAAGCAGCCTGCCTGCTGCTTGTGCTGATCAACACATTTGCAAAACAAAGACGCTGATGAGGAGCTGCAAAGGAATTTAAAGTTAATTTTACGGTGTCTAGTGTCTAGGTCCATATGTGGAGTGGATGAAAAAAGTGTTTATGGATAGGTATTGTTTTTGCAATGTTGTTTACTGTAAACATAATTAGCATAACATTTAATATGATACAGACTTTAACAGAAGAGCTAGGTGAACTTTATCTCATACAAACTACTAAACTTAGTTTATTTAGCAAAGTAATTTCTCATTTCAAATGGTACACCTGCATCTTTGATTTAACTACTCAATAAAGTATAGTATCTTTCCAGATCCTTTAAAATCTGCAATAGCCAAGCCACTGCTTAAGAAAAATAACCTTGACTGTTCTGTTTTGAATAACTTTAAACCTATGCCCAACGTATGTTTTTAAAGAAAAATTCTTGAAAAACTGTTTTTCCAATTGCTAAATGATAACTTAAATAAAAAAAATCTACTCTTGAAAAGTAGCATTCAGGTTTTAGATATAATCATAGCACCGAAAATTCTTTGGTCAATGGCAACGTTACAGCTAAATGTTGATGTTAAGAAGACATTGGTCCTGAGACCTAAACACTATATAATCAGTTGGTTTGTCTTTCTGGTAGTGTTTTAATTATTTCAGAGAGGATGTCGGGTTTTGTCAAAAGGAGGGGTTAATGGTAGTAATCAATTGTAAACAGAAAAAAAGCTTGCTATTATTTTTTATTATGACTGTCTTTGGTAGAAAGAAAGTTAGCTTCATTGGAGCAAACAATGACAAAAATGCCCCCCCACGTGAAGACAGGCTTGCAGCCAGCCTGCATCAACCAGATGTTTTATGTTGATTTCTAATTGAAACCATTACTTTGTGTACTTTTCAGAAAACTTAAGTGTTTTTGGAAAGAATATTCTGTCCTCAAAGAGTTAAAATGAGTTTAATTGTGCATAAGTAGAAGACAATTCTTAATCAGTCTTGAAGACTGATGGACTCTCTGCAGTGGTAACATGGCGGTGATTTTTGAAGACTGAGACCAGAAGAAACAGACTAGGGTCAAAACCAGCAAACAAATTACAATACATAAATCAAAGTCATGATACATTGCTAAATGATTTTTAATTATTCAAGAAAGAATGTCAAAGGCTAAATAAACCCTTATCACAAAACAACAGACTAAGTCCAAAATATGTAGCATCAATTTTATTTTAAACCATAAAATCTAAATAGATTGCTGCAAAAGGCTTTTGAAATTATCTACAAATCTTTGACAACCAGGAAGTGCATGACACAATCTTTATCATGTGGAAATGATGTCACATGTCACATACTTACTGTTGTCACGTGCTAGTAACCAAAGTGGGAAGTACAGTATAAACAAAAGTTCACAAACTGCTGGTACTTGTACAAAACACTTTCTCACTTTCAAAATTAAAGACTAACATGAAAATAAATTACAAAAATGGATACAAACCCCGTGAAAAAGAATCACAAGCTTCCCAGGAAAAAAAATTAAAAGAAAACAAAACAGTATCAATTGTAGGTCAGATAATACAATTATATATGGTGTGCTTTATGGATCAATTCTAGAGCCTATGTTATTCTCACTTTACATGCTCCCATTAGAACAAATCATTTCCAAATATAAGGTGAAGTATCATAGCTGTACAGATGGCACACATTTATACCTGTCTATAGCTACAGGAGACTCTCAGCTGCCTGAATGAATGTCTTAAATGTCTTACTGGCATTACAGAATTAAAGAGCAGTAATTTCCTTAAAGTGAACAACTATAAAACAGAAATATGATACATGTTGGTCACAGGAAAAAGTGAGGATCTTGGGCAAAAAAACTTAATCATCCTGCCATCCAGCTCAACTCAAGGGAAAAAAATCTAGGTGTCATAATGAATTAAGAATTAAATGTAAGTCACATATTAATAATATAATAGGAAGACTGTCTTTTTTATTTAGAAACATGTCATGAATTTGATTGTTTATATCATTAAAAGTTAGCACATGCATTTCTTTTTTGCTGACATTACGGCAATGTACTCTTTTTTAGACAACCGTGAAAAGATGTAAACTGACTGCAGCTTGTTCAAAATGCAAAAACAAGATCTTAGCCAAAGAGAAAATTTGAACACATTTCAGCTGTATTACCACCATTACATTTAATGCCTGTGTTTTTAAGATAGATTTAAAAATAATTTTACTTGTGTATAAGTCACCAGAAAATCCTGTACCTTTCTATATTTTGAAACTTCTGTCCCGACACATTTCTTATGTTAATCTCTGATTTTCAAAAAAATTGCTTGCTCAGTTTTCAATGACTGAAGTATAAAAGAACTGATGAGAAGGCCTTTTGCTTTTAAACACCTAACATCTGAAATAATTTACTGAGAGACATACTGTATGTCTGGCTGGTACTATTGAATATTTTTTTTAAATATGGTGTTTTTATAATCTATTTTCAGTACATCAGTTGTAAAAGATTAAAATTCATACTCCATATTCATATAGTTTAGGCTTTGCATGTGTTCTCTACAGCTAATATGGCAATTTTAATAGATTTTTTGCAGTTACTAATAACTTGTCTTTGTTTTCCTCTGCCTCCTGGCCAAAGTCCTTTGCAGTGGCATTTGATGTTGGAAGGATAAAAGCATGCCACTGCTATGTTGATTCCTGCAGCATCAAATCTTCTAGGACTGTTCATCGTACAGTATGTAGTTAATATGGAATACCCTTTTTCATATTGAAGTACTGTAGAATCTTTTGGCCTTGGAAGCCCTACAGCAAATTTTTCCAAGTTCAGTCCTCGGGATCCCCTTATGGATTTTACAAACCAATTTCACAATCATTGTTTCATTCTTACTTTGTTCCCTTAATCACAGCATATTCAAATATGGATGTTTATAGACAATCAGTGGAGACAGAGGTGCAGACAACATAATTCTTAAAAGGAACACTGACGTCACTGCTATTTTCACCTGTCTTCTTATTAACAAACATTTTTTGCCAATAAGCTGACAAGTGAATATAGGGATAAAGAAATTGCTCTCCTTTTGTATTGTATTGTCAGCATATGGACACAACTAAAGGAGCAATTTGCATAGAAGAGGGTTGATTAAAAAAGAAAATGGCAAATGGAGTTTGAGCACCTAAAGTTTGGGCAAACTATCTCAGGTTAATAGAATTAATAGTAGCCTTATCCAGGATTATGTAGTCATATTTACCATTTCACCTAGATTAGTGTCATTCCCAGACTTATACAGCTTAACAATAAAATTTCTGAGCATAACTTCTAGAAATTTAAAAGAGCAGACTGTAATCGGAAGGAGTCGCAAACATGACAGAAAGCAGCTGAGGATTCCAGTAATAACTATAAAACAGGCTAGGATCTTGACTGGTCAGCCCAGAAGAGACTTACGCCAGATCAACCTGCTTTAAAAATATACCTGCAGGTATCAACCTGTCTAGGCCACTGGTTGGGAAAACTGGCATAACAGTTCAAAATATAAAGAAATTTTTCAAAATATATCAAAATGACCTACAAAGTAGAGGATAACCACAAAACCCGTGGCTTGTAAACAGAAGAGCAACAAAGAATCTTTATAAAAGATTATAAAATTCAGAAAAAACAGTAAAATGCTCAAATAAGCAAAAAAGGATCTGCCTAAAAGACAAGCCAGAGCAACCAAGTCCCAATAAACAAATCCCAAGGGCAAATCCAAATAAACAGGCAAGAAGATCCAGTAACCAGCAAAACAAGAAATACCTACTTACAAAAAGACTGCCCATACAAATGAATGACCTGCTGTCTGAATCTCTTGCTCTGACCTGCAGATACTAGCATAGTGAGGACCCAGCAGCAGTGATGTCAGGATGGCACCGCCTCATGGGGCTCCACCCACAAAACACATGGAATGAAGGCACATGGGGTGCTGTTGCTGCTGCTGAGCCCTACAGAGCAGCTCTTACGCCACCCGGAAGTGCTAACGGAAATAGGTCATCAAGCACCTGGAGCACTTCCGGGTGCGTTATAAAAGGAGCCAGAGGCCACTACTCTGGGAGCCAGAATCGGGAGGAGGAACACAAAGCTTGCTGGAGAGGAGTGGTGGAGAAAAGGATTACTATTGTGTGGTATTGTGTTTGGGACTGTGTTGTGTACTCGTAGGAACAGGGAAGATTTTCTTCATGAGGGAAGAAAAAGGAAATAAAAGCCCTGTGTGCTTTGAACTTGTGTACTGCATCTGTCAGTGTCAGGGCTGGCCTTTACAATATATATATATATATAGTCACGCACGCAGTAGGAGGGCGGATTGATCCGATAGCACCTGGGAAACCACTCCGCCAGGGAATGGTGGGGTATTAACTTTCTCCCTCTGCTTCCTCATAGAAAGAAAGACCTTCCTGCACCATAGGCCTGGAGTGACGCAGTGCGATACTTCCGCCCTTCCTCCGCCATCTTGCCCTGACGTCATCCTTCCCATCCTCCACTTCCGCTCCTCCCCAATAATGGCGCGACGCCAGGAGTCGGCGCGCGCGATATGAACTGTTTTGTTTGTAATTTTGACCAGTTTTTTTGAGTGTGTTTACAATATACGGGGCCGGAAAACCCCAACCCTTGCTACTGTCTCCTCGGTCCTATATATATATATATATATATATATATATATATATATATATATATATATATATATATATATATATATATAGTATATTGTGGGAAGCAGCCCAGACACAGATAGGTAGACACCGTATGTTGAACACCCAACACACATTTATTGTACTTATTCTATTTACAGTGCAGCACACAAATTTAATACTCCCTCAAAGTCCAGGCCTCTCAACATTGCCTTTGGCTCTCAGGTTTGCCTCCACTTTCCTCCTGAGCTCTGTCCTTCTTCCACCCGACTCCAGCCCTCAAATTGAGGGAGGTGGCCCCTTTTATACATACCCGGACATGCTACAGGTGCCTCCTGATGAGCTTCCGCTGCCCCATCCTGGTGTGGTGGAAGTACCGACTGCGCACCCGGGTGTCCCTGATCTTCTTCCCTCCAGCACTTCTGGATGTGGCAGAAATGCTGAGGGGCCAGGGCTCCACAGGCATTGGGGCGCAGCATGGCAGTGACCACAGGCCCCTATAGGGTTAGAGCTTCTAAGCTCTATTCCTGTGCTCCCCAAAACCACCAGGGCGGTACCATCCCCAGCCACTCGCCACAGTGCCCCATCACAAGCTGAGACCCCTAGGGTCCCGTGAGGGCAGATCGCAGATGAAGCGGGTCCTACTGCGTATCCAGGGTGTGTTCCTGCAACACAACAAGCAGAAATAGGGGCGGAGACGCCAGAAGCCCTCAGCTGAGTGGGTGGAGGGGCAGGACTTTCTTACCTGCTTCTGCTCCCACAAGGGTCGGGCGGACGGGAGTCGGTGTGTTGGAACTGCAGCTGCTGTGACCATGTTTGGAGGTGTTGTCCAGAGAGGACGTCCGAGTGGCAGGAACGTCGGGGCAGCACACCCAGACCTGTTCTTTATATTTCCACAGGGCGGAGACTGAAGGGCGCCATTTCCCTATCCAGGAGAGAGGGGCAATGTGGTGGGCGGCCCGGTCCCATGCTGGCTGGGATGCCCCTTCTACTTATTTTCCAGGGGAGCAGCCATGTACTCCTCAGTGTCTCCCCCGGGATGCTTGGTGGCAGCCTCCCTGGTTGACAAAGGTGCCTCAGTTTCCCGCAGGGTTCCATGGGAGATGGAGATGGCTGCCAGGGGGTGCCGCATGGATCCTGGAGCCAACATGGACACCTCTACAGCCCCGCCCGGAAGTGCAATTAGCAACAGGTGATCAAGCACCTGGAGCACTTCCGGGTGGGCTATAAAAAGGGCCAGCATCCACCACTCAGGGGCCAGAATCGAGAGAAAGAGGATGAGGTTGCCTGGGAGGAGTGGTGGTTCCAATGTGGAGGATTGTGTGTTGTGGGTTAAGTGCTTTTGGGACTGTGTTGTGGCTGGGGGTTCACAGGGAAACGTGCCCTCCAGCTGAAGAAAATAAAAGTTTTGTTTGGATTTTACACGTGCCTCTGTGTCAGTCTGTGCCGGGTCGGGCACAATATAGCGCCTTTCTCACAATATATTGTATATATGTACAAAGTATATATATTGTATATATGTATTGATATTGATATATTAGTCAATATCTTTGTGAAAAAAATACATTATTAAATAAAAGTCTTGTAATTATTAGGAAATACAATGTCATCATTTTATTATTCTTACAGGCCTTATTTCAAAACTAGTAACAGCACACTGCATGACAACGTGCATTGAATACACTTCACTTGAACATTCCTAGTTTTCAGACTCTTTCTCTGTATGTTTAGCATTCATTTGCTCAGAGGTTGATGCACTTGCTGCTTCATGTGCAGCTCTTCTTTTCTCCACCTTAGCTGCCCACTTTTTCTCTTCTTTCATCGGCATCTTTTTGCGTTAAAACTGATTAAGTCAGTGTTTGTGTTGCAGTTACTTAGTATGTTTTCCTTAATTTTTCACTTAAGCTGGCACTTAAGTCTTCAATCTGCCCCAAGAATGATTTAAAAGATGAAGACGTAGGGGAAGTGACGGTGAAGGTGGTAAGGATGAGAATGGCACCCTGCTAGCCACTGCCGAGAGTTGATTCTACAATAAAATATAATAAAAATAAAAAGAGGAATAAACTTGGAGGTCATTCATCACTCTGAAAGCGGACAGTAGACATCAAGTAGTATATGTGTACCAAATGTCAGTCAATAGTTCAAACGGTTTGCGAGCAACAGGTGATTTAAAATCCTGGACAGACAAATGGACAGCCACGGTAGCGTATTATATAAGAAGATGTAGTAATTACTAAACAATGTCAGAAATAAATCCACAAATAAAAACAATAAGTGTAAGTATATTGTTCAATTAACTTAATTTCCAAAATGCCCCATGTCTTTTATTTTAATTTCTAGAAACAATACCTTATAGTGAAAAAGTCCAAAACATATGCTTTGTATCCAAAGATGGTCAATCTTGAGCTTGGAGAAGTCTCATTAAGACCTGGGATGATGATGTATTACACTTAAAAATCTATGTTGTTTCAACTTGTAAGAGATGAATATTAAAGTTTTCACTTCTAAGGGATGGCACTAATCTCCATTGCAAGTTTGTGGTGAACATTAAATGTAATTTGAACTGTTTCCATAAATCATGAAGAGGATTTATATGTAAGAAGTAAAAAATAGAAGAAAAGAACAGCAGCAAAGAAAGAAGCAGGACAGTGATAAGAGAGTAGAGTATTTTAACATGGGCATATTTAATTGGAGGAGCTTGGAACTGAACTACAGGAGCAGACTGTTGAAATGGAAGAAGAAGCACAGGACTGCCTCAGATACTTTGAACAAATGGATGGAGAGTTTCATTTCAGCAGAGGAGAATAGCTGATAACTTACCTGGAGAGTAAAAGTAATCACATCCATTACTAAGATAAAAATTACAGTTGAAATAAAAGCCGACGTGTTACTAGAAGAATAAACTAATGGCCGGAAATCAGTTGTCAATCGTCAGTGAAAGCTTCAATGCAAGTGTCTCGCAGCTAATCTCTGAAGGCACAATAGCAACTGAAAACACCTAGACACTTGAGTTTGCCTCTAAGTGTCAGTTCGATTTGTTCTCTGTCTGTCAAGGATGCATTTATATTCTATATGCCCTGCAAAATGCATATCTTAGCAGTACAGACAGCTTCACCTGCCAAAAATGTATAGTTAACTTAGAGTTGGTCGGGAAAATATGTGCTTTGGAGGACCATGTTGGGAACCTGATGGTGATTAGGCAAACCGAAAATTGAATGACTTGGTTTGTTTAAGAAAGTCAGCCAGACTAAGTCACATGTTCTGGTCCTGCACCAAATTAACATTATTCTGGACAAACATTTTTAATTACCTTTCAGATAGCCTTGGACTCACAATCCCTCCTAACCCATTAACAGCTGTGTTTGGTGTTCTTCCAGATGGGTTTAAAGCGGAGAAAGACAAACAAATTGTGATTGCATTCACTACACTCTTGGCACGCAGACTTATTCTCATAAACTGGAAGAACCCAAACTCTCCTCTTTTAAGTCAGTGGGAAACCGATGTGTTATACTATTTGAAATTGGAAAAAATCAAATACTCAGTTAGAGGATCCGTACAGACTTTTTTCAAAACATGGCAGGATCTAATCAGTAATATTTTAAAATAAGTTCATAAAGCACAGAGAATTTATTAATTTAGGTATGTTTACAAGCCTTAAATTTAACGCCGTTTGGCTTGCTCTCTCTCTCAGGGGTGGGGATCGATCTGTTCTTAACTTAAATTTTTCTCTTTATAAAAACTTGATTGCTTTGTATGGATTGTAATAAAATTAAAAATAAATAAATAAATACATAAATAAAGTCAGCCATTTATGATTTAGCTTCAGTCCCTCCAGGGCCCACTGTAGCCAGTGCAACATGGTTAATACTGAAATGGGGTCCAAGAAGTTAAAATTTAGTCCCTCAGCACCCAGGGCAACAATTCAGACCCAGTAAAGATACCTAGCAAACAACAGGGCATCTGTTGAGGCTGAGAACAAGCTGCTCATAATTGGCAACTACATAATGCTTAATATTAGAACAACAGATAGGGCTGGATATTGACACTGATGTCCCAATTCGATTCAATTTCAATTTACAATGTCCCGATATGATTCGATTTTGATTTTATCTTGATTCAATTAGAGTGCACTGATATATTTGAAGTCTTGGCTTTTCAGTGATTGCTTAGCCACGCACAGAGAACATTAATGTTATGAATTTTGAAAATAAATAATGGTGAAAATAATTTATTGATGAAATAATTTATTGCAGCAATACTGTCTCACTCGAACGTACTAAACCCCAATTCCTGTCCTTCCTTTTCTTTCTCCAAGTAACCAATCATCACACAATCAGTTCTGTAATAGATGTTAAGCTTAGAATGCCGATTTTTCAAAACTTTTATGGAACATTGAATATCTTCATAGTACATGTTTAATTATTCCTTCCATCTATCCATCCAGGGTCGCACCAGACCCAGCAATCATACAAGCATGCATAAGGCAGGAACAATCCCTGAACGGTGCACCAGCTTGTCACTACTGCTGCAATATACATTATTTAAATGAAGTTAAAAATGTATCTGTATAATGTAATATACATACTTTACTGCATTTCATCTTAAAAATGATATGAAGAGCTCCAAGAAGATAGCGGTTGGAAATCTAAATCAACTTAAAAACCAGTCGTCATCATATGTAAATACGTGCTTAATAAAGTGGCCCAGGTTGTGCAATATTATAACTGTAGTACAAGTTTACAGTGAGGCGATTGTACTTACAAGTACAAATAGTTCTACCAGGAGCACTTGATGGACTGATTGAGTGCGTTTATAGTTCTTGGGATGAAACTGTTTCTGAACCGCGAAGTCACTATAGGAAAGGCTGTGAAGGGTTTGCCGTACTATATGAGAAAAGTTCAAATAGGCTGTGCTAGAAGCTGTATCCCGATAATCCGATCAGTTGCTGTAGAGCTTTGATTCCACACTCAGATTCAGTGGGTTAAATACTCTGAGTTGTGCACTAAGAGTGACAATGCTAAAGCAGCAATTGCATTTGGAATAGTTTGGCCATTCTGTGCACTATTATATTGTTACGGGTTGATTAGAATCAGATGCCTTTATCTAATAAACGATATGTGGTTAATTTCAGTGTATTTGATAAAGACATTTCAGCAATGTGGATCTATAAAAGAAAGGAAAACACACAGGAACAGTAGCACTGCTTTGACGTTGGGTGCTGCCAGTTTGCAAAACCGAGCGGAGAACTTTCAAACGCAAGGGATTGAGCTGGCGTGAAAATATGCATGGCTTTACAGCAAGTTTAGTTTTTGTACATTGCGATGTGAGCATGGAAATGGATGTACTCAACATTCTTGTGCGTAGGCATCATTTATACATGAGGCTCCTAAAGATCCATCTGTCACAAGTTAAGGCTACTGTCTCCTGTGATCTGAAAGACATGGCAATGCTTTGATTAAGATCTTTACAAAGCCTAAGTACAATGATTCCTTTGTTTTCTAGTTGATATAGTGTACCAAGACCTGTATCATTTGCCAAAAGTCCTCAAGTACAACAAAGGTGTAGGTTCTTATAAATTTCCGGATAAAAACTACTGTTGATTCTGTTATTTTTTGGGCACAAGGTGATTAAATGTAAGCTTGCAGCTAAACACCATCTCCAGTGTAAATTGTTCAGGCTCTACTTTTTTGGATGTTGAGATAATTGATTTCTCAAATTTGTTGTGTTACCGCAATACTTCATTTCTAAGTTGCTCAGCTTAAACAGGCTTTGCTTTTATCCAGTTGTTCTTTAACAATGCACTGTTTGAATCCATAGTAAGCCCACACATCTGACTTAAGTGTGGAAGGTGCCAGTTTCAGTTGAGAAGGACACACCATTTCGTGCAAAGTAGTGAACAGCTTTTTTCCTAAAAAGCCATAACAGGAGGATTACATCTACTTGGTATGCCCAAAAGAAGAAAAACAAAATTCTACATGTAGTAATAGAGTAGGATAGAGATTCACAAAATCAATCTTGAGACTTTAAGATTATATTTTGTATTGTTTAAACGAAAAATAAAAAAATCAATAGTTTTACCCAGGCCTAATAGTTAACTATGCTAATCCTACAGTTAGAGTTAAATGCCTCTCAGGGGCAAAAGAATCTGACATAAAGGCTAAATTGGATTTTTAGGAACTTTGTATCTTCATTCACTAAAACTAAAAGAAAATGTCTTACTGAAAGATAGTAGCATAAATACCATATTTGTTTCCTTTCTCACTTTAGGTGCATTACTAAAGTTCATAGCAGCACCATAAAGAAAAAAATATACAGTAACTGAAAGTAAGAACAATGGCAACCATAAGTTTAGGGTATGCAATTTGGTTTTGATATTAACTTGACCAGTTCTGTAATAACATGCACATACATACAAATAAATTGTTACATTATTAATGTATTAATTATGTATTGTATTCTACACATTTATTATTCTTTACTTATTTTTCATATTTATTTTGTAGTTTTTCAATCAACTTCTAATGCCTCCTACTCTATTCAAGACAAAGACGGACATACCATTCTGTGACTTGTCCACCAAAATTGCCACAACACATTTGGTTGCATTACAACACTCTACCAGGACCATCTTTGCATAAAAAAATATTCAAAGTTGTCGCCAAGTGTTCTACATGGTACTTTGCATTGTAACATATTGAAAAACGGACCAGAGCAAGTCACATGTACAGTTTTCCCTCAAACTTCAGAAATAAATGCAAGAATATTCACAAAACAAAACTACGAGCTCCTGACAAAAAATGACGAGGAGATCAAGCATTTGTGGTTAGTGTATTCTGTCAGTACAGATACAGTCTTCTGCTTCGAAGTTGACATGATCTCCAGGAAAGGTTATAGACTGAGACAGTCATTGAACAGAAACATCAAGACTTAAAGCAGTCTGAGGTCCAGCACTGAAAAGATGTCATTAGAAGAGTAATTGATATCATATGTCACCTAGCCAAGTGCAATCACATTTTCAGAGGGCATACAGATATCTTGCATGACTCCCAAAATGGCAATTTGTTCATCACACGTAGAACTGGTGGCACAATTTAATCCAGTGCTGAATAAACACATAGAGAGAATTCAGCACAAAGAAACAATGGTGCATTACATGCAGTGCCATGCAAAATGAAATAATTTCATTGGAGACAAAATCATTCAAGAGATATGTAGAAGTGCCATAATGGATTGCACTCCTGACATCATCCATTACTGACTGTTTTCTTGAGAAATGTGCATTGTGTACATTCTGTTGGTGTGCCTAGTACTGAGGATTTCTTTGGATTTGCTGATGATCAGGATACATCTGGAAAAGGCCAATGTGAAACCATTTTGGAGAATCTGCAAAAGTACAACTTAAACATTTTAGAGTGTTAAGGCTTATTTTATGATAACAGTAGCCACAAAAATGATGTTTGGGCAAGAATACTGCAGCTGAATAACAAGGCAAAGCCTCTCCAATGTAGCAGTCTGAATCTTAACATTGTTATAGCAGATACAAGCAAATTTTCTGTAATGTCCATCTCCCTCTTTGGTATTCTACAGATATTGTACAACTCATCCAGGTTGTCTGTGCAAGACTTGGCAATACTAAGGGAACACGTGAAGCAACTCACTGTGAAATCTTTATCACCAATAAGACGGAAAGCAAGATGGGAAGCAAAATTGGCATTGTGATACCCACCGCCATATATTCTGTAAGCATCATCTGTAGTGGAGAAGAAAGACTCACAGACAAGGTCAACAGCAAAAGCTTACATGATGACCTAATTACCTGCCATTTTGCGTTTTGTACTATAATCTGGTACAGTTTTTTGCATCAGATAAGCCATGTCAGCAAGATTTTGCAGTGTTCAAGTGTGTTTTTTGAAACATTTAAGCAAAAAACTCAGGTCATGAGAAAATGGGCTTGCGTCTTGTCAGGCTGATGCAAGAGAGATAGCAGTTCTGGAAAGTGAAATGAGGCCTCCAGAGAAAGAATGGTGGGAAAAGGCATGACTACTGTATTTCTGCATAAGGGCAAAAAGGAAAGACAATCAAGCCCAGAAGAGACCTTCAATAGGAAGTTCTTTTTTTTTTCATTGTTGGACACAGCCCTCAGAAGCTTGAATGACAGATTTTCAAAAATGGAAAATGTTTAGGTCTTGTATGAAAAAAGTTAAACTTGAAATTAAGTTCAAAAACCTGACATTAAAATTGCATGACATTGTCACAGAAGATTTAGCTTTGGAAATCCAGTCTTTTCCTGACCATGCATCTACCTGTCCCAGTGATATGCAGAACTAAGTATACACTGAACAGCTGGTAGATGTAGGTATTGCCCTGTGTCTCCTCCTGACTCTTCCTAACACTTTTGGCTTTGTTGAGAGAAGCTTTTAATTTTTAAAGCTAATTAAATCTTATTTGAGATCTACCATGTGCCAGAAGAGGCTTTCAGTCACAGCTTTAATTTCAGTAAAACATACAATTACAAAGTCTTTGGACCTGAAAGTTGTAGTGGCTGCATTTTTTTTTGCAGTTCTTTGCTGGAGTCTTGCATGATTAACCTTTATCCATGTTTCTGTTTTAGCAGTATTGCTTTCCCAGACTTAATACCGAAAAGAAACATGTATTATGTGCTGTGTTTAGAATATTTTACTTGAGCTTGATCGATAAATTACATTGGCAGTTTTAAACATGTGAGAAATTAACTCTTTTTTATTTCTATTTTGAACACCTATTTATTTTTTTAATATCGGAATGTGCAATTTGTGTTTATATTTTATTGCCTCACATGTATTTTACATTTTATTAACTTTTCTACTTATTCAGATTTTTAAATTTATTTTATTATTATTGTTTTTGTATTTCTTATACAAATGTATTTATTATGTTGTTTTATTTATATAGTTTGTTTTTCACAAAATTAAAATACATTTATTTTTAATTTATTACATTTCCCTGTTGAAAAAGAAAAATATTAAAATAACAGTAATAAATTGTACCATATCAGGACTCGGGTAAGGTGAGTTGCAGGGTCCCATGGAGTTTTTTTGCAGAGGGTCCCTAAAGGCTCACCTCTGACAGCATGCTGCCACTGAAGTGATTATATCATGCATAATGATGACACTAAATTATAAAGAAAACTTTAATGAATCAAGACTGTCATAATAGAAAGCTGACAAAATCAAACAGTATATATTACGTACACTTCTGGGATTATGACAGGAGTATCACAGACTATGTTAGAGTGAATGAGTAACACTGTACTCAAGATGGCTCCACTCCTCACTCTGGCTTTTTTACCTCCCAATGTTTGAACTCTTGCCAAGTACCTCCTGACTCCAAACTCAATAAACCAACATCGGGAAGTGGGTTTTGAGCCATGGCCAGTGATTACTTTTGGATTTTATGTAGAATAACTTGTGCCAGATGCCTTGAGTTCTCCTTGGTGTCCCAGGTACTCTTACACTTCTATGCCACATACACCACAGATTGTTGGGGTGGACTTTGAACCAATTGCCTTCCAGTACCAAGAAGAACCCACAAAAACAACAAAGAGGAGTTTCACAGTGGTCTCTGTCAACTTGAGGACTCCCAGAACATCAACGAGAGTTCCCCATCTTTTTACCTGAATTACTTTCAAGTTCAGAAAACCCCCATAAAACTGCTGTGACTTTCCATTGAGAACTCCATCTGATTGCCCAAGGTGTTCCTGCATTCCTGAATCTGTATCGATAATATAAGGGCCAGACAACCTGATTCATTAAATTTTTTTCCTCATTATTCTGAACCTTTTTTCAAGACAATTTTCCATTAAAGTTTTTTTAGAACTGAATCAATTTCTGATACTCATTTTTTCTGAGTAGTGAGAAAGGTGCTATATAAATATAAATAATTGTTATATTTTGTTTTGAAGTTGATTTATTCAGTTGTATAGTAGTCACATTTCTTGAGTACATTAGAGGATCAGCTCAGGTTGGATGGTTTGGAGACAAAGTCTGAGAGACAAGATTGCGTTGGCTTGGACATGTGCAGAGGAGAGATGATGGGTATATTGGGAAGAGGATGCTATGAATAGAGCTACCAGGCAACTTAAGAGAAGGTTTATGGATGAGGTGAAAGAGGACATGAAGGTGATGGGTGCTAACAGAGAAAGATGCAGAGGACAGGAAGATATGGAAAATGATGATTCACTGTGGCAACCCCTAACGGGACCAGCTGAAAGCAGAAAATGAAGATGAAGTACATATTAGTCACATTTCTTCTATTTTGTTTTTTAAAGAATGCCATCACATTATAGATCTTTGTATACATTTGTTAGGGTGGTTGCTACCAAGGGATGACCACAGGTTGCAGTCTTTGATGCAATCTGGTCGACAATATAATGGTCATTACCACATACTTCCTGGTCATTTGAGATTCCACTAAAGACTTTCTTGTGTGTGTTTCTTTGCTTAAAATGTTTTGCTTTAGATCATTTTGCTTTGTTTTCTCCACTAGTTTTGACTTTGTTATCTTGTTCAATTGATTTCCTGGTATCAATTTTGTCTTGTTTTTTGACTGCATTTCATCCTCTTGTTCTGAATTAAGTCCATACTGTCTCCTGATACTTGTGGCCAGTGGCTGTGCAGCCAACTATCATCCCCAAAATCAGCTTTTCTGGGGTCCACTATTAATGTATTGTTCCAGCATCTAGAGCAGGAAAAATTAACATTGCCATCCCATCAGAAAAGCCTTACCAGCTGTTGTGATAGTTCTGTTCAAGCCAACCTTAACAGGAGTTTTAGTATTTGTTTTTATTAATTTTGTTTGCAGGTATTAAAAAATACAATGTGCTTCAAGCAGTCCTGTTTAATATATCTGGAGACAACCATGAGTGAATTATGCTTAAAAATGAGTGGGAACAGTTAGATTGCTCACTGAGTAGCATGTTTCTAAACCAATCCAACACCACATGAAGATGGTGCTCAAACTAGGGTGATTTCGAACTGAAAGATCAGAGGTGCTGTCATTAGGATAGTAGGACAAAGAGTAAGCTTCTGATTGTGTTGTACTACATATGTGTGTGTGTGTGTGTCTGTCTGTCTATCTCCTCTGCAATTAAAAAGTACAAATTAATCATTAAGCTACAGGTGCCTTGTGATGTTAAGCTCCTGAATATCTAACAACAGTTTTATCTTTTTATTTCATTTCAGAGTCAAGTCTTTTACTCAGTTTTTTTTTGCTCTCTCTATCTGAACCCTCACAGTTTAGTTTAGTGTATGGACTGAAGGAATTAGAGGTGTTTTAAGAAGAAGCCCTGTAGGTGTAGCCTTTGCAGTGCTGGATATGGCCATTATTCACTGCAGATTTTTTAACACTAGAATTACCAAAGCCTACGAAAAAAACTTGTAAACCATGCCCACCTTAAATTCCTTCACACCCCTCTGTCAGCGTCTTTTGTCTTGTAAATGTGTCGATCAACGCAAGCAGCAAGCAGCCTGCTATACCATCCCCGCCACTGCCGGGCAAGAAGTTCTCCCAGTTCAAGCCTTAATTATCTTGGAGTGAAGTGCTGGAGTTTTAGAGGGTAAAAAATATATTGTTAAGACCATTCCAAAGCTTTTTTTTTAGTTGTGGATCAGGCAGTACAAATTCATACTTTTTTGTTTGGGAAAATTTTATTCTGTGTAGCATCATTTTCATTCCCTGTAAAGTGACCTAAATTAAATTATGGAACAAGATGATCCGCTGTGGCAACCCCTAACGGGAGCAGCCGAAAGAAAAAGAAATTTACCTAAATTCTTGTTTTTAGATGGATTAATTTCCTCTTTATTTGGTAATTTGTTTTTCTATTTCATTACACATGTACTGTAGATATACTTTTTATTAGTATAGTACATATCTGTTTATTATTTTATGGAGCTTAACATACAGTTCCTGTGTTAGTTTTGACTAAACACAAATCCTTTATTTACTTTTACTATTTACAAGACAGCTCTTCAGTAATTCATGCTGTAGAATTTCAGGTTTATTTCCATTAAAGGGCATAAGAAAAAGAGCCAAAAAGACTGTGAAAACTCAGCTGTTGTGAGCTCTGGTGGTTAGAAATTATTCATTTTAAGTTTTTTTTGTTCATTCATACTACTTTGCTTCTTTATTGCTTCATTAGAAAGTTAATTGAAGAAGCCCTCTCAAAATGTCGTTGTGTTAAATATGACTTACAAAGACCCAAAGGGTAAAGATACAATTTGCAGGGCTTCTGATTTATTCCACAGGGCCTTGTATAAATGCTACATGATTCATTTACTGTATGATATAAATGATCCCAATTTGCATAATAGGCAGGCTGTTGGTATAATACTTAATTATACGTTACACAGGCCAGCTGAAGAAATAAATATCTGCTATTGAAAAAGGCTTTGTGTTTTAAGGGACATGCTACGTATATAATGATCTTATTCAGAAAGAAAATGATGTAGGTGGATTCACTGTAGTGTACTCTATAAGGAAAATTAATTTTATATTAAAGACAGGAGGAGAAATTAAACATATCATCCTGTAATAAAAATTCTAATCATGCTGTATTTCTTCCAATAAGATGGATTTTATTCAAATTTCTTATAATACACATTCAGTTTTAAAGTATAATGAATCTCTGTTTTTGCAGTATGTGAGAAGATACACTTCATTGATACGCTCCACATCAATTTCTGCTTAATGAAAGGGCAACATGTGAAAAAAAGAATAAAATAAAAAAAAATCAATTTAACATTTTCTATTTTCTGTTCCTTGTACACTTTGCAATTCTTTGCTGGAGTCTTGCATGAATAACCTTTATCCATAGAACCTTTCATTCATTATTTAATTTGTGTCCTTCAGAGATATTATACAGTTAAATGACATTCATAATAAATGATGCATACAGTAGAGTTCAAATGGTACTCTATTTTCAGGCTTTGTTAGACATTAGGCAGAGTTAGCTGAACACTTGAAAGAACACTAATTATGAATAAAAGGTTTACCAAAATGTTAGTGTTCCTAACCATTGATTACTTAACAAGTTGTAAATGTTTCTGTTTTAGCTGTATTGCTTTCCCAGGTTTACTTCAAAAAGAAACATGTGTTATGTGCTGTATTTAGAATATTCTACTTGAGTGTTATGGGAAAATTACATTAGCAATTTTAAACATTAGAAATAAGTTATTTTTAAGTGTTATTTTCAAATTTTCTTTGTGCTTGAAAAAATATCACTTTTCAAATAGCTGAGATAAGTTAGGAGACAGAAACAAACCTAAGTTACTGTAAACTTTAAATAACTTCTCATAGGTACTCCATGTACTTTAAAAACATAAGTTCTACAAATGTAATACCAGAGCTGAAAACAAACCTACAAGATTACCAGTGAAGTCCTGCAATATGAGTATTTTATTGTAATTTATAGAATTGTTTGAACATAAACGTAGGTGTTTTTTCTACTGTAAGGAGCATTTTCTGTGTGTTTTTCTGAGCATTCTCCTGTGTAACTTAAACTTGGGCCCATCATTTAGAAATGATCAGATCATGATGTTTAACTTTTTTTTGTTACTAACTGAAGTATTTATATGCAAGAAATTTCAATGTTTTCCCATAGACTTTTAATCTATCTAGATATTTTGATCAAACTAGATATCTATCAAGACTATTCTAGGCTCATTCATTACAATGTGGTTTGGATCAGCAAATAAACAGGAAGATGGCTATAACGAATATTCAGGTCTGCCAAAAAGATCACTGACACCTGTCTTCCCACCTTACAGGACCTGCACTATTCCAGATTTATGAAGCGAGCAGGGAAAATCATCACTGACCCCTTACATCCAGACCATAACCTCTTTGAAATTCTCCCGTCTACCAGGTGTTATAGACTGAACTATACAGAAATAAGCAGACGTAAGGACAATTTCTTTCCATCGGGCTGACAAACCATTAATTCGATTGACTTTGCCTGTCTGTACATCCACCCACTCACCCCAGTATTTTGATTTATTTTTATATATACGCTTAATCATTATTTACTGTGGTATTTCTTTCACTACCTATGTTTACAATCTTTGTTTTGAATTTATGTCAGGTATTTACTTATCAATTGTGTGTGTGTGTGTCCTTGTATGTGAGAACACTTGGCCAATAAATGTGATTTTGATGTTTTGCTACTGTTCTATCTTTACAAAATACAGGGTATTTTTTCTTTGTGTTGACTGATGTAAGGTATGACTTTTACAGTTCAGCTATGTTATGCCATGCTATTTTACATTGTAAGTTATGCTTATCCTAGCCTTCATAAGCTACAGCTCTCCCATATTTTTTCAGTCTCATCATAGTGAACTAAGGTGCAAAATATTAGAGGAGGTGGGGAAGAGCCTCGGCCTCCCAGCCTTCTCTTTAGGATGTCGGTGATTCCCGGGCCAGTCGCCTGTATAGTAATTCAAAAGGGGAGAAGCCCGTAGAGGCCTGGGGTACTTCCCGGTAGGCAAAAGAGCGGCGGGAGGAGCTGGTCCCAGGTTCCTGCCCGCTCAGCGCTGACTACCTTGGCATGGAGCATCTGCTTAAGCTGCCTGATTAAATCGGGCCAACCAACCCGCCAGTTTGCGGGTGATAGACTGACGCTTTCAGGTGCTTTATCTGCAGTAATTTCTGGCCACCTCCTTGAACGTGATCCAGCGAAGGGCGTACTCCTGGTCCGTGAGGGACTCCTTGGGTATGCCCACGCTGCGTGAAAACAAGTTAACCAGTTCCCTCATGCATGCTTTTTAGTATTAGCGGAGCGCAGGGGAACCGCCTCTGGGTACCGGGTGGCATAGTCCACCATGACCAGGATATACTTGTGGCCACGGGTTGAGGGCTCCAGGGGTCCCACCAAATCGACCCCTATCCTTTCAAAGGGGATGTCCACGAGGGGAATAGGGACTAGAGGAGCACGGTCCCTCCTAGGAATCTGGCGGGGCTGGCACTCAGGACAGGATTGACAGAACCGCCGGACCTCCTCACTGATCCCAGGCCAGTAAAAGCGGAGCTTAATTCTCCAGTGTTTTTCGCCCCGAGGTGGGCCTAGGAGGTGAGCATGCGCCAACTCGCATATCTCCGCCCGGAAGATGCAGCGGGATTAGCAACAACTTCCGCACCTCGCCCTCATGGGTAGCCACTCGGTACAACAGATCATTTTCCAGGACAAAGAAGGGTTCCCGCGGTGTGGATCCGTCCGCTGTCGAGCTGTTAGGCAGAACAATCGCGTTCCGGGCAAAGCGCAGGGAGTCATCATTCCACTGCTCCCTCTTAAAGGAGGCCAGGCGTGGACCGAAATTGATGGTCCAGGGCGCGAGGGTCTTGGGGCCTGGGCCGGGAAGTTCCTGGCTAGTCCCTTCTCCGCGGAATCTTCCGGTCAGGGTCCGTAGCCACGCGGAAAGATCCCCCGAGACACCAGCGACCATAGGGGCTGCCCTTGTGCTACCGGCGTGGAGGCCGCGGGAGGTTGCCTTTTCCCCTCATGACAAGATCCAACGAGGCCCGGGAGCGTGCGGCTTACCGCTGATTTTTTCGACCAGTCTTGTCCCAGAATCACTGGGAAGGGGGGGTCAGGTAACACAGCGACCGCCATTTGGATTGGTTCCCCCTTCCAGGTAAGATAGCAGTGGCGGAGCGATATGACCTAGTCCCCCATGTACACAGGTAACCAACAAATGTTGCTTTAACCACTGTTGCGGTAAGGACAAGCGGCGAGCAACAATGGTAATGTTGCTGCCGGAATCAAACAAAGCCACCACGGCGTGCCCATTTAGCAACACCACTCCCGTATTCGGACTCGCCAAGGGATGCGGCGGGGTACAATACCTCTCCGTCGATGTCCAGCTGCAGTCCATAGGCTCCGGGGCGATGTGATGGGGGCAGTTTGGCAGCAGGTGGCCGGGCTCGCCACACTTGAAACAGCGCGCGGACCGGCCTCTCTTTGGCTCTGGCTGGCGCTTCTGCAGCAGCGTCGAGGGCTTCGGGGTGGCCGCCCGTCCCTGCCGGTTCCCGCGAGCAGGCTTTTCTGACCCCAAGTGGGAGGACCGCCAACTGGCGCTCCAGGGCGTCGAGGAGGCCCGACATGTTGTGATAAGCGTGCCCCCGGACCTGCTGGGCGAGGGAACTGGGCATTGCGTTGACCAGGCCTTCACAGGCCACCCGCTCGACGCGACTTTCCGCCCGTCGGGGCTCTCTGGCCGTAGCCAGCGGCCCATCTTGCCCCAGAACTTCGAGCGCCTGGGCGGCGGGGCACCGGGTCAAAGACCCAGTTCCGCCATTCGGCCGCCTGCTGGCCCGGGCTAATGCCGTAGCGGGCCAATATTTCGGGCTTGAGGAGGGCGTAATTAGCGGCCTCCTCCTCAGGAGGTCATAATAGGCCCTGGCAGCGCGATCCCTTTAGGTATGGCGCCAAGATGGGCGCCCACTTTCGGACGCTGCCACTCGTTCGGGTGGCGTCCTCTCAAACATGCCCAGGTAGGCATCGCACATCCTCGAAGGCCCCCCGGCACCATAGGAGGAGGCGGCTGCCTGGCGGGTCTGGTCTCGCCCGTTGGGCTTCCACTAACCTGGCCTTCGTGGCCTCCAGCTCCCGGTTGGTAGCGGCTTTCGCTTGCTGCAGGGCCTGGAGCTGGGCGTTCATTCCCTGCAGCACGGTGTTCAGGTCCTGTCCCTCCGTCATTCCGGGATCTCTGAATCCTGCCGACTACGCCACTTGTAAAAGACCGAGAGAGACAGTAGCAAGGGTTGGGGTTTTCCGGCCCCGTATATTGTACAGAAAAATAAACAGGTCAAAATCATAAACTAAAGAGTTCATAATGCGCCACCGACTCCTGGCGTCGCGGCCATTTTATTGGGGAGGAGCGGAAGTGGAGGAATGTCGGGAAGGACGCAAGGGAGGATGGGAAGGATGGCGTCAGGGCAAGATGGCGGAGGAAGGCGGAAGTATCGCACTGCGGTCATCCATGCCTATGGTGCAGGGCGGTCTTTTTGCCTATGAGGAAGCAGAGGGAGAAAGTTAATACCCCACCATTCCCTGGCGCAGTGGTTTCCCAGGTGCTGTCGAATCAATCAGCATGACCTCCTACTCGCTGCGTCGTGACAATATATATATACACACATTTTCGACAGCTACACTGCCACCAAAATTACAAAGATTTATGTTAACTATATTTAAACAGAATTTAATAAATCCTGTAATTTTCCTTTTAAACCTTTTAAGCCAAAAATTAATCTTACATCTTGTATGTTACCTCAGACTCAAACTTGCGAATGATACCATAATTTACATCTCTAAGACATCCGTTTTAGTATTATCTGCATAGTAATTTAGGAATCACTCTCTACTAATACAACTAATTTGTGAACTGGTCGTTCTAGAAAGGATAGTTGCATCTGACGTTCACCTTGCTTTCCTAAATCCCTTTGTCCTATTTGAATTTTAACCTTTCGTACTAAGCCATCATCGTCTTCACTTGTTTCTATGACTCTGGCAAGTTTCCACTCATTTCTGGGAATATTGTCCTCCTTGACAATTACTACATCCCCAACTCGTACATTTCTTTTGGGTGTATGCCACTGTTGTCTAAGGCTTAGGTTGGTCAGGTATTCCCTATAGCCATCTGCTCCAGAACTGTTCTGACAAGTATTGCACTTTACGCCACCTTTTCTTGGCATACAAATCTTCTCTGACAAACCTGCCTGGAGGTGGAAGAGGCACAGAGGTCTTCATTGTGAGCAAATGATTGGGTGTTAAAGGCTCAACACTTTTAGGATCATTAATTGTATTCATAGTGAGTGGGCAATTATTCACAATCGACATGGCTTCATAGAAAAATGTCCTCAGTGAAGAGTCATCTAGTCTTCCTGCAGCTTGTGTCAGGACAGAGCTCATTACACTTCTAACTGTTCGTATTTGGCGTTCCCAAACTCCTCCCATGTGACTTCCCTCGGGAACATTCATTAGAAAGTCACACTGGTTTCTTGAAAGATAAGCTGTGATTCTTTCCTTGTCTAACTCCAACAGAGCTTTCCCTAGCTCATTCCTTGCTCCAAGGAAATTCGTACCTTGGTCTGATCGAATCTGCCTCACTGTTCCTCTAATTGCTATAAAGCATCTCAAAGCATTTAAAAACGCATCGGTTGTGAGATCTTCTACCATTTCTATGTGAATGGCTCTAGAGCTTAAGCATGTGAACAACAGACCATATCTCTTGAATTTCTTACGCCCTTGCCTTGTATAGAAGGGTCCAAAACAGTCAATTCCTACATATGAGAATGGAGAGAAGGTTCGACACGATCAGCAGGCAGGTCTGCCATGCGTTGCCCTTCATTCTGTCTTTGTGTCTTTCTGCAAGTGACACAATATTTAATGTGCTTGGCCACTACCTTACTGGCACCGATTATCCAATATCCACTTGCTCTAAGTTCATTTAGTGTTTGTCCTCTGCCTTGGTGCTGAGTTTTCTTGTGGCAGTGATCAAGTATTAAATGCGTAATAATACCATTCTTAGGAAGAATTACTGGATGTTTCAAGTCAAATGATGTGGAAGATTTTCTCAATCGACCTCCAACCCTGAGCAGTCCATTTTCAAGGAATGGGTCAAGTTGGAACATCTTGTGAGTTTTTGATAACTTAGCAGATTTTAGACTGAAACACTTCAACTCCTCTTCAAAGGCTTCCCTTTGTGCTGCCTTTATGAGTACAAAGGCGGCTATTCTTCGTTCTTCTACACTAATGGGTCCCGTTTGGTTTTTATTTGCCAGCCTTAGAATTCTAGCAACAACATTAAGAGCTGCATTCCAATCTGAGAATCTTGAGAACCTTTCAAGAAAACTTTCTCTTTCAGAAACATCAGACTTCAAGACCCTTACCTCTGGGTCACCTATAAGTAACTCTGGGGATCCTAGGCTTGTTACAATCTCCGCTCCCATAAAATTTAGGTCCTGTGAACCAATGCGAAAAGCAATCAAGTCTGCCACCTTAACACCCCTAGAGGCTTGATCTGCTGGATTTTGACTTGTTTCAACATAGAACCATTGACTTGGATCTGTTTTGTCTCTTATTTTCTGAACACGATTAGCTACAAAAACATGGAAGCGCCGAGCTTCATTTTTGATATACCCAAGCACTACCTGCGAATCTGTCCAGAAGAATTCCTGATCTATCTTCAATTCTAGCTCCTCTCTAAGGATGCTACTCACTGCAGCAGAAAATGTTAATATCAACAATTAAGAATACGACTATATTTCCAAATTTAAAGATGCCTAACCTGACCTCCCAACAGCGTTAAGACTTATTGTAAACCGAATAGTCCAAAGATGTTAGAACGATTCCCTTTTTGTTGCAGCACTTCACTTCAAAACCGTCTTCTTATTGCGTGCCAAACTGCTTCGTGTTGAATTGGGTGCTGAAGCTCCTGACGTCGCGTGCAACGAATGCTGGGATTTGTAGGCAGATCCTCCCGAGGAACGTGGTAATGGAGTATCGAGACACGTGCCCTTCCAACCTTCACTGAAACGCTAGCGAAACTCTTTGCTGACTCACTCCAATAAACAGCAACGTTTTTCACTGTAGCTGCTCCTGAATGTTTTCTCCTGGTACAGATGAGACCACGCTCCGACTGATGTTTAAAGAGTATTTATTTGCTCTCTCTCTCTTTCTCCGCTCTCAAACACCGTGAAAAACTAAAATACAATAAAACTAGTAAATTAAACAATTAATGAATTGCGCAGGTGTCAGGATAACAAATTAAACATACCGTGTGCGCCTTCTGACCAGAAATTCAGGAATCTCTGTTACAGTCTCTCTGCTTCTTCTCTTCTTACTATCTTATTAAAACTAAACAGCTCAGCGTTCATTAAGCATGTCACTATGTGCATTTCCGCTCCACCTCTGACCTTATCATGTGACTACTGCGCTCTTCCGTTCAGACCAACTTGCAAACTTATATACAAATACACTGATTACAACATAAATAAAATTACAATTAGAAAAGCAAATATTATCAACAATACGATTGCACAATTATTATTATATACAACATAATTTACAAAATATATTTTACAAATTTAAACATCAAATCTACATATACATATATATATATATACACACATTTTGCGACAGCTACAAGATCCTTTGCCATGATATCTGCATGTTGTCAGAAATTCAATAATCAGAGTCCTTCTTCTTTCTATTTCTTGGTACATTAGGAATTGTATGCAACTTAACACCAGCAAAGGAACTTGTTACTGACTTTCGTCACACCAAACAGCCTCTATGTCCAGTCATTATGCAGGGAGTGGATTTAGAGGTGGCCCACTTCTACAAGTACTTCGGTGTCAACATTAATGACAGGTTGGACTGTCTCAGAACACAAAGGAACTATATAAAAATAGGGTAGAGCAGGCTCTTTTTTATTAGGAAACAACATTCCTTCAATGGGCATAGTGACATCCTTCTCATCTTCTACAACTCTGTAATTGCCAGTGGGAATTTCTAAACTGTGGTGTGCTGGGCTGGTAATGTCACCTCAAGAGAGGCCTACTGACCCTAATTAAAAATACAGGGTCAGTTATAGGATGCATTCTGGACTCTGGAAGGAGAGAATTAAAACAAAACTGAGTGCCATTATGAACAATGCTGTACATCCTCTCTCTGAAACACTGAGTTCTTTCAGCCAACAAATTATTCAGCAGAATTGTGTCAAGAAGCAGTACTGGGTCTTTTTCTCATTTTTTAGACATTCTAGTCTGTGTGTATATATATATATATATATATATATATATATATATATATATATATATATATATATATATATATATATATATATATATATATATATATATATATATATACAGTTGATTCCTGTTAATTGGACCACATTGGGATGCGATCATTTTGGTCCTAATAACCGGCTGGTCCGATTACACGAACATGTCCTATACATGTGCAACCAAGACGGGATGTGCTATAAGTAACATATTAAAATGTCTTTATGACTTTTATTGTGCTGTACATGCGTATGGCGAACGTACAAACAAGAACTACGTACATGTACATGTACGGTTGCTTACAACTTTGTTTATTGAAAAAGAAATCTACAGATTCTTCGAAACGATCTACATGACACTCAGCATGCGAAGCACAATAAAAAAGGTTACATTACCAAATTCCAGTCAATGTTTGAAGAACTTGTCTAGTGTGATATGACACATTCTGTTTACGTCGGCGGTTCGTTTTAGGAAAGAAAGGGCAGGCATGTTCACCCCCACTGGTTTGCACTTGGTGGTCCAATTAAACGGAATTGACTGTATATATATTGTGAAGCCCTGGGCACATACAGCAATGCTAACCCTGACACAGACAGGCAGAACACAGGTTAAGCACACATGATCTGGTTTATTTACAGTTCAGTATACAGTGCACAGATCACCAACACAGCATGACACAGTCCCTCCGCCTCCACTCCTCCTCAGGCTTTGTCCTCTTCCTCCCGACTCTGGCCATTGAGTGGTAGTGACTGGCTTCCTTTATAGGGCACCCAGAAGGACTCCAGGTGCCCAATGAGGTTCTTCTGGTCACACTTTCGCCACACCTGGAAGGGCACTGAAAATTCCCATGCACCCCCTGGCGGTCCCATGCTCAAGATCCATGGCCCTGCTGGAAACCAAGGGGGCTGCCCTCTGTTGGTCCGGGGGAGAAACTTTCCTGGAAATACTCTCTCCCCCTATGTCCTTCTATGCTCAGGGCATCCTGGCCAGGCAATTTATTTAATAATTAAATGAGCTTTTGTAAAAAGCCAAATTTCCTACTGGGGCATATAAAATTCTATCTATCTATCTATCTATCTATCTATCTATCTATCTATCTATCTATCTATCTATCTATCTATCTATCTATCTATCTATCTATCTATCTATCTATCTATCTATCCCCTGAGGAAAAATCGGTGAAAACTATTTTGGTACAACTACTCTAGGTTTCTTAATAGTTGGTTCAGAGATCACCCTATGGAAGGAAACTAAACCATTTTGTGAGGGAGCACTAATAATACTAATAATGCCTCAGAACAAAATATATTCCTTACACCATACATGCTTCTGATTTCAAAATTGCATACTCCTAAAATATTTGCACATTATAAATTAAATACTCCAGAAGGAACAAAAAGATGGAGTAAGGACAATCTGATTTATTGAAGAAAACACTGGTGTTGTCACAAGCCATTATTTTCCCTCTTAATATCCTTCTTTGCCTTTTTTGCACTAAACAACAGGTGGCACAAGCTTTTTTCATTCTTCAGAGTACATACTGTATATGTAGAAATAAGAACAGTAACCGACCTAATGTTAACATCTTTTTGTTTTTTTTTTATCTGCTGTGCTTGTACCTCTCAAAAATTTTCATCTTACAGTCTTTGCTGCTGTAGCACTCACTCTTGTTTCTAAATTGTCTTCATCATTTTGTAGTTTTCAATATTTAAAATTAAACGCACATAAACGCTAAATGAACCAAACTGGTGTATTCAATGTTTTCTTTTTTCTGTCTGCACACTATTTTATATGACATGTTACCATTTTATTGATGTTTCTATTATTACTCCTTATGTTCTTACTGCTGTGGTATGATTTTGGTATCATTAGTACTATTACAGACTCTAATTTTGATATAAGGACAGTAAACTATAGTCCAGACATGAATCTGATGAGCACAGTGCACTTTGTAGTGCCACAATTCTTCCATTTGTACCAAAGTCTTGTGATTTCACCCATTAAGTCCCATTAGTTGCATGTTTTAAACATCAAACTTAAATATATATTTTTGATGTCTTACCTGTAGCACAACAGCACTAATTTGTGCAGTGTCACTGGCATATTTTTAAACAGGTAAAACTGTAAATATTTATAGTCTGCAGCACTTTGCACTCATTTCTTTCTTCATCAGCTTAGCAGTGCAAAGAAACTGCCACAGGGTGTCTGACGCCTCTTAAAAGAGGACAGATGCAGCTCTCGATCCTTGTGGTATTTTTTTTCCTCAGAATCATTATAGATAAGCAGTTTAATAACTGCATAAAGGCAGATGAATTTGTGAGCTGAAACCTGTTTGATAAAAATACTTTTTTCAATCCATCTGTGGCATCTTTTTGTCATTTTTGAAGGTACCGTGTGTGAGTTTAATTGCAATTTAACATATTTTTAAATTACCTTCACTGTTGAGTCACCAGTTTTGTAGCTCTTTCACAAATTTAATATATAATTTGATTGGGAAAATGAAGCTTAAAAGAAAGACTTGCTTGGGCCAGAGTAATCACAAAGACTTGATGATTTAAGAGCATTTACAACAATGGCAGAGTGAAAACACCAAATATAATTCTATAAATGCTTCAATCCATTCCTTCACTAATAGTGTGAGTGCTGGTATGTTTGTCAGTGGGCCCTGCAATGAGATGGCTCCCCATCCTGGGCTGTTTCCTGCATCTCGCTCTCACACATATGGCCACGTAACCCAGCCTACATGTCCTTGGGATGTGGCAGTAAAAAAAAAGAAGACATAGGGAGACATGGGTAGAACGTACAAATTCTACACACATATCTCCAGACAGAATTCTATCTCAGGATAATGGATCCATTAGGCAAAAGCGTTAAACATTTTGCAAAGGTGTTTTTACCATTTAAAAATATCATCAAAAACCTATGCAGTTATCACTGCAATTCTCCATTAAAATTGCCCAGACCATGGGACATCTGTTACATAGTTGTAGTTACATACCCTGATGTTATTATTACATTTTGAAAGTACAGATACAATGTAACTATATAAGTACACTCGTTTTCTTGGATCAGTGATAAATAGTTACATTGTAATTATGTAAGCTGTGGAATAACAATGACAACTGAGTAATTAATAGCGTTACTTTGTATTACACATTAAGTACGGAGTAATAACTCGTAGTTACACTGTACTTATACAGGTAATTACATAGTAGTTACAGTGTAATTATGGACACAATGTAAAGTGTTACCGAAAACATATACACCTTAAGTATCAACCAGTCTTATTGACTATTTCTTTATTTTTCTTTTTATTTTAACTGTGTTGTTTCAGGTGACTGATGTACTATGAAAAAGCCTGGAAGTTGTTTCTCATATTGTGTTATCATCAGTGCTATTTTAATATAATAAAACATGAACAGTATCAAATTGAAAAAAGACAAGGTGTGCAGCAAATATAATACAAGGCACATCTTAAAACATAGATGTAAGTACTTCCAAAGTTTACATCAAGAAGAGGCATACAGAAGTGACACAGTTGTGTGTTTAACATCTACTTAAGTCAAAAAGTATCAGACATTTAACCTTCTTTTCTGGTTGTAACTTAATTGTTGTATAGTTTAACCCAAATCTAAAGTTGCACATTATGATCTGTTATATAAAATGGCAAACTGAGCAAAAGCAATTTTTGTATAAAATGGAAGTCTGTGCAAAGTTTTAACATTTGTGCGTTTCTTGTAAATAAAACTTCTAAGAATAAAAATGCTAAAAAAAAGTCCTGTAATTTCTCCAAAAGAAAAGAAAACAACTCAGTTTCAAGACGATGAAAAGGAATATTAATAAAGTCCAGTCTAGCACCACAGAAGTGCAGAAATAGCTCACAAATTGGGCCCATGCCTGGTGTGGTAATCCCACATGTATAATTCAGACAGTTCTCCAAGGCCACACAAAAGCTGCAGGGCTTGAAGTATGCAAAGCAGGGCTGCCAGGGTAGAATGTTTGTTGCTGGATTTGCTGACTACTAAAGGCAGCTGAATTTTTAAAGGTGCACACCAGAATAACATATTTAGGTTAATTGAATGGAAGTTTAGACAACATTTGAAATGATGGTCACATCATATATAGTATTACTGACTATATTGGATAGATTTTGCAGTTTTGAAAGGCACTGCTCAATAACCCGCAAGATGTTTATAGAAATACAGGGTAAGGGACAGAAGAAAAAAATAAATCAAAAGATACAACAAACTTTAAAGAGGGCAATGGAGTGTGAGAAAACATCTAGAAAACATCATAATGTGTATACAGTGTAAGTCCCAAGATTGGTAGGCAGATGAAAGAAAATAATTATATAATTTCCCTTATTGCACTGTTGTACACTATGTGCGATCTGACACCAAAAATATACACAATGAGAAATGTGTGCACTCCACTGCAACACAATAGTCTTATAATATGAGGGGGAGTGAATGTAGCTGAAAACTAGGAGATTCAAGCTGTGTTTTAACTCTACATTTATACGCAATTGATGCGGATCGTAAAGTGGAAAAAATGAAAACATTATTTTTACATGTTGTCGAGGATGAAAATTTATAATGATTTTGCCTTTAAAGATGGGGACGAATTAAAACTGAAACCAATTATGGACAAGTTTGAGGCATACTGCATACCTAAAAGAAATATGATCTAAGAAAGACATTGATCTTTTATGTGCACACAGAAAGCCGGAGAAACAACTGATCAATTTTTTGGCGGAGCTGAGAAACTGCAGCATAATGTGCAAATTTGGTGTGATTACAGACTTTTTGATCAAAGACAGAATTGTATGTGGAATACCTGATAATGTCCTAACAGAGAGACTGCTTAGAGAACAAAAGCTAGATTTAGACAAAGCTTTAGTGCTATGCAGGGCTGCTGAAATAGTCACTAGCCAGAGGACTGAAAAGTGAAAACTGCACATAGATGTTTTTCAAAAAGCACGATAAACAAAAGGCATCTGAAGAGTAGAAAGCAACACAACCTGACAGTTCCAGAAACAAGGCAGACAGAAAATATTGCTCAATGTGTAATCGCTCAGGAGCACTGCATACACCAAAAAAGTGCCCAGTCTATGGTAAGACCTGCAATAACTGTTTGCAAGAAAAATGAATGTTGTGAAAGAAACTGATACAGAAGAATTCTTTATAAATGCATTGTCTGAAAAAGGACATAGTGGAAAAGATTGGGTTATTTCTTTGCAGTTAAGTAGTATATATATATATTTTTAAACTTGACACTGGAGCACAAGTAAATGTTATTTCAAATAATGTATTTTATACTTTGAGGCCAAGACCAAAACAGTATAATACACATGTAAAAGTAACAGATTATGCATGCACTTATATCGCTGTAAAAAAAAAAATGTCTGGCAAAGGTGACGTATAAGGGCACAGTGCACGTGTTAACTTTTATGGTGGTGCCAAAAGATGTTCAAGCAATATTGGGTTTAACTGCTTGTAAGAGACTAAATCTAGTAAAGAGAGTTTTAGTCCTTGAAAGTGAAAACTCTGACTGTGATCAACGGATAGAAGAATAGATTGATTTGTGTAAAGCACTAGGATGTCTCCCAGGAGAACACATTATAAAAATTGACAGAAATATGCCACCCGTCATCCATCCACGCAGAAAAGATAATTTTTTTGTGAGAAAACCTTTAAAAGCTGAGCTTGACAGAATGAAACACCTAGGAGTAATGGAGAAAGTAGATATTCCAACTGAATGGGTTAATTCTTTAGTAATTGTAGACAAGAAAAATGAAAATCTAAGAATTTGTCTGGATCCAAGAGATTGAATGCAGTAATTAAGAGAGAGCATTTTAAATTCCCTACATGTGAAGAAATAATGTCTCAGTTGGCAAATGCCATGTATTTTAGTAAACTGGATGCATCCTCAGGATTTTGGCAGCTAAAATTGGATGATGCCAGTGCAAATCAGTGTACTTTTAATACCCCTTTTGCCAGATACCAGTTTTTGAGACTTCATTTTGGGATTTCTTCTGCACCAGAGTTATACCATAAAACTATACATTTGATATATGAGCACACTGAAGATGTTGATATTTCCATGTGCGATATAATTATATGTGGAGCTACCAAAGATGAACATGATAAGAATTTCAGAAAGGTTTTTGAAGCTACACATAAAGCCAATTTAAAGCTGAATAAAAGCAAATGTAAAACAAGGGTGAACTGAAATCTCCAGGTGATGCAATCAGCATAAGGGTGTCCATCCTGATCCAATGAAAGTGTCAGCTATTGAAAATATGCAAATACCACAATGTAAAAAAGATGTTCAAAGGTTTATGGGAATGATTAATCAAATCGGAAAAATCATACCTAACCTCTATGAAGAAGTAGCTCAATAAAAAGGCTAACTGAAAAGAAAAATGAGTGGGAATGGAATCACGGGCAAGACATGGCATGGCAATATTTAAAGAAAGTACTTACGAAAGAACCATTATTGAAATTTTATGATCCGGTAAGACCTATCCAAGTTTCAGCTGATGCATCTCAAGCAGATCTGAGAGCTGTTTTACTTCAGAAACATGATGATAACTGGCAACCAGTGACATGTGCATCTCACTCTACGACAGCTGCAGAAGCCAGTGTGGCAGAAGGCTTGGGGGCAGATCCAGCCGGGACACCTGGAAGGACCGGGAGGAGGTTTATACGTCCCCCAGGCCACAAGGGGGCAACTACCCTGGATAAGGATGGGAGCACGGGGACTGAGCCAGGAGGCTCAAACCCGTTAGGGCCCATGGCCGCCGCCAGGGAGCCCGGGAAACCTGCACTTCCGCCACTTCTGGGCAGGTGGAATAAGAACCTTCGAGGGAGTACTTCTGGGTGCTCGTGCGGAACTTCCGCCACACCAGGAAGTGCCACCGGAAGGTCATCAACGAGCACCTGGAGCACATCCAGGTTGATATAAAAGGGGCTGCCTTTCTACAGTCGGGGAGCGATAGTCAGGAGCTGGAGGTGGACGACGCTCCAGCGATGGGAGGAATAAAGGCGGCCCACAGACAGTTGAAGGCCCGAGTAAGGGAGATTGGTGTGGGAAGCACTGTGTGTGTGCGGAACTTGTATTTTGGGAACTGTCACTGTCCGTTTGGTTGTGTCGGGGCTGAACCTCTCACACTAGATATGCTCAAAGTGAAAAAGAGCTGCTCAACAATGTGTTTGTAAAACCCCTCAATGAATGTCCATTACGAATTTAAAGCCTGATGATCAAACTCCAGCATTATGTACTTCTTCTTCTTTCGGCTGCTCCCATTAATCCAGCCACAGGGATGCAAAAACCAGTGTTTTTTTTCGTACCGGTCTCAAGCCTGGATAAATGGGGATGTCAGGAAGGGCATCTTATGTAAAATTTTGCTAGATCAACATCTGGACAATACAGATTTCCATACTGGATCGGTTGAGGCCCGCGTTAACACTGGCCACCACCAGTACTTTTAGCATTATGCACTAAATGTTGCATATACAGTAATCCCTCCTCGATCGCGGGGGTTGCGTTCCAGACCCCCCCGCGATAGGTGAAAATCCGCGAAGTAGAAACCATATGTTTCTATGGTTATTTTTATATATTTTAAGCCCTTATAAAAACTCTCCCACACTGTTTATAAATATTCCCCGCAGAGTTATACAGCATAATCCCTTTGTATTCTCTTAGATATTAGGTAAGATTCATTGAAATTATGTATATAAACACACTGTTTATATACAGTAAAACCTAAATATTATTTTAAAGATATTGAGTGTCTCTGACATCACATGTTACAGCCATTACGATAGACATGCCACCAGCAATAAATACGTACAATGCAACAAAAATAGTATACAGTAAATGTGTGTGTACAGTGACACTAAACGTACGTACATGTACTAAGTACTGTAAGTAGAAAATTAATTAGGGTTACTCACCAACAATGACACGATGACTTGTCAGATAACAATGAGTTTTATTTTACTGCACAACAAAGGAGAGCGTTACAGCCCTTAAAGGAGCCACTTCAGGCGATTGTGTAGCACTGCTGTTGTTCTTCTTCTGGCAGTCTTCAATCCAAATCCCTAAAGCAGATTCCATCCAGACTACTGCCTTATTACATCCACTTACAACTTGTTTTGCACCCTGGTTAAAAGGACACTGCGGCCGTAGATCTTATATTCCTTTCCTACATTTTAAATAAAAAGAATCGTAGCCTTCAACAAATCCAAAATGTTTACCTTTTCGGCAATCGTTAACATCTTCCGTTTGTGCTTGGGCACGGCCCCTGAAGCAGCAGCAGATCGTTTTGGAGCCATAATGAAGGGCTTGACTATGCACAAAGATAAACACAAAAGAGCACAACTCTTTACACAGCGAAACACGTTGATGCTGAATGAGCGAGACGAGACTTCCTGGTTAACACTGCATTCAGCAAGCAGGAACTTAACTGCGTGCTCTGATTGGTTAGCTTCTCAGTCAGGAGAATTTAACTGCGTGCTCTGATTGGTTAGCTTCTCTGTCATCCGCCAATAATGTCCCTTGTATGAAATCAACTGGGCAAACCAACTGAGGAAGCATGTACAGGAAGTAAAAAGACACATTGTCCGCAGAACCCTGAGCAGCGAATAATCAGCGTTATATATTTAGTTATGCTTTCATATAAAATCCGCGAAACCGCGAAAGTCAAAGCGCGATATAGCGAGGGATTACTGTACACCTGGAAAGCAGATGCATACTGCAGATACACAGTTCAGAGCAGTTGATCCAAAGACTCCACCTGATTATCAAGTATTTGAAGACATGTAGGTATATGTAAACCTAATTGCAGAAGCTCTGTCTCTGGTAAGTGCCAAAACACATCTAACTAGACTAGAGACTGAGAAAGATGGGACAGTGATGCAGGTGGCAAATACTATAGTAAGTGGCTGGCCTAATGTGAAAAAAGACTGTAGCATGGATCTTAGTAAGTATTGTAACTGCAGGGCTGAGCTGACTGTTATTGATCTATACTAATAAAAGGCAAAGCCCTCACTCACTCACTCACTCACTCACTCACTCATCACTAATTCTCCAAGTTCCCGTGTGGGTAGAAGGCTGAAATTTGGCAGACTCATTCCTTACAGCTTACTTACAAAAGTTGGGCAGGTTTCATTTCGAAATTCTACGCATAATGGTCATAACTGGAAGGTATTTTTCTCCATTAACTGTAATGGAGTTGAGCTGGAAAGACATGGGGGGGGCGGAATTTCGTATGACATCATCACGCCTCCCACGTAATCACGTGAACTGACTGTCAACGCAGTGCGTAGAAAACCAGGAAGACCTCCAAAAAGCGCTTAAGAAAACATGCATTATATAATTGAGAAGGCAGCGAAACAATAAGAAGCGAGCGAGTGACATATACTACCATATTCATGAGTGCTGCTACCTCGGAAAGAAAGCACGGTGTAAACCTAAACTTTAAATTAAGTTCATAGACAGGCTACCGCTGGCGTTTCACATGCCCACGGGTAATGCGGGATACAAGTTTAATGAGAGGGCGGGATATAAGCGAGAGTTTTGATCACTTTGTAACTAAGTTAAAATTGTAGGTGAAGGGGTGTGCTTATGCAAATTCAGAGACTGTGTTTGTGGGGATTGACAGTTAAGGCGGGTGGGGAGTCACGTCATCATCTCCCTCCCATTTACCTCATTTCGCTCTGAGCTGAGCTCATGCTAACGCCGTCTTCCGAAGCAACTTCGTCAGACTGCCAGCAAATACTCACAGAAAAATCCACAAGTTAATACACACGCTGTCTCTAGAGTTTCTCCACACTGAATCCTCCAGGCACTACTTACAAAAGGTTACATTGACAATCGTGTTACGTTATTTTAAAATCTTTCCTTTTCTTAGCACAAGCACAGCTGAGAAGCTTCGATGCATGTGCTCCATAATGCGTTAAAAATAATGCATTTAATCACACTTTGCATTACAAGCAAAGGGAGCTTTTGTCAATACATGATTTCCTGGTACACGATTACATTGATCAAGCATCCCGATTCATTTTACCCTCGCACCACCTTAGTTTGAGAAGAAGTATGAAAAAATATGAGGTTAACACAGAAAAACAGATCACCAATTCAAGCTTTATGAATAATCGATTAAGCCATCAATAATTGTTTTGGTAAAGCCATCCTCCTTCCATTTTATAATTTTTCCGCCACTAGCCATGATTAAATGAGCGGTAAAAAGTAAGAGCAAAGCGAGGGTGACTTATTTAGGCAGGCATATATATGACAGCAACACTCATGACAATGTCAATCATGTTACGTTATTATTAAAATGTTTCCTTTTCTTTTTCATTACTTCTTTAACACACTACTTCTCTGCTGCGAGGCGGGTATATATATATATATATATATATATATATATATATATGAATGACCTCCAAAGAGCGCTGAGACTTTTGATATCATGAACGTGTCTGCAAAAACTGGGGTCTCCTGCCCAGCAAAAGTCGAGCAGCCAGCGCCGTGCATAGCTGTGCCGGCCTTTGAGACGCTGACTGCACTTCTGCCTTAAGTCAAAGTGAGCACTTTTAATTTTTTTCATCCTCCCCCTGAGCTATAGCCCAGACAAGTGCAAACACGGGACCCCTTTTCAACACCGCGGCAAACTAATATTAAGGCGCTTTGCACTTTCTTTTGCACGTCTACGATTATGAGGTCGTCAGCTCGGATTATGAAGACACGCACACAAGTGGAGGACTGACAGTGCCATCACAGCCGATTAATGGCAGGGACGTCTCACCAGTCTACACAAGACCCACCGCGACTGTCCCCAAAAGGCGATTATATCGTCAGCGAACACATCTCTCTATACTATATAAAAGAAAAAGGCAACTTTCCTTTCTTTACACCTTTTTTCCTTTTATCCCAAACCAAAGCCTTTCTCTCTTAAC
This sequence comes from Polypterus senegalus, assembly GCF_016835505.1. Taxonomy (NCBI): domain Eukaryota; kingdom Metazoa; phylum Chordata; class Cladistia; order Polypteriformes; family Polypteridae; genus Polypterus; species Polypterus senegalus. Next base: position 236,483,386 of record NC_053154.1, read on the forward strand.
ACTGCAGAGGACACAAAACTAATTTTCTTTAATTGCTGCAAATGCCGGTAAGGCACATTACCAGAGGCACAAATTTGAACGTTCACATAGAAAATGTAATTTCTATACCACAGCCGTCGTGTAGCACCTTTCAAAAGGGATCTACTACCGAGTGATGGTCCATATACATTTTAGCTGCTGTTAGTTCTACTTACCTGTTGTGTTACACAGTCTTTAAAATGTAGTTTACCTGTAACCACTCCAGTAGTGCTCAATGTACCTGTACTTCTTAAAACGTTGTTTTACTGTTTAATAACTTATAGACTATATTTTATTATTTTTCCCTTGCACTCAGTGACCAAAGCTATACACACACATATAGACACATACAAACATACACACAAGTATATGTATGTGTATATATGTGTATGTATGTATATATATATATATACACACACACACCCCTATCAACATTATATATATATATATATATACACACACACACACACATACATACATACATACACACATATATATAATTTGTGTGTGTGTGTGTATGTATGTGTGTGTATATATGATGCAGAAAGGTATGTATATATGTATATATGTGTATATGCAGATATGTATATAGATATGTAGATATGTATATAGATATGAAGATATGTATGTGTGTATATATGTATGTATATATATGTATGTATGTATGTATGTATGTGTATACATGTGCTGCCGCCAAATACACAAAAAAATTACTTTGACAATCATGTTACATTATTTTTAAAATGTTTCCTTTTCTTTTTCATAACTTCTTTAACACATGACATCGCTAGCGCGGGTATTTTGCTATATATATATATCACAGCGACACTCATAACAGTGACAAAACAATTACATTGACAATCATGTTACGTTATTTTCAAAATGTTTCCTTTTCTTTCTCTTTCCTTCTTCAACACACTACTTCTCCGCTGCCAAGCATGGATATTTTGATATATATATATATATATATATATATATATATATATATATATATATATATATATATATATATAGATAGATAGATAGATAGATAGATAGATATAGATATGAGAACAACACTGATATCAATGACAAAACAATTATATTAACAATCATGTTATGTTATTTTTAAAATTTTTCCTTTTCTTTTTCATACCTTCTTTAACACACTACTTCTCCGCTGCGAAGCACGGGTATTCTGCTAGTGGTATTATATACAAGGGCAGTAAAATAGTTATTCCACTAGGAAAAAAAAAATAATCATGAGGATCGCCCAGGAGCTGAAAAATGTGAGACAAGGGCTTGTGAAGTAATGTATTGATCAAGAATAAACCAAAACATTTCAGATGAAGTTTCAAATTATACAACATGTATACAGTACCAGCCAAACAATCCCAGAGAGCCACTTAGATGACACCCAATACCCAAGAGACCTTATCAAAAGGTAGGTGCCGACCTTTTCAGTTGTGACCAGGGGAGTTATCTTATTGTCACTGATTACTACTCCCTGTATCCAGAGGTATGTGGTTTGAGTAAAGCAACAGAAGAGAATGTCATTCCATTTTTTCGAGGCATGGTGTGCCAGAGGAAGTTTTTACAGGCAATAGTCCACAATTTTTAAATGCAAGTTCTAAAGTCTTTGCAGAAGACTTTGTTACTTGTTACATTTTATGTGTACCATTTTTGTTTGTATATTTACATTCTTTATCAGTAGTAGCCAAAGTACCTGGCTTTGCATGGGTATAATTGTACAATGGGTTAAAGTTAGAAGACAAATATTTTTGTGTTTTTTAAATGTTGAAGTTTTTGTCAATGCTGATTGAAGTAGACCCATCCATCATCTACACAATACCTGTTGCTAAACCACAACCATGAATTCTATTTCTTTGTTTTTCCTGGTTTAGTGTGTTTTCACAAATGGATGATAACTCACTGCTATTGTGGGCTGCATCAGGAGTGGGCAGGAGGAGGAGTACAGAAAGTTAATCAAAGACTTTGTTAAATGGTGCGACTCAAACCACTTACACCTTAACACCAGCAAGACCAAGGAGCTGGTGGTGGATTTTAGGAGGCCCAGGCCCCTCATGGACCCTGTGATCATCAGAGGTGACTGTGTGCAGAGGGTGCATACCTATAAATATCTGGGAGTGCAACTGGATGACAAATTGGACTGGACTGCCAATACTGATGCTCTATGTAAGAAAGCTCAGAGCAGAATATACTTTCTGAGAAGGTTGGCATCCTTCAACATCTGCAGTAAGATGCTGCAGATGTTCTACCAGACGGTTGTGGCGAGTGCCCTCTTCTATGCGGTGGTGTGCTGGGGTGGCAGCATAAAGATGAAAGACGCCTCACGCCTGGACAAACTTCTTAAGAAGGCAGGCTCCATTGTAGGATTAAAGTTGGACAGTTTAACATCTGTGGCAGAGCGACAGGCACTAAGAAAACTCCTGTCAATCATGAAGAATCCACTGCATCCACTTAACAGTGTCATCTCCAGACAGAGGAGTAGCTTCAGTGACAGACTTTTGTCACTGTCCTGTTCCACTGACAGACTAAAGAGATCGTTCCTCCCCCACACTATGCGACTCTTCAATTCCACCCGGGGGAGTAAATGCGAACATTAATTTTATTTTAATTCTTTTCATTTTTATTACTATTTAATTTAATATTGTTTCTTTGTATCAGTATACTGTTGCTGGATTATGTGAAATTCCCTTTGGGATTAATAAAGTATCTATCTATCTATCTATCTATCTATCTATCTATCTATCTATCTATCTATCTATCTATCTATCATATAATAGACTGGATGGCATGGTAAAACAATGGAATCTATGGACCATGGAACGCATCCACATTAGAGGGAGCTGAAGGGAATGGGGTTCACATACATCTCTGCAGGTCTCTATATTAACATTACCAATGGCGGTATTAAATGAACTTGTAAAAATAATTCAATGTTGATTCATTCAACATTGATTTTATATTGCTACAAATCATGACGCTGTATTGGCAACAAAGCCTAAAAGTTGTAAGTGCCTCTTCATAAAATGGATTTAAATGAATGTCTGCCATCTCATTCTACTTCACTGTGGTTTTTCACTATTGCACTTTTGTCTGTTATGTATGAAGCTTTTTTATTTTGTCTTGGACTTCCCTGAAGGTGGAATATTAATTTTGCCATTGTTTTGGGGGATTTTAACACCTTAGGAATCAAATTCTGAAATAAATTTTTTTGGTGGGTTGCGGCACCCGTTTTCATGAGAATTTCCCATGAAGCACCAGGGCCACGCTGCTTGTGATATCATAGACACATCAGTATAAAACTAGAATCCGAGACTGGACCAAATTTAGTGTACTACGTACTTTGAACTTTGATTACTTGTATTCTGAGACAAAGCCCTAACCTTAGACTATGACTTTTGGTTTATGATTTGGCTTTGATGTTTTTGTCTTTTTGACTTTTGGCTTTGACTTTTTTTTAGCCATGTAAATTGGTTATTTCTTCCCATTCTAACTCTTTAATTATTCAGACTGACTGCTATTATTACAGTCTGTATGCTTAGTAAAAATATGCAGGTATATCATAGCATTGGCTTTTTCCAAAAAGTAAAGTTTTGCTTCGATAAAAAATGTAGTGTCATCAGTTAATTTCAGAGTTATTGTCATGTGTTCATAATGTAATGAAATTCCTCTCCACATGTTTGATTAATACTGAGCAGGCCACCACCTTTCTTGTCTGGCAGCCCGAATCACTTTCTGTTGGTTATATATACTATCTATTCATCCAGCTGTTCATTTTCTAAACCTGTCTATAATATAAAATCACAAAATAATTGGTTGTTGTGAATGAAATGGCTGGGTTTCCTTTGGCAATGACTTTTGTGAAATTCACGCTAAACTTAATTTCGTAACTGATAAAGTCACTAAAAGAGTATTTTGGGGTTTTAAAAGTTTTTTTGGGGTGGAAAGAATGAATCATTACTTTTTAAGGGGCTGGCAACACCATACATCCCTTTTGGACCCATATATTTCTTACTAGCAAAATACCCGCGCTTCGCAGCGGAGAAGTAGTGTGTTAAAGAAGCAATGAAAAAGAAAAGGGAGCATTTTGAAAATAACGTAACATGACTGTCAATGTAATTGTTTTGTCACTGTTGTGAGTGATGAGTGTTGTTGTCATATATATATATATATATATATATATATATTTACACACACACATAAACATATATATATACATATCTATACATATACACATATATATATACACATATATACATACATATATATATCTACATATATACACATACATATGCATACACACATACATACATACACACACATATATACACACAAATACATATATATATAGACACACACACACACATATATAAACATATATATACATATACATACATATCTACATATATACACACACAGCTATTTTGTATCAGTGCAATATGCTGCTTGTTAAAACGGATAACTCCCGCTCTTACGTGCAAGTCTGCATGGATATTATGAACTATCATATTTGTTCAAGTTCTATTTAAATTTTAAATAGAAGGAATTTTTATTTAGTCGACAGAAATATCTTTGGTAGGAATGGTAAAAACAGACAGGAATATTATTCGTGAATAAATCAACTCAAACCTTAAACAACTTATAATATTTTGCTCTCCATAAAAATATATCCTGTCTAAATTATACAAGTTAGAAATAAAGTAAACGTTAAAAGAACAAACATTCAAATTTCTTTACTCTTATGTAATTTTATATAAAAAATACAGTGGTGTGAAAAACTATTTGCCCCCTTCCTGATTTCTTATTCTTTTGCATGTTTGTCACACAAAATGTTTCTGATCGTCAAACACATTTAACCATTAGACAAATATAACACAAGTAAACACAAAATGCAGTTTTTAAATGATTTTTTTTATTATTTAGGGAGAAAAAAAATCCAAACCTACATGACCCTGTGTGACAAAGTAATTGCCCCCTTGTTCAAAAATAACCTAACTGTGATGTATCACACCTGAGTTCAATTTCCGTAGCCACCCCCAGGCCTGATTACTGCCACACCTGTTTTAATCAAGAAATCACTTAAATAGGAGCTGCCTGACACGGAGAAGTAGACCAAAAGCACCTTAAAAGCTAGACATCATGCCAAGATCCAAAGAAATTCAGGAACAAATGAGAACAGAAGTAATTGAGATCTATCAGTCTGGTAAAGGTTATAAAGCCATTTCTAAAGCTTTGGGACTCCAGCGAACCACAGTGAGAGCCATTATCCACAAATGGCAAAAACATGGAACAGTGGTGAACCTTCCCAGGAGTGGCCGGCCCCAAGAGCGCAGAGACGACTCATCCGAGAGGTCACAAAAGACCCCAGGACAACGTCTAAAGAACTGCAGGCCTCACTTGCCTCAATTAAGGTCAGTGTTCACGACTCCACCATAAGAAAGAGACTGGGCAAAAACGGCCTGCATGGCAGATTTCCAGATTAAACCACTGTTAAGCAAAAAGAACATTAGGGCTTGTCTCAATTTTGCTAAGAAACATCTCAATGTTTGCCAAGACTTTTGGGAAAATACCTTGTGGACTGATGAGACAAAAGTTGAACTTTTTGGAAGGCAAATGTCCTGTTACATCTGGCGTAAAAGGAACACAGCATTTCAGAAAAAGAACATCATACCAACAGTAAAATATGGTGGTGGTAGTGTGATGGTCTGGGGTTATTTTGCTGCTTCAGGACCTGGAAGGCTTGCTGTGATAGATGGAACCATGAATTCTGCTGTCTACCAAAAAATCCTGAAGGAGAATGTCCAGCCATCTGTTTGTCAACTCAAGCTGAAGCGATCTTGGGTGCTGCAACAGGACAATGACCCAAAACACACCAGCAAATCCACCTCTGAATGGCTGAAGAAAAACAAAATGAAGACTTTGGAGTGGCCTAGTCAAAGTCCTGACCTGAATCCAATTGAGATGCTATGGCATGACCTTAAAAAGGCGGTTCATGCTAGAAAGCCCTCAAATAAAGCTGAATTACAACAATTCTGCAAAGATGAGTGGGCCAAAATTCCTCCAGAGCGCTGTAAAAGACTCATTGCAAGTTATCGCAAATGCTTGATTGCAGTTATTGCTGCTAAGGGTGGCCCAACCAGTTATTAGGTTCAGGGGGCAATTACTTTTTCACACAGGGCCATGAAGGTTTGGATTTTTTCTCCTAAATAATAAAACCATCATTTAAAAACTGCATTTTGTGTTTACTTGTGTTATATTTGACTAATGGTTAAATGTGTTTGATGATCAGAAACATTTTGTGTGACAAACATGCAAAAGAATAAGAAATCAGGAAGGGGGCAAATAGTTTTTCACACCACTGTAAACTTAGATTTTAAATATCCCAAAAGATTTTGCTCTCCATAAAAATATATCCTGTCAAAATTATACAAATTCAAATATGAACATGCTGCATAACAAAACCTGGAAATATAAATAAAATGTGTTCCTTTCAGCAATAACAAATCAAATCATTCAGTTGTCTTTGCTCATATGTCATTTTAGAGCTGGACGCCTGGCATCTTTTTTTGGCAACAAGTTCGTTTCTGTTTGGTGTGAGGTTCTGTGTTGTGGAGATTCTCAGGATGGATTGCAGGTGCTCATCAGTGAGGCGACTCCTGTGTGCTGTTTTGTTAGTCTTTATCACTGAGAAGAGCTTCTCACACAGATATGTGCTACCAAACATGCACAAGGTTCGAGCCGCATGTAGACGGACTTTTTTTGTTCTTCAAAGTCACCAAAGCGCCGTGCAAACTCAGTGCGCTGTTTATCAGAAAAGTGCGTATTTGGGAACACCGTAATCACGACTTGGTTTAACATTACTTGGCAACAGGGAAAGTGGGGCAAGTTGCATTTGTGTCTCCCATAAAAGCAGCTTCACTTGAAATCACTTTGTGATTGTGCACGGGTAAAAACGTCCGTTGAAGTGTCAGATTCTTCTTTAATTATTCTGCTTTCTGTATCTTCTGCATTTCATTCAGGTTACCCTGATGTTTTGTCTCATAGTGCCGTCTTAGATTAAATTCTGTAATTACAGCCACATTAGCTCCACAAATGAGACACACGGGTTCAGTAAACATATACTCAGCCTCCCATCGGTTTTTAAAGGCTCTATTTTCAGAATCAACTTTTCTCTCCAGCATCGTGTGAGCTAGCTTCGCAATAACTTGCAGCATCATAAGATAGACTTGATTAACGCGGTAAATGTCAATGTAAGTGTTCGGCAAGTTAGCTGAAGCGCTGCATTATGGGATCTGTAGTTTATTGTGTTACCAGCGCTTCATATACCCGGGCCATTAATAACAATAATTCAGTATATAAAATGATCTCGGGCGGATATAATTACACGCCGGGCGGATGTGGCCCGTGGCCCTTGAGTTTGACACATATGGACTAAATAGAACTTGAAAAGATATATTTTTTCAAATGTGATCGCGCAATTCAGATAGAGTTGACGCGCACTACAGCCTGCATGCCTCAATAAGTCATCCTCCCTCGCTTTACTTTTTACCGTTCATCTAATGAATACACTGAGTATGGCTTTACCAAAACAATCATTGATGGCGAATAAAGTATCCATTATTCGAGTATGTAGAGCGGGATATATATATATATACATATATATATACCCGCGTATCGCAGCGGAGAAGTAGTGTATTAAAAAAGCTAGAAAAAGAAAAGGGAACATTTTAAAAATAACGTAACATGACTGTCAATATACAGTATTTGTTTTGTGAGTGTTACTGAGTGTTGCTGTCATCAAGGATTTGATTATCATTATTTCTTTCAATCAGGTTCGTATTTGTAGGATGTGTTGTGTTCAAGTTACATTCCGTGTTTGTCAATCGTTGTAAAGATGACAGGTTTGTTTCATCGATTCGTTTCTTACTGCATCAATAAACAGCTCGTCTTCTTCTTTATCTGAGACCTGACACACTGCATGCACGGGTTTTTTTTACACTGTCTTCCTTTAGCGGGACATTGACTTTTTCCACCGTGTGCTTTGTTTCCACAGTAGCTGGATTTATGAATATGCTTGTATGTATTAGACGCTTCATATTTTTTGCTGTCTTTTCTGTTCAGCGCTCTTTGGAACTGTTGCTTTTTATCTGTGCACTGCGTCAGTTCACGTGAGCCGCTCGGTGTACATGCATCGAAGGTTCCCAGCTGTGCTGGTGCCATCTCGTGCTATGTCCATGGCTGTATTTAATGTTACCTTAGTCCTGGCACTTAAAACTTTCTCTCGCAGTTTCGCTGAGTTTGTGTCAAACACCACCCTGACCATCTCATCTTCCTCTCCATAAGCACAGTCCTTCACCCGTGAATATTTACCCGTGGCAGTTTGCTATTGGATTGCGCTGACGGACGGCCTTATATGGGCAGGCACTAAATTACAAACGCCAGTGGCAGCCTGTCTATGAACTTAATTTAAAGTGTAGGTTTGCATCGTGCTTTGTTTCCGAAGTAGCAGAACTCATGAATATGGTTGTATATGTCACTCGCTTGCTTCTTATTGTTTCGCTGCCTTCTCAATTATATAATGCATGTTTTCTTAAGCGCTTTTTGGAGGTCTTCCTGGTTTTCTATGTACTGCGTGATTACGTGGGAGGCGTGATGATGTCACACGAAACTCCGCCCCCACGGCGTTGAAGCTCATCTCCATTACAGTAAATGGAGAAAAACTGCTTCCAGTTATGACCATTACGCGTAGAATTTCGATATAAAACCTGCCCAACTTTTGTAAGGAAGCTGTAAGGAATGAACCTGCCAAATTTCAGCCTTCCACCCACACGGGAAGTTGGAGAATTAGTGATGAGTGAGTGAGTGAGTGAGTGAGTGAGTGAGTGAGGGCTTTGCCTTTTATTAGTATAGATGAGAGGGGTTAGATAAAAATAAATAAAGCAAAAATGTCTCTTGGAAATTCAACATGGGTAAGAACCATCTACAATGAGATAAATTAATGTACTTACATACAAAAGCTGTAATGCAGAAAAACAATAACATTGTTATCCAATTTAGTTAAGAAAAAAATACTGTACCTGCAGGGTTGTGAGATAACGCTTTGGCTGAAACAAAACATGTGTACCACTGCATGATGGGAATTGTAGTCCCCATTTAGGCACTGGTTTTGGGGTTGCCCTTCTCCATTACAACTCCTCTGCCTGATATACCATTATACCTATATTTTGCATTGTACCAATGGTGACACACATGCAAAACTTTGTGAAAATTTGGCTTAGAAATTTTTGTATAATTAGTGAGCAAACATACAGATGAACAATAATATTACATTTTTTTTATACAGGTACCTCCAGTTTTTAACTTTTTTTATTGTGTCTATTGATAAATATTCAATTTAAATTAGATTTTCTTATTATTTAATATAAAGTGAGTCATTTCTCAAATGTATTAGCACTACACCTCAAAATGTTGAAAATGAAATAAACAACTAAACAATGACTAATGGGACAAAAGTTCATTGGGGAGCAGGGTTGCTTCACACAACTTAGGGTCTTAATTGATTCCTCAGGGGACACTTTTCTCTCACTGGCTTTGCACATGATAAGAAATCAAATTCTATTCTCTGAAATTAACATTTTTATTTTTGATTTCTAATTGTTGCTTATTGAAGTTTGTTACACAATTGCATTCTTCTGATAAAATTCTCTGCCTTTTCCTCTATTTGCTCATTCATCAGGTGAATAAAAGACACAAACTTTGACAATAATTTTATTTAGCAAATACCTTCACTAGTCCCATATTTTATAGATTGTGGCATAGTATTTCTTTAGTCTGTGGCTTTCTGTTCATTTTTGTTTTCCACTTGCAACTTGCCGACGTAAAAGTCTTCCAGCCAGATAGTTTGAACAGGAACAGGAGAATTCTTAAAGACAAAATTAATCAATGCTTATATTTTCAGATGCAGTTTTCTAATATAGAACAAGCACTAATGGATCTTTCATAGCGGAAATGGTATTATCTTCAGATCTATAAATCTTGAATAAATCTCCATTAACCCATCCATTATTTTTTATGTTTGCTTATAAATTAGTAAGGGTGGTGCAGTGGCAAGCATTGCTGTCTCAAATATTTAGTGTTTGGGCTTTAAATCCCATGGCTGGGTTTTTGTACATGTGCAGCCTGCATTTTCTCGTCTTGTCTTTGTGGGGTTTCCTCCAACATCCACAAAAATGTGCAGGTTAGGTTAACTGGTGATTCTACATTGGCCCAGTAACAGACTGGTGCCTCGTTCCAGGTTTGTGACACTGGTAGGATTGACTTCATCATCCATGATGCTGAACTGGATTAAGCTCGTTTGAGAATATTATGTTATAAATAATGTTTTATTATTATGTTCTTTTCTTGTAATATTAAGAATTTCTTTTACAAACTGTAAAATAATACAGCACTATTTGCACTTTTTGTTTAAATTATTGTAATGATTATAAAAAATCATTTGTTGCGTACATAGAAATAAAAAAACTTTTCTTTTTCTCTTTTTTTCTCTCTAGTGGAGTGGTGGCACTGAGGCTAGGGATCTGCACTGGCAATCGGAAGGTTGCTGGTTCAAATCCCATAAATGCCAGAAGTGATTCCACTCAGTTGGGCCCTTGAGCAAGACCCTTAACCTGCAATTGTTCCGTCCTGAGTATGACATCAATGTGCATCCAGCCCTGCATGTAGGTCCTCCAACCTGCAGGGAAAACTTGGGGTTTGTAGCAGGATTTGCATTCCAACCACCATTAAAAAAAACTCACACTGTTCCATTCCATTTAAACTAGTGTGCTGCTGAGGTGTCACCCATTACATGGCTGCACTTGGGTTCTATTCTGGAATCCTGAGGTGGTTTGTCATGTGGTACTGACTCACCCGACCTGGGGGTGACGGGGTGCACTTTCTTTCTAAGTTCCCTGCAGACCTTTCCCAGGAAATCCCGCCAGGTTCTGGTGCCTCAATTCTGAAGACGCTACTTCCTGTTCCAGCCCCAAGAATGATATCACTTCCTGTCCCAGCCCCGAGGACGACATCACTTCCCCAAGCCTCCCTATAAAACCCCACTCCCCTCCTCTGGATTTCAGTTCTGTTTTGGACTCATTCTTGTAATCTACTCTTGCTTTACAGTTCTTTATTTTTGCAGTGGACAAACTGTGAGGGAGAACTATTAGGAATAATTAGGGCACCAGCTGGGCTACCTCATTTAATACTGACACTGCCAGATGACAAACAAAAAGTGAAACTAAACTGTTCCAGCACCTCTTCAACCAAGTGGTCAAAATGATGGCCGATTTAATCAGAAATTGTTCTCAACCTGTGTTGCAGGGAGCTCCCTCTCCTTTACTGTTCTCTCCCAGAATGAGCCATTTTTATTGTGCCTTGACTGGAAGGGGCGGAGCCATCTCAGAGCTGAAGGTGGGTGCTAGGCATCCTCCTGGTGGTGCCTGTCCAAGCTGCGGAAGGGAAAGAAGACAGTGTTAGATACAGCACCTCCTCTTGCCAATGAGTGGTACTGCTCACCCTGCCAGAGCCAGAAGGAGAACCCCCAGGCACATATTCATGACTAAATATATATAGTATATACAGTGATACATTGAGATCCGAGTTTAATTCGTTCTGTGACCAAGCTTGTAAGTCAAAATGCTCGTATCTCAAATCAGTTTTCCCCATTGAAATTAATTGGAATGAGATTAATTCATGCCAGCCCCCAAAAAACCACCTAAATATTTTGTCAAATGTTTTCAACATAAGAAAAATGTATTTATAATGAACAAATAAAACCCAATACATACAAGAGAATCTAAAGAAATAAACAGATGTTGGCGAAGCCGATTAGCATATTGTAATGTTTTTTTCATTCACTTCACTTTTGCTTAACTTAATTTTCTTCTTCACTAGTTTTTTTCTTTTTTGCCACACTTTCGTCACTTTCAGGGTGTTTCAATGGAAATCTGTCCAAGGAGCTTTGTTTAGTCCTCCCCTTTAGAATGTTTCTGAAATGAGTTAGGTAAGTGTCATTAAATAGTGCCGCTGCTCAATCAGCTGTAACTTTTTCAGGGTTTTTTTTTCAATCAAGTCAAGTGTGGGGCAAGTGTCATTAAATAGCGCCGCTGCACAATCAGTTGCAACTTTTTCAGGGTGTTTTTTTTCTTTAAAGTTCAAAACTTTTTCCTACATTGCAAATACTTCCTTTATCTCACTTTAAGAGATAACCTCCTCCACGATACTGATCTCCTGCAGAACCTCCATATGTTGCTGAATCTGTAGTTCCGTCAACTCCTCTGTCGTCAGTTCCTCAGAATTTGCAGCGGCAAGCTCTTTGATGGCTCGTATTTCGAATTTTTCCTCGTAACTCAAGACAAAAAATCTACCTAGTGATGGCTCGTAACTCAAAAAACCTGTACGTTGGGGCACTCATATCTCAAGGTACCACTGTGAGATATATATATATATATATATATATATATATATATATATATATATATATATATATATATATATACAGTGGTGTGAAAAACTATTTGCCCCCTTCCTGATTTCTTATTCTTTTGCATGTTTGTCACACAAAATGTTTCTGATCATCAAACACATTTAACCATTAGTCAAATATAACACAAGTAAACACAAAATGCAGTTTTAAAAGATGGTTTTATTATTTAGGGAGAAAAAATCCAAACCTACATGGCCCTGTGTGAAAAAGTAATTGCCCCCTTGTTAAAAAATAACCTAATTGTGGTGTATCACACCTGAGTTCAATTTCCGTAGCCACCCCCAGGTCTGATTACTGCCACACCTGTTTCAATCAAGAAATCACTTAAATAGGAGCTGCCGGACACAGAGAAGTAGACCAAAAGCACCTCAAAAGCTAGACATCATGCCAAGATCCAAAGAAATTCAGGAACAAATGAGAACAGAAGTAATTGAGATCTATCAGTCTGGTAAAGGTTATAAAGCCATTTCTAAAGCTTTGGGACTCCAGCGAACCACAGTGAGAGCCATTATCCACAAATGGCAAAAACATGGAACAGTGGTGAACCTTCCCAGGAGTGGCGGCCAACCAAAATTACCCCAAGAGCGCAGAGACGACTCATCTGAGAGGTCACAAAGACCCCAGGACAACGTCTAAAGAACTGCAGGCCTCACTTGCCTCAATTAAGGTCAGTGTTCACGACTCCACCATAAGAAAGAGACTGGGCAAAAACGGCCTGCATGGCAGATTTCCAAGACGCAAACCACTGTTAAGCAAAAGAACATTAGGGCTCGTTTCAGTTTTGCTAAGAAACATCTCAATGATTGCCAAGACTTTTGGGAAAATACCTTGTGGACTGATGAGACAAAAGTTGAACTTTTGGAAGGCAAATGTCCGTTACATCTGGCGTAAAAGGAACACAGCAGTTCAGAAAAAGAACATCATACCAACAGTAAAATATGGTGGTGGTAGTGTGATGGTCTGGGGTTGTTTTGCTGCTTCAGGACCTGGAAGGCTTGCTGTGATAGATGGAACCATGAATTCTACTGTCTACCAAAAATCCTGAAGGAGAATGTCCGCCATCTGTTCGTCAACTCAAGCTGAAGCGATCTTGGGTGCTGCAACAGGACAATGACCCAAAACACACCAGCAAATCCACCTCTGAATGGCTGAAGGAAAAACAAAATGAAGACTTTGGAGTGGCCTAGTCAAAGCCCTGACCTGAATCCAATTGAGGTGCTATGGCATGACCTTAAAAAGGCGGTTCATGCTAGAAAACCCTCAAATAAAGTTAAATTACAACAATTCTGCAAAGATGAGTGGGCCAAAAGTCCTCCAGAGTGCTTTAAAAGACTCATTGCAAGTTATCGCAAACGCTTGATTGCAGTTATTGCTGCTAAGGGTGGCCCAACCAGTTATTAGGTTCAGGGGGCAATTACTTTTTCACACAGGGCCATGTAGGTTTGGATTTTTTCTCCTAAATAATAAAAACCATCATTTAAAAACTGCATTTTGTGTTTACTTGTGTTATATTTGACTAATGGTTAAATGTGTTTGATGATCAGAAACATTTTGTGTGACAAACATGCGAAAGAATAAGAAATCAGGAAGGGGGCAAATAGTTTTTCACACCACTGTATATATACTGTATATCTTTTTAAAAAGCACCCTCATAAAGCCTAGTGACAAGTGCATAATAAATACTGCTACTAGTAGTAGTCTTCATGTGACAAATGCTTGTTTAAAGATATTTTTACAGATGAAGCACAAGCAGATGTAGTCCCTTGATCAGAGTCACACAATGAAGCACAGACAAGAATTGAACCAGCAGCCTGAAGGTGTGTAGCCTGGTACTTTTGCCATTATAACAAACTTTGTGAATACTACAGCATAAAACTATGACATAAGATTGTAATTACAATGTGGCATGACTGTAAAAAATGTCTTTATTGTTATGTATTTGTAATATCGGATGGGCAGAATATTTGATTTTTATTTGAAGTTCATCTGCCCATACAAAATGGCAAAATGAAATAGTAAACTAAAATATATAAAACCAAAACCTGATCCACATAAGTAAAGTTTGCTTTCCTTTATCATGGTCTCTCATTAGCCTCCCTTCATATTTTAAAGGCAAATTAATTCATCAATCCATCCATTTTCTGAATATAATTTTTCCATAATGGAATTACTGAGAACTGAGCATTGGATCCAACACAGAAATCAACTGTGGGCAAGATACCTGTTCAGTGCAGGTTACACTTACACACACAAGCCTACTCATACCAGGCCAATTTATAACTGTCAATTTACCTAAGATGCATATCTCTGGAATGTTGGAGACAATATGCAGAGAAATCCCAAGAAGACACAGAAAGGGCATAGGCACTATTCAGACAGTTATTGAGCTGGGAATCCAACTCAAATCCAATAAGCTATGACTGAGTGGCTCTAACCAATGCTCCACTACACCATTCAACTACTTTATGTGATTTACTGATTTTAATTAAAATAGCACCCTTTAGTGTATAATTTCTGTCATAGTTGATTTACTGAAGTTGGTTTACAGAAATATATAAAAACAGAGAAAAAGAAATATACAGCTAATGTTGATGATCCCATTTATTTTTTTAATAATCTTTCATAGCTGGCAGTTCATAATAAGTGGCATACTGTATCTTACATCAACACACACTCCCTGGCAGACTGTGACGTCTTTGATGTAGAAATAAAGAAATGAATATCAATATATTGTGGCCTTGTTCAGGAATGACAGGTCTCCAGGCAGCAAAAGAAATTTTAGGGAGCCAACCGGGCCATCTCTTTTATTGTCCATGTACAAACTAAAACAAACAAAAAGAAAATAACATTCAAATTTTGAGGGCAAGAATTTAACAGTAGTAGAGTCACAGGGTTGCATTTGCTGCTAACAGAGCAGGTTGCTCAATCCAGTGATGATGCCTTCTTCCCGGGTTTTATGGTGGCTGGACCAGAAGAGGCAGGGTCAAATAGTTTCACTGGGCGGTTTCTTGGCTCTGTGGGGAAAGCAGCAGCCATTCTCTGGTCTTGGTGGGTTGCTTCATGCCTTGACTGAGCCTGTGAAGTAGTCGTCTGACACACGTGTGTGACAATATCGTGAACAGTACTACCACTCCCATATGTATACTCACTCTCTATTTGGTATGAAGGATGCAGAGGTATATCTTCCAATTGTATGGTGAAAGTTTGGCATCGTTTCAGTGACAGTTACAAAAATGGTATGAAGTAAAGACCCTGAATAGAAATTTACATGTCTTTTTAATGGCTTTAGAAAAGTTTGAAAGTGGTCACCTGATGCTATGTGTCTTAACATTGATTAGTCATATTTTAATGACAGATTAAATGACACATAAGGAGGAGACAGAGTTAAGGCAGTCCGCTGAATACATATTAGTGACATCCTGTGCTACTGGTGTAGACTCTGCCTTATTTTGAACCTAAGTTTACATTAAGTCAACTAAATGAATAGTCAACTAAATGAATAATTGAATGGTTTCATTTTGGAGAATTAGAACACGCATCATGACATACGCCCACTTCTATATCCTCTTTAATAAAACCCTTGTGTTTGTCCAGGTGTCCGTGTGTGTGTGTCTTCTGGTGAAGTGCGCATGCGCGGGTCACGCCATGCATCGCGCCCTGCCCCGCCCATGTGCACGGCACCGTGGACGCACACACACTGGAAGCTGGGCACACAATGAATTGCCTAGCCACTGGCATGCATGATAAGTAAATAAAGCACACACACTGGAAGCTGGACATACAGTGAATGGCCTTGCAATGGCAACGCATGATAAGAAATAAAGGACAACATTGCTGGGGAGAGTGCTGTTTGGGTAGTCGCGGCCGCGCACATAAAATCCGTTGCTGGGGAGACGCCACACATACAATAATCAGCTACACGCCAGCACAGATTAAAATACTTGCTGGGGAACTAAACAGTAATTGCTGTAACGCCACACATTAAATCAGTTGCTGGGGACACTCTGCTGATTGCCCACTATTGTGACAGACAAAGTCATATTACGGACAACAAAGCCAGTATTACTGTCAGAGAAAATTACAGGCATTTTACGGAAATACAAACCAGTATTACTGCGAGAGAAAATTAAAGACACACAATACAGTAACGCATATTACAGCCACATACAAGCCAGTATTACCTTAAGAGAAAATATTATGGACGTATCTACTAACATGTGACCATAAAGAAAAGGACACGTCAAGTAGGACAAAAGACACAGACAATCAAATCCTGTATAAGCAACATCTCCTGGAAGAACGGTCAGCTCAACAAGTAAACATCAGCAAAAGAAAGGCTGAAAGACAAAGAAAAATACAAGCAAATAGATCGATAGAAGAAAAAGAAAATGAGCGTCAGAAAAACACTAAAAGAGAAAGACTCAGAAGAGCAAACCTTAGAAAAAGTTGGCATTTACTTGCCAGAACCAGTATTCACCCACGGTCAGTTTTATGTTGTATTATCAAGAGTTAGAAGTTTTCCAGATGTTGTTGTCAAGGTTGTAGATGGTCCTGAACAAGGCAAACTGTTGCCAAACTCAGACAGAATATTTACAAGAAATGTTGTCTGCAATGAAATTGTGTCTTACAGATTGCTACAAAGTTTTACACTAAGACAATATTAATTATACTTACTGTGCTGTCATACGTTTCTATTTTATTTTTATTATTAATTTACTTTAGGCTTCTTGCAAAAATATTTTTGACAAAAAAAAAAATAAGACAAGAAACAGAATGAGGTCAAGGTCACCTTGCCATTTAATATAGACTGTACCTACTAATGTTTATGCACGACTGTTCTAGCGCCCGTTATTGTAACGGGCTTAATGTCTAGTTATTCTATAAAAGCCAGTGAACTCTTCAGCAATTAGTTTAGTTTTAGTGTTAATAAGGTAATGAGGGAAGAGTTGAAGGAAAATGATGTACTGTTTATAGAAGGCAGAACACACCTCACAACACCTTTTTTGATAGCTTATTTACAGGTAGCTGATCACAACAATCTTATTAGGTTCGTCTGAAATTATAAGTCAGTGTCCAGCATTGTTGTCTAATACTGTACAGCTAAGAAACTGGATCGTAAATTTCATGATTATCAATTAATTTGCTGCTTCTGATTCACTATGCAATACTGACATAGTCATTTAATCTGCCTACTTCAATTGTAAAAAAAAAATGTAAGTGAACAATTGTACCGTATCCAAAAGCTTGCAAGTCACCTGGTATAATGGTGTCAGCCATATATAAAATAATAAAAAACACCTTCTGCAATGTATGCAAGCAGCAACAAATTCCTGTTTGGACACTGCAGGGGCAGCACAATGTTTATAGTTAGGCACAGTTTACTTGAACCAAGGATTTGCCTTATTATTTCTGTCATGTCTTAGATCTCCATTGTGTTGTTTTATAGATGCTCTGTGTGTTGTTCATTCATGATTGTGCCATCACAAAGTACAGATTCAGCAGAAGCAAAGTAGCATTTAGAAAAATTCAAAATGTCAAGGCAGACATTCTGGCAACATCTGACTGCAAAACTGTCTTGAAAAATATGCAGTTTAGGCATAACATTTTAGAAAACAGGTAAGTAAATGGAGTGTATAGGCAGGTTTTTTTACATTTCACATTTCTCTAAAACGATTGTGCCATAGGAGGTAAAGACAAAAATCACCATTGGGCAGAAGCATAAACAAGTTTTCAGAAGGGTGCCTCTTTATTTAACCCGCCAGCCTAACAGGTAACTTATGGTGATCGTGACAGCACAATCATAAATTTGTCATTAAGCTCCACAAACCATAAACATATAAATAAAATTTAGGTCACTGAAATAAACTGACTACTCTGTCATAATACACACTATTAAATGAAATCATAGCATAATGGTTACTTTTAAGTATTTATCCATAATTCATGTTTTATTGTATCTTCACTGCAGTGTGCAAAAAAACCCCACAAAATCGACATCCAATCAGCATACACTTTCAAATTTTTCCTCCGAGAGACCAACTATGTTGAACTTTTTACTGTGCCAGAAGCAAATGTCAAGAGTGTAATCATTCAGGTCATATATTGCGGTGAACAATAGAGGATAATATTTGTGGAGTTTTAACACAAGCTTTAATGGAAGCTCATTTGAGAGATGCTTACACTTTGAATTTAATCAGCCCCTAGCAATGCTTTCAAAACTTAGAGATGCAGTCCTGTTGCTACGTTAATCATTTAATTTTATTTTGCTCTGTCTGTGTCTCCACTGCTGTACATGTTTGAGGATTATTATCATTTAATTTTAATATGATTAATATTATCAACATTATTGTTGTTATTATTATGGAATTATTATCTATGTTGTACCATGTAATTTTTGACCTCCCAATGTTTATGATGAATCTGTGCCCATGGAAGCCTGACAATTGCACTCAAGGCAACAGCTGTGATTGTTTTGTTTGCTATTTCTCTTTTTCTTTCTTTTATTACCAATTATCTATAAGTTTGTTCCTGCTAGAAAAGCTTGTTTCTATTAATTTTGCCCATTCAGGAGAGATATCTGTACACAGTCATATCATATTTAGATCACTTGCATATTTAATTTTACTAGTAGAACAAAAAAAAATCAGATATGAACTAAAAAATCAAATTAAGTCACTGTTATCTGCAGTCTGAAAATAGCCTGAACAATCTGTAGCAATGAACAGACTCCATGTCGTCTGATTTTTAATATTTTAACTCAGTTTTACCATTATGATTTTTCTCTATTATGGGGGCCAACCCCACCAGTAGCCAATCCTAGCAACACAGGGGGGCTAGACAGGAACCCTTTCCGAACATAGTGCCAATTTATCACTGGGTCCACTAAAACACACGGGTTCGATTTGGAATAGTAAATATGCATAGCCTACATATCTTTGAAAAAGTGGGAGGAAGGCTGAGGTAGAGGAAAACCCACAGGGAGAACATACAGAATGTACATGTGATCTGGACAATGACCCGACACAGAATTTGAACCCAGGATTTGACCGCTTTGCCACCATGGAAGCCATGTTTGGTCTATAATATAATCCTACTAAACAACCTCTTTTCTCAAAATACGACTGCCTTTTATATGTCATCAACACATAGTACATGGGTTATATTTACAGCTCACAGATATTTTATAATCAGTTCTGTATACCCTGTATTGCTAAAATAGTAAAAGGCAATGGACAGTCAGAGCTGAAACCTCTAACAGGGGTTCTCAACCATGGGTAAATTTACTCCCAGGGGATACATTCACCTACTCGGGGGGCAAAAAAGCTGAAATCGTGAAGATCTCTGTTAGCTCCCAAAGATGACACAAGACTTTTTCAACAAGAATATCCAAAATCAGAGGTGAAAAGCAAGAATGTGCATCTCACTTGTAAAATGAGAAAATGAGACAGATAAAGAGTTGGAGCACTACCTTGGTAGCCCCATATAATCTGACAGTTTATTTTGAGTAAATCAACACACAGTTAGTAGCAGGAATGTCTTTAGAACACAAGTTTCCAAACATTACTGAAGCAGATAACTCGTTTGCCAGTTTAGGAAGGAATATGGTAGGAAGGGACGAGTCCGGGGGTGCAGATATCGAAGATGATGTTAGTGATGATTGTGCTGTCAGTTAAACCAGTTGGCAGCGGGAGAAAGAGAGAAAGGATCAAAAACAGTGTCATCCCCTGGCTGGGCTGGTAATTACATTTACTAGCCCTTAAGCTTTCTCCCATGAGCACATGTGTGACACACTGATTGATGTGTTGTCATCGACTCAGTGTGTGTTTCATTCTGGCATACCAGTCTCTGCTCATCAGTAGTTGCTTTAAATAAGTGAAATAGCATTATTATGTGCTATTGTTATTTGAACTTAAAATAAAAATTTTAAAATCAATATCTTAAAATTTCCCCCTTGTCGAGTGCTTTATTTTGGTAGAAGTAAAAACTCAGATTACTGAAGAAAACAAGGTGGGAAATAAATTTACTTTCAAAAAGTTGCCAGTGGGTAAATAGGGCAAAAGGGATTGTGAGGGACAGACAGATAGACTGGCTAGAATAGTGGAACATGATGTGTCAGCGTATGACAACAGGGGCCTGTGGGTGGAGGTTAGCTGTCTCTGTATTGTGACAACAACCAGGAAAACCAGTTCCGATGGTAGGAAGATGCATCTGGGATGAGAGACATAAAATGATGTATCAAAATTCTACACGGCAAGGAAATAGTGAGGCAAGGTGTGTGCTGACAAGAACTTTAAAATAGTAGATAGTGTGCAGGATGCCACAGTATCTAGAGCAGTGGTAGTCAACCTGGTCCCTTTCCGCCCACTAGTGGGCGTTCCAGCTTTCATGGTAGGCGGTAGCGGAGCAACCAAACGGCACTGCGATTACATACTAATCGACAGAGGTACCCAGCATTTGTTACTCTTTCAACACATTCATCATTTCAACGTACGAGGAGCTACGATTACTACATCCCGATCCTGACTCCCAAAGGCTGTTGTTGGATACACATATCTTTCAACATTACAGTCTGACGAAAAACTTGCGGGATCATAATAGCCAGCGCCTTGACTGACCATCCACATCTAATGTACGCTGTGCTGTCCAGCGACCGGAATGCCTGATCCTGCCTGACCAACGCCAGGAGACGAGAAGGACGTGTTGCATACCGGATTGGAAAAGCGCACAGCCTTCCAAAAGTCGCAACCATGCAACAGACTTCAAGCGCATAAGTTTTGCTCACAAGTGAAGCTAAATCGTTACGTAACCGAAACTAAAGTCAGTACGTAGTTAGATATCTGAGAGCAAGCACGTGCTTACAGCTTCAAAGAAAATATTGTGAAATATCATGAGCCCATGTCTCAAAAAAAGAAATACGCACGTGGCTATTCGCCAGAGTATCTGAAGATGGGTTTCATAGAATCTGTTGCAAATAACCAACATCCAATGTGTTTATTGTGCCATGAAACATTATCCAATGAGGCAATGAAGCCAAGTCGATTGCGAGAACATCTTTCTACAAAGCATCCAAATGACAAGGGCAAGCCCATTGAATATTTTCAGGAAATATATAAAAAATTTCAAAATCATTGAACTATCGTTGCATCATTTAAGAAACAACATACAATGAATGAAGATGGATTAATTGTCACTTATCGCATTTCACAATTAATTGCAAGAAGTGGTAAAAGCTATAATATTGGAGAAACTGTAATAATACCCTCTATAAAAGAATTTATCTCAACAGTAATGCATCAGGATATAACTCAAATTTTAAAAAACATTGCCCTTAAGCGATAGCACAGTACAGCGACGAATTGATGAAATGGCAGTTAATGTTGAAAACAAACTTATAAGTATTCTCCAAAACTCTTCATTTTCCATGCAATTGGACGAATCTACCATTGCAGATAATGATGCTTTATTGATGGCATATGTACGCTATTTTGATGAAAACAATATATTACGAGAAGAAATGCTATTCGCAATAAATCTCATCACAGATACAAAAGGATTATCAATATTTAATACTGTGAGTACATACTTTACAAAAAATAATATTCCTTTGAATAATATTGTTGCATGAGCTACTGATGGAGCACCATCAATGATAGGTCGCTATCGTGGATTTGTTGCTTATTTGAAGCAGGAAGTGCCAAATGTTTTATGTATTCATTGTGTGGTGCACAGACAACATCTTGTAGGAAAACATCTAAGTACAAGCCTCCATTCATCATTAACTCATCATAAACGAGATCAAATCCAATGCAAAGAATGATAGAATGTTTCGGCAGCTTTGCCAGGACAATAATGAAGATTTTATTAAGTAACTTTTGCACACAGAAGTTCAGTGGCTGTCAAAGGGTACATCTTTGGCTAGATTTGTAGCATTATATGATAGTGTCATACAATTTTTTGAAAGTAATAATGAGACCAATCTGTGTCAACAGTTAAAAACAGTAAAGAATGTTGCCTTTTACTTGGCAGATATTTTCAAGAGATTTAATGATGTCAATTTGCAGTTTCAAGGAGCGAATAAAACCAAAGTATTGTGCTATTATTTAATGCCAAACTTGAATTACTTTGTTATAATCTATTGAAGAGAGAATTTCATCAGTTTCCTCAATTATCATCTATAAAAGATGATGTAACTCCAGAGGATATTGACAGATTCAGTAGCCACCTCAATGAACTTAAATTGGACATGGAAAAACGATTTGAAGATATTTTGAAATTGAAGGTATATGACTGGATGAAAAATCCTTTTACCGCAAATATTGAAGAGGCTGATACAACTTGCCAAGAAGAACTGTTAGAAATTAGATATGATGAAGAAAGTAAACATAAATTTGACAGTGGTAGATATGAAAACCTATGGCAAAATAAAAAAATGCCGGTCATATCCAAATATGTGGAAAATGGTATTCAGTTTATTGATACCTTTCCCTACCTCATATCTTGTGGAATCAGGATTTAGTGCTGTTAATCATATTATGACCAAAGAAAGAAACCACCTGAATATTTCCGAAAGGGAAGACCTTCGTTTGTTCCTCACAAAAACTGAACCGGATATTCAATGTTTAGTTTCCTCAGGGATCCCACTAATAATTCAATTAACTAATGTAATTTCTATGTATGCAAAGTCTAAATAAAAAGATAGATTTAACTATAGGAAGTTGTTTTATAAAGATTTATTCTGCCACACTTATTAACACTTAATTATTATTATATGCTTTAATTTGCGCTAACTCTGCTTTATAAATTTTATAAAGTAAAGTTACTTCCCTTCTTTATAAATCACCATTACTGTGGAACCAGTGGGCAGTTAGAAAATTTTACTACTAACAGAGATACAAAAGTGGGCGGTAGGTAGAAAAAGGTTTACTGCCCCTGATCTAGAGTCTAGATGTCTAGATTCTAGACATTTAAGAACAAATTAAGGATCAGGGAGTGGGAGTTCATCAAGTGTGTATCTTGGTCCTCTCATTGTAGCTCCTGGCCGTAAACATGGTTCTGGAGTTCACAATATTGCAAAGAAATTGAGTGAAACTTCACTTGAAGTGGGAAGATAGCATGGTCATGAGCAAAGATAAAAAGAAAGAGAGACAGGAGACAACCTGGATTCCAGGTACTGTACATGTAGTGTTTCTTGATTTTGTTGTTTTCTTTTGTACTTTGTGTTCTCTCTGGTTTGTTTTATAGTAAAAGGTTTGATATGTCTAGATTCCTTGCCATTTTTCTGTGTGCTGATAGCCTCCAAGTCAGCATTCTTGCAGTCATACTATACACAAAAAAGAATTGTATTTTAGGAGAAAAGTTGTTCAAATTATTAATCAATATAAAATTATTTTGGATGTATTTATTGATATGTGAAATAAGGCTGCAATGCAGAATGCTTTTTCATACCTTTTAAAAGCCAGTTTCTTTTGATTCCTGTATTTAAAATGCTCTTTCCATCTGCCCACATCAACAAATCTCACTGAAACGTGAGGTAGTGTTTGCTTGATTTGCTTCAACTCAAAAGAAATCTCATGGTTTATAGGTACAGCTGCCTTGGAAACTATAGTTAAATTGTAAGTGATATTTCATTGGGCTCACTCCTGCTTTCTTTATCATTTCAACATTAGAAGCTGCATTTTAATTTACTTAACCCAGCTGCTGTGTTATGATGAAAGATGTGTTTATTCAGGTGAGGTGCACATTGATGCTAGCTGCCTTTGGTTTGTCATGGCAAAGACACACGTTGGATTCTGGAGAAGGCAATTACAGGAAACAATGAGCAGTGTGATAATATACTCAAGAAATCTAAAATGAATGAAACGCTGCTTTATGTTACTTAACCAAAACAAGTTCAGGCATTGCCAATACCCCAAAGAACCTGACTAAATAAAAGTTGTAATATTCTTGTCCAAGACCAAGTCCCAAGAAACATCAGACTGATCTCAGAAAGTGTTTACAGGACAAACATTAATATCAAGGGTGTCAATGTACCATACAGTGTTACTTTAAATAGACTAATTCAGTACATCGTTTTTAAATGACTTCCAGCCCCCATGATAACAGTTACAAAAGTCTGATAGGGTGTGGCAGGCATAACTATGTTGGTGGCTGAGGCAGAGCCAAAAAGAAACCAATTTACTTGCTGAGAGTTTCACTCATTCTGGTGCTTGTTATATCTGGTGTCACACACGTGTGCATGGGAGGCAGCTAAAGGGCTTGAGTAAGGGCAATTCCGAATCAATCTGGGATGTGGCAGAATCCACTGATTCTTTTTCTCACTTTCCTGCAGACCATTCATGGGAAGTTCCACCTGGTCCTGTTGACGTCACTTCCGGGCCCGAGCCTATGGAGGAAGACCTTGCCGGCTCTGGCCACTTTGATGTCACATCCAGGCTCGAGCTTATGTCTGAAGACCCATACGATCATGGCCCCTTTGACGTCACTTCCTGTCCTGACCTTTAAAATACTCCACATTTCCCCTGTTCCCTCAGTTCTGTTTTGGACTCCATTTTGTGCACATCAGTGCTGTCATTAATTTGCAACTTTGTAGCCAGAAAACCAAATATATGGGTGGTTGCCCCAAACCTTGCTATGGCTCTTTGTGGAGTTTGTGACACTGGGTACATACTGTAGTATATGGAGTCAAGAAACATTAAACAAGGGTCACATTTTGAACATGGTTGATTCAAACACAAATAAAATGGCTGGAGGAAATCTTATCAATACTGGGTGCAAGACAGAAACCAGTCTATTATTAATAATAATAATAATAATAATAATAATAAATTTTATTTCTATAGCACCTTTCCATTGCTAAAGGCACTTCACAGAGTCACAGAAAGACCAGCAGGGTATATGTAATATTGGGTACAAATGTTTTCTGCATAGAATACTAAAACAAATAAATGTAGGATATACACAGCATTAAATAGAATAAAAGACAATAAACCAGATGAAATACTTAATTCAATACTAAAAGAAAAACCTGAACAAATAACATCATTTCTGATATAACACACTCACACATTATCTTGAGCACCTGGGGCCTCATGTATAACGGTGTGCGTAGAACTCGCACTATAATGTGGCGTAAGCACAAAAGCCGAAATGTGCTTACGCACAGAAAAATCCAGATGCAGGAATCTGTGCGTACTCCAACTTCCACATTCTTCCGCTACATAAATCCCGATCAGCGTGAAAAGTAACGCTCATGCAGCGCTTTATGTAACGCCCCAACTCCTCCCAGAATTACGCCTCTTTGAATATGCAAATCAATATTAATCGCCCTTAAGCTCAGCCTTCTGTGAAAAGACAATGGGAAAAGCACGGGGGAAAATATAAGAATTTCAGCAAATACCAAGTGGAGGCAAAGGAAAAACATACTATTTGTTCAAGTAAACCGTGGTATAATCAACAAAAGGAAGTTGATCGAGTGACATAGCGTGCTGGAGAAACTTGAAAGCTCACGTTCACAAAATCGCACAGTAATAAAAAAGAAGCCACATATCAAAGTCGTCGTGAAAAGGCGAGTTGTAGCCCACTGTCTGAGTGTCATATGAAAGCTTATTAGGGTACAGAGAAAAAAAGTCACACAGTGGGGAAAAAGCACGAAATGTCAACTTCAATCTCGACATTTCCACTTTAATCACGTAGTTTATTTTGTCATTAAAGTAGAACATCATAAACTTCATCTTAAAATCGTTTAATTAACCAGTTTTTCAAATCACATCGTAATTAAAGTAGCACATTTAATGCTTTGTTTTGTATTTGATCTTCTATGTGCTCTATGTGTGTGAATTACTACGCCGTGCTTCAGGGCTTTCTCTTCCTCCGACAGGACACAGAATCCATTACATTCGTGTTATTACAGCTCTCTGAATAACTAAAATACTAAGATGTATACGTGATGTCATTTTTATGATGATAGGAGTTAAAGCACCTTATTAAACATGGGTTTCACTTCGATGAAATAATTTATTGCAGCAGTACTCAGGGGCAGCTCTAAGCTTGTGGTGGCACTGGGCAGAGGAAGAATCGGTGGCTCATTCTCCCGCCAATGTCAGTAAGGTAGCTTATGCACGGTGGATGGCCACGTCCGTTGCAGACACTGCATAGCTGCCTCGTGCTCATGACACAAGCATTTAACTTTTGCCGAAATTTGTCGCTGCGTTTTTAGCTGTGTTGTTATTTTCTCTTTCTGTTTTATATTTAATATATATTGGCATAGCCGCCACTGCAGTCCTTGCTTTTCTTTCCCCAAATAACTGATCGCCACACAATCAGCTCTGTAATAGAAGTTAAGCCATCTGTAAGCTTAGCGCCGATTCTTCAAAACGTTTAAGGAACATTTAAATATCTTTGTAGTACTTGTTTAATTATTCTATCCTTCACGACTCTCCCAGTGAAGAATATAGATTATTTAAATGAAGTTAAAGTTTTATCTGTATAATTTAATAAACATATTTTGCTGCATTTCACCTTAAAAATGATATCGTCATCATATGTAAATACGCGTTTTATAAAGTGGCTCAGGTTGTGCGATATTATAACTATAGTGCAAGTTTACAGTGGGGTGATTGTACTTATAAGTACAAACAGTTCAACTCGGTGCAATTGATTGAGTGCATTTAAAGTTCTTGGGATGAAACTGTTTCTGAACCACGAGGTCCATACAGGAAAGGCTTTAAAACATTTTGCAGTGGCTGAGACAGCGTGTCCTTGAAGCTGTACACTGATAATTCTCTTTCCGATCAGTGCTGCTGTGATTCACACTCAGATACAATGATATAAATACTCCGAGTACTGCAGTGAGAGTAATATGGAAAAAGATGATCCGCTGTGGCAACTCCTAACGGGAGCAGCTGAAAGAAGAAGGAGAAGTGAGAGTACCAGCACTAAAGCAGTTATGGCATTTGGAATACTATGGCTATTCCCTGGACCATTATATTGTTACAAGTTAATTACACCAATAAACAATATGCGGTTAGTTTCAGTGTATTTATAAAGCTGCGTCAGCAAAATAAGGTGTAACCACACAGGAACAGTAGCACTGCTTTGACGCTGGGTGTCGGCAGTCTGCAAAACTGAGCGGAGAACTTGCATACGACAAGGTATGAGGTACCGTGGAAAAGTGCGTGGCTTTACGCCAAGTGTAGGTTTTATACATCGCGATTTGAATGTGGAAAGGTTCTTAGGCAACATTTCTGTGTGTACGCACCGTTTATACATGAGGCCCCTGGTCAGAGAGAGTAGACTGAAAGAAGGGGAAGAATGT
Organism: Polypterus senegalus; assembly: GCF_016835505.1. Taxonomy (NCBI): domain Eukaryota; kingdom Metazoa; phylum Chordata; class Cladistia; order Polypteriformes; family Polypteridae; genus Polypterus; species Polypterus senegalus. Next base: position 236,511,246 of record NC_053154.1, read on the forward strand.
AAGGGTAAGTTAAAAGCCTTACTGAAAAGATAAGTTTGAAGTTGTTTTTTAAAATAATTAATTGAATCAGTTTATCTAATTAAGAGAGGTCATTCCAAAGACTGGGCGCTATAAAACTGAAGTCCCTTTCACTCACAGAATTTAGGCTAGTGTGGGGCACAACAAGACTGCCAAGGAACAGAGGACTCTTAGTGGGCAAACAGGAGCAAAGCGATGGAGAACATCATTGATGTAGTCCGGTGCAAGGCCATTTAAAGTTTTATAAGTTATTAGTAGAATTTTATATTCAATCCTGTAAGACACAGGGTGCCAGTGAAGGTGAAGTAGGATAGGTGTCATGTGTTTGCTGTTGCTGGTCCAAGTTAGGACTCTTGCCGCAGCATTTTTAATCTTCTGGAGCTGTGATATAAGATTATAAGGGACACCTGCTAATAGGGAGTTACAATAATCGATGAAGGATGTGATAAAAGCATGGACAAGTTTTTCGAAAAGGAGCGGAACGAACCAATACAGGATGTGTTACGGAAGTGAAAGTAAGAATGTTTCTTAATATGGATTATGTGGTCGGAATATGAAAAGAATGAATCAAAAATAACATCAACATTCCTTCACCAACATGGCTGTAGGATCCAAACCCAATCCCTGGATACGGCACGAGTCAATCACTGGGCCTATTCCTGTGGTGAAGCGACTTTTAACATTTAAGTTGATACATATTTTGTATGTCTTTCTTTGTAAGCTAGACAAAGCAAATGTAATATTAGTGTTTCAGGATGTATATTTTACTTCATTTATGGTGAAGGGGATGGAGCATCAGACTGGCTTGGCTAGGGTGACTGTTTAAAGCTAGAACCTATAAACCATCCACTGCAGGAAGACAATAAATTAACTAAACAAAAAAACAGGGGTACAAGTTGTACCTGAACACTTTCACTGGCTTTCATTGGTAAATGGCCAAGGAAGGGATAGATAAACTAGCTGCTCCCATTAGGGGTTGCCACAGCAGATCATCTTCTTCCATATCTTTCTGTCCTCTGCATCTTGTTCTATTACACCCATCACCTACATGTCCTCTCTCACCACATCCATAAATCTTCACTTAGACCTTACTCTTTTCTTCTTCCCTGGCAGCTCTTAGCATCCTTCTCCCAATATACTAAGCACCTCTCCTCTGCACATGTCCAAACCAATGCAATCTTGTCTCTCTGACTTTGTCACCCAACTGTCCAACTTGAGTTGACCCTCTAATGTACTCATTTTTAATCCATCCTTGTCACACCCAGTGCAAGTCTTAGCATCTTTAACTCTGCTACCTCCAGCTCTGTCTCCTGCTTTCTGGTCAGTGCCACCGTCTCCAACCCATATAACATATTTGGTCTCACTACCGTCCTGTAGATCTTCCCTTTCACTCTTGCTGATACCCGTCTGTCACAAATTACTCGTGACACTCTTCTCCACCCATTCCACCCTGCCAGCACTCTCTTCTTTACCTCTCTTCCACAATCCCCATTACTCTGTACTGTTGATCCCAAGTATTTAAACTCATCCACCTTCGTCAACTCTACTCCTTGCATCCTCACCATTCCACTGGCCTCCTTCTCATTTACACACATGTATTCTGTCTTGTTCCTACTGACCTTCATTCCTCTCCTCTCTAGAGTATATCTCCAACTCTCCAGGGTCGCCTCAACCTGCTCCCTAAAATCGGTACAAATTACAATGTCATCAGCAAACATCATAGTCCATGGAGACTCCTGTCTAATCTCATCTGCCAACCTATCCCTCACCATTGCAAATAAGAAAGGGCTCAGAGCCGATCCCTGATGTAATCCTACCTCCACCTTGAATGCATCCTCAATCCTACCGCAGACCTTACCACTGTCACACTTCCCTCATACATATCCTGTACAATTCTTACGTACTTCTCTGCCACTCCTGACTTCTTCATACAGTACAACAGCTCCTCTCTAGGCAACCTGTCATATGTTTTCTCCAGGTCAACAAAGACACAATGCAACTCCTTCTGGCCTTCTCTAAGCTTCTCCATCAACATCCTCAGAGCAAACACTGCATCTGTGGTGCTCTTGGCATGAAACCATACTGCTGGTCACTAATCATCACCTCACTTCTTAACCTAGCTTCCACTACTCTTTCCCATAACTTCATGCTGTTGCTCATCAATTTTATCCCCCTGTAGTTACTACAGTCCTGCACACCCACCTTATTCTTAAATATCGGCAACAGTACACTTCTTCTCCACTCCTCAGGCATTCTCTCACTTTCCAAAATGCCATGAACAATCTGGTTAAAAACTCCACTGCCATCTCTTCTAAACACCTATATGCTTTCACAAGTATATCATCTGGAGCAACACCCTCTCCTTACTTGTATGATTCCATCTTTATCCTTTATCACCCTAACCTGCTGCACATCTTTCCGAGCTCGGACCCTCTGTCTAGCCAATCGGTACAGGTCCTTTTCTCTCTCTTTAGTGTCCAACCTCTCATACAACTCATCATATGCCTTTTTTTTAGCTTTGACCACCTTTCTCTTCACCTTGCACCATATCTCCATTTACTCTTATCTACTTTCTACATCTCTCTGACTATCCCACTTCTTTGCCACCCTCTTCCTCTGTATACTCTCCTGTACTTCCCCATTCCAACACCAGGTTTCCTTTTCCTGCTTCCTCTGTCCAAGCACCCTTTTGCTGTCACCCTTACTACATCAGCAGTAGTTTCCCAACTATCTGGTAACTCTTCACTACCACCTAGTGCCTCTCTCACCTTCTCCCTAAACTTAACCTTGCAGTCTTTTTTTTTCAACTTCCACCATTTGATCCTTGGCTCTGCCCTCACTCTCTTCCTCTACTTGATCTCCAACGTCATCCTACAGACCCCCATCCTATGGTGCTTAACTACACTTTCCCCAAACACCACTTTGCAGTCTTCAATCTCCTTCAGATTAGACTCTTCTGCATAGGATGTAATCTACCTGTGTGCATCTTCCACCACTCTTGTATGTAACCCTATGTTCCTCCCATCTTCTTAAAATACATATTCACCACAGCCATGTCCATCCTTTTGGCAAAATCCACTATCATCTGACCTTCTTCATTCCTCTCCTTGACACCATACCTACCCATCACCTCTCAAATACGTCCCACCTCTCCATCAATGTCTTTTGTCCTTTAAATGTGTTGATAAACAGCAAGTAGTCTGCTATCACACCCCCCACCGGTGCACAATTTTCTCAGCTCAAGTCTGTTTACCTGCGTGTCAGTTGATTGGAGTTGTATAAAGTGAGAAGTCAAGCAAAATCACACCTTTTATAAATAATATATCATTATTTGGAGCACATGCTTTTCATGTGTGTTCCGTGTCTACAACAATCTATGTAAACACATCGTTAAAAAAGAAACGTTTTTCATGTTTTAGTAATACAGTAGAGTCTCGCTTATCCGACATAAACGGGCCTGCAGAACGTCGGATAAGCAAAAATGTCGGATAATGGGAGGTGTTAAGAAAAAGCCTATTAAACGTTAAACTGAGTTATAATTTTACACATTACGAACCTCGGTTCATGAACGTCTCTGAAACCGTACAAATTGGGTTATGACCAAAAAATTTGCCAAACTTTTGCATCTGTTCACGACCACACACTAGGTATATGAACAAGCCAGTTTCCCTTTCGGTTTGTGCGCGCCGATGATTTCCGCACGTGTTCAGTCTCTCCCTGTGCAGCGAGAGAGAGAGCGTGAGAGAGAGACACATACAGATACATGCGTGCGCGAGAAAGAGACACACGCACACACACGTGCGCGACAGAGACACACGCACACGAAAGAGAGAGACACACAAAGATGCACGCACACACACGCGCGTGAGAGAGACACACACACACACACATGCGCGCGCGAAAGAGACACAGGCACAAGCAAATGAGTGAGAGAGACACAGGTGCACGCACACGCAAGCAAGAGAAACACACGCACACACACACACACACACACATGCCAGAGAGGGCTGGCCACATAATCCACTGTAATCATGTTTTACAACAAAACAACAGAAAATTTTAACCAAAAAAATGAACTTAGCAACTAAAAGTAGACTACGCTCACGCTGGCAACTTGCAGTTCTTGTTGCCGATTAATGCGTTTTTTTTTTCCTTTTTTTGCGGCGGGACGTCCGGATAATACAGAATGTGGTATAAGCGTAGGTTGATTAAGCGAGGCTCTACTGTAATTGACAAAATGTAGACATGAAGTTTATAATGTGTGAAGCCTGAAGTCCAAATATCAAAGAAACACTTTCACAAAACATACAAATATTAGAGAACAAGTGCGCTTTTATTCAAAAATATAACTGCAGAAAAAGAACCCGCATTCGGGTGCGACATTGAGATGCATTTACTACGACCGCGCTGGTGGCGCAACAGTATCAACAGTTGACTGGTAATCAAAACTTCATGGGTTTGAAACCCGACAAGTCCGTTTTGAGAAGTGAGCTGCTTTTATTCTTACTATTTTAGAATAAAAACATACATTTGATTTCAGTCTGTAACAGCCGGTGTAAATGTATGATACTTGTAAAGGTTAGCTTTTTTTTTTAATTCAATTTCATTCTCTCACTCGCGGTCACGATCCTACCCTACCCCCCCCCCCATCTTACACTGCTGTTTTCACATAAAGACGCGCTATAGCTCTGCACTCTACTTGTGACTTTACGCTGTAGGAAGTAAGTAAATAAACCAAGCTAAATAAGTAAATAACATTCGATCTGGCTCTTATATACAAAGTACAGTGATGGCAGCTTCTACCTGCAGCTACAGACTCTTCAGTTCAAAAGTGACTCTCCATGCTAGTGTTTACATCTGGCTGGTGTATGTGCCCTAAAAAGAAGTCTGACTGCATTCTTGTACCAATGCTTGTGAACTGAAGTGTCTGTGTGCACTTTTCGTGGCATTACACGTGTATTTTTTGAGCATGCCCGTGTCGCTCAAACACAGGAAGCTCTGCAGTGCACTTTACGCTGTAGGAAGCAAGTAACTAAATCCAAATAAATAACATTCGATCTGGCTTTTATGTAAGTAACATATAAATGTCAGAGAATTCCCTGTAATTTGCAGCTCTATTCATTATCTCAAAACACCACACACATTCACAGTAATTCCCAGTTATGTCCACCACTCACACCCACGCCCACAACCATAAAGAAGTGATTCATCCACGTTTATGTGTCAGCTTTTTTCACATCTGAGAATTCCCTGTAATTTCCAGATCCATAATCTCATTTGGATTTAGTTACTTACTTCCTACACATGATGAACGTTCATGATTCTCCAACGAAAAGGGGCTTTGATTTTTTGTCCATTAGTCTCCAAGGGGGACCTTTGGTCATGATTTTTCAGGGGGACCCTCCTCCAGAATTGATGCTTATTCAGGCAGCCAACAAGGATTGGGTCTCAAAGACACTAAAATGGGCAAGATTGGGCAGCAACAAAAAAGTAAGAAACCTTGCTCTAGACATATGCCCTGTGTGCCCAGTTTAAAGTCACCATATGACTTTGAGTGACTCACTTCTCCTGTTAGTTCTCAGTTCTTAGATATAAGTCCTGGCCTGGCTACTGCTTGAGTTTGTATGTTCTCACCATGTCTACATGGGATTTCTCTGGGTGCCACATCCCAAAGATATGCAAGGCTGGTTAACTGACAAATGGAACCATTATGTGGGAGTATGAGTGGGGGTTCCTCTGTGAGCTGCCAGTAAAGGTAGTGGCTCCCAGCAGCCAACCCTACACTGTATAAACAGAGCAGAAATGGGCAGATTAAATATTAACATGAATATATATGGAATGACAATTTTTTCTAAATCTCATTAGACATTTGTTTAGTAAAGGCTAAAATTCATTTGCATTTCCTAAAATACAAAAGGTACCAAAATGGAATTAAATTTGTCAAAAGGGCAAAAATATTTATAAAGCTTAAGTAGTATTACTGTGTCTTTTCTAAATCTGAATAAACCTTGACAATCTACTTGGCATGCACTGAAGGACTATTTACGTTATTTATAGTCTGTATGAAACTGATATATCTTTATAATCTCTTTCCAAAAGCCTATTGAAATTTGAAGGAGCTTTGGCTGTTTGTGCATGATGTGCCAATTTTATAGCAGATATATTCTTTGTGCTTTTTATAAGTAAACTGCACAATTTTACATGTATGAGAGATCAGGTATTTTTTTGTCATTGTATGCATTACCATAAATGGAATGAACAATACAAAATCAGTAGCATAAAAACAACTTTGGTATTATGATCTTAGGGTATCTCTGATTCAACATAAATCCTTCTGTCATTTATTCATCCATTTTCCAGCCCGCTGAATCCGAACACAGGGTCACGGGGGTCTGCTGGAGCCAATCCCAGCCAACACAGGGTGCAAGGCAGGAACCAATCCTGGGCAGGGTGCAAGGCACTGCAGGACACACACAAATACACCCACACACCAAGCACACACTAGGGCCAATTTAGAATCACCAATCCACCTAACCTGCATGTCTTTGGACTGTGGGAGGAAGCCGGAGCGACCGGAGGAAACCCACGCAGACACGGGGAGAACATGCAAGCTCCATGCAGGGAGGACTTGGGAGGCAAACCCAGGTCTCCTAACTGCGAGGCAGCAGCGCTACCCACTGCGCCACCATGTCACCCCCCCCTTCTGTCATTTAAAACAAAATAATTTATTGCAAAACAAGTTTTAAATTAATTCCATGAGCTAATAAAAACCTATAAAATAGAAAGGCTGTAGATACTTGAAAACATCCAGGAGCCATTAGAAAAAAAAACCCTGTAAGATAGAGAAACAGTCATAAGGAGATTAATGTCTTCCATTGTTACATTCGAAGCTTCATGTTCCCCGGGAAATTACTGGACAGTTGTCAGAAAGACACAGAGTGTTATGGCAGTTGAAAATGCCAGGTTAGCATAGAGATGAGTCTGAACAGTGCTTTGACGTTCAAACTAATTATTTTTGCAAGGTAGAAGATTAAATCAGGCAAAGAGAAGCAAGAAGATGCTGGGAATAACTTGAACTTTAGGTGATAAATTCATGCAAGTTACAATTATTTTTACTTTAGTTAGACATTTACCTTACTCCACAGGAATTAACTTTTTACAGTAAGAAGCAATTATGGTTTTAAGTTCCTTAACTTAATACTAATCAGCTCAAGAATTATTGCCATTCTTCATAAAAATGACCTATAAGCGATTGTATATAGTAAATACTACATGTTTAAAATATTCTGTTTCAACCTTTTAGGAACCTGCTTCACTTCACTCCAATAAAACTTACTCTTACTTTAAAACGTTTTATATGTAATAGCATTTTTATCAAATTCATGGAGATCAAAATGACACTCCTCAATATGAATATGATATTTTTTAAACAAAAAAGGATGTTTTCTGTTATGAACTGTGATCTTTTTTTGCTGTTCTGTCTCCAGGATCTGTATTGCTGCTTTTCACCAGTTCTGAAAATTCCTTGATTATCCATCACCATAGGTAAAACCAAAGAATTTTCAGTTGAAAACAGATAGGTTATTGACCTACAAAGGCCAAGTAATAGTTATTAAAAACACATAAACAGTTGAAAAATAATACTACACCAACTGTATATATAGAGCATCCCACACACAATGAGGAAAACAGTGATAAGGCAGGATAGAACATGAGAATAATAATTTTAGAACTGCACAGTTTAGTAGAATCTTGGGACCTTCAAGTTTCAGAAGTAAATGCTAGATGCCATCCTTTCCAACCCTTTCTCCTCTTTTGAGGGGCTGCAAGGCGCCCTAGATGTGCATTACCTACACATTTCAGTTCTGAGAATTTGCCAAACATCATTGCAGCTACAATCAACCTTTAGGTCATGCATACTACCAACATATTCAATGATAAAAGAAGTCAGCATACAAGGAAAAGCACCTGATACTCACAGTAGAATTTGGTGGCAGATCATTGATGCTTTGAGGCTTTTTTCTGTTATTAGTTTAGTAGCCCATTTTAAGATAGATGGTGTAATGAAGTCCACTGTGTGGAAGGATATTTTAAGCCAAAAAATAGTTTCCTCTGCTGGGAGGTTGAGACTCAGCTATAAATGGACCTCTCAATAAAACGTTGACCACAAGCATGCATGAAAATTAAAACAGAAATGGATGCAGGAAAGATTTACAATGGCAATTTAATTTTCTGAACATGAGTCTTATTTAAAACACTGTTGTCTGAATTGAACAGGGCAGTACACAAGTACAAACCTGACTATCTGATCTTCAAATATGCAGCATAATCTCTCCTAAAGTATATTCACACAATTTCACAATTTACAGTGAGTTAGTGCTGTTACATATTTCAGGGGAATCTTCACCAAACAACAAAACTGCACTACTATTATGCTACTTTGAAAAATCTGTGTTAAAATAAAAACGTATGACTTCTCCTTAGAGCAGTGTTTCCCAACCTCGGTCCTGGGGGCGCACTGTGGCTGCAGGTTTTTGTTCCAACCAGATTCCTAATCAGTGACAACACCTAATAGCACTGATCTCATATAATTAGCTGGTATTATTTTTCTTTTATTCTACATTCAGAAAAGCATAGCAGCATGATTTTTACATTTACATTTAGATATTACATTTGTAACACATTTAGAAATATTTCTTCTTTAGTTATAGATTTAAATGCTTAACTCTCTTTTGTTGATTTCATTATATTTTGCCCTTTCTCTGTGAAGTTTTTCCCCTTCATTGTATCTTATTAATGACAATTAAAAATGAGCAGAGCAGACGCGTTGGCAAAGAACACTGAATAATCTAATGCTGCAACTACTTTAGCATCAGACCCACTAATTAGTAAATAATGGATTAATTAAACAATTAGAACACCTAGAAAAGTAGAATGAAAATCAAGATGAAAATATTGTTAAAAAGAAAAAAATACATTATTCCTATATAACTGCTTGGGGGTCTGCTGGAGCCAATCCCAGCCAACACAGGGCACAAGGCAGGAAACAAACCCAAGGCAGGGCGCCAGCCCACTGCAGGGTGCAAACACACCCAGACACCAAGCACACACTAGGGACAATTTAGGATCGCCAATGCACCTAACCAGCATGTCTTTGGACTGTGGGAGGAAACCGGAGCACCCGGAGGAAACCCATGCAAACACAGAGAGAACATGCAAACTCCACGTAGGGAGGACCCGGAAAGCAAACCTGGGTCTCCTAACTGCGAGGCAGCAGCACTATCCATTGTGCCACCGTGCTGCCCATCTATCTATACTAATAAAAGGCAAAGCCCTCACTCACTCACTCACTCACTCACTGACTCACTCACTCACTGACTCATCACTAATTCTCCAACTTCCCGTGTAGGTAGAAGGCTGAAATTTGGCAGGCTTATTCCTTACAGCTTACTTACAAAAGTTGGGCAGGTTTCATTTCGAAATTCTACGCGTAAGGGTCATAACTGGAACCTATTTTTCTCCATATAATGTAATGGAGTTGAGTTGGAGATGGCCGTGGGGGGCGGAGTTTCGTGTGACATCATCACGCCTCCTACGTAAGTACGTAGAGAACAAGGAAGAACTCCAAACAGCGATGAGCACAAAACGCCATTTCACAATTGAGAAGGCAGAAAAACATTATGAAGCAAATGATGCATACAAGCATATTCATAAGTACAGCTACTGCGGAAACAAAGCACGGCGTGAACCGTAAGTTTATATTAAATTAAGTTCATAGACAGGCTGCCACTAGCGTTTGTAATTTAGTGCCTGCCCATATAAGGCCGTCCATCAGCGGCAATCCAATACAAACACTGCCGGTAAATATTCACGTGTGAAGGACTGTGCTTATGCAGAGGAAGATGAGATGGTCAGGGTGGTGTTTGGCACAAACTCATTGAAACTGCGAGAGAAACTTTTAAGTGCGGGTCTTAGCTGACATTTACGAGATGGCACCAGCACAGCTGGGAACCTTCGATGCAAGAACACCAAGCGGCTCACGTGAACTGGCGCAGTGCACAGACAAAAGCAACAGTTCCAAAGAGTGCTGAACAAAAACCGAATTACACAATTGAGAAGGCAGCAAAAAAATATGAAGCGTCTGATACATAGAATCATATTCATAAGTGCAGCTACTGCGAAACAAAGCACACGGTGGAAAAAGTGAATGTCCGCTAAAGGAAGACAGTGTAAAAAAACCCGTGCATGCAGTTTGTCACATCTCAGATAAAGAGGAAGACGAGCTGTTTATTGATGCAGTAAGAAACTAATCGATGAATGAAACCTCTTATCTTTACAGCGATTGACAAACACGGAATGTAACTTGAACACAACACATCGTACAAATACGACTCTGATTGAAACAAATAATGATAATCAAATCCTTGATGACAGCAACATTCAATAACACTCACAAAACAATTACTGTATATTGACAATCATGTTACGTTATTTTTAAAATGTTCCCTTTTCATAACTTCTACTTCTCCACTGCGATACGCGGTATATATATAAATGTATATATATACCCGATCTACATACATACTCTAGCATAGACAAGCCACACGCTGTGGCTAATTGTAGAGTCTTAAGCCTCTAATGCCGACATTCGAGGTTGATTCGAGAGGGTGTACTGAGTATGCAGCGTGCTACCGATTCATTTTACCTTCGATCTCCTTGGTTTGGGGCGTATGAAAAATATTAGGTTAACGCAGAATCATGTTACGTTATTTTTAAAATGTTTCCCTTATTAGCACAAGCACAGCTGAGAAGCTTCGATGCATGTACTCCATAACGCGTTAAAAAAATAACGCATTTAATCACACTTTCAATTCCAAGCAAACGGGAACTCTTGTCAATGCATGATTTCCTGGTACATCCATTACACTGATGCACACATCACAGCTACAAAAATGTTAGAGTCGGAATAAAGCGCGTCTACGACTGATCATTTCGACTTCGGCGAAGCCTTGATAAAAGCATGGTTTTGTGCACACTGAAAAGCAAGCAAATTAGGACTTTGTGGCTCTTACTGGGGATCATTGGACTTCCGTGACCGTTAGTAATTCTAAATACATCTAATTACAAAATGTTCAATGATCACACTGTTTTAGCCTAATGTACAAAATAATTTTGGCTAATGTTACTCAGAGTTTAAAGATTAAGTTGGTCAAATTACTTTTATGTTTCTGACTTATTTTTTTAAGAAGAAAAACTGCACTTTATGTTGAAATTTTGGTTATTATTATTTAAAGACAATACTATTCTGAAAATCTACTTAAAGTACTTAAACTACCACTTTATTTTTAAGTCTGCCCAATTTTAACCAGGGATGATATTTTTGTTTCTGTTTTGAATTCAAATGCAGTTTAAAGGCTTTTTTTCAGAAATTAAAACAGCTTCAGTTTACAATATTCATGTCCATGTCTATTATTTGATTCTGTCGCCCACTAAAACACTTTTAAATTAAAAAAAAAAAACATTTTACGTGTGCGATTACATACGATTAATCAAGATTAATTCTTACACAGCCTCTAATTAATTGGATTAATTTTTTAATCGAGTCCCACCTAATATATATATATGTGGATATATATATGTAGATTTATATATATATGTGTATATACAGTATATATGTAGATATGTATATGTGTATATACAGTATGTATATATATGTGTGTGTGTATATACAGTATGTGTATATATGTATATGTATATGTTTATATATGTGTCTGTGTGTGTATATATATACATACATATATATATATTGTAACAGAATAAGATGCTTCTCGCACCCTTGCACCCTCAGACACCACGTCAGACACTAGGTAAAAGTCCAATAATTATATTTATTTTATAATAAAGTGCACAAAGCACCCTCTACTCCCAAATACTCCAATAAACAATAACCAATAACAAATCCTCCACTCCCAGACGCTTAGCCACCCTGCCTCCCAACTCAGCTCATCGTCTGGGAGCCCCCCCAGTCCTTTTATATTCCCTGACCCGGAGGTGTTCCTTCCCAACAGTCCACAAGTCCTTATTCCTTCGGGTCAGGGTAAATAATGTTTCTCACCCGGAAGCCGTCGCTCTTCCTATGACGAACTTCCGGGTCATAGGGCATGAAGAATTCTTGGTCCTCCCTGCAGCTCCCTCTCGTGGCCCCATGGCATCCAGCAGGGCGGTGCACAAAAACTACATGGTCCATAATGCCCTGCTGGTCTTCTGGGGACCTCCATGCTGCAAGGAGGGCTCCACCTGGCGGCTTGGGGTATTGGCCGGGGTACATGGCCGGCCATATCTTACAGTATTCCCCCCCCAGCGCGAATTATAAAGATTCGGAGCGCCTGCCCCGAGAGGAAGTCTTCCTCCAAGAGGGCCAGCGTCATCCGGGCTCTGACTGCGTTGCCCCTGTCCTCGAGCAAACCTTGGGGGGACGGTGTCCTCCTGTCTCCCCGGGGACATTGGCGCCACTCGTGACCCGATCGCTGGCAATTGTAGCACCGACGCAGTCCTCCTGGTTGGCTCTTTTCCCGAGACCTGAAACATCTCGGGAACTCGGTCAGCTCCACCCTTTCCCCCGCCAAGGAGGGTTTTCTGGCCGCCTCGCTGCTCTCCGCCCTTTTCCCACCTTGTCAGGAGACCCCCTCTTTATTCTAAGGATCTCCAGTTTACTCTGGGGCTTGTCCACAGTTTGGGTCTCTCTATTAGTGAAAGAGAGCCCTTTTACTGTCTGCACGCCCTTTGATTTATAAACAACATGGGTGGGGTCTTTAGGATCGAATCGCTCCAAGAGACAGCACCAACCAGCTGCTCTGGCTCGTCGGTCCTTCCCCGGCCGCTCCGTAACGTTTCGGCCTCTCTTGTAGGGCACACATCCATTTGGCACCGCTATGGATTAAAAGCGGGCCCGGATCACACTGCGTCCCTATTACATTATATACGGTACCGACATTACCTGTCTGTACCGCCAAATCACATAACACGGGAGGCTCTCGGTCCAATCGCCGCAGGTACTCCGTACTCTTCTTAAAGGCGCGCGCCGCTCAGATCTCCAACGATCTTCTTAATCGCCTCTAAAGTCTGCAAAATACTCCGCGCGGGCTCGATTAATTTTTGAGTTCCCGCGCGTCAAAATAATTAGTTAATTCGGCGGGGTTTGGCTTACTTCCTGGTTTGCCATACCGTCCGGCCGGAGCCAATGAACTTCGCCGCTGTCGGCGCGTGTTCTGGCGGGTTCCGCGGGTTTCTGGGAATTGGAGTTCTCTACAGGCGAGGACCGGGCCGCCATCTTTGGTCGACTGCGACCTGCCTTTATTAATTTGTCGACAGATCGACCAGCCATTTCCCGGCCCTCCTTACCTTCTTTTGGGTTGAGCAGTGCCGCTCACCACCCCTTTCTCCTTCGGAAAAATCAAGTCCGTCTTTTCTTGGCGAAGTCATAAACAGCTGGACACGGAGCGTCACCTTTCTGGAATCCCGTGGTACTTCCGTGTCCTCGCCGGCACCCGTAATGCGGAAGTCCTTTTCGTTGTCCGTCTGCCCGTACAAAGCGCCACACTATCTTCGGAGATTCTCCTGCATCCCGCAGAACTTCGGATGATCTTTTCGAGGTATGTGCATGGTACGAAATGAGTAATTTTAAATAGATTATCTACATTTGCAGCACATACCTCGTTGTAGGTTTCTTCGTCCGGAGTCCTCTCCCGATCCGTGTAGTCGCCCTGTCGCTCATCCCGAGTGTCGGCCATGCGAACATGGAACTTCGCTGGTGCTGTTGCCCTGTTTTGTCTTCTTTTTTCCCATTACAGACTTGAAAAAAGGTGAGGTCTCTGGCGATTTTCCTGTGTGTGTTATGACGCTGTCTTCCCTGGGTATTCTGTCCACAGTAAAATTTTTCCAGGTCCTCTGCCAAACTGACGGCCAGAGAATCCTGCCGAGCTACGCCAACTGTAACAGAATAAGATGCTTCTCGCACCCTTGCACCCTCAGACACCACGTCAGACACTAGGTAAAAGTCCAATAATTATATTTATTTTATAATAAAGTGCACAAAGCACCCTCTACTCCCAAATACTCCAATAAACAATAACCAATAACAAATCCTCCACTCCCAGACGCTTAGCCACCCTGCCTCCCAACTCAGCTCATCGTCTGGGAGCCCCCTGATCCTTTTATATTCCCTGACCCGGAGGTGTTCCTTCCCAACAGTCCACAAGTCCTTATTCCTTCCGGGTCAGGGTAAATAATGTTTCTCACCCCGGAAGCCCGTCGCTCTTCCTATGACGAACTTCCGGGTCATAGGGCATGAAGAATTCTTGGTCCTCCCTGCAGCTCCCTCTTGTGGCCCCATGGCATCCAGCAGGGCGGTGCACAAAAACTACATGGTCCATAATGCCCTGCTGGTCTTCTGGGGACCTCCATGCTGCAAGGAGGGCTCCACCTGGCGGCTTGGGGGTATTGGCCGGGGTACATGGCCGGCCATATCTTACAATATATATATATATATATATATATATATATATGCCAGCAACACTAATGACAATGACAAAACAATTACATTGTCAATCATGTTACGTTATTATTAAAATGTTTCCTTTTCTTTTTACTTCTCCGCTGCCAATCGCAGGTATTTTGCTATATATATATATATATATATATATATATATATACAGATATATATATATACAGATATATATAAATATATATAAATAGATAGATATGACAACAACACTCATATCAATAACAAAACAATTACATTAACAATCATCTTACGTTATTTTTAAAATGTTTGCTTTTCTTTTTTATAACTTCTTTAACACACTACTTCTCCGCTGCGAGGCGCGGGTATTCTGCTAGTCTATATATATATTGTGGAGCCAACCCGGACACAGACAGACAGACATGTTGTTTTTCACCACCACACATTTTATTTACACAAACTATTTACAGATATGGTCACTCAGACCCAGTCCATTGTTGTCCTCCCGGCAACTCCCTGGGTGTCTCCCAAGGTCTTCCCCCCAGCACTTCCGCAACATATCCCCAAGGCATTGGGGCGCCTCCTGGCGGTGACCACGGGCCCCTACAGGGTAGGGCTTCCATGCCCTCAACCCGTGGCCCCCAAAGCAACCAGGAAGGCGGCCCCCACATGATCCAGGGTGGGCTTTGACCCTCTTCCGGTCCCTCACGGCATCCCGGCCGGGTCGTTGCCCCTGGCATCCCTGACAGTTCCCCACAGCCAGCGAAGACCACTCGGGGGAAAGAGCGACCCGTCCCGCGAGGGCAGCACAGCCCTGAAGCGGGTCCTACTCCAGGACAGCCGGGGTCCGGTCCCACTCTCCAAGCAGCCACCACTTGGTGCTCCCCTGCGCCTCACACAGGTTGCGCTCACCCCTCTTACCGGCACCCCGGGGCCCCTTTGGTCGGAGTCACTCGCTCCCTTGCAGCCTCCTCCAGCTGTGGTGGCACCCGCACACCAGCAGAGAGATCCTTCAGCAGACGGTCCGACATCTGAGGGCAGGTCCCCAACAAAGGGGGTCCTACTGCTTGCCCGGGGTCCGTCCCTGTAATAGAGAACACCACAGGGGCAGAACCGCTGCCAAGGCACCCTTCCTGTGCCATGCAGTGGCAGCGTTCCCCCCTCCAATCGGCACTTGCCTGTTCAGCACCCTCTCCGCGGCTTCCGTGTCCCTCTTGATGGTGAAACCGCCAGCACCGCCTGCGCTCTCTCCACCAGCCTCAGGGATTCCCTCTGCCCCCGCAGAGGGCGGACAGTACCCGGACGCGTGCACCCAGCACCACGTCCCAACATATCGGAGGAATCGGCACCCAGCCTTATTCCTCCTTGTTTCCTGCAGAGGCATTAGCTCTCTTGGAAATGTGTTCTTTTAATATTGTGGCTTATTAAATAATTAAACAATATCATAATATACCAGAAAAGGCGATATCCCTCCCATAGTGATTACGGTACAAGAATCACATGAGACAAAATATCTTTTAGCTTACATTTACTGGACGTTTCTGCGGTTACAGGACGGGGAGGCATATGGACAGACTTTTATCCAGGTGGGAAATCTGGATCAACACAGTCAGCCATTTTCTCCGTCCCCACGCTGGGAGGTTTTTCGACAACTCTTTGTGTCGACGCAGCCTCGAAGGGTCTGGCTACTGTCCAGACCTTTTATGCGGTTCTTCTTCAACTTGCTGGTTCTTTCTGTCTCCAAACAAGGGCTGAATTCCTCCCCCACAAAATACAGAAATATCATAGTGCTTACATGTCGATTCTCATTCTCCCAATAAGGAAAGAAGATTTGTGCTGATAGAGGACAGAAATACCCTAACCTGTGTTTAAGCTGACTATACAAGCCTCCAGTTGTCTTTGGCTATCTAATCCAATGCTTGGCTAGCAATTCTAACTGCTGAGCCCCTGTGTGCCACAGTTAACATGCACATGTGAATAAAACTCATAACAGTATTGTCCAGATATAGTGACATAAAGAAAAATGTAGTATAACACTCCTTTCACTCTGGGACGCCATGACGGTTTGAGACTCCTTATGAAAAAGAAAGCGCCTCTTTCCCATCTGCGTCCCTACAGTGCGGCGCGAGACTGCAGCCGACTCAGGGCGCTAGGACCCGGGGCACTTAGCAGCCCGTGTCCATTCAGCGTCCTCACAGAATCCCCCCTCACCACGCATACAGCCTGCGGCGCCGCACCTCCTGTCGGAGGGCTGCTTACTTCAAGCTGATCTTTGGCATCACAGCCATGTTCAGCAGACCCTCCTGCATGCTGTACGGAGTCGGCTGTACTCACCGTCTCCGCCGTACCCCTCCGGCTGAAGATTCCAGCGTCGCGCCGTCCCGTAGTCGATCGAATCGCCTTCAGCGCCGCGAGTGCCTTCCTCTCCAGTACCAGCACTTCAGCCCGGATGGCACGTAGCATCTGCAATAAAGACTGCTCTGCGGGCCGAAGGCAAGCCTCCAGCTTCGTCAGAGCAGCCAGCAAAGACAGGCATTCAGCCGGCGCGGAGCCTATCTGTTCGTCAGTCTCCGACGCCGACAACTTCCTGTGGGCCTCCTTCTCTGGCCCAATCGGGACTCCCCCGGGCCGTCTACAACAACTTTGTTAATTACAGGTCCCCACCTTGTAACAGGCGAAGAATCCTGCCGGCTACGCCAGATGTGGAGCCCACCCGGACACAGACAGGCGGACATGTTGTTTTTCACCACCACACGGTTTATTTACACAAACTATTTACAGATATGGTCATCTTAGACCCAGTCCATTAGTGCACAAAACCCCAAACACTCTCAGTCCTGGCCACAAATGCCTTTCTTCGGGCCGCCTCCACAACTCTCCTGTGCTTCGTCCTTCCGCCTCCCGACTCCAGCCCTGAATGAATGAAGATGGCCCCTTTTATATGGTTCTCAGATGAGCACCAGGTGTTCCCGGCATTCCTCCCTTGGCCACGCCCCAGCGTGGCGGAAGTGCCAGCTGTCCTCCCGGCAGCTCCCCGGGTGTCTCCCAAAGTCTTCCCCCCAGCACTTCCTGGTGCGGCGGAAGTGCTGGGGCAACAGGACCCCAAGGCATTGGGGCGCCTCCTGGCGGTGACCACGGCCCCTACATGGTAGGGCTTCCATGCCCTCAACACGTGGCCCCCAAAGCAACCAGGAAGGTGGCCCCCACGTGATCCAGGGTGGGCTTTGATCCTCTTCCGGTCCCTCACGGCGTCCCGGCCGGGTCATTGCCCCTGGCATCCCTGACAATATATATATATTTTTTTTACCAAACTTGGGAAATAACACATCACTTAATTAGCACAGGATTCCAATTAAAAACAAACGCTGGTTGTAACAAAAACCTGCAGCCACAGTGTGCCCCCAGGACCAAGGTTGGGTAACACTGCCTTACAGTATACTTGAGATGTTTGAACTCAAAGTATGACTCACTGTTTATGTTGCTTACTTTATACATTTATTTCTTGATTCATCTGTGGGTATTTATATATATATATATATATATATATATATATATATATATATATATATATATAATGGCAGACCACCTGCCCCCTTACCCAGCTGGGACACCTTTAGCACAGAAGGACTGAGGGAGAGGGCTTATTCTGGATACTGTCTCCCCCGGACCAATAAAGGGCAGCACCCTTGGTTTTCAGAAGGGCCTCAGGCTTGGAACATGGAAGCGGTGTGAAATTATGTGCCTTCAGGAGTCCACCCTCCTCTAATTACTTTGAAGCAATCGTGACTTTATGGGGGGATTATTACTTTGATTCAATGCATGCACAATGCACCAGGGAGGGAAACTATGAACAGTAATGTGGTGTGAAATACGGGATGATCGGCAGTTCACGGGGTATCCCCACACCTTTTTGCTTCAAAGCGATTGTGACTTTATGGGGCAGATTATTGTTTCGATGCAGTGCAGAGGACTGCGCATAAGGGAGGTGGCTAAGAAGAGTTATGTGGTGTGAACTACTGAGCTCCATCATCACCAAAGTCTCCAAAGTCTAAACTACTAAGAGATTTGTAAGATGGTGGCAGTGCCTGTGGTCAATGAATTAGCACAATTCATCACCCAAGCCAAACCAAAATAGTTCCTGGTTGAACGAAAAGCAGATACCCTGGAGTAGGAGCTAAAAAAGTACCAGGAACTACAAATGAGTTCCAGTGGTTGGAATTTTACAAAGGTTCATGAGTTTCTAAAAAGTCTCTGACTCCTGAAAAAACAATTCTGTAGTGAGAAAGCACATTATATTTCCATGTAACTGCTATCCCTTTATTGAAAAGGTCTTGTATTGGCTATCTACTCGCTGTTTTCTAAATCCTCTTATAAACCTACGTTTGACATCTCTGTTTGGACTAAACACTTTTCTCTTTATAAAAGAAACATATCCCAGAACACTGTGTTTAACACATTGACTGCTGGACCATTAATTATTAGGACCCTGTAGCATAATTATGTGCATTTATGATAAATATCAAACTCTAACAGTTTTATTATCACCTGTAATTCTGTCAAAAATGTAAAGAAACTGATAATTACGTTATTTTCACCAGCAAGAAGAGTAAAAGTGTTGATTTGAATGAGGGTCCTTGAAGATATCATGCAGAGTATATGCTTAGAAGCACATGTGTCACAAATATCACTCATTTCTTTGTGCAGCCTATGCTTGTTACACACAACACATTTGGTAGTTGGTGATTGTTTCCAGTCAGTGAGTGGCAGAATGTCCATGTACTACTGTCCTAACAATTGCGACACATCTGGCACATTGTGATGATACCTTCGGGGCAGTTCTCCACATCAGTACTAGAGCCTGCAAATTCTACATCATCCAATTGATTGTCACCATTTCAATTACTGTCATAATAATCAAAATGCTGTTTCAAAACATCAACCACTTTATTCCTTTTTGGCAACAACATAATTACGGACTGTCTATAACACTAAAAAACCACCCTAAAAAATTCTGTGGCTATGCCATTTGATGGCATCACTATAGTAGGAAACTTAGATGCAGCAGATGTCTGCTTCTATAGCAGCTGTATTTTAAGATACTAGTTCTCTTATATGTTGCATGTTGATAGGCTCAATGACATACAACTTAACTTAAGAATGTATGCTTGTCTTCCAAAACCCAAATTATCAGCTTTCATAACTGTAGATCATTCACAGAAGATTTCTCATTTTTAGAAGGTGACAAAAACTCTCCGGTATCTGATCTGTTGTGTCATTCCTGCTCACTAAATGTTCTTACAATCCTAAAAAAGTGTTTTGCGAGTGTCCATGCATCTCTACCTTCTAGTCTGCAACTGTCCTTTTGCTTTCCTGTATACTAAACTGTACAATTCCCTTTCTTTATTCTATCTGTCACCTGCTGATGATTCTTCTGTTTTTATTATTTTTATTACCAAAATAAAAACTTCTTATTAGGTATTGTAGCTGCTAAAATCATTGCTGCATCAAATCCCGAGAATTGATGACTACTCAACACTGAGTTGTTTCATTTTTAAAATTTAATTAATTTAGAAACATCCACTACTAGAATGAACAGTATTCCTTCTCAATGTATCAGTCTATTCTATCATCATCGTTTGTCTCCTTTTTCCCCTTTTTTGTTTTGCGGACCATTGCTGTCAGTCTTCCTTTGTGGTCTTACTTCAGAGTCTGGGTAGGGAGTGTTAGGTGGGGGGAATGAATGGGATTATTTTTGTTAATTGGGTTTTCTGGCCTGAATTTCATCATGAGGTTGGGGTGTGTGGACTACTAGGCTGGCAGGAGATTCTGGAGCCATTACGTGACAAAATCAAAATGGTTTCTGAAATAATTATACAGAAAGAATAGATAAAAATGTGAAATGAATGTGTAGACTTCAGGTAAATTTTGTAGATCTCATTTCAACAATTATTGTAAATTGCAATTACTACCATAGAAAGTTACTAAAATGATAAGTAATGTATATTTTAAGTTTTATTGCAGAAAATCTACAATCTCTACTTCTTATACAATCAGCTTCTTTTTTTTAATTCAAGATTTAATTTGCAGGGTAGATCTGGATCCAGGAATTCAAGATCTGCTAATTGGGTTGAAAAATTGAAAAAAAAAAAGTAGTGGAAGAATGGACTGGAAAGAAAAAAAGATAAATATGAATATTCATTGGTTATTTTTGTAGTTAGTTATTTATTTCTCTGTCCTTTTGATTAGAATTTATTTTTTATCCACAGCACAAGAAAACAAAGAAAAAGCCGCCTACACTTGTTTACATCTCATTAGAACTGAGTTTTGTATTCACATTTTAATCCCAAAGTATAACAAGAACTGCCATAACAAGGGAATTGAGCCTAAGTAAGAAATTTCTGTATTTCATCATCTAATGCATGGCTTGTAGTACCTTGAACAGATTTTTACCTACTGTATCACCTACCTGAGATAAGCAAGTACTGATAGACCAAACTACATCTAATCTCTCAAGATAACAAGTATAAAACACAAATAAATACTATTCTCTTCACTGGTAATAAAATATTAATAACATCTGGTGATTTATGGTTCCTATCCACTTTTCTCTTTATAGCATCAAGTCGGGCTACAAGGCACAAAGCCATCCTGGGTGGAATGACATCAGTCTGTCAGTTACAGGGAATAAATATAAAACCACTTAAACATCTTTTCAACTGTATACCTGTAACAATTTGAAATAATATACCTTTTTATGTTTTTTTTTACCACTGTTCATTCTTTGGTTTATTACTAATCCTATTTATTTCAGTTCAGGTTCAAATGGCTAATCCTGGTAACAAGGCAAGAATCAACCCTGGACAAGGCGTCAGTCCATCTGCATACACCCATACTCATTTATACAACAACGCTTTACAAATACACCTTAACTTGGAGGAAAATGGTCGGTCCAAGTGAAAAAACCTTCACATACCAGGAGAACAGAGGCTTGGATTTAAACACAGTCATCTGGACCTATGAGGATGATGTGCTAACTCTATGTAAGTATGCCATCCAATAGATTACACTGCAAGTAAAAGTAGTTGTTTTTCTATTTAGAATTTAAATATGTAAAATTTTAGGGAATAAAAATCAAACTATGCCATATTTCACTGTAATTTTTCCAATGGTCCTAATTATTGCATGCTTATTTCCACAGCATGACACTTGTTCAAGTGTTGTATAGGAATACCACTAATAAGCACTGTATCGTTTTTTTTTTTTTTTTTTGTTACTTCAATCAACTAACTTCCTGAACGTATAAACATTTATTTTGAAGTAAAGGGTTAAATAATCTAATATTCCTATAATTTTTTATATTTCTTGATAATTTTGTAAACATGTCAAGTTAGGGTTGCCGACTGTCCTATAAGAGCTGGGAACCATCATTTAGTTCCATACTGAACAGATACAGAATGTAATTTGTTTCATATTTTCGTACACGTTCTGCTTTAAACAACTTGAACGAAAACCACAAGGGGGACTCCCCGCATTGCCCATATATTGTCTTCAATAAAGCCGTATATATTACAGCATCACACCTTGTCATATCTTATTTTCTCTACATTAAAGGTATCAACCCTATGTTAAGATGTTGTATGTATTTTTTATATATTGAATATTTGTGCACAGACTGTTTGTGCAGTAATGTTAGTCGTTTGATGGTTGCATTTTGTTTCATGTCATGAAGTGTACTAAAAAAGTTACTGACATAATATGAATCAGAGAACTGTAATGTTTTCATAATTAAAATTATCATGCATGAACAATTTACATGAAACCCAATATGTTTGGAGTTCAGAAATTGTATGAATTAGCATTTTTAAATGCTAGTTTCCATACCTCATGAGGTTCATTACCAATCTAGACAAATTAAATATTGTGCAACATTATATCTTTATTTTTACGCTGGACTGTGAAAGCAGTTTAGAAATCAATCATATTTATATTTTTTTAGGCAACATTAATTTTTTTAATTTAATTTCTAATTTCATAATTTTCATAATTTCTAAAAATGATTGCATTTTGTCAAAATATATAAATGATGTGTAATTTGCATCAGAATGGGAAACACTTTTTTGATGAAAGTTTTGGTATTTTTTTTTAAATATTAACCTAATTATGTTTCTTTCGTTAGGCTCATTAGAATCCATCACAATAAAATATTTATTTTTTTAAGCTGCAATATATTATCTTCATATTTTCTTGCAGTCATTGTTATTGATGTATTTGGAAAATGCTGCCTCTGGAAGCAGAGATGTCTAATAAGTAAACGCAGCTTTCCCTTAGGGTGATTTTACCGCATGATTATGCTTACTCAGTATTTTTCTTTGCTTTCATTTATTTTATTGTATTATTTTGATTTTGGTTTTTTGGACTTTAAAGGATAAGTTCTGCATTTTTTCACAATATAATAATCTGTCACACAAAGTTTATTCTAAAGTGAAGCTATATTTATAAATTTGAAAAAAAAAGAAAACCTAGCCAGTTCTTGCATTTTAAAATGAAGTTCAAGAGGCATGATCCCAGCAAAAAGCTTAAACTGTACCAAATGTCAACTTTGTACCAGCAAAGGTTTTGATTTAAGAAATGTGCCTTCTACATTTCTGAGGCGTGCTTGTGACAGTAAAGCAAGCTGAAAGTAATTAATTTTAGCACAGATTCTTGGTGCTATTCTCCTGATGTAAAGATACATTTCCTGCACGCTTATCTGCACCCAGAAGCTGTTGTGGTTAGAGTTTTATGTTTCTCTGTAACACAAAAGTATCCTTAGTATCTCATATAGCAGCAGAGTTGCCAGTGTGCTATTCAAATCCTACACATCTTCTGTCAAACATTGTAACTGTATATGATTCAAAACACTCAACAGCGTCGGCTGCACATGCATATTTGTATCTTATTTTTTCCTCTGCTGTGTCTGCTTAAGTCATATACAGTATATTTATATATATTATTGGTGCATATACTGAATCGTAATGGTTTGATGGCAGATGCGCAATCATGTTCAGTCAAGTTCCATATTATATTTTTCTATCCCGCTTAACCAATCTTTCTGCCACGGTGCAATCTCAGATGTGTGTTAGCATTAAGCAAAGAAAAACAGATATTTATTGTCACGTTTTCAATAGTCACCAGGTCTTCTGTGTCTGTGAGTGTGCTGCCTCCCAGCATTGCGCTCTTCATCCACAAATTGCCCATCCACTCTATGTCATATTTTCTCCAAGTGGAAACTAGTGCAGGATGTGCAGATTACTACCAAGTGTTCGAAAAATGTTGTAATACCATTCCCAGTAATTCATGAACTGCAGAAGCCACAGGGTGGGGAGACTGTGGCAGGGATCACTTTTCTCCTATTACATTCTCAGTTGGTATACAGGGCGCCCAAAAAACACTCCTTGTTTTTAAATGGTTCCAAAATCAAAACTTATTGGAATATGTTTATAAATAAGATGACAGCAAATATATTAACTCAAAACATTTCTTCTTTTCCACAACTTACTGAGGTAGGTGACTACCTTTTTCAACAAGATAGGGCACCACCGCACTGACATCTCGCTATCTGTAATTTTCTCAACGAGCGCCCGCCAAACAGATGGATTGGTCGCATTAGACAAAATGACCAGGTGTTCCTCAAGTGGCCCCCGAGATCACCAGACATTACTGTTTGTGACTTTTTCTTTTGGAGGTATGTGAAAGGCAGAAGTGTACATACCTCCACTACCCGCAACTATGGATGATCTGCAGGAACGCATCACTGAAGCTTTAAACATGATCACACCAGATATGCTTCGGAGAGTCTGGTCCGAGCTCAATTTTTGCATCGATGTTTGCAGAGTAACAGGTGGGGCGCACATCGAATGTATATAATCAACAGATACCATAAGAAACTATATGAGTTGACAAAACTGTTGCCTCAAAGGTGAAAGAATCTATACTAATAAAAGACAAAGCCCTCACTGACTCAATCACTCACTCACTGACTCACTCACTCACTCATCACTAATTCTCCAACTTCCCGTGTAGGTAGAAGGCTGAAATTTGGCAGGCTCATTCCTTACAGCGTACTTACAAAAGTTGGGCAGGTTTCATTTCGAAATTCTAAGCGTAATGGTCATAACTGGAACCTATTTTTCTCCATATACTGTAATGGACGTTAGCCCGAAGGCCGTGGGGGGCGGAGCTGCGTGTGACATCATCACGCCTCCCACGTAATCACGTGAACTGACTATGACCACAGTACGTAGAAAAGAAGAAAGAGCTCCCAACAATAAAACAGCGGAGAACCCGTGGATTAAATAAAAAGGCTGCTTAGTTGGCGAAGCAAGGAAAAATGACGGGCTTATATGGCGTTTGTTTATAAAACAGTGGAGAAGCTGTATAAAGGCTGCTTCACAAAAAAAAACAGTGGAGCGCCTTAAAACGATGCTATTGATTTCAGGCAAGATTGCTTTTCTCCTGGACAACTATACGTTGAATTCTTAAGAGTGAGCTTGCGCAGCTTTGTCATATTACAACCGGAGTGCAGCCAGAAACTTTTAAGTGCCGGGTCTTAGCTAACATTAAATTAAGCCATGGACATCGCAACATCACACAAGAGAGCAGCTCACGTGAACTTACTGAATGCAGTACGAGTGATCACTTCCATGCATCAAACCTGTTCAAAAAAACGCATTTACACAATTGACAAGGTGATGGCTTTATATGTCGTTCGTTTATAAAAGAGCGGAGAAGCTGTGTAAAGGCTGTTTCACAAAAAACCAGCGGAGCGTCTTATATGAGCAGGCAGTCAGCTAAAGAAGGGAATCAATAAATATCTATATAATCGTAATAAACGAGCAAAAAATTACATACAAACTACGGATTAAATAAAGGAAATGGGTACCTGAACAGTAAAGTAAGTCTCGAATAGCTACACAATAACTATAAGAATCGTAATAAACGAACAATAAAACAGTACAGAACCGCGAAGCAAGGAGAAACGATGGCCTTATATGGCGGTCATTTATAAAGCAGCGGAGCTGTGTGAAGGCAGCTACACAAAAAAACAGCAGAGCGCAACTCTCTGAATGTATTCCTGGCATCACCGTTATACCCTTTGATCTCCCATTTTAATTGAAATACCTCAAATTTCCAGTAAGGCTCTGCTTCGTGATGACAATTAATAAGTCTCAGGGACACACCCTAAAAAAGGTTGCCATTGATTTGAGGCAACATTGCTTTCCTCCTGGACAAAAGTATACGTTGCATTCTCAAAAGTTATATATATATATATATATATATATATATATATATATATATATATATATATATATATATATATATATATATATACTGTGAGTGGAAAAAAAACACACCAAAATGTTTTTCATCACATCTTTAACAATAGTCGGCCGATTTTGATAAAATTTGGAACATTGTATAAACTTGTGAGTAATTAATACAACTGTTGTTGGAAAATATATTACATACACTTTGTATCAAACATTAAGTAAATCAGCCGACTATTGTTGAAGATGTGATGAAAAACATTTTGGTGTGTTTTTTTTCCACTCACAGTGTATATACACACACCCCGATCTACATACTGTCAAATAAACAAACCACACACCCTGGCACAACATGAGAGGGTTCGCCTCTAGCGCTGACGTCCGAGGTTCGATTCCCAAGAGGGGGTGCAGTGAGTGTGTACTGCCTGATGAACCCAGAATTAGGGCGAAACTGTTTGCATTATTTGGCAGTAAAACTATTTCAATATATTCAATATATATATATCAACACTTCCCGATTCATTTTACCCTCTCACCCCCTTGGTTTGAGAAGAAGTATGAAAAAATATGAGGTTAACGCAGAAAAACAGATCACCAATTGAAGCTTTATGAATAATCGATTCGCCATCAATAATTGTTTTGGTAAAGCCATACTTAGTGTAATCCTCCTTCCATGTTATAATTTTTCCGCGACTAGCCATGATTAAATGAACGGTAAAAAAGTAAGAGCGAAGCGAGGGTGACTTATTCAGGCAGGCAGGCGACAGCTCAATACCTCGAATTTGGATATAAGTAGGTTCTATTTAGTCGCCAGAAATATTTTTGGTACGAATGGAAG
Organism: Polypterus senegalus; assembly: GCF_016835505.1. Classification (NCBI taxonomy): domain Eukaryota; kingdom Metazoa; phylum Chordata; class Cladistia; order Polypteriformes; family Polypteridae; genus Polypterus; species Polypterus senegalus. Next base: position 236,537,929 of record NC_053154.1, read on the forward strand.
TTGAATTTAGTCTTTAAATTTCTATGGTGAAGAAAAAATTATGCAATGATGACTAAATTTAACTTACATTCCTACTAAACATATTTCTGTCGACCAAATAAAAATTACTTATATTTAAAATTTAAATAGAACTTGAACAGATACGATAGTTCATAATACCCTCACAGCACTAAGTGCACGTAAGAGCAGGAGTCATCCGTTTTAACAAGCAGCGTATTGCACTTAAACGAAATAGCCTGCCCATTTAATTATTTAGGAATGGATAGATAAATTAAGATTTTGTACAAATAATGTTTTTAATTTTTCTTCCTCGATGGATTCCGGCACCCCCAGCAACAGCTGCTTGCACCCCAAAGGAGATATATATAGATATAGATATAGATATACATATATAGATAGATAGATATATAGATACATAGATATAGATATATATAGATAGATATATATGTGTATGTATATGTGTGTGTGTATATATGTAGATATGTATGTGTATATATATATATATATATATATATATATATATATATATATATATATATATATATATATGCCAGCAACACTCATGACAATGACAAAACAATTACATTGTCAACCATGTTACGTTATTATTAAAATGTTTCCTTTTCTTTTTCATTACTTCTTTAACACACTACTTCTCCGCTGCGAAGCGTGGGTATTTTGCTAGTATTCCAATAAATTTCGATTTTGTAAACATTTAAAATCAAGGGGTGTTTTTGTGGGCACCATGTATTTTACATAGCTTGTAAAAATTGTAAAATGAGATTCATGATGAGTGGTTGTTAGGTGCATGTTGGTCAAGCATGCATGTAAGAGTTCCATTATCCTTTGTACGCAATAACAAATCTGAATAGATCATACCGCATTGCAATATTTATTGCAGAAGGACTTGGGCAGATTTGTGGAAGATGAAATTTAATGTCAGTAAATATAAAGTATTACACATAGGAAGTAAAAATGTTAGGTTTGAATACACAATGGGCGGTTGGAAAATCGAGACACCTTATGAGAAGGATTTAGGAGTCATAGTGGACTCTAAGCTATCGACTTCCCGACAGTGCTCAGAAGCCATTAAGAAGGCTAACAGAATGTTTGGATATATAGCACGATGTGTGGAGTACAAGTCCAAGGAGGTTATGCTCAACCTTTATAATGCACTGGTGAAGCCTCATCTTGACTACTGTGTGCAGTTTTGGTCTCCAGGCTACAAAAAGGACATAGCAGCACTAGAAAAGGTCCAGAGAAGAGCGACTAGGCTGATTCCAGGGCTACAGGGGTTAAATTATGAGGAAAGATTAAAAGAGCTGAGCCTATACAGCTTAACCAAAAGAAGATTAAGAGGTGACATGATTGAAGTGTTTAAATTATGAAGGGAATTAGTACAGTGGATCGACACTGTTACTTTAAAAAGAGTTCATTAAGAACACAGGGACAGAGTTGGACGCTTGTTAAGGGTAAATTTCGCACAAACATTAGGAAGTTTTTCTTTACACAAAGAAAGATAGACACTTGGAATAAGCTACTGAGTAGTGTGGTAGACAGTAAGACATTAGGGACTTTCAAAACTCGACTTGATGTTTTCTTGGAGGAAACAAGTGGATAGGACTGGCAAGCTTTGTTGGGCTGAATGGCCTGTTCTCGTCTAGAGTGTTCTAATATTAAAGCTTTAGATTTTTGAAAGAGCCAAAGTCACCTGCATGTTGCTATTAAGATGACAAAGACAACCGCGATTTGGCATTTTTCTGTGGAATGGTACGTAATATAAAAAACTACTGCAAAAATGATAAAGGCAGATTATGCGATAGAACTAAACCATGCTGAAGTAGCTTGAGGTACCACAAAACAATTATCATGCTGAGTCACTCCTGCTGAAACTATGATAATAAAAGAACATTGGCAATTTTCATTATTTCTTCTCGGTATACAGTACATTTATTTAAGCCCATAATATGATGAGGTAGCTCTGTGTTACACTTAACGCAATTTTAAATTAGCTTTAATTACTATTAATAATTATTAGAACATTACCAAACACTGCGGCTAGTGTTGTCCCATATTAATATGGAACTCTGCAGCAATATCCCTGTATCCACACATGACCCTATGTTGCAGATGCTCTCCGAAATCCATGACTGAAATAAGTGAAGCACTTACAGTGTCTCAGATTTTGTTTCATTGCACATAGAGAAAGACTGTGAGTGGTGGTTGGTGTGACATTTTCCGATGGTGAACATCTATAAACGAGATAGCAGTTCACATCTGGGCACCAACATTCAATAATGTCAGTAGGACACAACTTTTGAAAGTGAAAAGTATACGCTAGTGGTTAACATACCTAGCACTGAAAGGGAAGGGAAATAAGCAGTGAGATGCCTAAACAACGGGGATACACTATTTTACAATATGTGTGCTATCTCAAGACATAGTTCAATACTGGATAACACTCTTGGCTTGAGAAATAGACATATTGAGCTCGTTATGGCTTTTCTTTTCAAGAGAACAAGCATTATATTTTTTTAGTTCATAAAAAATACTAATTTTAGAATAATACAATTTGGCAAGTTACTACAGTCAGATAATCAAGAATAAACAGGAAAAGAGTTGGAACTCAAGTTGACACCCCATTTAATGTCTGCAAGAAATAAATTTAAAAAAATTGAGCCAACCCCAGTGTGAGTGAGTTAGGCTTCTTGAGCTGATACAAGCTTTTGAAGATGTGTGTGTCTTCTTGCAGCAGCTGGCCCCAAATGAAGAAAGACTTCAAGGAAGCTTTCAATTGAAATACCTGTGGAAGCAAAAGAGGTGGGGTTAGTGAGACCAGAACTGAAAGTGTCCATCCATCCATCCATCCATTATCCAACCCGCTATATCCTAATTACAGGGTCACGGGGGTCTGCTGGAGCCAATCCCTGCCAACACAGGATGCAGGAAACAAACTCTGGGCAGGACGCCAGCCCAAGCTGAAAGTGTTTTCTCCTCAATTCTAAAGGAAACAGAAACTGGGTAAGTGATTGTGTCACATTCTCATTCATCCCTCCATGTTTCCTTATGCTAATACATGTGAGACACTCCTGATGCACAGATGTGTGACTATACAATCATGGACATCATGATTGTGTACATAACCTCAGTTTGAGAAATACTAAACTTTTGCTTTAAGAGTTCCAAGTTTTGGCTTTATTCTTCTCATAACATGCAAAGGAAGCTCTTTAATCAAGTAATTTTACTTTCTAAAAGACTTTCCTTTCTAGAAATCATTTACTGAAAAAATTTTAAAATTATTTCCTTTTGTTTTAGAAATAATGTTTTAAATTATTCATTTTAAAGGCACAGCTGGCAAGAAAATGTCAGTTGATTTTTTATTAATAGACTAAAGTACAAACAATAATACACATTTCTGTCAAAGATACAATCTATACTATTAAAAGGCAAAGCCCTGACTGACTCACTGACTGACTGACTGACTCATCACTAATTCTCCAACTTCCCATGTGGGTGGAAGACTGAAATTTGGCAGACTCATTCCTTACAGCTTACTTACAAAAGTTGGGCAGGTTTCATTTCGAAATTCTACGCGTAATGGTCATAACTGGAACCTATTTTTCTCCATATAATGTAATGGAGTTGAGTTCGATGGCCGTGGGGGCGAAGTTTCGTGTGACATCTTCACGCCTCCCACGTAATCAGATGAACTGACTGTCAACGCAATATGTAGAAAACAAGGAAGAGCTCCAAAAAGTGCTGAAGAAAACATGCATTATACAATTGAGATGGCAGCGAAACAATAAGAAGCGAGCGTGTCACACATAGAACCATATTTATGAGTGCAGCTACTTCTGAAACAAAGCACGATGTAAACCTAAAGTTTAAATTAAGTTCATAGACAGGCTGCCGCTGGCGTTTGTCATGCCCACGGCTAATGCGGGATACAAGTTTAATGAGAGGACGCAGGATATAAACAAGAGTTTTGATCACTTTGTAACTAAGTTAAAATTACTGGTGAAGGGCTGTGCTTATGCAAATTCTGAGAGACTGTCTTTGTGGGGGGATTGACAGTTAAGGTGGGTGGGAGAGTCATGTCATCATCTCCCCTCCCATTCACCCCATTTCGCTGTGAGCTGAGCTCCGCAGTTAATGCAGTCTTGCAGAACCAACTTTGTGACGCTGCGACCAAATACTCACATTTATCCACAAGTTAATACACACGCTGTCTCTAGAGTTTCTCCACACTCTGAATTCTCCAGGCACTACTTACAAAAGGTTACATTGACAATCGTGTTACGTTATTTTTAAAATGTTTACTTTTCTTAGTACAAGAACAGCTGAGAAGCCTCGATGCATGTGCTCCATAACACTTTAAAAAATAATGCATTTAATCACACTTTGCATTCCAAGCAAAGGGAAACTTCTGTCAATGCATGATTTCCTGGTACACCGATGACATTGATGCACACATCAGAGCTACAAAAATGTAACAGTCGGAAGAAAGCGCGTTGCTACGACTGATTGGAGGAAAATTTCATTTCAAAAGACTACCCGACGGAAGCCTTGATAAAAGCGTGGTTTTGTGCACATATATATATATATATATGTATATATATATGTAGATGTATATGTATATATACTGTATATATGTGTGTATATGTATATATATGTTTATGTGTGTGTGTATACAGTATATATATATATATATATATATATATATATATATATATATATATATATATATGACAGCAACACTCATGACAATGTCAATCATGTTACGTTATTATTAAAATGTTTCCTTTTCTTTTTCATTACTTCTTTAACACACTACTTCTTCGCTGCGAGGCGCGGGTATTTTGCTATATATATATATATATGCCCTCCAAAGAGTGCGCAGAGACTTTTGATCATGTGAACGTGTCTGCAAAAAGTGGCATCTCCTGCCCAGCAAAAGTTGAGCAGCCGGCGCGCGTGCATAGCTGTACCGGCCTTTGAGACGCTGACTGCGCTTCTGCCTTAAGTCAAAGTGAGCACTTTTAATTTTTTTCATCCTCCCCCTGAGCTATAGCCCAGACAAGTGCAAACACGGGACCCCTTTTCTACACCGCGGCAAACTAATATTAAGGCGCTTCGCACTTTCTTTTGCACGTATACGATTATGAGGTCCTCAGCTCTGATTATGAAGACACGCACAGGAGTAGAGAACTAACAGTGCAATCACAGCCGATTAATGGCAGGGACGTCTCACCAGTCTACACAAGACCCACCGTGACTGTCCCCAAAAGGCGCTCATATTGTCAGCGAAGACGTCTCTCTTCACTATATAAAAGAAAAAGGCAACTTTCCTTTCTTTACACCTTTTTTCCTTTTATCCCAAACCAAAGCCTTTCTCTCTTAACACTGCAGAGGACACAAAAGTAATTTTCTTTAATTGCTGGTAATGCCGGTAAGGCACATTACCAGAGGCAGAAATTTGGACGTTCACATAGAAAATGTAATTTCTATACCACAGCCGTCGTGTAGCGCCTTTCAAAAGGGATCTACTACCGAGAGATGATCCATATACATTTTAGCTGCTGTTAGTTACTTACCTGTTGTGTTACACAGTCTTTAAAATGTAGTTCACCCGCAACCACTCCAGTAATGCTCAATGTATCTTTACTTCTTAAAACGTTAATGTTTTACTGTTTAATAACTTATAGACTACATTTTATTATTTTTCCCTTGCACTCAGTGACCAAAGCTATACACGCACATATAGGCACATACATATATATATATATACACACACTACACATACATACATACATACATACATACACACACACACACATATATATAATTTGTGTGTGTGTAGTGTGTGTATATGATGTAGATAGGTATGTATATATGTATATATATATTTATGTGTATATGTAGATATGTATATAGATATGAAGATATGTATGTGTATATATATATGTATATATGTCTGTATGTATATATATAGGGCGGCACGGTGGCAGCGCTGCTGCCTCGCAGTTAGGGGACCTGGGTTCGCTTCCCGGGTCTTCCCTGCGTGGAGTTTGCATGTTCTCCCCTTGTCTGCGTGGGTTTCCTCTGGGTGCTCCGGTTTCCTCCCACAGTCCAAAGACATGCCGGTTAGGTGGATTGGCGATTCTAAATTGGCCCTAGTATGTGCTTGGTGTGTGGGTGTGTTTGTGTGTGTCCTGCGGTGGGTTGGCACCCTGCCCAGGATTGGTTCCTGCCTTGTGCCCTGTGTTGGCTGGGATTGGCTCCAGCAGACCCCCGTGACCCTGTGTTCGGATTCAGCGGGTTAGACAATGGATGGATGTATATATATATATATATATATATATATATATATATAGTATATATATATGTAGACTCAAACCCATTATGACAGCAGCAATCCAAGCTGTGAGAAAACAGTAAAAAGGAGGCGTGTCAGACGTCGTGGTACATTTTCTGATGCAGCTAGACGAAAACAACTTTGTGATGCTGCCGCCAAATACACAAAACAATTACTTTGACAACCATGTTACGTTATTTTTAAAATGTTTCCTTTTCTTTTTCATAACTTCTTTAACACATGACATCGCTGCGAAGTGCAGGTATTTTGCTATATATATATATATATATCCCGTGACCCTGTGTTCGGATTCAGCGGGTTGGACAATGGATGGATGGATATATATATCAATTACATTGACAATCATGTTACGTTATTTTCAAAATGTTTCCTTTTCTTTTTCTTTTCTTCTTTAACACACTACCTCTCCGCTGCGAAGTAAAGTAATATGACATTGTGTTTCAAAATAAGAACCATCAAACTGAAGAAATTAAATTCTGAAAAATACAATTAAGGAACTCATAGGATCAGGAAGTTTTATTTTAATCATTCAAGTAACTAATAATCTGTATTTTATGAATTTACAGTTGTATGTTTTAACAACCACAGTTGTATGTGAATATGCCAAGTGTTGACATTTTTAAATATTTACCAACAAGGTTATCCCTGTAATTTTGTGTCATTTTTTTATGTATTATTTTTTAGGAAAAGCAACTTTGTTTTGGTTGATTTGGTCGTGGATCGAATTAGAAAATAAAATGCTGTCATATAATTATGATTAAAGTACAACTATAATTAATGTAAAATACATATTTTCATGACTTTTCCTGCAGACTCTTCTATGACATCTTCATAATCCAAGCTTTCTGAGTGGTTGTGACCCATTCTGTTATCATCTCTGGAAGTCTCATAAACAAAGTTAACGATCACTGAACGATTAGCGTTCTCTGTGCTTCTCATGAGCGGTAAGGCAGGCATTCTGGCATCAAGCAAATCCAGTTTGAGGCCAATGGCTTTAGCATCTCTCTTGTTCTGCAAAAATAAATGCATTACAAGATGGCCCCAATATTCTCATGGAAGGAATTGCACAGTTCCATTAACCCAAAGGAGCTATAATTTATTGTCATTACTTTTCAGAAATGTGTCTACATATAACACATTTATTTCAGGTCATTTTTACTACTGGGAATTATGGCTCCATTCACCCAAGACAGTTTCATTTGATAGGAAGCGGTACTTAGTTTCATAGCAGCATCTTTCATAGGGCCCTTAGGATATTGTTGAAGATAGAAATTTCGAAAATTAAAATGGAAAAGTAAAGTGCAGCTTGTTGTTTGACCCAGGGTCACGGGGGTCTGCTGGAGCCAATCCCAGCCAACACAGGGCGCAAGGCAGGAAACAAACCCCGGGCAGGGTGCCAGCCCACCGTGACACTACCATATCAGTGTTATCAAAATATACCAGGGAAAAAAAATTAGTACACAGAAACTATATCATCTCTTTTTGTTAGACATAGCTCTTACTGAAATCACAGGCCAAGATTCTTCATTTTATTATTGTTGTCTACTTTCATAAAGTAATACAGTATATGGTATAAATGGAGATTAAAAATAACATATGGGCACACTGTTTAGAGATCTGAAGTGTAAATTTTAAGTAATCTTTTTCATGTTATTAATTTATACTATTTACTTGATAAGGAAGAAGTGTCCTGAGTGTTTAAATATACATCTTTATTTTAAATATAAATATATAAAAGTCAAATACCACTAACTCACTCATCACAAAATCTCCCAAACAATGAGGACTTGGGACTTGAAATTTGGAATGTAGGTTACCCTTGGCCCATAGGTGCTCGCTAAGAAACGGTTTTAAAAATTTTGTGGTCCAAGCGCAACATTTCTTATAGTTTTTTAGACCCGTTTGTATGTCTGTCCGTTTTTCACGAGAGAACTACTTAACGAATTTAGATCGGGTTTTTACTATAATTTGCTTGAACATTCCATTGATTTTGCAACTCTCTCATTGTGCTAAGTTTCATAGTTCTTGCGATAACGATTTATTAGTGCGAGACTCATCAGGCTGTGGGAAGGGGGGCAGGCCTCTCCTCACTCATGCATCTGCCTCGGGTGTAACCTTAACTTGGCTTAGTTAGCGAATGAGAGAACTACTTAACGGATTTAGATTTTTTTTTCTATAATTTGGTTGAACATTCTGTTGGTTTTGAGACTTTCTCATCAACCTAAGTATCATAGTTCACTTGCAGGAGCAATATATTCGCGCGAATCGGAGACAGAGCTGCGGGCTGAGAGGAAGGGGAAGAGTGACGTCAGGGGTAGAGAGATGGGCAGAGCTATTATATTGTATCTTTAATATATTCAGCCTTCTAACATGCAGTACTTAGATATGCAGCAACTCATACAGTACAATTCAGGGTTATGTGGCAATAAACATTATTAGGATGAACACATGTAGGTAGGGTTGACAAAGTACCATGATCTCTCAAATGTCCATGGTAGATCCAGGAGTGGGTCCTCTGATCTATAGCTCGACAGAAATTTGCATTGCTCTCCTTAAGTTCAAGTTTTCACTATGAACTGGAAAATTATTACAAAATGTGAAAAAATCCTCAGCAGCAATGACTCACTTTTTGTCTTGCCTTGGCTAATTTCAACTTTAAGCTCAAGGACCACAGGTGCCTAATGTACGGTTTTTTTATACTTGTTGTGAAGAGAAACTTGCAGTGAGTTACAGTTGACTTTGTACAGCTAGCCATAACCATTGGTAGTGCATGCATGTCAAGATGTAATGTATTGATAATTATCATGTGTAGGATTTTGCCACACACAATTCCACTATTTTACTTGGAAGTTATGATTTGGTTGTAGAATATCTGTATGACACATGGCTCCGTTTTTGAACCATGTGTGTGTATGTGAGAAGGAAAGTGACTATTAATTCATGCTGTTTGCTTATTATATAAACTCACAGATGCAAACCAAATGTTTTTGACAATGTGACTGTTACAGGTTTTTCAAAACTTTTCTTTTCGTAAACTATACTTTTAGACATTTTTGGCTGACGTTTTGGTTTCTTCTTTTTGGTTTTAATTAGTTTAATCTTTTTCTAGTTAAGATTTTTGGTGCTGCATTCTGAACTAGTTGCAACCAATTGATGTACTTTTAGGTAGCCCTGGTAGGAGCACATTACAGTATTCTACTTGACTAAAAACTAAAGTATTATTAAATTTCTCAGCATCTTGCATTGTTAAAAGTAATCTAACCTTTGTAATGCTCTCTAAGTGAAAAACAGAGTCCCAGTAACATGGTTAATATGAGATTTAATGTGGCTCAGAGTCCATGATTATGCCTAAATTCTTTACTTCTGCCTTGACTTTTAATGCTAGGAGATCACATTTATTTCTAATACCCTCATTATTTTAATTTTTGCCAACCATCAAGATTTCCATTTTATTGTTATTTAGCTTAAGAAAATGACATCTCTTCTATTCAGAAATACGAGACAGACATTGGATCAGAGAGGGAAGAGCATTCGGGCCATCTTTTACTATGGATATGTAAAGCTGTACTGTATGTCATCTTTATAGCTATGTTAGTGTTTTGATACATTTGGCCTAATGGAAGCATGTAGATTGAAAAAAAGCAGTGGACCCAGAATAGATCCTTGTGGTACACCATATACAATATCATGGATGTAGAAAACTGGAATCACAACAATTAACAAATAATTTTTAAATAAGACTGAAGCCAATTTAAGGCAAGACCAGAAATACCCACCTATTGTCTAAGGCTATTTATAAGACTTATAGACTCTATGATAGTGTCAAATGCTGTGCTCAGGTCTAAAGAGAACAAGAACAGATATGTGGCCAGTGCTAGTATTAACCAGTAAGTTTACTATTTTAAGCAGTGCAGTTTCTTTATAATGATTCGTTTTAAAACCTGACTACTACTTACTGTATGAAGAATAGAATATTTATTCAAATATTTTAATTTCTGCAAAACAGATTTTTTAGAATTTTAATTGACAAAAGCAGGTTTGAAATAGGTCTAAAGATGTCAAGGCAGAACAGTGACACTGAATTATGTGGATTATTAGTTACAGTTAGTAAAAATGTCTGTAAATGCACCTGTTAAAAATTCAGATTTTTTATTGATTTATGAATTATGCCTTGAGCTAGAAGATGCAATAAGATCTTATAAGATGAACCAGAGTCTCATGCCTACAACATGACAATGTAAAGAAGAAGCCTAAAAAGATAATAGGATGTTTATATAATTCTTAGTGTGCTCTGATATGTTATCTTAAATACTACATCCAATTTCTGTTGATATGTTACAAAGAGAATACAAACACATATAGGAAAGCCTAAGGACAGCTACTACAATTATTTCAGAACTATGATTTGAAAAAGATGTTAGTAGTATATAATGATCCTAGATCTTTAATCTGTACATCTAGATTATATGGAATAGACAGTGATATAAGGACTTCAAGGCTTGTCAAAGGTGTGTTTCCAAGCAGCTTAAAGTCACAGTCAATGAGGTATCAGAAAAAACTTTAAGCAAACGCCTTAAACAAATCAAATATATACAGAAAATGTTGATAGACTCTGATTCTTTTCTTAAGATTGGACACATATCAGAAAGAGGTACATTCATATAAAGAGGTTTTTATAAAACTGTGCTCTATTTTTGTGTGACTCTGCCATTTTCTGTTGCCCACTAAACTAATGTTTGGCTGAAATTTTACTAAAGATTAAGACAAATCATCAATATTTCTGACTATGAAATACAGCATACTATATATGAGCTTAATGAAAATGATGAGAAGATATAATTGAACACACACAAAAGAAGAGCCTGTAGCTATAGTCAGACTGATTACTTGTGGAAAAAGTAAAATAATGCCTACCAAGGACAAATGTCTTTGTATTTATTATTAGGGGAGCTTCTATCAATTTCATATCACTTACATATTATACCCTTGAATTTATTTAATTTACAAATTACATTTCTGAAAACTCTATAGCTCTATTTCTATCCTTAGCCCCACTAGGGCTGTGACATTCATTCCTTTTTTCTTATGGCTACAAGAAGTGATCCTTGGAAAAGTAGACAACACAAACTCGTAACTTTGGTCTTCAAAGGTCCTCACTTAACTCAAGTTTCCAAAGCAAATAAATGTATAACACAATTGTGATCAAATATTTTAACTTCCAAAATACCAAACAAAATATTTAAACCCAGAATTTATTATTCTGTAATTTGGAGCTAATTAAGTCTGTTACTATATGCAAACACTAAGAAAGGCATGTGTAAGGGTCATCCATTACCCTTATACAATCATTTATTTAAGAATATATGTTATAATAAATATTATTTGGCCTTATTGGATTTTCAATTTTTGTGTTAAATTATAAGTTAACAAAAGTACTTTACACCACAGAACACACAACTTTGCAATCCAATTGTGTTCTGCTTTTACCGGTAATTCTTTTAAGAAGTTCTTAAAACCTATACATAATAATTATGTAGGCTTAATCTCTGCGTGCAGAGTGAACAAATGATGCCTTAGACAGCTGATTAAAAATACACTTTATTCTAGCTTCATGGGATATACAACTATTTAGGATACAAATAGCTTTTCCAGCATATTTTCTCATGAAATTCAAAGTAATGTTCTCAAAGCCACTGAAAATCTGTTACCAAGATTGTTTGTTTTCATTTTTTCTTTTTCCATTCACTTCGATATACAATTCAGTTTTAAAGCCATTTAATATAAAAGCACTTTTAGGAAATGTTCCTGATGTTTCTGTAGTACGTGATGAGTTTTATGGCTGATGCTATTAATATTAATGAAACAGTCACAGGAAGACATTGAAAATTTAGAGTGAATGACACTAGAATAAAGTAATTTATTTTATTAAATCTTGGACAAGTATCTGTAGAATAGAATGTGCTCTGGCATTGAGTGCAATAACGTTTATTTTCTTGTGATATGCACAGCATCCTTCCATCTACCAATGTTTTCATATTGCTTCACAAATAAAAATAATCAAGAAATAGTAATTAAACATCAACAGCAATATAATATCTTCAGACGTTTGACAGACTTTCTGCTGTAAATGTATGTATAGAAAAATGAAACAGTCAACACAGCCCAGTGTTGGGTATTATGAGGTGTCATTTGGAAGTCTTATTACTTATTATTTAAGCTGTTTTTCAGTCTGGACAAGATGACATTTAGACCCCTAAACTGCATACCAAAATCCTGGATAGAAAATGAATATGACCAGCTGACTTTATTCTGGCAATCTTGAAGCAACAGAATCTGCAAAATGTTCTCAACTGGTAAAAGTTCTTTTGTGAAAATACAGTAGTGAGTGCTATGTTCACCTCCATTATAATGCCTCATGTGCAGAAAATGAATAACTTCCATACTAGACAGTGGTTCAATTAGTAAATAAACTTTTTTTCCACATTATTTGAAAATGTTTGTGAAGATATTTCAAATTTCCTAAGAGGTCTGTGGATGACCGAATCCCCAAAATATATACAGTAATCCCTTCTCGATCGCAGGGGTGGCGTTCCAGAACCCCCCGCGATAGGTGAAAATCCGCGAAGTAGAAACCATATGTTTGTATGTTTATCTTTATATATTTAACCCTTATAAACTCTCCCACACTGTTAACATTATTAGAACCCTCTAGACATGAAATAACACCCTTTAGTCAAAAGTTTAAACTGTGCCCCATGACAAGACAGAGGTGACAGTTCTTTCTCACAATTAAAAGAATGCAAACATATCTTCTCTTCAAAGGAGCGCCGTCAGGAGCAGAGAATGTCAGAGAGAGAGAGAGAGAGAAAAGCAAACAATCAAAAAATCAATACGTGCATTTAGGCTTTTAAGTATGCGAAGCACCGCGATAAAGCGCCATTTTTTAGAGGAGTGTCCATATCCTTTTGGCAAACAGCCTCTGTGCAAACAGCCCCTCTGCTCACACCCCCTCCGTCAAGCACACTAAGAGTGAGAGAGGCAGAGAAAAGCAAACAATCAAGCACCATGCGGGAAGCATATCGTATATCATTGAGGAGTTTTATTTAATACATAATACATGCTCTGATTGGGTAGCTTCCAAGCCATCCGCCAATAGCGTCCCTTGCATGAAATCAACTGGGCAAACAAACTGAATGTACCATAAATGTACCATAAATTAAAAGATTGTCCGCAGAAATCCACGAACCAGCAAAAAATCCGTGATATATATTTAGATATGCTTACATTTAAAATCCGCAATGGAGTGAAGCCGCGAAAGTCAAAGCGCGATATAGCGAGGGATCACTGTAACTAACTATTTCCTAGAGTTCGTCACTAGGTTTTATTGCTGAAATTTGCCAAAGCATTTTTCACAGCAAATATGCTGTGTTCACTGGTGACCTTATTTATGGAATGTTTTTCTGGAAATTTGAGTCACATATCTCTGCATCCTGGAAGATCCATCCCAGACTTCAAAGTAGTTGCTGTTAACTTACTCAACAGTACTTGGCATTATTTGAATCAGATAACCCTCCCAAAACCCCAATCTTAACCATAGCGTAACTAGGCTGAGCTCTGGAGGTCTGTAGGTGCCCATTGGTGTTAACTCCACCAACTTGGAACACCCAATGCAGTCAACTCCACCTACTTGCAGCTCCAGAGTGGAAGCTGCAGGTTGCAGAGATATATACCTGATAAATTCACCAGGTGGCTGGCTTACATGAACATTTATTTCTCAGTAGCCCATAAAGCTTTGTGAGGCCAGTGTGACATCACAGAGCTGCAGCAACCATGCACAGAACTTTTATACATGCCTACTATGAGAGCTGTATCTTCTCATTAGCTGAAAATAATGTGTATTGCCACCAGATATAACACTGACCATTGTGCACTGGTAATACTTATGCATGCATCTACATGATAGCTGGCAGGTGTCTTGCCTGATCCAGTCTTAGATGTTGGAGGGAGGTATGTTACATGACCAGTGAGGATAGACCATACTATGATCCTTTAGAAGTTTTTGAGAACAGATGGAAAAGTCCAAGCATTTTCTCAAGACTCTGGGGAAGTAAAGGTGTTGGTGGGACTTCTTGACAGTAGCCAAAATATGTTGAGGCCACTTTAGTTCATCAGTGAGTGTCAATCCAAGAAATTGAAACTGTTTGCCTTTTCGACAACATAGCTTCTGATATAGATGGAAGTGTGGTCTACATTCTGCTTCATGAAGTCAATGACCAGCTACTTGGTTTTAATGACATTAAGAGTAATATAAATCTCTTGTTTTTTCACTACCCTGTTGTCATCTGAAACATGTCAGAATCAGAATCAGAATCAAAATTCACTTTATTGGCCAGGTACACTAAAGTGCACTGGAGATTTGTATTTAAGTATTGTTGCAAAATACAAGGACATCACAGAATGCAAAAGATAAATATATACGAATACAGTCATATGAAAAAGTTTGGGAACCCCTCTTAATTCTTTGGATTTTTGTTTATTATTGGCTGAGCTTTCAAAGTAGTAACTTCCTTTTAATATATGACATGCCTTATGGAAACAGTAGTATTTCAGCAGTGACATTAAGTTTATTGGATTAACAGAAAATATGCAATATGCATCATAACAAAATTAGATAGGTGCATAAATTTGGGCACCCCAACAGAGATATTACATCAATACTTATTTGAGCCTCCTTTTGCAAATATAACATCCCTCCAATTCAGTTAAATTTGATGGCAGCCGAGCACAGACAGCCTGCTTCAAATTATCCCATAGATTTTCGATGATATTCAAGTTAGGGGACTTGTGCAGTCATCTGAGCTCTGGGGTAAACCCAGGCTTATCATTCCCAGAGTGTGGAAGGACCGGGGGAGAGGCTATTTGTGGGACAGATTCTCTCCTGGGCAGAATGAAGGCAGCCCCCCTAGTTTCCAGCAGGGAACACGTGGCCACCGTAAAATCTGTAATTTACTAGTTTCTCAAATACCATTGTAACTAAAGTAGCATGTTAAATGCTTTGTATCGTAAGTGTTCTTCCATGTGCTCTATGTGTGTGAATCACTGACTATGTGCTTCTTAAACAGGCTCTTCCTCCAACAGGACACAGAATTAATTACATTTGTGATATTACAGCTCTCTGAATAATTTAAATACTGAGATGTATACTTGACATCATTTTCATGATGATAGAAACTAAAGCATGTTATTAAACATGGGAACACGGTGACACAGTGATAGTGACGAGCTGGCACCCCATCCAGAGATTGTTCCAGCCTCACGCAAGATGCTCACTCTGCCATGCGCGACCTTTGATGAAATAATTTATTGCAGCAGTACTGTCTCTTTCAAATGTACTAACCCCCAATTCCTGTCCTTCCTTTTCTTTCTCCGAGTGCCCAATCGCCACACAGTCAGCTCTGTAATAGATGTCAAGCCATCTGTACGCCGATTCTTCAAACCCTTTAAGGAACATTAAAATATCTTCATAGTACATGTTTAATTATTCTATTCATCTATCCATCCAGTGTCGTGCCAGTCCCAGCAAGCATTCAGAGTGAGGCAGGAACAATTCCAGAACGAGGTGCTAGCTCGTTGCTACTGCTATTCACTGTGTCCTCACATGTTTAATTATTAACATAGATTATTTAAGTGATGTTAACATTTTACCTGTATAATGTGATAAACATATTTTGCTGCATTTCATCTTAAAAATGATATCGTCATAATATGTAAATACGCTCTTTATTAAGTGGCTCAGATTGTGCAATATTATAACTGTATCGCAAGTTTACAGTGAGGTAATTGTACTTAGAAGTACAAACAGCTCCACAAGGAGCACTTGATGGACTGATTGAGTTTGTTTATAGTTCTTGGGATGAAACTGTTTTTGAACCGCGATGTCCCCACAAGAAAGGCTGAAGTATTTGTCGTTTGAGAGCAGTTCAATAGACTGTGCGCATGGCTGAGGCAGCATGTATTTAATGCTGTATACCAAGAATTCTTTTTCTGATCAGCTACTGTAGAACTGTGATTCCACACACAGATACAGTGGGATAAATACTCTGAGTGGTGCATTGGGAGTAACAACGCTAAAGCTATGGTATTTGAAATAGTTTGGCCATTCCGTGGATCATTATATTGTTACAGGTTAATTACAATCAGATGCCTTAAACTAGTAAACAATATGCAGCTAATTTCAGTGTATTTGATGAAGTCAAGTCAGGGATGTGGATCTAAAAAAGAAAGGGAAACCACACTGGGACAAAAGCACTGCTTTGATGCTGAGTGCCGCCAGTTTGCAATACGGCAGGGATTGAGCTGGCGTGGAAATGTGTGTGGCTTTATGGCAAGTTTAGCTTTTATACATCGCGATGTGAGCGTGGAAACGGATGTACGCAACATTTTAATGCGTACGCACCGTTTATACATGAGGCCCCAGGAGATGAAAACAAACAAAACCGTAAATGAGCTAGGGTCAGACAAGAAAGTCAGAATTACTAAATGCTTCAACCAAAACACTAACCAAAAATCATTGTTAGAAATGTGTATAGAATCGCTGCTGACAAAAAGTGCTAATACTCACCAGTCTTTTTAAAGATATCCAGAATCTTGGAGGATGACCTACAGCATTGTACATATTTATATACCATCCCCCTAATGACAACATAATAGTACGACCCCCTAGCAAACATACTGATATTGTGACATAATTAAAAATGATAAAAAATATAATTTTAGGGGCAAAGTAATAATTATAAAATAAATTATCATTGAAAACTCTATAAAACAAGAATTGGAAAAAAATTATTGAATACCAGAAAAAATTGTTAACGTTGATAAAAAAAAATTCTTTAGTACTATAGTAACATCTGCAATCATGGTATACAGTATATCATCATCAGTAAGTCTAATCATTGAAGAAGAATATTTATCTTTCATGTTTCGCCCACTAGGAGATGGAACAGGCACCCTAAACCCCAAGAAATATAGACAAAAGTCCCTGGTTCAACCAAAAGTGAGATGGTCCCTTTTTTATTCCAGACCCTGGAGCACTTTCGGTGCTACAATATTGCATTGTGGAAGCACTTATGGGTCTCAAAGTGGGGACAGTTCTTCCCTATAGCTACCAAGTCAATCAACAGGGATTCCCAATGGGACTACAATTCCCTACATACACTATGGGAACCCACATGGGTGTACCTACTGTACTGGGGGACTTGTACAGTCTATGGCATTTTCTCCTGGGTCCATCCATTTTAAAGCTCCATCTGGAAATAGCCACATACTCCATCCTGGTTGGATTCTCAGTTCAATGCCATCTCCTATTGCAGTGTACTCTGTAGTAAACACATGAGATGTGATAAAAGAAAACCCAATGAGATGCCTGTTGGGAACCGGTGAGTGGCGTAGAGATAGTATCTTTCACTTCAGAGATGTAAACAAGACAGTATTTTTATGAACCATTGACAAAGTTACTACAGCAACTATTACTAATAGTGTCAGCAGTATGTTAATGTAGCAATGAATACATAATATTTCTTTGGTTAATAATTAATTCCCAGCAAATTTGATTTCTCTGCATTATTTATTTACATGTAAGCACAAATATTACCTTGTTTTCTCATTTACTCACTGAGTCTATGAATCTGTCTTTTCAGGTTCCATTCATACATGTCAATCAATATAACTGTTATGGGCAATAAAATGCAAAAAGTTCTGCAGAACAACATACATTAGAGCATAAAATAAATTGAGAGAAGATAAGTTGTTATGAGAAAATGAAAAGCAAAAGACAGCTTCAATACATGAAAAAGGAAGTAAATTTTTTTCATCTGCTTAACAGTTTGTAAATATTTTAGTTGTTTAAACTGTTTTTTTTTTTATGCTGGCTTATTTTAGGTGAAGTATTCGAATATAAATGTACAAAGGGTTAATTATTACATAATACAAGTAGCATCTTGCATAGCCATTAGTAAATAATTATCAGTTACCTATTGGATGATTGCTGCCAAATAAAAAGCTTATTAAAGTATTATATGTGTAAATGAGTGTTTTAGGTTGATTATATTTAACAGCTTCCTCAAGTCAGTCTATTTGTTACATTCAAAGAGAGTCTGAACCTTTGATGTTGACTTGCACTTTAGTGACACAGCTAAGGCTCTGAATAGTGTGTACTAGGAATATTAAACAAATACCCACAGACTTAGATTCCAAATACTTAAGATCTGTTTTTAGATCACATGGCTGACTTGGCTTTTACTGTGCATTTCTGTTAGAAATCATTTGTATACAGTAGGTGTGTATTCTGTCTTAAACCTCCTGTAAGATAGTGCTGTGAACACTAAAAATAAAAGGCACTGTCTTGTCCTGTGCGTTGTGAAAGGATGAAGATAAAGAATTTGTTAAATTGATGCAGGTCTTTACTTGTACTTTTATAAAACAACATTACAAACAATGTTAAACGTTCCCATTATCATTAAAATATTTTATTTTCATGTAGGAAAGATATGTATATACCGTATGTATATATTAATTTTCTGAATACAATTTTTCAGTACTGGGCCACGATGACAATATATCACAGGGCACTCTCACACCCACTGTCACTCATTGGTTATTCACCTTAACAAGCTCATCTTTTGGAATATGGGAGGAAAGCAGTGCAGCTTACACTGACATAAAGATTGTCCAAGCTCCAGACAGATCATCTAGATTGGGTTTCATTCACAATGGAAAGAAAGGACAAAACTAGATGCAATAACACATAGACTTATTTGATGGAAGTATAGGATGTAGTGTTTTGCATTTTATAATTTACTGGACACAGTACCTATTAAAGACAGGTAATAAAATAATGTAAAAATATTTACTCTCTCTTGCCCTACGTGTACTTTCATTGCCTTTCTTTCATATATGCATGTGTCTGAACCTCTCTTCATTGATGCTCCCTTTCTCAGGCGTGTTCCTGCAAAATCTGCTTCTCAGACTGTCATTATTTTCAAGGTGCCTTTCTTGCCTCCAGTCCTGTTTTACACTTACTATTGTAAAAAAGGACAAGACAAAGGTAAAGATTTGAGCAATACTGCAACTCCATATATTGTAAAGGCAAAATAAATGTAAGCTTTTCAGCAAAAGAAATGTCATTAAGTACGTGAAACTCAGATTACACTGTCCGAGATGGCAACACTTCCGGTTAATGCGAGCCAGGCAGAAGAGGCGGGTCCAGGTGGTATGGAATTGTCAATTGATATCCAATAATCTTTTACAATTTATTACAAGTACTAGTAGGAGTACCCGACTTGCTCGGGAACCTATAACTGGTGAATTTCCCAAATGAAAGAAACAGAACATAGAAATAGAACAAACAGTTTTCTGATTCACATTTTATTATAAGTTCCTCTACTTTGCATTGTGTCTGCTGTGGCGTTTGAGACGCCCTTGAAATAAACTTTTCTCTGGCATCTGAAGTGGACCGTGGAATTATACGTCTGTTTTTCGGTAGCATGGGTATATTCGCGTAAAGCAGGAGAATTATAATGTGTTACATGTAGAGAAAAGCTAAGCACGGAATACATACCACAGTGAGATGGATTTACTTTATTTACACTACATCGGCAAGCGAACAAATCATAGACATATATAGGTAGACACTGCATTCACTGTATTGCCCAGTCGACATGATACGTCAGCGCGTCTCGCCTATTACGAGTGGTAAAAGTGCCATTTAAACTAATACCGGTAGACGTGGAAACTGGGTTTTCTGATGAAAAAACAATAACGTTTAAAACAGTATTGTTTACATACAACAGATTTTGGCAAATTGTTTAAATGTAATTATTTATAGTCTTTTATACACTAATAAAGGCAATTATTAAATAATACTAATATTATTATTATTATTAAATAATTCCTCCCATATAAGTAACATTTCGTGGACTGCCTTCTTCCATTTCTGAAACATTTCTAGACTTCGTCCTATTCTTACGCAAAACACAGTACTGAAGTACTGGTTAATGCCCGAGTCACCTCACGTATAGATCACTGTAATGCTATTCCATCTGGCATCCCACAAAAACGTATTCATCGCTTACAACTTCTTCAAAATTCTGCTGCCAGGATAATAACCTGCTGTTCTAAATCCACTGAACATACTGTATTAGACCAGTTCTCTCTCAGCTTCTGTGGCTCCCTGTTAACTACAGAATGCAATACAAAATACCGCTCTTAACATTTAAAGCTCTCCACAACCTCACTGATCTCCTACAGACTGACACCCCTCTTACTCACTCAGATCCTCATCTGCATCTGTACTTTCTGTACCACACGTCAGACTCCGAGCTATGGGAGCTCGAGCGTCTTTCATAGAGCTCCTCAGCTCGGGAATTCTCTTCCGGCTCATATATGTCAGCTCGATTAAATAACACATTTAAAACACCGAAGTTACTGTTATCTGCTCGAATCAACACCAACTTACTATACTCGGCCATCCAGCGGCATCACTGTAGCATTTGAACATTCTTAGCCAATCATGCAATACTGCGTCCGTTTTGCCACATTATGTTCTAACTACAGAGGCAGAGTTCCATTGCATGGTTCTAACTTGTATTGAGTCGAGGTATTGACGTGAACACCATACATCGTCATACATATGGGGTATTGAAGCGAACACCATACATACGGATAGTACCAAATTATATATAAGGATATATATCTACTCTTTATATATAAAATCCTAAGCGTAAAAATGCAATAATTTTATGTGGCTTTTTATGTCACTTTTTTTGTATCGCTTTAAATCGGGTTCATTTTAAAACCTACATATATATGTTTGGTATCTTTAATGTGATGTTGTTAGATTTTCAGATTCTTATTCTGTTTTTAAATTATAAACTAAAAAATATCAAGAATTCATGTCCCGCAAGATGAGACTTTGTGCCAAGTAATTTAACCAGGCCTGGGGCCGGAAATAAAAGACAAAGAGTAGGACAGGTGCTATACAGGCTTTTAAATGTTCGAAGCACCATGTGAGATGCAGATCATGCAGCATGGCGGCAGCAGCAGCCAGTCAGCAGCTGATCGAGCAAAGAGGAGGTTAAAAAAAAAACCTGTATTTGTTTCCCATTGTATTTCCGTTTAAGAGGGGGTTTTGGAGGAGCAACCATGTCTCTTTGGGGTGCGTTCAGCCACCCTCTTCACAACATGAGCAGCAGAGGTGCAAAGTCGCTGACACATAGCACAGTCCAGGGGGGTTGATGAGCGAAGCGAGCAGGGGACGAACCGCCTAGTGTGTGTGTATATATATATATATATATATATATATATATATATATATATATATATATATATATATATATATATATATATATATATATATATATATAAACTGCTCAAATAAATTAAAGGAACACTTTGAAAACACATCAGATCTCAATGGGAAAAAGAAATCCTCCTGGATATCTATACTGATATAGACTGGGTAATGTGTTAGGAACGAAAGGATGCCACATCGCTTGATGGAAATGAAAATGATCAACCTATAGAGCCCTGAATTCAAAGACGCCCAAAAATCAGAGTGAAAAAATTATGTGGCAGGCTAGTCCATTTTGCCAAAATTTAATTGCAGCAACTCAAAATTGTACGCAGCACTTTGTATGGCCCCTGTGTTCTTGTATACATGCCTGACAACATCAGTGCATGCTTCTAATGAGATGACAGATGGTGTTGTGGGGGATCTCCTCCCAGATCTGGACCAGGGCATCACTGAGCTCCTGGACAGTCTGAGGTGCAACCTGGTGGCATTGGATGGACCAAAACATAATGTCCCAGAGGTGTTCTATTGGATTTAGGTCAGGAAAGTGTGGTGGCCAGTCAATGGTATCAATTCCTTCATCCTCCAGGAACTGCCTGCATACTCTCACCACATGAGGCCAGGAATTGTTGTGCACCAGGAGCCACTGTACCAGCATAGGGTCTGACAATGGGTCCAAGGATTTCATCCTGATACCTAATGGCAGCCAAGGTGCCTTTGTCAAGCCTGTAGCGGTCTGTGTGACCCTCCATGGATATGCCTCCCCAGACAATCATTAACCCACCACCAAACTGCTCATGCTGAATGATGTTACAGGCAGCATAATGTTCTCCATGGCTTCTCCAGACCCTTTCACTTCTGTCATGTGCTCAGGGTGAACCTGCTCTCATCTGTAAAAAGCACAGGGCACCAGTGGTGCATCTGCCAATACTGGTATTCTATGGCGAATGCCAATCGAGCTGCATGCTGCTGGGCAGTGAGCTCAGGGCCCATTAGAGGACATGGAGCCCTTGGGTCACCCTCATGAAGTCTTTCTGGTTGTTTGGTCAGAGACATTCACACCAGTGGCCTGCTGGAGGTCATTTTGTAGAGCTCTGGCAGTGCTCATCCTGTTCCTCCTTGCCCAAAGGAGCAGATACTGGTCCTGCTGATGGGTTATGGACCTTCTATGGCCCTCTCCAGCTCTCCTAGAGTAACTGCTTGTCTCCTAGAATCTCCTCCATGCCCTTGAGACTGTGCAGGAGACACAGCAAACCTTCTGGCAATGACACGTATTGATGTGCCATCCTGGAGAAGTTGGACTACCTGTGCAACCTCTGCAGGGTCCAGGTATCGCCTCATGCTACCAGTAGTGACACTGACTGTAGCCAAATGCAAAACTAGTGAAGAAACAGTCAGAAAAGATGAGGAGGAAAAATGTCAGTGGCCTCCACCTGTTAAACCATTCCTGTTTTGGGGGTCATCTCATTGTTGCCCCTCTAGTGCATCTGTTGTTAATTTTATTAACACCACAGCAGCTGAAACTGATTAAAAAACCCCTCTGCTACTTAACTGACCAGATTAATATCCCATAAGTTTCATTGACGTTATGCTATACTCTGATTAAAAAGTGTTCCTTTAATTCTTTTGAGCAGTAGTATATATATATATATATATATATACATACTGTATATATAAATATATATATATATGCAGCCATTACAGAATTAATTATTAAAGGAAAAGAATTGAATGTAACTCAAGTGTTAACTAAGTGCAATTTAAAGCTGAAAATGCAAGAGCTCTCTACCCCATTTTAGAGAAACTACCAACCGTCACTTTCCAAAGTTAAACTGAGGTAAATGAGTAACAAATATGCCTCAGCATGTTCCTTTACTCCTCCTTGTGCTTCTCATAAAGCCAAACTGACTAATCACACCAAAACCAAACTGATCAATCAGTTGCTTGGAGGGAGTGGACACACAGACCTTAGTATTTTATTATATAGTTAATCAGCATGAATTTTTTTAATGATGAGAACACCTACAAGAAAATCAGGTAAAAATCCATTTACACATTTAAAAAACATGTCCAATTTACCGGAATGTGAGGTCACCAGTATTTTACTCATGTTTGCTTGTTTCACACATTTAAATATGGCTCTTTAGGTCTCTTACGGATAGTGATCAATTCTCTCTCGACTTGTTATACTTGTATCTCTTTTTCGGCCTCAGTATATTAAAGAATCTCTGTTGCTTGCATTTTTCTTTCTCTTCTCTAGTAAATACCTGAAGTTGCACATCGACATTGTGTATGATGTATCCGGTAAATCAAATTTTTTCTAAAAACCTCTTTATGTAGGATGTATATTTCTGATATTTTTGTGCTGCAGAAACTACATTCTGTCATGGTGAACTCTAGTAGATTGTGAAAAAAATAATTAAAGGAAGCTTTCATTTATTTCATTTTATCGTTTTTTTTTTCAGCAAAATCATTTGATCATGGGTAATTGGAGCTGAATGTACTGTAGTATTTGTTCACTCCCACTCAATTGCAAACTGTTTGAACTCAATTTTGGAAAAATGAGGACCATTATCAGTGAAAATATCATTAGGAACTAGAAAAGGCTGACTTCACATAGGTGATAAAAGATTTACTTGATACAAGCAATATACTATTATATTCTATGGAACCCTTCAACCTGAATAGTGTTTCAAAGTCCTTTACTAAACAATTGACATTAGAGTATCTGAAGTTGAATCAAACATGAACAAGTTCAACCCTTGACCATTATTAAAAAATACTTTAACACCCTTAGAAATTATAAAAGAACAACATCCAATTTTTGCACAATGTTAGATATCCTCGCTGTTTGCTATATTAGCAAACATAGTTCTAGCCAAAAGAAACACAAAAAATAAAATAAAGGACTTATTTTTACGTTTTAGTGTTTTCCTTCAAAAAAGAAATCAGTATTGTAGGAAGAAGTAAAGAGACTCTTCAAACATTAGCTGCTACTCATTTAACTGGAGTAACAACTTGTAATTAAATAAATGTCCAATCACCCAGAAGCCCAGCTCTTGCAATTGTTGCTGGATACTGACTCTGAATTGGTCTTTTGCAGTATAAACCAGCAATCATGGCAGAAACAAATACAGTCAAACAATCAACGAGTTAAAAAAAGTTAAGTAAGTTTTGAAATGTAAAAAATATATATTAATATTAGGTAGCACCACATAGAGTTATCCTCAGGTAATAGATTTCAAGACATTGCAGAATTAGTACCAAGATATTTATAATTTACATGAAGCCAGTGCAGCTTGGACAAAAGAAGATTATACTTTTTATGATTGTAATGCACATGTACTAAGAATTGTGCCCAGTTGGGCTACTGTGCCCCCAAACTCCAGACAGAACTACCATGAACACAGTTTTGGGTCAATAAAAGGCTTTTTATTTGCACAAACAATCTACCTTTTACAGGCTTCCTTTTCCCATTGCCCAACACAAACAGAACTTTTGCTGTTCTTTGCTTTTTCTTCCAAACCTCCCAGTTAAGTGTCGACTATCATCTCTCCTGGATCCAGTTCCTCAGACCAAATGGAGTTCTTTGTTTTAAATCCCAACCTGAAAGCACTTCTGATACCCAATATGTTGCACCTGGGAAGCATCTGCGGGTCAGACAGAACCACAACAGTCCTTGTGGTATCAATATCCAATAGTGATGGCACCACCACCCAGAACCCAACAGGGTAGCCTCTTGGGACCACAACTCCCATGCTGCCTTGCAGGCATCCATACTGGGGCACACCAGATAGAATGCTGCCACCCTGAGTAGAGGGGGATGCTCTGCCTATAGCAAGCAGTCACCAACTGTCCTGTCCTTCCAGGCTCCCTAGCCCATCCAGTGTGTCCTTCCCTGAATGCTGGGAAGCCAGCACTTGTGTAGCTGCTGCTAGAGTGTCCTTCCATGACCAAGTCCTGACCTTCCTTTATCTGGTCTGGTAATGGAGCAGGGTCCACTTTTTTGCTTAGTCAGTTAGTCTGTTGATATATCTGGGAAAAATTGTTTAGATAACTACAGAAATTTTTTTACAAATCTGATCTGGAATCTGTAGAATTTCATTTAATCAACTTACACGGTATACAGTAGATGTTCAAACCATGATTATTGATGGCTGTAAGACTGGCCACAAAAGATGACAGACTTTGTTAACATGAATCAAACTACAACCAGCATCAAGCATAATTCCTGAGCCATGTCAAAAGTGTTTTCACAAAGCACAGTTCAGTTTCACAGGTTCAAACCAAGCATTTGGATATCCGAGGCAAGAATCAGATTTAAATACATCCGAGGATGATTTACATGAACACATTTGTATCAGAGGAATATCATCAGGATGAGTTAGTGTACTTGCTGAACCAGAAGAAGCAGTGGGAGGTGTTAAATAAAAGGGTCAAGCATGAAACTTGATAGAGGAAAACAGAAGACAAGCAACTTGTAGAAAAAGTAGGAAATTCTAAGTAGTCTAAGGTAATTACTGTACATTAGATAATAAAGGGTTCAAAACCATCATAAATGTAAAGGGAATGTCATATATGTTGGGGTGATTCATAATGTTGAGACAAGATGGATTTAATACTTCAAGAATTTAAGTAGGTGTTTAGCTTGTCATTTTGCTCCTTCATTCATCAATCCTCCTCCTGCCAGTGTAAAATGTGTATTAATAGCTACCATTCATCTTTTTCCATCCAAGTCAAACTAATCTTCTCATACATTTTGTGAAGATCTGTTTGTTATAGCACTGTGTTTATTTTTTCATCCTCTGTACTAATTGTAACATAATTATTTCTGGCCATAGTTACTCTAAATGTATGAATATCAAAATTCTAAAGCAGTTTAAGAGAACACTAAAATTGTATACTTTGAATTACCACCTAGAAGTCATTTGCCATAACAACATGGACACTGTCCATTGTCAAGGACTGCCCATGCATCATCATCAAAGTTCATTATAGATACGGGGTGATCTTTGTGTACATGGAGTTGCCTCCACTTCAGTTTAGACTATTTGGAGCAGATATTCCAACAACTTCATACTTTTGTAAAAACACAGTATCCAAACTGTAAAGCACCTGCTGAAGTATAAATTAGAACTGGCCCATAAAAGCACTGCAGAGGATCTCTTGAAAAGATGACTTCTTTGATGTTAGTCACATGACCGTACATAACCTGTTTCTTAATCTGGCACAACAGCCTTCAGTTAATTGTTGTGACAGCTAGGGAATGAATTTACTGAGACAGCTAATCATTCTGAGGAATCTTTAGACATTGACTTTGTTCTTAGGACAGCCTAAGTTTTGAATAGTTGTAAGTGTAGACACTGTGCATGAGGACACCTACAATATCAATGTGACCCATTTTTGATTTCGCTTTATTCAGACTTCAAAGACTGCATTAAAAGTATAATGATATTCTTCATTTATGAAGCAATTAATTTTGTCAAAAAATACAAAGTTTTGCTAGTTAACTAGGATTTCACTGATCTATTTACACTTAAGAGTAAGTCTTTAGAACTTTAGAAATTGAAAACAACAAAATATGTGAGTGAAAATGTTTTTGTGAATATGTTACCTATTTGATAGTAGTAATGTTCTCATAAAGACTGACAAGTTTTCTTTAACCCTTTGGTATACCAGAAGTTGATGCTTTCAGTTAAGATTCCAGTGTGGGCCATCACCTGGGCCACTGCAACATATTGAAAACAATGAAGGCCCGATGGACAGCTTACTTTCAACTAACATTTCTGGTAAAATTCAGGAGACAAAAAACAGCATTTCGAATTTCTCAACCACTAAGCCACTAATAAAATGTCAAAGTAAAATTACAAAAATTTTATTTGATACAAAATGGCATCAATAATACACAAAAATACACATAACCGACTTAATCTTCTTCTATTATAGAAATATTAGGTACAAGACAGGAACCATCTTAGGAAGGGACACCAATCAAGCGAAAGGCTAACTTATGCACACATCCACACTGTGCCAAATTAGAATTACCTGCCGCTCTATCTTGCTTGTATGACATCACAAATAAACATTAAAATAAAGATTTTTCCTTGTAAACATACATTTATTTGTATAGGCTGTAGGGATTATGTAACAGCCTTTCTCCATGGTTACAACAGGCAATTCCTAGCACTCCAGAGGAAACAAAAATAATCAACTTGGGCTGCTGACCAAAAAGAATGTTTCTTTATCCCAGTAGACTACCCTCCACGCTCTGAGTATAGAAGTGGTGAGATTAATGCACCCTGCAATACTCCTTTCTTCTAACAGGTTCCTTTATTAGAATATTTTCTAAAATGTCAGCTACCTTTCTTATTTCTGAATACTGCTCTTTATTACCATTCAAAATGTATTTATTTTTTGGGTGATATATTTCAGAACTAGATACAACTCTGACAGCCATTCAATTTTGTATCTACTTTCTAGGTTGTAAACTATCCAAGTTTTTAAATGCTTTCAGCCCTAATTTGTCCGAATCTAACCGTACATGTTAATCTTAATGTCTTTCTCCTTCACTGTTTTGTTTTTATGATTAACTCCTTGGGACCTCACACTGATATTGTTAAACTTCAAACCACAAGGAGACAAAGCAGAGCTATAAACATTCCAAAATGTTACAAATGAGGATAATGTATTACATAAATCTTACTCTACAAATGGAATTAAAAATAATTGAATAGAATAGAAAAAAAAATAGTAATTAAGCAAACCCAGAAGAACAAATCAATGAGAGAAGAGGAACATAATAAATAATTAAACAGAAAGTAACACTATTCTAAATACAAAGAATGAATAAACTTTAGACTCTAAACAGCCAAATTCTACAAAGAACACAAGAGTTAATTCAGACAAAATCACACTTCCTACCACTATGCAAGATTAAAAAATCCAAAAACCCGAGTAGCTCATCAAAAAGCTTACAATAGCTATTATCAAACACAATAAAATGAAACAAATTGACTTGAATCCTTCACTTAAGAATAATAGAACTGCAGAGAAGATACATGTTTATTTAATGCCACAGTCATGGATGAGGGTTTAGTAGCCCTTACTATAAAGTCTAGTTTGTACTTGAAATGTCCCTGCTGGGCACAAGGACTGCGCAGTGTAAATGATACCAGTTATGCAGACATGTTCCTGCGTACGGCTGCCGATAATGGTGTTTTTGACATGCATTACGCTGGGAAATTTTTCTAACTATGTGGCACAGAAGATGCTGAACTGTGTCTCCAAAATGATGAATTTAAATGAAAGTCTGGTTATGTGGGTGCCAGAATGATGAATGAAGAGCAGAACATAATGCAACAAGCCATCAAAACACAAGGAAGACATGCAAAAACATTTCAAGTGCATCTGCTCCCCAACTCAAAGGAACATCAAATCCTGTCCTTCATTTGCCGCTTTTTGTTCAGCAGGTCTGACACTCCAACGTTTCCTTTTCTTCTTCTTAAAGTTAGTAATACTTGACATAACTCTGTTTGTGCTGTGACATTATTAGCTTATGTGACACTGACTAAACACTGTCACTTATTGATTGGAGAATGTGTGGTGATAGAATGAGCCATAACATGTCTAAATGTGTTTTGGTTATTGATTGTATGTGTGCTTTGTGGTACAATTTGTGTGCCAGCTATAAACCAAGCTTTAGACATTAGGTCAGTGCCATAATAAGTGGATGCCTTATCCCATTAATTTCCACTTTTAGGAATAGGGAAAATAATTAAAAAATAAAAAAATTATATGAAGTGAGAAAGGGGACCGAGAAGCATCTGGAGAGATTAGTTTATTCCACTTCTAAAAATCATCAGTTGCCATCTTCCTATTGTGGATCCACCACATGGCTTTTGCAGACTTAAACATAAAGATATTAATAAGTTATCTGACCCTTCATATTCTGCCCACCATCTATTTAAACTACTTCCATCAGTAAATAGCTCAGGTCAATTAAGACCAACACTAGGAGATTACACAAAAATACCGCAGCCAGTGAGATTTACAATAATTGGATGAATGTCTAAATGAGGTTTTGTTAAATTGGTTGTCTGTTTACAGTTGAGTTAACAATAATTACTCTTGTCTTTATGTTCTACATTGATATTAATATTTTATGTATGAGCTTCACCATTCCATGTAAATGATGTTATAATAAATGATTTTACACAGTCTGATTACAAACTGTGAAGGTCCTTAAATACAATGCATCACAGCACACTGAGACAACCCCATATAAAATTATCATGAAACTCTTCTGGTCAAATTCTGCCACTTGCAAGCAATAAATCTCTCTATTATATGAAAAAATCCTGCAAAGAGACGAGACTATTTTGAAGACATTTTTTCAAGTCCTGCGAGACTTTGTCCATTTTTTTAAGTCATGCCCTCCTCTCAACCATATTCAACGGCGCACACAGTACTCTCACATCTCATTCGTGAGAATGCTTTTGACAGACACAGTTTCTGCTCTCTCAGCTCTTATAAATTTTAACGTTTTAAGTTTCCAATTAAAGAAGAGATATTATGTCCAAATCTTATTGAAGAGTTTCATCATGAAGTATTATCAACGAATAAAATGTGCACACGGGTAATCCTAGCACCGAGAAACGATGAAGTCAAACAAATTAATGCCAAAAATATTGATCTGTTGCATGGCAAATTGGTTAAATGCATATCAATAGACAATGCTGAAACAGTTGGTGTTGATCATGTAGAACACGAAAACATGAACTTACAATATCCCGAAGAATATCTACAACCGTTAACACTGTCTAGTCTTCCACTGCTTGAATTACTGTAGAAAGAAGGATGTATCCAAGAAAGATAATGTAGTAAATCTTCCGCGGATAACATTAGACAACAAAGGAGATCCTGATATGCCATTTGTATTAAAACGTAAACAGTATCCCGTTAGAATAGCTTTTGCAAAGACAATTAACAAATCTCAAGCCAAACGTTCAAAAAATTATATAGTTTTATTTAATAGAGAGAAAGAAATTAAATTCAATCACAGGCAGTTATATGTTCCGTTTTCACTATGAAAGTCCAAACATAGCATCAAAATTCAATGCAATATTGACGAAAATTTTATTAAAAAAATAGTTTTTACTGAAGTTCTACAGTAAAGTTGAAAGTTTAAAAAGTATTTGAGTGTTAACTTAAAAGCCAAACAAAACAAAGTTGTATTACAATATGAATAACTCTAATGCAACATGAAACATAATTTACCTTCAAATTATTACGTTTTACTATTTTGTAATATGGTTAATTACTCGATGTAATGTAAAATAGTTTTATTATGCATATGTAACAATTCCCATGAAAATAAAAACCTGTTTAAATTGTACATCCGCATCCCCATACGTGAGCGGCAGAACCTCAAAGAGTCTAGCGTGTAGTACAGGCCTGAGGGTTGGTGAGCAAAGTGAGCAGGGGGTACAGCCCCCTAGTAGTTTACATATTTGAAAATTAAGATTGCACATCATTCTACATTTCAACACTTTATTTTCTTCATTACTTTTTTCTTGAATTGCTGATTGCTCTTTACCACATGATCCAAACACAGGACCATTCCAGATATGTGAATTTTCGTGAAGCCAGGGACTAGATAAAAATTGTTCAAAAAATGGATGGATTACAAGGATTTGTCCATCCATCCAATTTTAAATCAGTTAAGCCAATTAATGGTTGTGCTATCCCAGGAAGCATCAGGCACAAGGTAGGAAGAAACTTTAGACAGGATGCCAATTCACTGGAGGAAATACACAGATATGCACTCACACTCACTTAAAGTGAGCCAGTCCATATCCCACACAGACAGTGACAGAGATTACAAGAAATTCTCCTGACCCTGTAAAACAGCAGCACTAATCAGTGTTCCACCATGTGGCCCAGGGGACTTCTAGTACTGGAAGAAAAAAAGGAAAGGCTCATGTCAATTCAGGTTTTAGTGAAGACATTATTCATATTTGAAGATGGCACAATTCATTGAGGGGTTTAACTTGTTCATAAATTCCACTGAACAAGATAAGTGTAGCTATTATTGTAATCTCTGCATCTACTGATCATTTTTCATAGCATAGTAACTGTCTTGGTACTCACTGTGCAACCATGTTTTGTCTTGTTCTTTATCAATATATGCTGGACTGTTTTCTGTCATGGCCATCTGAATTAGATTCTTTAGTAATCAGCATCTTCACAGCAGTACTAAACCATAAATTGTGGTTCTTTAGAGGATGTACCACAACTCATTAACTATTCTTCCAAAAACAAAGCACTCTCTGAAAACTCAGATTTACTCTTTCATTCTATAAAGATTTTTTGTCTGTGCTGTACTAGATGAAATACATACTAATGGTATTAAATTCTTCCTTTTTCTTCATAGCTTGTAACATTTTAGTGATTTTAAGTGTGCACTCTCATTACTTATACTGAATGCCTTTGAATGTTTTCAGTGCATCTCCTGGATTACATGTAGGCAAATTTGTAACAATACAGTAGTTACTCATGTTGTCTACTGCATCAGAACAGCATATATATAGTTAAACACACACCTTATCTCCTTTTAAAGCACTTTTACCAGCTGCCTCAGATTTTCATTAATGATGAGTGATTCATTGTAATTATTGGCCAGGTGCACTTTTCAGTTATTATTTCACAGAAAATATTCAGAGTTAGGGCTATTCTAAATAGTATGTATTCTCAATAGTTTTCATTGTCTTATTTTATTGGATGATATCCATTCTTAGCATTACGTGTTTGTTACTTTGGATTTATTACAGTTTCAATGATGTATTTTTAAATTACCACTTTTTACATCTGATGTTTCTCAATTCCTCACCCACCCTGTCTCTGTTATTAAGGGGCTAAAGACACTAACAGTACCACACAGGTTGTAAAAATAATAGGAATTACAATAGGGCATTCATTGTTCACAGTGCAAGAATAGAATATTAGGTCGTGCTTAAGCCATATTATGCACCGCACAGACATCATGTTAAACTTTGCTTTTGTGCAATTTTTCCATCAGCTGAAAGATATAGTTGCAATATAGGATGGAAATTCCAGTTATTACAAAATAATTGAGTGTTTTCATTTTTTTGAGCAAAATCAGACTAAAACAACATCTAATATTTTCCCAGATATAAAGTTGGCAATGTTGCTTTAAGTAAGTTTTTTATTAACACAGTGAAATTTGGCAATTTTATAAATATTTGGCAAGATTACAGTTGAAGATGGATTTGTTGGGAGAGGGTGATGGGATGGGCTACACCACCCTGGAATCTTAATGTGATGAGATATGACATATATTCACAGTATGGTTTCTAGTATAATGATTTTTTGTTTTGAAAAGTCATGCTTTTTTTAAGTATCTCCTGTTGATTTTTACTTAGGAATTTGTTAGTTAGGGGTGTTCTAAGTTTCTCAGTTTCTCTTTTGTTCTGTCTTTTTAGTTCTTTCCCCTTGGTTACTAATGGTAGTTGTGTTTGGAAACCTTTTATACTGTATCTTGTGTAAAAAATCATACCACATGCTAAATAAATAAAAAAATATTTATTTTTTCATTTACCTGTTGTCCAGATCTTCCATTAGTTCATTAATTGGCCCTTTTTCACTTACAACGTTTTAAGGAGTCAAAGCCTATCCTGGCAGCATCAAGCAAATGGTAGGAAGCAACCCTGAATGACAAAGTACTGGAGGTGACTAATGTTTTTAGGACATGGGAGGAAACAGCAATCCCAGATGGGCAATGAAAGAAAATAAAACTCCACACAAACTGTGAGTAGAAAACATTTTAGACGATAACCTCTGGAGCTGTGCACTTTGCCACACATTTAGAAAGTACTTAACCAGAAGCCTTTAGCGCCCGCTGTTAAAAAATCACTAGACAGGCCAGAAATGGATGTGCTGTGTTGAACTTAATAGCCTATTACCAATAACACTATTCCATTCTTTAATTATTTGTGAAACTTGCAGAAATAATTGGAGACAAAGATAAATTGGAGATTTCTGTTTAAAAATGTATTTTAGGTATGGTAGTTAACCACATTACAGCATAAATCATTGAAATAGTTCACTCTGTAACAGGTGACTTTTTCAGTGATATGATGTATAATGCATTTTAATGGGTTTATTTATTTTTGAGAACTGGATCTATAGGACGGAGCAATGCACATGTTCATATTAAAGTTTTATAAATTTAAAATTATACCTTATGGTTTGATAATTTCATGCTGAATATGGTACTTTTATCCATTTATTAAAAATCAGTAAATGAAGTACCAGGATTAACATACACTTTTATTACACATGTTGCTGAGTCTGCAACTACAGTAAGCTACATAATGGTGATTATAATAGTTTTAGACATTCCAAGCATTATTGAGCTGTCGACCATTGATATGACCTCTACTGAATGTTCAGCAGTTCTGATATATTCAACATCAATGCTCATTCAATCAGATAATAGCCTTATTTATAATTTGCAATTTAATATTTAAAAATAAATACCATGAATTATGTATCATTTTAAATTAAACATTACCTAATGAAAAATGATGCATTTTTTTATTTTAAGAATATGTCAAAAGAATGTATCAGTGTTTTATTTATTCACATAGTTTCACAGATGCCCAAGATATGAGTATATTATTTTTCCCATGAACTGTACAGGTCCATTGAGGTTTAAAGACCATGTAAAGATTTTCTTCTTTTCTAACAAGGACTTTTTACTGTTGCATTTGTTAACCTAGCAAATGTCTGCTTAACCATCATTCTTAAAAATAGATAAACAAGATAATCACTGTACTGGCAACAAGATAAGAGGGGACCATCTATCTATGCCATTGTTGAAAGCAGTGATTTTAGACAACATGCCAGTAAAATGAAAAAAGATTATACTGTAGGCATATTGGCATCCTGAAACATCATCCTTTAACTAATATTTTCTTCAGTTGTAGGTTGATAAATGAAGCTTTTCATTTGTGTTTGACTTTCTTACGTTGAAGTTATAAACACACTGTGCAAAACTAAATGTGGAAATGAAAACTGAGGGAACTGGCAGAAAGCTTTCTTGGGGCCATGGTTGAAATGAAATGCATGAACATTGCAGTTAATAATGTGCTTTCCATTTGGGACAAGCATGGAGCAGTATGGTTATAATTACATTTAAAACCATTATTAATGACATTACACTGTTTAAAATAAAATGTATGTATTGTAAATATGTATACACACTTACAGCCATGTTAAACCCAGTAAACTTCAAGTCTATGGATACAGTAGATGGATAAGGAGTGTCAACAGATAGATAGATCGATAGATCGATAGATAGATAGATAGATAGATAGATAGATAGATAGATAATAATTCTTTGCATTTATATAGCATTTTTCTCACTACTCAAAGCGCTCAGCAATTGCAGGTTAAGCTTTGCTCAAGGGCCCAAAAGAGCAGAGTCCCTTTTGGCATTTACGGGATTCAAACTGGCAACCTTCAGATTGCCAGTGCAGATCCCTGGATAGACAGATATATAGATAGATAAATAGATAGATAGATAGATAGACAGATAGATAGATATATAGATAGATAGATAGATAGATAGATAGATAGATAGATAGATAGATATTACAGTATTTGTTCCAAAGAGAAATGTATCTTTTATAGAAGGTAACAAATGCAGAAATGAGCAATTCTCCTCAAAAACACACAAGAAACTTCTTTCATTGTCTGATTTTTAAAGAATTTATTTGCAAAGTATGGTGGAAAATAAGTATTTGGTCACCTACAAACAAGTAAGATTTCTGGCTCTCACAGACCTGTAACTTCTTCTGTAAGAGGCTCCTCTGTCCTCCACTCGTTACTTGGATTAATGGCACCTGTTTGAACTTGTTATCAATATAAAAGACACCTGTCCACAACCTCAAACAGTCCCACTCCAAACTCCACTATGGCCAAGACCAAAGAGCTGTTAAAGGACACCAGAAACAAAATTGTAGACCTGCACCAGGCTGGGAAGACTGAATCTGCAATAGGTAAGCTGCTTGGTGTGAAGAAATCAACTGTGGGAGCAATTATTTGAAAATGGAAGACATACAAGACCACTGATAATCTCCCTCGATCTGGGGCTCCACACAAGATCTCACCCCGTGGGGTCAAAATGATCACAAGAACGGTGAGCAAAAAATCCCAGAACCACGTGGGGGGGACCTAGTGAATGACCTGCAGAGAGCTGGGACCAAAGTAACAAAGGCTACCATCAGTAACACACTACGCCGCCAGGGACTCAAATCCTGCAGTGCCAGACGTGTCCCCCAGCTTAAGCCAGTACATGTGCAGGCCCGTCTGAAGTTTGCTAGAGAGCATTTGGATGATCCAAAAGAGGATTGGGAGAATGCCAATGGTCAGATGAAACCAAAATAGAACTTTTTGGTAAAAACTCTACTCGTCGTGTTTGGAGGAGAAAGAATGCTGAGTTGCATCCAAAGAACAACCATACCTACTATAAAGCATGGGGGTGGAAACATCATGCTTTGGGGCTGCTTTTCTGCAAAGGGACCAGGACAACTGATCCGTGTAAAGGAAAGAATGAATGGGGCCATGTATCGTCAGATTTTGAGTGAAAACCTCCTTCCATCAGCAAGGGCATTGAAGATGAAATGTGGCTGGGTCTTTCAGCATGACAATGATCTCAAACACACTGCCCAGGTAACGAAGGAGTGGCTTCGTAAGAAGCATTTCAAGGTCCTGGAGTGGCCTAGCCAGTCTCCAGATCTCAACCCCATAGAAAATCTTTGGAAGGAGTTGAAAGTCCGTGTTGCCCAGCGACGGCCCCAAAACATCACTGCTCTAGAGGAGATCTGCATGGAGGAATGGGCCAAAATACCAGCAACAGTGTGTGAAAACCTTGTGAAGACTTACAGAAAACGTTTGACCTCTGTCATTGCCAACAAAGGGTATATAACAAAGTATTCAGATGAACTTTTGTTATTGACCAAATACTTTTTTTCCACCATAATTTGCAAATAAATTCTTCAAAAATCAGACAATGTTATTTTCTGGATTTTTTTCTCATTTTGTCTCTCATAGTTGAGGTATACCAATGATGAAAATTGCAGGCCTCTCTTATCTTTTTAAGTGGGAGAACTTGCACAATTGGTGGCTGACTAAATACTTTTTTGCCCCACTGTATGTACTACTGGTGGTGTGTTAGGGAGAGGATGTGCAGTATTGTTCATAAGGCCCCTCAGTTTTATCTCCTCCAATAACTGAGCTTGCCCTCTTTATTAGCTTGTTGATTTGAACTTTGAACTCTTTTTGCCTGGCAATACAGTTGCTAGAAATTTCTCTTGCTGTTACATCCATAAACATAACAAGGAAAATATAATTAATCAGCACAATATACAAAACATGCCACCATCTCGACATTATACTCAGTAGTATTGAAAACTATATTGCACAACACACATATAGATAAAGCAGTATGGTAAAGAAGAATGCACTCCTGCTCAGTAATTCATCAAGTTCTTATAAACACAAAATAAAAAAATATCAACATAATTTAGATGGATGGAGGAGTTTAGAAGTCTGGAAATAACAGAGGTGAATTGGTGGCTGTGTTCCTGCAGTAGTAAAGAAACTCTAGTTCTGTCCTTTGATGACTGATAATGTTTTCCTGATGATAATAACTGAAAGAGATGATTGCCCTGCTGAGGGTTATCTTTGATTATATTTCTGGTGCATTTTTTGACCCGTGATGTGTCCAGAACCTTCAACTGAGTCCGGTTTCAAGCCTACTGCAGTCTGAAAAACAGAGTGAACAGGCATATTGCCCTACAAGACTATTGAGGATTTCAATAACAGTTCTTTAAAAGTGAACCAGAACTGAGTGGGAGGTTAGACGTTTTAAGTTAATGGAGTAAAAGGCATACTTTGCTGATCCTTATTGATAAAAGCAGTTGTGTTTTTATCCCATTTCGGACTGTGAGTGATAGTTGTGCCAGAAAATTTAAATGATTCGATCCTGTTGACAGTGGCATCATTTTTAACTAGGGTTGTAGGAAGTAAGGAGTGTCTCCTAAAATCTGCAATCATTTCTATTGTTTTCAAGGAATTCAAGTTAAGATCGCTGAAGGTGCACCAATTGGCCAGTTGATCCACCTCCTTCAAATATGGCAACTCATCGTCACCTGTGATCAGGTCGATCAGGGTTTGATTAGTAAAAGTCAGTTTAACAGATGGGTCACTGCAAGATGCAGTCATTGGTGCAGAGAGAAAAAAGGAAAGGAAATAAAACAAGTCCACGAGGTGACCCAGACTGATATTCAGCTTTCTTCACTCTCTGGATGTGTTCCTTAGAAAGTCAGAGATCCAGAGACACATGGCCAAGATCAAGACTTGTACTGAGAAGTTTGTTATGCAGAAGCTCTGGTGTGATTGTTTTAGACACAGAACTGAAATCTACAAATCGATTTTCCATGGCATAAGTAGCTGAGGTGTCTAAATGCTGGAAGATGCAGCACAGAGCCATCTTTACTGTATCCTCAACTGACTTGAATTGGTGGGCCTCTTTTGTATTTAAAGAAAATAAAATCCAAGTATGTTTTATCATTAGTGAGTAATATGCAGAGACAGATGCAGTGCAAGTATAGTGGGTGAATATCCTCAAGCAATACCCACAATTCTTGAAACTGAAGTTTTCCCATTTGTGTAGGTTACTTTTCTAAATCAAAATCCTAATCACTTCTTTTTTCCTTTACGCTATTATTTCTCAGTTTTGCCTGATAGTACAATTCGTCTTTCAAAAGGACATACATTGCCTAATATCTTCCTGAATGAGATCAGCTGATTCAGTTCATTCTTTTCATCAAACTCATCTGTTCAGGAAGCCATTTAACTTACCCTGACATTCCAACCCTTCTTTCAGTTTAACATCTTTATCCAGGTATTCAAGATGATTTGTATTTAAATCCCAAATTGTTATTGTTATTTTTGTAAATGTAATTGTTCTGGAAATTCTTGTAGTACTTTGTATATTTTGTATATTTGTTCTGGTGCATTATCACTTATTATAAATCAAAGATTCGTGTTTACAGTATTTATCTTTTTTATGCTGATTTCCAATTTTTTTGTGCTTTTTCTCTGGTGTTCATTTTGAAATTTTCTTTGAGCATGGGAATGGCGCTATATAAATACATTTTTTTTATGATTATTTCTGTATGTCCTTTTTGTTCCGGCTTTAAAAAAGAACTATATCTGGTTTAACTGCACCTTAATATAGAGGAGATTTCCTAATGTCTCAGCAGCACTGGACATCAGTCAGTCACAGAGCCCACGTGTGCACAACACTCACACAAGGCCACTGATTAATCTAACACACTCACGTGTCTTTGAGGGTATGGGAATAAAATGAAATATCTTGAAGAAAAGCCACACAGACATTGGGAGAGTTTACAAACTCAACATAGACAAGGAGGCCCTGAAGATAACTCCTGGGGACAAGAACAGGTGAACTTGAAACAAAGGCCTCTATGTAGTCTTGTCTCCTTACTACCTCAGCAAATAAATATGTTATGGAAAGTATATTTAATCAGGTATCTTGCTGTGTCTGACAGAATATCTCACAAAGCAGAATAGAGCATACAAACTAAGGCCAGTTTATTATTTTCACTAATTTACCTCAAAGATAATGATTCTTAGTAAAGTGGAACATATTTGTATTTTACTCGCTGTATTAGCACATAGTTTGTTTTTTGAATTATATCCATTTGTTTCTTCGGTTTCCTTCACTTTGCTGTTTCAGCCAAGTTTTGTCAAAAATGTAATATGAGAAAAAGTGCTGACTTGAATATGCTATGAATTTGTTTGCCGGCGCAGCAATGCAAAACTACCATCTGCAGGATTTTGCTTGACCGACTCTAACTCTCACTCTTCTGTTTTATTTTTTTTAATGCTAGCAATCCAAATGAAGAAGGTAAACACTGGAAGTAAAAGCAAGTATATTTGCTCTGCCTTTATATAATGGCACATTTTATATTTTCTTTTTTTTAATTAAATGACAATATTGTAAATTTAAGATTCAACTTAGTACGAACCTGAACCTACAGTATTCAATTTAATGTTATCATATAACTGGATTTAGTCAAAGTTAAACTAAAGATGGTGCTATCCGTAGACTAAGTTAAACTCATATTAGTATTTGCTTAATTTGAATAGAATTTAATTTTCTTTCATTGCCATAGATAGTGGTATAATCTTTTACCCCCTGTAAGTTAATATGAGATAGAACTTTCTTGCTATAACTAAGACACAGTGTGTTAATTGTGTCAGTTGTTGTTTAAAATAGGTCCTGGCACTTGTAGGGACTGAAAGTCCCATTTACAGTATGAACATTAGATTGGCATACGGTTTTCTGACCGTTTAGAAATGGTTCAACTGTAAGCAAACTTAATGAAATGAAACAAGATTTATAAGCTTTGAACAGAATTTCTTTTAAACAAGAACTTTTCTTTTCTTGTAATACCAACTTTCTTCTCTATTTCAATGTGAACTGTTTTACTTTCAGTTTTTACTAATGTTTTTAAAACAAACATACTTTGTTTGTGGAATCATTTCAGCGTGTCAAGCTTTTTGCCAGAATCCCATGAAGCATACTGAAGCTGCAGAAATTTTGGGTAAACACAACTACACTGTTGTTAAGGTGATTTAATTTTAATAAACCTTTTCTTTGAACCCGGAACTTGTGTCACTGTTGTTGTGTCTGGGGTTTGGGTTGTTGCAATGCTTTCCACTGGCCATACCTGATTGTCTGGCAAGGGAACTGTAAAATTTTCTTGGACTATTTAAATTCCATACGTCATGCAATATAGTAGTAGTTGTTGCATTGTCACGTGTACAGAGTACATGCTATGACAAACAAGATTGTATTAAAATACAGAACTTCTTTTTACTTGATAGAAAGCATAAATTAGTTTACCTGATGTACCCCTTCCTCCTCTTTATTTTTACATTAATGGACGCTGTTCTGCCTGATCATTTAGGCCTCTGTTCCCCATGAGTCAACACTGACACACTGTGCCAAAAGGAATGGACAACATCCAATTTCATTTTGAAAGAACTAAGAAGTACATGTAGCTCCACCAACCATGTGGTGTCACAGCAGCTATGTTTTCCTTATAAACGGGAAATTCAAATACAAAACCACCAATCTTTATTGTACTCTAAAGAGTTTGCATTAGGACGTTTTTGAAATGCTTTCAATATCTTTCAACATGTTTTTCAATTATCTGGCTTTAGTGATTTGGGTTTGCTGGTTTTATGAATTATGTTAGTTTATTAGGTTTTAACATTTTGAAAAGTGGATTTTCAAGCTGACCTTATATTTATGTGTTTTAGGTTCATGTTCTTAAACAAGGATGTTTTTCATTTTTCTTAGGTTAAATTGTAAGTGCGTCATAGTTGCAGTTTTCTGGGGCCTCATGTATAACGCCGTGCGTAGAACTCGCACAATAACATGGCATAAGCACAAAAGCCGAAATGTGCTTACGCACAGAAAAATCCGGATGCAGGAATCTGTGCGTACTCCAGCTTCCACGTTCTTCCACTACATAAATCCCGATCAGCGTGAAAACTAATGCTCGTGCACGCGCTTTATGTAACGCCCCAACTCCTCCCAGAATTACGCCTCTTTGAATATGCAAATCAATATAAATCGCCCTTAAGCGCAGCCTTCTGTGAAAAGACAATGGGAAAAGCACGGGGGAAAATATAAGAATTTCAGCGAATACCAAGTGGAGGCAAAGGAAAAACATACTATTTGTTCAAATAAACCGTGGTATAATCAACAAAAGGAAGTTGATCGAGTGACGTAGCGTGTTGGAGAAACTTGAAAGCTCACATTCACAAATCGCACAGTGCCGGAAATAAAATAAAGAAGTCACATATCAAAGTCGCCGTGAAAAGCCAAGTTGTAAGCCCACTGTCTGAGTGTCATATGAAAGCTTATTAGGGTACAGAGAAAAAAGGCACACAGTGGGGAAAAAGCACGAAATGTCAACTTCAATCTCGACATTTCCACTTTAATCACGTAGTTTATTTTGTCATTAAAGTAGAACATCATAAACTTCATCTTAAAATCGTTTAATTAACCAGTTTCAAGTAGCACGTTAAATGCTTTGTTTTGTATTTGATCTTCTATGTGCTCTATGTGTGTGAATCACTACTTGCTTCTTAAACTGGCTCTCTTCCTCCAACTGGACACAGAATCCATTACATTTGTGATATTACAGCTCTCTGAATAACTAAAATACTGAGATATATACGTGATGTAATTTTCATGATGATAGGAGTTAAAGCACATTATCAAACATGTATTTCTCTTCGATGAAATAATTTATTGCAGCAGTACTCAGGGGCGGCTCTAGGCTTGTGGTGGCACTGGGCAGAGGAAGAATCGGTGGCTCCTTCGCCCGCCCGTCAGTAAGGTAGCTTATGCACGGTGGATGGCCACGTCCGATGCAGACACTGCATAGCCGCCTCGTGCTCATGACACAAGCATTTAACTTTTGCCGAAATTTGTCACTGCGTTTTTAGCTGTGTTGTTATTTTCTCTTTCTGTTTTATATTCAATATATATTGGCGTAGCCGCCACTGCAATCAGTGCTTTTCTTTCCCTAAGTAACCGATCGCCATACAATCAGCTCTGTAATAGAAATTAAGCCATCTGTAAGCTTAGCGTCGATTCTTCAAAACGTTTAAAGAACATTGAAATATCTTCGTAGTACATGTTTAATTATTCTATCCTTAACGACACTCCCAGTGAAGAATATGTGGGGTGGGGTGGGGTAATTGTACTTATACTGTAAGTACAAACAGTTCTACAAGGTGCAATTGATTGAATGCATTTAAAGTTCTTGGGATGAAACTGTTTCTGAACCGCGAGGTCCGTACAGGAAAGGCTTTAAAACATTTTGCCGTGGCTGAGACAGCGTGTTCCTGATGCTGTATACCGATAATTCCCTTTCCGATCAGCTGCTGCTGTGATTAACACTCAGATACAGTTATATAAATACTCCGAGTGGTGCAGTGAGAGAAATATGGAAAAAGATGATCCGCTGTGGCAACTCCTAACGGGAGGAGCTGAAAGAAGAAGAAGAAGAAGGAGGAGAAGTGAGAGAAACAACGCTAAATCAGTTATGGTATTTGGAATACTATGGCTGTTCCCTGGACCATTATATTGTTACGAGTTAATTACAATCAGATGCATTACACTAATAAACAATATGCGGTTAGCTTCGGTGTATTTATAAAGCCATGTCATGAAAATAATGAGTAATCACACAGGAACAGTAGCATTGCTTTGACGTTGGGTGCCGCCAGTCTGCAAAACCGAGCGGCGAACTTGCGTACGACAAGGCATGAGGTACCGTGGAAAAGTGCGTGGCTTTACGCCAAGTGTAGGTTTTATACATCGCGATTTGAACATGGAAAAGTTCTTACGCAACATTTCTGTGCGTACGCACCGTTTATACATGAGGCCCCAGGTGCGCATCAACATTGCTAAGGACTGCCATGATGACTTATGTCATGAATGATCAGTGATAAATTTGAGCTGAGCAAGAGGAATGCTTTTGTCCAAGATTTCAGCATGTCTTCAGCATGAGCCCTAAGAGGAAAATGCCTTCAGATTAAAATGCTCTTTAGAGTTTGGATGCTTGTGTGGCACCAGCCTATCATAGCCATATCCATAGCCATAGCATAGTGTTTTGATTTTTTCTGGCAAAAGCTCATTGTCCAATCAGTGTTCAAATGGAATTTACCTGTTTTTTTTTTTTTGTTTTGTTTTTTATTGCTGAATCCATAAACGTCACAGTTCTTTCAACTGTTGCCTTTATTGCTAAAGACTTTTTCATAATTGTGATGCATTTTCAAGTTTTCATCTTGTGGCAGCGTGCCCTCAGTTCCTCA
This sequence comes from Polypterus senegalus, assembly GCF_016835505.1. NCBI lineage: Eukaryota > Metazoa > Chordata > Cladistia > Polypteriformes > Polypteridae > Polypterus > Polypterus senegalus. Next base: position 236,581,662 of record NC_053154.1, read on the forward strand.
TTCAGTTTCAACCAGTAAACTATTTAGTATTGGATATTGTGGTTTAGTCTCTTGGCCTTTTGTCTTGTTATTTTAGCTCTGGTTATTAAAAAGGATTTTCTAGGAGAACACAAATTCCATTCTTACTACGGTCACAGTTCAATTTATGACTCGTACTGTAAAAAATATACATACAGTGCATCCAGAAAGTATTCATGAAAAAAGTTTACTTGAGGTTTTTGCAAATAATTTAAACAAAATAAAAAAAAACTGAGAAAGCACATGTACAAAAGTATTCACAGCCTTTGCCATGAAGCTCAAAATTGAGCTCAGGTGCATCCTGTTTCCCCTGATCATCCTTGAGATGTTTCTGCAGCTTAATTGGAGTCCACCTGTGGTAAATTCAGTTGATTGGACATGATTTGGAAGGGCACACACCTGTCTATATAAGGCCCACAGTTGACAGTTCATGTCAGAGCACAAACCAAGCATGAAGTCAAAGGAATTGTCTGTAGACCTCCGAGACAGGATTATCTCGAGGCACAAATCTGGGGAAGGTTACAGAAAAATTTCTGCTGCTTTGAAGGTCCCAATGGGCACAGTGGCCTCCATCATCCGTAAGTGGAAGAAGTTCGAAACCACCAGGACTCTTCCTAGAGCTGGCCGGCCATCTAAACTGAGCGATCAGGGGAGAAGGGCCTTAGTCAGGGAGGTGACCAAGAACCCGATGGTCACTCTGTCAGAGCTCCAGAGGTCCTCTGTGTAGAGAGGAGAAACTTCCAGAAGGACAACCATCTCTGCAGCAATCCACCAATTAGGCCTGTATGGTAGAGTGGCCAGATGGAAGCCACTCCTTAGTAAAAGGCACATGGCAGCCCGCCTGGAGTTTGCCAAAAGGCACCTGAAGGACTCTCAGACCATGAGAAACAAAATTCTCTGATCTGATGAGACAGAGATTGAACTCTTTGGTGTGAATGCCAGGCGTCACGTTTGGAGGAAACCGCTCATCACCAGGCCAATACCAGTACAGTGAAGCATGGTGGTGGCAGCATCATACTGTGGGGATGTTTTTCAGTGGCAGGAACTGGGAGACTAGTCAGGATAAAGGGAAAGATGACTGCAGCAATGTACAGAGACATCCTGGATGAAAACCTGCTCCAGAGCGCTCTTGACCTCAGACTGGGGCAGCGTTTCATCTTTCAGAAGGACAATGACCCTAAGCACACAGCTAAGATATCAAAGGAGTGGCTTCAGGACAACTCTGTGAATGTCCTTGAGTGGCCCAGCCAGAGCCAAGACTTGAATCCAATTGAACATCTCTGGAGAGATCTTAAAATGGCTGTGCACCGACGCTTCCCATCCAACCTGATGGAGCTTGAGAGATGCTGCAAAGAGGAATGGGCGAAACTGGCCAAGGATAGGTGTGCCAAGCTTGTGGCATCATATTCAAAAAGACTTGAGGCTGTAATTTCTGTCAAAGGTGGTATCGACAAAGTATTGAGCAAAGACTGTGAATACTTATGTACATGGGATTTCTTAGTTTTTTTATTTTTAATAAATTTGCAAAAACCTCAAGTAAACTTTTTTCACGTTATCATTATGGGGTGTTGTGTGTAGAATTCTGAGAAAAAAAAAGAATTTAATCCATTTTGGAATAAGGCTGTAACATAACAAAATGTGGAAAAAGTGATGCGCTGTGAATACTTTCCGGATGAACTGTATATCTTATTTTTTCAGTTAATTTGTCAGTCTTGATAAAAAGCTTCATGAAACATTGCATAAGTGAGGAATTAGGGGAGTCAGTTTGGGAAAGAAGGCAGGTAATGGACATCAGCTATGAGAGTCTTGGACGACTCTTCCATGACTGCCATAATACTGGCAAACATTGTATATTGTATAGTTTGTTTAGGCTGTTTATTTCCTTCATGTTGTCCTCTCCGCCCTTCCAGTCCTGTGGTACTATTTGTTCCTTAGAAGCTAATTTGTAAGCTACTTTAATCTGTCTTAACTAGGAGAAGCGTAGGTTAGTCCAAAGTACACATTTAACTTTCTTCTGCAGATGAGAAATTGGGCTTTTCATGGCTGTTTAGTATCACTGACATTTCTCATTTCCCTGGTACTATTAAAATCTTTGGCAACTTAGTGATATATTTAATGCATGTTGTCTTCACGTTAAATATTGCTGTTTTAAATCTTAGTTTTTGTATCCACTTGATATAATTTTATTAGTTTTCTTATTTATTTTGGTTTTCTTTATATTAACTTTTATCATTTTCATGACATCATCTCACTGCCATTTTGTTTTCATGTTATGCTCATGAGACTTCACTACCAAGAACAGAAATTGTGATGGTGCTATGTGTGATGTCATTAGTACTGCAACTAATAAAAATGATGGTGTAGATTCAGGCAATGTAATTCTTTAATCAGGGTTATTGCCCTGGCTTAAGTTTGCTCATTTTTATTTTTATTTTCATCTCTTTTATGCCCTTTCTTCCAGTTTTGTGCTTCTGTTTTGAATATTTAAAAAATGTGTTCCTTTAGACTGATTCTTTGAATTTTCTGTGAAGAACTACACCACACTGTCCAGTCGTTGTACGAGAAAAAAAACCCGTGTGCGAAATCGTGGATGAAGCCTTGTGGATATGGTTTGTACAGGAACGTCGAAGAGGTACAGTACATACCTTAGAAATATTTTTCTACATGAAAATAGGTATGCATCGGATTAACCAGCCAAAACGGCAACCGGCCATGGGTCCAGTCCCGAGGTGGCTGGCTAAGAGGGATTGTACTGTATCTGCTTTTCACTTTGTATAAGATTTGCTGAGGCTTTGCTCCTGCCCTATACTTTTAGAATTGCCCAGCAGTCCTATGTTTACCTGTTCATGCCCCTTGTCCCTTTCATTTGTGACTGTTTCTATGCAGCACATATCATTTACAGTCACATTAAAAAAGAGTAGTTTAGACCATGACACAGCTTTAAATATTATTTTGTAAGATTGCCTTAGTGACATATCTCCACATTTAGGCCTCGGGCCTATCCTGGCATCAGATATAATGAACAGTTTAATTACTTTACATGTTCCAAAATATATTAAAAAGCCTCTCAGTGGAAAAAAACATAGAACACCCTTTGGTTTAGGAAAAAAATTCACAAGGAATTTCTATAATAGAAGACTTTATTTATATAAGTAAAAGAAAAACCAAAAATGGCCAGAAATTGCAAAATAAGAAAAAGGACTTGCCTAAAAAAGGAATTAAAGGTGAACATGTCCAAATCTATAAAACAAGATCAAATCCAAGAACAGAAGCAATAGTCACAGAAGCCAGTGAAATTAATGCTTACATGAACATCAGCACACTCCAAACATCAATGAACCACTGAATAATCTTCTACCATGATCAGAATATAAACTTTGATGGTGGTCCTCAGCAGTCCTTACCTCTTACAATACCATCAAGGGATATAAGAAGACACAGAAGCACAACAAAAGATACCAAAAAATAAATAAATAAACCAATATCAACAATAGACAGACTGAAAATAATACTGTACAATAAACAAAGAAGGGACAAAAAAGGAAAATAAACATAAGCCAGGGAACAGATGCTAGCTGTAACATAACAGTGCTTGTATCAAAGTGTTTTTGTTTTACATGGCTTTATTGCCACACCATCCATACACATTATTGCAGCATAAAGTGGCACAAAATAACATTTCCTAGGACAGCAGTAAAACAAACATAAACACAGGAAAGTGCAAGACAGGTAAAGGACTATACTATACTGTAAATTGATAGATAAAAACATAATAGAAAAGTGAATAGATAGCAATAATTTGAAATAGCTAGCAATAAATAAATGAAATATAGCAACATCTAATATTAAAAAACAACAGAACAACAAGTGAAACAAATGTGCTTCATATATACAATATAAGCTTATAAAAGCAAATATGAGGGCCAGGGGACAGCACAGAGTTCAAAGTTCAGACACCCAAGGGGTAGAAGCTGGTGCAGAATCTGGCAGAACTAGTTTAGATGCCACAGTACCTTCCGCCAGATGGAACTGGGTCAAGAGACCATGGGAAGGGTGGGAACAGGCCTTCACAGTGCTATAGGCTTTATGGATACAACACTTTATAAAGATGTCTTCAATGGAGGGCCGAGAGTGTAACAATGTGATTATTTGACTCATGTTGTAGCACGGACTTTTTAGTACGTGGCACTGTTAAGGAAACAAGGCTGTTCAATAAACAGAGAGTTACAAACATAATGGTAGTGGTCTGAGTTATTTTTATACTCACTCTAGAGATTGAACAAGAGTGAAACATGGTGGCAGCGGCGAGATTTTTTTCCTTTCTCTCTGACCGCGTATGTGTCTTGTTTTAGTGCTTAGCCATGCAGCACGAAGTTCGCAGGGGAAAAGAAAATAACGTGCTAGTGAAGATACGAATCCTGACGCGCTGATACGAGCCTCGTCGGACAAGATGGATGGCACACTTGGACTAAAACCACCGCCGACATTGATGCTGGATTCAAGCAATCTGGCAAAGACATGGAAGGCGTAGAGAAATTTCAGCTGTATCTGGATCTGACCTTGGCAGAGGCGTCGGAAGGCACAAAAGTAAAACTTTTCTACTACCTGGTAGGAGAAACTGGTAGAGAGTTATGTGAAACCTTACTGGGCTCATCAATGGAGGGCAGGACAGTGAAGTTATTAATAGAAGCTTTTGATCAACACTGCAACCCAAAATTGAATGAAACCGTTGAGAGATATCGTTTCTTTATAAGAAATCAAGGAACTGATTAAGGATTCGACAAGTATGTAACGGAACTGAAAATGCTTGCTAGCACATGTAATTTTGGTGACATAAAAGATTCTCTAATGCGTGACAGGATTGTGTGTGGCATGAATAGTCCAAATCTGAGAGAGAGATTGTTGAGAGAGGAAAATTTAACTCTGCAAAAATGTGTACAGGTTTGCAGGGCTACTGAGTTATCCAGGGAGAACAGCAAAACCATTCAGGGAAAAGTGGTGGAGGTAATTCATGCTTTAAAGCAGGTACAGGCACACAGACCAGGAAAGGATGACCAACGGAAAGCTGTCATTAGTTGTAAATTTTGTGGAAAGACACACGAAAGAGACAAATGGAAATGTCCAGCTTATGGGAAAACATGTAGGGAATGTGGAAAAGACAATCATTTTGCAACACTGTGCAAATCAAAACAAGAACAAAGAAAAGTTGTACACAATTTAATGGAAACTGAGAGTGACCAATATGAGGATAGATGGAGCATCAAAACTGAAACTGTGAACAAAGTCACAAAGAGCCAAGATGGGCAGCCGTGTCAACTGTTCGCCGCTATGCTGCTCGAAAACAGCTTAGTCAAATTCCAGTTGGATTGTGGTGCAACGTGTAACATTATCCCCATAAACTTAGTAAATCCAGATGTTCAAATACAGAAGACAGACCAAGTACTTGTGATGTACAATAAAAGTACATTAAAACCAGTAGGCAAATGCCATCTGAAATTGAGAAATCCATGTTACAAAAAGCTGTACAGACTTTAATTTATGGTCATTGATGCACACTCTGCAGTACCATTATTAGGAAACAGAGCAGTCCAGGGCAAGAAGCTGGTTGAAGTACAATCTGAGAATATCCTGGTGGTGGATAATGTTATGACAAGGATGGACAGAGAGGATACAGTCGGACAATGGACAATGAAACAAATAACAGGAGAGTTCATAGACGTTTTCACAGGAGATGGCTGTCTTCCAGGTCACTATAAGATAGAGATAGATCAGGGGGTGGAGCCAGTGAAACTGCCAAAGTGGAGAGTACCAGTTGCAATGATGGGACCACTAAAGGAGGAGCTGAACAATCTCCATGAACGAGGTATAATCACACCAGTAGAACATAGCACTGACTGGATAAGCAGTCTGATTGTTGTGAAGAAACCCAGTGGCAAGTTAAGAATCTGCATAGATCCTAGGCCAGGGGTCGGCAACCCGCGGCTCCAGAGCCGCATGCAGCTCTTTTTCACCTTTGCTCCGGTAGTGTGTCACGCGGGCCGGAGTCTTTCAGTGGCTGCGGTGCCCTCCTGAAGAATGGGAGGCGCCGCCTTACCTGTCAGGCTGCTCGCCGCGGAGGATGACGTGTGTGCTGCCACTGGCCGGCAGCCTATCAGAGAGGCCGCCGGACCGGTGCAGGCAGCGCGATGACGTCATTGCGCCGCCAGACTGCCGCTGCGCTGCCGAGCCTGCCGTAAAGAGGAGGACCGGGCTGAAGGAAGGCGCGTGATTCGCTCTCAGGAGGTAAGTCACACTTTTTTTTCCCTCTTTTCTTTTCTTTAACACCAATGGCTAATTATATGGGGCCTGGACTCTGGCACATTATATGGGGGGCCTGGACTCTGGCACATTATATGGGGGCTATTGGACTCTGGCACATTATAGGGGGGACTATGACTCCTAGCACAATGTAGGGGGGAGCTATGGCTACTAGCATATTGTGGGGCTCCTATTGGCTATTGGCATATTATAGGGGGGCCTGTGGCTACTGGCACATTATATGGGGGGCTTATTGGCCCAGTAATGGTGGTGATCTGTGATTTTTAGCGGTACAGTGGTATTGCGGCAGAAACGCCGAACAATTTTCACACAGGTTGCAGGTAAAGGAAGGGGAAGTGGGCATAGCAAATTTTGGTATGGGCCCCTGTGATTTCTACTTACGTTGCTGTTTTCAACCCCCTGGTAGGCCATCCATGGATAAAGGCAAGAAGAGAAAAATTTCTGAAGAAAACAGAGTGTTTAATGATACGTGGACAGAATCATTTGCATTCCCTACTGACGAGACTGGTTTACCAGTATGCTTAATATGTGGTGAGAAATTAGCAAACCACAAAAAGTCCAATGTTGCAAGACATTTCCAGAATAAACACAAAGCCTTTGCTGAAAAATATCCAGATGGAGATGAGAGACGAAAAGCTGTTGCAGAACTTATCAGGAAGGTTAATATGAGCAAAAATAATTTCAAGAAGTGGGTGAAGTCTGCAAATACCACAACATATGCCAGTTTTGTGGCCGCTCAGGAAATAGTGAAGCACGGGAAGCCCTTCACCGATGGAGAGTATATAAAAGAAGCATTCATTAATATTTCGGAACATCTATACATGGACGTCAAAAACAAAAATGAAATTGTGCAGAAAATCAAAAACATGCCACTCTCTGCGAAGACTGTCAAAGACAGAACCCTAAAATGGCAGAAAACATTAGCAAACAGCAAATTCAAGACATTAATTCAGTTATGGCATACTCCATTGCCTGTGATGAGTCCAAAGATATTGGTGATATTGAACAAATAGCGCTGTTCTGCCGATATGTGAACTCTTTTGGGCCACAGGAAGAACTGATTGAGCTGATACCACTAAAAGACCAAACAAGGGGTGAGGATATCTGTAAGGCTGTCCTGGACTTTTTAACTGCTAAAAAAATAAACACTAACCACCTGGTCTCAGTAGCTACTGATGGGGCACCGAGCATGAGAGGAGCACAGAAGGGCTTTGTGGCTCTACTGCAGAAGGCGTTGGGTAGAAGGCTGCTGTCATTTCATTGCATCCTGCACCAAGAGGCATTGTGTGCTCAAACATTTCCGGAATGCACAAAAGTGATGGATGTGGTCATTCAGATTGTAAATAAGATAATGGCAAAGGGTTTAAACCACCGCCAGTTCCGTTTGTTATTGGATGAGGTTGAAAGCAAATATTCTGACCTCCTGCTCCACAACAAGGTCCGGTGGCTGTCCAGAGGCGAGGTGCTAAAACGCTTTGTCACATGTTTGGAAGAAGTAAAAACCTTCCTGGACAGCAAAGAGCTCACCTTTGCTGAGCTGGAACAGCCAGAGTGGCTGGAAAAATTACATTTTATGGTAGACATGACAGCACATCTAAACACGCTAAATACAACCCTTCAGGGGAAAGGAGGCATAGCCCTGCATATGCTGGAGGAGGTTTCGGCATTCGAGTGCAAGTTGACTGTGTTTGTCAAAGATTTACAGAGAGGCACACTGTCTCACTTTCCCTCTTTGAGAGAGTTCAAACAAAGTCATGATACAATCAATTTGGAATATTTCAAGTCTGCAATCACCGCAATGCAAACTTCATTTGGGAAACGATTCTGTGAGTTCAGAGAGGAAAAAACCACATTATCCTTCCCTGTCACTCCCCTGGAGATCAATCCATCCCTATTGAATATGACTGCATTTACAGGTGTAAGTCAACCTGATCTTGAGATGGAATTGGCCGATATAGCCGACAAAGATCTATGGGTGTCCAAGTTCAAATGCTTGACCGCTACTCTTGAGGATGTTGCCCGTCAGAAGGCCATTCTGGCTCAGAATCATAAATGGACTGATATTGAAAACCTTCCCAAACAGGACAAACTTGTATTCGAAACATGGAATGCCATCCCCAACACTTATATAAACATGAAAAAGTATGCATTTGGAGTGCTGTCGATCTTCGGCTCCACATATGTATGTGAGCAGGTCTTCTCCAACATGAACTATATTAAAAACAAACATTGATCACGCCTCACAGATGACAGCTTGCAAGCCTGTGTGAAAATGAAGGTGACGTCTTACAGCCCTGATGTGCAGACACTGTGCACTGAGGTTCAGGAGCAAAAATCCCATTAACCAGGTAAATTAAATATTTTAATTAGCTATTAATGTGCAAAAATATATTTTACATTGTTAAGTGAAAAAGTCCTTTTTTTCTTCAGATTGACAGCTAACTGCATGATCCTGTATATAGCATTAAGGTAAGAAACAATATATGCAGTGTTAGATTTGTTTTATAATGGTTTTGCGGCTCCAAGTTTTTTTTTCTTTTCGAAAACGGGTCCAAGTAGCTCTTTATGTCTTAAAGGTTGCAGACCCCTGTCCTAGACCATTGAACAAGGCTTTAAAAAGGAGCCATTTCCCTCTGCCCACAATTGAGGACATTTTACCTGAGCTGTCAAAAGCAAAAGTATTTACGGTCTGCAATGTAAAGAACGGTTTCTGGCATGTACAATTGGACGATCCATCGAGTTATCTCACTACGTTTGCAACACCCTATGGGAGATACAGGTGGTTGAGAATGCCTATGGGAATAAGCCCAGCACCTGAGGTCTTCCAGAGAATGCTGAACCAGGCATTAGAAGGACTTCAAGGTGTACACATTATCGCAGATGATGTGTTGATAACAGGGGAAGGTGAAACACTGGAGATGGCGAGCAAGGATCATAATGAAAAACTGAGATTGTTCTTAGATAGATGCCGAGAGAGAAACATTAACCTGAATGTCGACAAATTCAGACTCAGACAAAGTGAAGTGACATACATTGGACATTTGCTCACATCGGAAGGCCTAAAAGTAGATCCAGAGAAAGTACAGGCCATAAAAGAAATGCCAAGACCAACTGATGTGAAAGGTGTGCAGAGAATTCTGGGCATGGTAAATTATCTGTCCAAGTTTTGCAGACACCTTTCTGATCACTGTGAAGTGCTCAGACAGCTGACACACAAGGACAGTTTGTGGGACTGGTCTGAGGTTCATGAACAAGCCTCAAAGAACATAAAAGACCTCATAACCAAGGCACTGGTACTGCACTACTACAGCCTCAAGGAACAGCTAGTTCTACAATGTGATGCCTTGGAAACGGGCCTTGGTGCAGCATTATTGCAGATTGGAGAACCTGTTGCTTTTGGAAGCCGTGCACTGTCACTGACTGAACGGGGTTACGCCCAAATAGAAAAAGAGTGCCTAGCCATAGTGTATGGCATGGAGAAATTTCATCAGTACACATATGGACGAAAAGTGATCATACAGTCTGATCATAAACCTCTTGAGAGTATTGTCAAGAAGCCACTGCTGCATGCACCCAAGAGACTGCAAAGGATGTTAATGAGATTACAGAAATATGATTTCATCATTACATATGTTCCTGGAAAGGAGATGCTGTTGGCAGATGCACTAAGCCGAGCGTATCTGGAGGACACCGTACAGGAAGGATTGGTGGAAAAAGAGATCGAAAGTGTGAATATGATTCAGTACCTCCCAATATCTGAAAAAAGAATAAATGTATTCAGAATTGAAACAGCAAAAGATGACACACTTCAGACACTAATAAAGGCATTAAGAGAAGGATGGCCAACAAACAAAAGAGGTATACCAAGTAAAATAGATCACTACTACTCAATCCAGGATGAACTGTCAATACAGGATGGTATTGTGTTCAAAGTGGAAAGAGTTGTGATACCAGACGCTCTCAGGAGTGACATGATACAACGAGTTCACTCAGCACACCTTGGTATTGAAGGATGTTTGAGGAGAGCAAGGGAATGCCTCTATTGGCCCAGAATGAATGCGCCGATAAAGGGATACATTGAGAAGTGTGATCTGTGTAGAACACTGGGAGTAAAACAACAGAAAGAATCACTCTGCCCACATGAATTGCCTGAAAGACCATGGTCTAAAGTTGGCACAGATCTGTTTGTTTTCAATAACCGTGACTATCTGATCACTGTGGACTATTTTTCAAATTTCTGGGAGGTGGATTACCTACAAGACACAAAGTCTTCCACTGTGATTAAAAAGTTGAAAGCCCATTTTGCCAGGCAAGGTATACCTGACATTGTGTTTTCAGACAATGGGCCACAATTTACGTCAACCGAATTCCAACAGTTCAGTAGACGTTGGGAGTTCCAGCAAAAAACTTTGTCACCCACTCACCTGCAAAGTAATGGGAAGGCGGAGTCCGCTGTCAAAACAGCAAAATGTCTGATGCAGAGAGCCAAGATGGCAGGACAAGATCTATACCTTGCGATATTAGATCACTGAAACACTCCGTCACAGGGTCTAAATGCAAGCCCCGCTCAGAGACTACTAAGCAGGAGGACACGAACACTACTACACACAACAATCTGTTGAAGCCAAAAGTAATAGACACAACACACGGACTGAGACTTAATCAAAGGTGACAAGAAATGTACTACAGACACGCGAAAGACATGACCGCACTGACACCAGCTGATCAAGTAAGAGTACAGCCAACACAGTCACAACAGGTCTGGCAGAAAGCAACAGTTATAGAACCGGTCAACAAACGGTCATATAAGATTGAACTGGACAGTGGTGGTGTTCTGAGGAGGAACAGAAGGTACCTAAAGCACACTGGCCATCAAGACCTGGTCATAAAACAGGAACAGTGTGCTGAGAACAGCAGATCAAAGGATCACTGTACTCAGCCAATTGGTGATACAAAACATACTGTTACTACCAGATCAGGTCGGATTAGTGCCAGACCACAGTATTTGAAAGACTATGTTACTTAAGTTACAAATGGACCGTTAATGTTTTAGTATGTTCAGACAGTAAATGCGTTCATGTGTGAAGATATGGCGTGAAGTTGCACTAGTAGAAAAAAAAAAAAGGAAGGATGTAACAATGTGATTATTTCACTCATGTTGTAGCACAGACTTTTTAGTGTGTGGCACTGTTAAGGAAACAAGGCTGTTCAGTAAACAGAGAGTTACAAACATAATGGTAGTGGTCTGAGTTATTTATATACTCGAGAATGAATAAGAGTGAAACAGAGAGGACCCAATGATCTTTTCTGTTGTATGCACTATTTGTTGTAAGACCTTACAGTCAACGATACTATAATTCCCAAATCAGACAGTGATGCAGCTGGTCAGAATGCGCTTGATGGTGCTTCTGTAGAATACTGAGGGGAGGTGGTGTTAATTGACCATGTAGTGTCAGCTGCTAGGTGCAAACTAAGGAAGTTGGGTGCTCTTGACCAATTCCACTGCAGAGTCCTCGATGTGCAGTGGAGTTTGAACAACATGGGCCTTCCTAAACTCAACAATCATCTCTTCCATCTTGTCTACATGAAGAGACAGACTGTTGCACTGGCACAAGTCTGCTAATTGTTGTATCTCTATTCTGTAAGCTGACTCATTCCCATGCTGATGAGACCTACCACTGTCGTTACTCGTGTTTTTTCTTTGGTTTAACCCCTGGTACACACCTGACAAATTATCCAAAAGCAGTAATCCTGAAATTGTTAGGATTTTCATGGCTCCATGAAACACAAAAGAAGATGCATCTTTAGAATCAGCTCTCAAAACACACAACACATAACACATAAAACAGGCTGTTGTAATCTGCCTACCAGGCATTAGCACTTTAAGGCCGGTGTTATACTTCACGCGACATGACGCAAGCTGTAGCGGACGCTTGTGCTACGCAAGCGTTGTAGTGTTTATATTTGCGTGCGTACTTTACTTAAACCTGGAGGAATCCACCAGGTGGCAGAGCAAGACATTATCACGGTGAGAACATGTTCGGCTTCTCTGTGTTGTGAATTGCCTAGAACACCCATTAAATTCCAATGACACCTTACTGCAATATCTCTGAAACTTATGTTTATTGATAGATAGATAGATACTTTATTAATCCCAAGTTATTGATTAAATCCATCAATCCAGAGATGTGTCCATTCCAGCAAGCATTGGGCACGAGTGAGAAACAATCCCTGGACGAGGCCTCAGCTCATTACAAGGTGAATACAGGCACACACATACACTAGCGTCATTTTAGCGGCACCAAATCCCCAAATCTGCATATCTTTGGAAGGAAACTGGAGCATAGTGTGGAATCCAAGCAGGGAATACCAGCGACATGACTCCCTACAAGACAGCAATGCTACCGCTCTGCCACCATTTCACCCCCATGTGTGTAATTATTAACAGTATTCATTATTTAAATGAAATTAATGATTTATCTGTGAAATGTAACATACACACTTTAATGCATTTCAATATCAACAATATTGAAAGTGAAAGTCATGAAAAGTGATATCAAGTATAAATCTAAAGATTCTAAATGTGCAGAGAGTTGGACTATCATACATTTAATGTGTTCTATGTGGTGATCTATTGCTGCTTGCTGTAGCGATTAAAAACTGGGATGACGTTTACGAAGGTCAGCTTTAATGATAAAGTAAACTACAAGGTTAAAGTGGACATTTCGAGATTAAATTCGAAATTTTCACTTTAATCATAAAATACACGTTTTCACCAAGTCCTTAATTTTTTTTCTCAGTGGCTCAAATACAGCGCTGTACATTATGTTGCTGTTGCAAAAAAAAAGACAGCACAGAAGATGGTATGTGAGACTTTTAAAATGTATAATGTCATTATGATTGGGAATATGCAACGCTTGAATATAAAAGCAACACGAATACATCTGTATGTCAGCATTTTGCTTCACCACATCGAACCATTCATCAAACATCGAAGCATGCACACCAATCTCACAGGATCCGCAAAACTTTCTGACACATGTAGATAGTAAACAGAGACTCTGAAGTCACATTCCAACTTTTAGCACACTGCACCCCCTGACTTTTTGCTGGCACTGCAACTCGTGCACGCATTGCCGTTAATTTCTGATGACCTGCTCAGAGGACGCATCAAATGAATGCTGAGAACGCATGACAACCATGATGTGGGCGCGTACGCATTCTGAGCGTGAAGTATAAACGAGCCCTAAAGGAAAAAAAATCCTAAGAACAGGGTAAAGTCGACTTTTGCAAAATAAACGTTAAAGCACTTACCTGTTTAAGTCATTAAGTACAGGGTGTACCTTCGCAGTCATTTTAACTTTGTCTTTGGCAGGTTCACGCAGCGGGATACCGCCAACGGGTCAGATGCACCTCCGGGTCAGGCCTGCTGTCATAAAGGCGGTCGTCTCTTTAGCCTTGCCATTGGCGAAGAAAGGTACAAAACGTTTTAGTTAAAAATATGAATCCATGAATTAGTGTGAGGAGGGAATTCCCAAGAAGAAAGAAACTTACTTTTGTAGTGCATATTGGCTCATCTGAGGGGCCGTGTCAGGATGCGCTCATGCTCGCTTGCGTGAATAACAGGCTGCTAGATCTATTTATTATATTCCTTGTAATGGTTGAGAGGAGCACCTGTGCAGAAAGCACCTGCGTCAGTCGAAATTGGTGAAATGGAGTAATGTGTCGCTGGATTGATTGAAGATTTGTTCCTTGAACATAAGAGGCACTTCCTGCCACTTAAGGTTTGTCTTTAGATTCGGTGGTGTGGTTAGCGTGTTTGGTATAGCTCTTCATTTCAGTATACAAAACAGCTCTTTCGTGCCTGATTTTGTAAATATTTTATTGTTTATAAATATCTCCTAGTTGTAGTTTGATTTTGAGTGGAGGTATTTATATAGTTTTTGGGTTTTGGTGCAATTTGGTTTTTTTCTTGTATATACACTTTTTTTTCCTTGTAAATATTTTTGCCATTCTTTGGACTTTGTTATGTGTGTAGTTTCTTCCTGAACTCCTTTTCTTCATTTAGGAATTTACCATTTTTGTATATATATTTTTTCACCTTTATTTTTCATTTTTGGGAACTAGAAACTTCATTGTATATATTGCTCACTATTTTTGATTAAGACATTATTTTTGTTGTTTTGTTGCATCTGTAAATAAACCCACTTTTGTTTTGGAAATACCACCTTTTTTTTGTCTGTGTCTCCATGTCTGCCTTCTCGGAAATCTAATACCGTTCAGTCCCAAACTACAAGACGCCCACTGTGTGGTTGGGTGCCAACCTTACCAATACACGGGGTGTCACAAAGGCCTGGCCCTGAAACTCAAGAAGCAGGCTTACAGTTTGCACACACAAACCCAAACTCAGACCTACAAATTAAAAAGGAAGAGGGTAACTGTAAAAGCCACTGATTTCAAGCAACAAAACAATTTTCCTTATAAAAATAAAACAATTTTAAAAAAAGAATACAAATTCACAAAACAAAGATGAAATATGTCAAGAGGTTTGCCTACTAGGTCAGGTGAGGTTGGGGAGCATGCACTGATAGAGCGTGTTGCCGCACCCACCACACAACAAAACATCTCGGGATCCCAGCTAGCAACCCCCTAGGAAGACACACAGTCCAGTCCCACCCTCCGGAAATGACTATCTGCCACAGCCAAGTGTTACATGGGCAAACCCTTGGCCTGGTTCAGCCACTTGGGTCCTTAGGAATGATGAACCTGTGAGCCAGGTCATGCCACATGGCTATAGTGCCGTAACTAACACTCCCTGACAATAGAGGTAACATGCCTCATTTGGGACTCTGTGGGCAACTGTTTGTTCAACACAAAATCATACCAGCAGTACCCAAGGACTCTCAGAAAAAATTGAAGGAGCCCATTCTTTATCTCAGGTCACTAGATAGCAAAACAGGAAGCATCTGGAGTGTCTAAAGACTTGGACCTTTGTCCTCTTACAAAGATATCAAGAGTGCCATAAACCCCTTTTCAGTGCCTCCCCCCCCAATTCATATACTGGCTTCATAGGAAGAGTCACCAGGGACATGAATGTTGCTGCCAATGTAAGTAAATGTCTCAATGAGGCTGATATTCTCTCCACAGATAGACACACTGGTGATGGCTGTGCTCAAGAGATCATTAAAAGTCTGGAATTTGGTTTTCATCCAGGACACTCGCAAGCCCAGACATTCAGAATCCTCACTCATTCTCTCAAGAACTTCATTGACTCCCTGAAGATCACAGCATCATCGGCAAAGTCAAGATCAGTGAATGGTTCTTCACCAACAGATGCTCCACAGCGGGTGGAGCCCACCTAGAGGCAGGACAAAAGTCTAACAAAACCAAGTCCACACATCAATAATTGTCAAATAAAAATGAAGGCAAAATTAAAAAGACAGGAAATCAAAAAGAGCACTTAAACAAATGAATCAAACAACTCAAGTGAAGAAAGCTAACTAATGATTTGGTGAAGCACTAAAACCACTCAGCTTATTATAAAGGTTGATAACCCGGTTGTCCCTGAGCTGCAGCTTTAAGGGTTCTGAAGCCTTAGGTTCAACATACAGTTGACAAAACAATAAACTGACTACTTAATAATAAATACACAAGAGAATTACACAAACCAGTCAATAAACAAGACAGAACTCATGAAGAAATATCTAAACATAAAAAGAAAGAAAATAAAAACATACATCAAAAAGAATGCACAAAGGAAATAATAATAATTTCAAAAAAGAAGACACACTAGAGGAAGAAATGTAACCCTGGAAACACCTTGACAGAAGAATGTTTTTATATATTTTGGTCACAATTCTCAGCTTTAGTGCTGCCATCAAAAAATGAAAAGTACAGCAATCACATGCTTTACTGTCATGTGCCTTTGTAAGTATCATTTGTGTCTCTCACGGACGCAGGTCTGTGGATTACCATCCAGGGACATCTGAAGCAGATATTCCCAACCTGGGCCAAGAGGGGTGCTCGCGCTAACCTTTTCCTTCTCATTTCACTCAACAGCACAGAAAAGATGTGCAGTGAGAGCAACTGACTCCACCCCTTCCAGTCTTCCACCTTTAAAGGTTGTCACTGCTGAAAGGAGGTGGTCAGTTCTGATTCAACTGAACCATAGACCAGAGCCCCAAACAAGCTAGCAAAGGCTATCTGAAATATTGGCTTACCTGCCTTGTTTTTTGTTGTTGCTTTATTATAGAGATGTGCATAGTGACCCCTTTTTATTCAGGGTTGGCACCCCAATGTTTTCCTATGGGAGCCTGCAGTGCCTTATTCGACCACAATGTTATAACTGAGTTCAAATTTAAATTTAAACAAAAGTAATATAACTGGAAACAAGTCATTCATTTTTAAAACTCCCATTTGTTTTGTTCTGAAAATTTCAGAAGCTACTGGTCATGACATTTTACTTTCATAATTTAATTTAAATTCTCTACAAAATAAGAATTTTACTGGTCTTGTTTTATTAAACAATGAATTTAAAAGTTGGAAGATGGCACTGCAGGATATTATACACATCCATGATATCCTCTGATATTTATACTCACACACATCCTGCGCATAAAAAAATGTTTAAGTTGCATATACACGTATATTTATATTTTACATAAAAATTAGGAACATAGTAGAAGAACTGCTGGAGGAAACTCCATGCATTCTAGACTCTTAATGATGTCAAACGTGAAAGTTGAACTTATAAGAGTGCAAGAGCAGAGATCATTAGAACTGGAAATCACATGTTTAAGCAAGAATTTAGAAATGATTACTTCAAGGGTCTTATTAACTTTTGTTAAAGGCATTTATTCAACTGTGGATCTGTGTATCTAATTTGGAGCTTTTGGCACAATGCCGGAATCAGCCCAGTGATCTAACATTAATAATCATGAGAAAATAAGAACAAATCAACAAATTATTTGAAAAGTTTTAAAACCGCTAGTAAATGTGTACCTTGCTGTCCTAAGCCTTTACTATACATGTGATGGTTAACGTTTATGCTGCTATACTAGAAAACAGTAGTGCCAATACTAAAGCCATATCAGTGGTGCATTTTTGGTTATAAGAAAAAGTGAAAACATTCATCCAGCAGAATGGATTAAAACAGCTCTGAAATAAATTGCTATTACTGATGATATATTTATGCTACACTTAGAACTATTCCAGTGGTGTATTAGAAAGGTAAAGTAAAAGTCAAACAGTCTTTCTCTCCTCACAATCATTTTATTTATATCCTTAATTCTGCCTAATTAATTCATTTTAGAAAAACAGATATCTGCCATGATCACACGCTTGCTAAAGGTGCTAACTGATCTCTACACATGCCTTCTTCACTGTCTGTTCTACTGGTATTTAGCACTGTTGTGATACTCACTAAGTTGGGGAGTTGCCTGTAGGAAAGACATTTATAAACCATTTTAACAACTGATTTCATATAGAAGGAGTTAGAAAGCAAAGAGAACTGTGCATGATGCAGTATTTTACTATATTATCAGATTACCTATGACATGGACCTAACATGAAAGTTACCAAGGTTCTTATCTTAATTGTGGATATGAACAAATGTCAAAAACAGCTATAAAACTGTTACATGTAACCTCTTTTTTTAACATTTTATTTGAAAAACAAAAACCATTCCATATAAGCAAGTCAAATTTTACAAAACTAAGTTCAAATCAAATAAATCCCCACCCATGAGAAAGAGAGGTAGGCCAACAGAGTAAAACTTTAATAGTAGGATAAATAAATAAATAAGGGAACATTCTAAAATGTTATTGATTAGATCCTGCCAGGTTCTAAAACAGTTTTGAACAGATCCACTAAGTGAGAATTTGATTTTCTCCAGTTTCAAATCATATATAACATCAGTTACCCACTGACTTAGAATAGGAGAGGATTCTTCCACTTGAGCAACATAAGTCTACATGCCAACAGTGTAGTAAAGGCAAGTACCATTTGTTTGTCCTTCGCCACTTTAAGCCCATCTGGAAAAACAGCAAACACAGCTGTTAATGGATTAGAAGGGATTGTGACTCCAAGGCTGTCTGAAAGGCATTTAAAAGATTTTGATCCAAAATGATGTTAATTTGGTGCAGGCCCAAAACATGTGACCCAATGAGGCTGGAACTTGATTGCAACATTCGTAGGTTGGATGTTGCCCTGGAAACATTCTGGACAATTTGAAATGATATAGCTGTGCTTGATAAAAGATTTGAAGTTGAATAATTGAATAATTTGTGCATATGGAACTCAAGTGAATTCTGTGGATGCCTGGATCATGGATGCCTTCCACTCCCTTTTCTGAAATGTTGAGTGAGAGATCTTTTTTCCCCACTGTACTCTGGGATCTTTGAAAGGGAGGGACTTTAAAATGTTTTTGTATATTACAGAAATGCTGCCTGAGTCCTCAAGACTGATGAATATTTTTTCCAGAATAGAGATAGGTGGGGGTAAGGAAAATTGGGCAGGTTTTTTTTAGCAAAGTTTCTAATTCGGAGGTAATGAATGAAATGTGTTTCTGTAAAGTTAAATTTGGAGTGTAATTGTTTGTAGGATGTGAAGATGTTGTTTGTACAGATGTAACCTCTTACCTGTCTCACTGTCCATATTGGACTCTGCATATTCAATCCAAGAGACATCTATGACAGGCTTCTTCCTGACTGGAACTGTTTTTACTTTTTACACCTTTTCTTCAATCCACCTTTACCACCAATAAAGAGCTTCACAAGAGTGTCCTCTCTTGCCTTTCAGGGACCACAGGTAGACAAGAAATGGACAGTCTAGCTTCTCAGCTACACAGTCAGTCACAGTCAGGTTTATTTAAAAATGATATTTATTTGCATCAAAAACAATAGCAGAAACTATAAGCAAAACAAAGAATCATAGAACCTGGGTGGGCCTATGCAGTTACTGCTCAGTCCCAGTGAGAAAGCAGCCTGCCATTAGAGTTTCTTAAGGCTGAATATGCAGGATATGATAAAGACAGTGGGGCAGGTAAAGACGTTACAGATAACAGTTGGATAGACCATTGAGAAAAGAACCTAAGAGGTTGGCTGGTACCTTTTGTGTTAGGTGATGTGATAACAGAATAAAACATGTATTATGGAGGCTTAAAGAATAAATGACTTTGATCATTTTATTTCATCAGTTAGCTAAACTGAATTCTAAAAAATAGAGGGACAGTCAAAAGTAAAAGCTGCTGGTAAGCCAACTCAGACGACTAAGCAGTTCTTCTATCCTTCAGACACACAAACTATATATGGCACCTGAAAAACAATTCAATGGATGTTGCTCAAAGATATGTGCATATCTAATAGTTATAAAAGCAGCTTGAATCCGAGGTGAAATGACCAGCTGGAAAAAATGCTTTGGTCAACTGTACATACTTACTTGCTGGAATATTCAGTTAAGTCCTGTAGGTCAACAATGCTAACACCTACAAACAAAAGCAGAACAAAGTCTTACTTTTTCTTTCATTTTTGCCTTTTCAAATGAAATGAAGTTTTTTTTTCTTGTAAACAAAACAAACATAATGTGTTCAATGTGTTGGGTACACCCTCTATGCACCATTATGTTAAACATGGCAACAAGAAGTAAATGCTAAACAATATAGAAATACCAAAAATATAAACAGAAATCCTGATGGAAACCCCTTCTCAAAACATTGCTTTTTCCCACCAAGTGATTTAGAGTTAAATCTGTGAAACAGGCTCATGCATGAGTAGCATTTAGAAATTTTATTTGTGTTTAACATGAAGTTTGCTTTTGTTCCACAAACAGAAACCTTTCATCAGGAAAATCAGCATTTCTTGGTTTGTAGAACACAAAGAAAATAACTTTGAGCGTTTTGCTTCTGTTTTACTATTGTGGTCAAATAAACGTCACAAAGTACAAAATAAAGATTTGGGGACCGTCTCCGTATATTTTCGTCAGACAATAAGAAAATGAAATGATTCAAACCCTTGTAAAAAAAAAAAGTACAATGAATAATGAACTGTTTTCAAAATGGCGGTTATATAGGAAGCAAAACACATGTGACAGGAAACGGTTGGCAATGTGGTGATGCGGCAACAGGATCCAGAATTGAGGTGTTTTGTGGGGGCTGGAAGTGACGTCATCGTGGCCATTTTGGAACCCGGAAGTTGCAGTATTATTTTCCTTCTTGTTTTCTGTTGATGAGAACGTGACAACCCCTTATCTCGCGATGTTTTACTCACCTTTAGGCTCTTTGACTGCCTCCTAATCGCCCATGTGTGACACTATGTATGTTATTTCTTCTTATCTTTTTTGAGTTTTTTCATTTGACTTTGAACTAGCGTACTGATTTAAACAATAATAGACATGACTACAGTACTTGGATTATGCTGTTGAGTATTATGTCACATATTAAAGTTGCCTGTCATTTGCAAAGATTTTTGTATGATTATAAATTGTAAAATTCTATTATCAGTCGATCATAAACACACCACAAAATAGATAATAAAAACATTCTTTTGATGTAAAACCCTGAAGATAAGAAAACTGTCAAATTATAAGTTATTGAGTTACCAAAAATTTCTATTTTTTATTTTAATTTTAAAAACAAAATAAAAATGTATTAATGGCATTCTTTAAAGTGCTGAATGTAAAGTAAATTTCCCCCTTGGGATGAATAAAGTTCTATTTATCTATCGAGTAAGATCAAAAACATGTTGTAAACTATGCATCTCATACTGTATATGAACAGGTTGCAAAACATGCATATGATAACAGACATTTCTCTGCCTGTTAAATAATGTTGGAATTGCTGGAGTTTTTTTCTCAAACTAGGCACTTGTATAATTGTTTATAATGAGAAATGCAGGAAGGACAGAACTCAAGTTTACTAAGTGGAACAAACTTAGCTCTATTGGCTATCGGGACTGACCAGGTCCCTCAACACAAAGCCTTTTCTGATTTAGTAGTTAAAATTACTGGCTGAAATAAAAACAAATGTTATGAATGATTAGGAAATGAGGTTTTATTATGCATGTATTTAATGTGTTTTCGCAGATGTGAATGCCTCTCTCCAGACTACGAATGAGGCCGATGTCACTAATGCATTTTGTGTTGGGGATGTGCTGCTGGTGTCTGGGACTTGCAAATGGATTGCTTTGGTGTGAGGAGTGGCATATAAGCTATGTCACAGTTACTCAGAATTTTAAAAGAGAGCACAAGGAAGAAACGAGAGAACCTTTGAACAACCTTGCACAGATTGTAGTGAGCAGTTTCTTTAAACATTAATTACGTTGGGTGAGACAAGTAACATTTGCATTCGAGATAAAACTGAACAACACTATAAACAGATGTGCTAAGTCACCACTGGTATATAAATGTGCTAAATGTGGGGCTTGAAAAATATACAGTCCACTTTGTACTATGCATTTTAGGATTTTGCAGGACTTATATTGTTTTAATGAACATGTTTATTGATAAAGCATATTTGTTACAGTTTTATCTGATTTTATTTACTTTCTTTACGATTGCTGAATTCATATTTTGATGTGAAGTGTGTCTGTAATCCAGCAATAGAGTTGACTTTAATTTGTAAGAGAAAAACAGAACTGTGTTTTACTTTGAGAAAAAATTGTGAATAACAGCTATACCACGTTGAAATTACTAAAGTTCTGATCATGCCTTTGAATTGCCTTGTTCAAATATCGATTTGGTCATTTCATGGTTTGTGTTCCCCAATTGTTTTCATTTTCCTCATTTCTTTCCAGACAAATTGTTTTATGGTTGGAAGCTCATTTTCAAGATTACAATGCTGCTTCTGTGGCTTGTGTATAACAAAAGTGAATGTTTTGCATTGGCATGGTTTTATTATATAATTTGTAAAAAAAAAAATGAAGGGAAATTTACCTTTTCAAAGTCTTTCTAGTGGTAAGAAAGATGTCCTTATCTTTCTCAAATATGAGCTGAAATGTTGTCACTGGAACTAAACTACCTTGTTTCCTAGTTTGCTATATTAGTATAATTTAGATTCTATATTTGTTTCTGTCAAAGCTGAATTTGGTGCTTAAGGCTGTCACTATTTTATGTTTCATTGCCTTTAACTTTTTCCCATGCAGAATAATTGACCACCATTCTCTGCATTTTTAAATATATTGTGGCTGTAAGAAGGATTGCATTTATAAAGAGTGCTGACTCTTGATGTACAAAACAGGCTTCCTATTGTTTATATGGAGTATATGCAGAATGAACCAGGATGCATCATCATCGCATTTATAGCATGCAGACTCTTGCAGTGTTGTATGTATGTTAAGATTAACACCAAAGGACATTGTTAAAGGAAAATGTACAACTTCTTTTTTAATTTGACCTTCCACATTTTTTCCAGGCAATACAATTGCTGGGAATTTCTCTTGCTGTTACATCCATACACGTAACAAGGTAAGCACAATTAAACAACACAATATACAATAAATGTCACTATCATAACAGTATATATGGTAGCAGTGTACAATATATTGCAAAAAATACAAGTATATAAAATAATATAGTAAAACAGAATTGCATCCCCACCCAGTAGTATATCAAGTCCTTATAAAATAAACACAAAATACTTCAGATTAGATGGAGGAGTTTAGAAATCAGGAAAACACGAAGATAAATCAGGGACTGTACTTAACCAGAGGGACTACAGCAGGAAAGAAACTATTTATATGTCTAGTCGTTTCTGCCTTTAGTGACTTGTAATGTTTTCGTGATGATAATAACTGAAAGAGATGATTGCCTGGCTAAGTGTAGTCTTTGATTATATCTCTGGCATGTTTCCTGACCGTTGATGTATAAAGCACCTCAGTGGAGTTCAGTTGCAGGCCTACAATCTTTTCTGCTGCCTGAATAAAACACTGTATTTTATGTTTTGAGTGATCAGATGCATTGTCATACCATGTTATGAAGGAATAGAGGATGTTTTCAGTAACATCTCAATAAACCTGAACCAGCACTGATTGGTACAGGTTACACTTTTTAAGTTGATGGAGGAAAAGACATTAACTTTTTTAACAACAGCAGTTATGTTTTTATCCCAGTTCAGACTGTGAGTGATAGTTTTGCCTGGAAATTTAAATAATTCCACCCTGTTGACAGTGACATCACTTATAACTAGGGATATAGAAGGTGAGAAAGGTGTCTTAAAAAACACAATCATTGTTACTGTTTTCATGGAATTTAATTTAAGATTGTTGATGATGCACCAACTTGCCAGCCGATCCACTTCATTCCGATATGGCACTTCATCTCCGACCTGTGATCAGGCCGATCAGGGTGGTGTCATTAGCAAAAGTCAGCAGTCTAACTGATGGGTTACTGGAGGTGTAGTCATTGGTGTAGAGAGAGAAAATGAGGAAGACAGAACAGTCACGAGCAGATGCTGCGCTGGTTTTCAAGGCCTCTGACTGATATTTGTCCATCTTCACTGTCTGGCTTCTGTTCCTTAGAAAGTCAGAGACATGTAGCATAATTTAAACTCATACTGAGAAATTTGCTAAGGACAAGGTCTGGTGGCATTTTGTTTATATGCAGGACTGAAATTCAAAAATTAGATCTTGGCATTAGTAGCTGAGGTGTCTAAAATCTGCAAGATGTACCTGAGAGCCATGTTCACTGCATCTGCAACTTTGGTAAGCAAACTGTAGTCGATCATGGACAGAATCAGTGACAGATCCAAAATACTGGAGAACCAGATGTTGAAATGTCCTCATTATCACAGAGGTCAGCAGTACTTAGGCACGGGGATTACTGTGGATTCTTTGAAACAGGTAGGGCCTTTGCATTAAGCAAAAATTTCTCTAAATACAGGTGGTAAGAGATCAGAACAAAGGGTTGGTGTGAAGGAAGAAACACTTCTGTCTGTGAAAGAGAAAACTGACCTCATGTACATAGAGGAGAGGTGCAGTTGGACTGAAAAAGAGGTAAGTCAGATAATCTGGTGTCCTGATTGGTGGAGGGGGACTTTACAAACCTGTTCAATTGGTCAAGTACAAAGGGATTATCTCTGGCAGACCGTGCTTGCATATGTAACCAATAATCATTTGTAAAAAACTCCAGACAGAGGAACAATCACTGGTGGAGAAATACTTTTCCAGCGTGACCTTATATTGAAGCCTACTCTTAATTGAAGGGCATAATTAAATTATTTTCCAATTTGTTGTCAATTTAATTTGAGGGGAATATTCATATTGAGACTGGAATTCTAGTTACCATGTGAGTGCTAACATCCATTCAAGATTTTTTTTTTACAAAGAAAGCATCTTTAGCTGGTTATTTGCTGTGACAGAAGATAAAAATATAGCAATAATTTTCGTGACATATACATCACTATCACCAATAAAGTTAAAGTAATATGTTAAGTGGGTTTCATTTTTATTTACTGCATTGGTAATGTATGAATTTTTGACGTTTGGAAACCATATCATTAGTCACTATATGATTATGCTTGCATATGTTGCTTTGAAGTAAAGTTTTTAATGTAATAATCTTTATGATGGTGGATTGGCCAACTCCAAACTATCTGTAACAAGATTATTCTTGGCAGAACCAAACATAAGAAGTGCCAGTTGAAAATGTTTCTCTGTGGTTAGCTGAAAAGCCAATAACAAATTCATTAGCCTACATAACGAATTATTCCACATTAGTAGTTCTAACACAGAAAGCAGGAGCCATCTGTTCCTTACAAAAGGTTTTTGTTAAACCCAAAAATAATGCCAGACGATTCCAGGATTCTAATTTCAGCACTGCATCTTAAGATCACTATCATTTATAACAGAAGCAAAGTTCTGTCTTGTTGCACACGTGTGAACATTTTCCTGCATTGCAATTCAGCAGGATTTCTATAGCAGTTCATTGTCTGATAAAACATGGGTAGGAAACAAGCAGCAATTAAGCAAGCATCACTTTTTTCACCCACTAATTGGCCAGTAATTCAAAACTGTCATTCCATTAATCTGTTTATCATTGTACTGATTATCTTCAGACATGCTGATGCACAGTGGGAAGAATCTTACATGGCCACAACCTGTGATACCAAGGGTTTGATTACTATATTATCTTGCCAAATAGAAAACTTTTGCAAGGTAACCTTGAAGAATTAGACATTAATCTTTTTAAATGCAAAAGATTACTGTAAAACTCATAATACATTAATTGATATATTTTGAATGAATTACATTATTGTTTGACAAATATGCTTTCAAACATGAACTGCTACCATTGTAGGCTTGTGGTCTTCAATTCAAAGTTCTGTACTGGAAATTATTAAAACAATTATTTATATAAAAGTGTAGCATATCAAAATAGAAATCTAGTTATTTACGAAATTCAAATATAACACTCTATATAAGATGTAAAAATAAAGAAACAGCTGGCATTTTTAAATGCTCACACCCTTTGCAACAAATCTGAGATCAAGTTCTCCCTTGATGCTTGTCACAGCTAATCTTCCACCTGGCACCAGTTTTGCCTACAAAATATTATAGGTAATAATAGGTTCTCTTTTTTTTCAAATTTTTTAAGTCTTCTGCAATTTAAATTGTGAGATATTCAGAATGTTTTTACCACACATAGCTTTGGTAAATGAAAGTTAAACTTTTCATTGGCAAAGAAAAAAAGAAACAATGATTAGTAGTTTTTACAAACTATACTATATTACGTTCATTCCAACACTTTAGACAAGTAAAACAAATCTCGCAACAAATTCCTCTGTTTAAACATTGTTTGAGGGACTGCCAGAAGAGCATTTAAGAATTCTCTGTTGCTTCACACGTTATTAACAACTTTCACTTTGGATTTTCATCTCCATTAATCAGAATGATTCACAGGGACTTGATAGTGATATAAAATGTCTTAAACTCTTTAGATGCATAGTAACCTTTTTAAATTACATCACAGTTGGAAAATATTAGGAAACAGTGCATTTTGAGCAGATTACTGATTATGAAAAAAAATGTAAAAATATGAAAACCTTCATTTAAATATTTGTCATTTTTAAATTCATTATTTAGTAACCAAAATGACAGCTATTAGGTAAGCAACACAAGCTTGATGGAAATGATCTGCTGTCATCTTTGGAAAATGTTTATGAATTTTTTGATAAAAATAAAATAAAGCATCAATAACTTTAAACTTTAAAAATGCTTCTGTAACCCCAATGTTAAAAAAGTCTGGTCTTGATGCTGACAATCTTAACAATTTTTGGCCTATTCCCCACTTAACTTTTCTGTCAAAAGTTCTTGAGCGTGTTGTAGCCTCCCAACTCACCAATTATTTAACCTCTAATAATTTGATGGAACCCTTTCAGTCTGGTTTCAGAGAACAGCACAGCTGTGAAGCTGCTCTGCTACGGGTAACCAATGATTTGCTTATGGCAGCAGACTCTGGACAAACCAGTATATTAATTCTGTTAGACTTCAGTGCAGCATTTGACACTGTCAGACATGACTTTCTACTGTCCAGAATGGAGAACATGCTGGGTATCTCTGGCACTTCCCTTCAGTGGTTCAAGTCCTATCTTATAATAGGCAAGAGTCTGTTAGTCTTAGCAACAGCAGATCCAGCTCAGTGCCAGTCACACAAGGAGTTCCTCAGGGCTCTGTCCTCGGCCCTCTTCTCTTCTGTAATTATATGCTTCCCCTTGGCCATATTATTTGTAGCTTTGGACTGGGTTATCATTTTTATACAGACAATACTCAACTCTATTTCAATGTTAAAAGTGGAACTTCATCATAGCTTTCTCAGCTCACAACTTGCCTCAGTGAAATTAAAACCTGGATGGAGCAAAACTCTTTAAAATTAAATTTCAACAAAACTGAGCTCCTGCAAATTGGGACCAAAGTGCAACTTAATAAAATGAGCTCCTTCCCAGTTCATCTTGGCGGTGATCTCATTAGACCTGTCTCTACTGCAAAGAATCTTGCTGGCATTTTTGATTCCTCTCTTTCTTATTCCGCCCACATAAATCACATTAAGAAACTTTCTTACTTTCACCTCAGTAACATATCACATGTTCGCTCCTTCCTCTCCTTTTCTAACGCTGAGAAACTTGTCCATTCTTTTATCACATCCCGCATCGATTATTGTAATTCCCTACTGGCAGGTGCCCCTTCTAATCTTATATCACAGCTCCAGCTTATTCAAAACTCGACTGCAAGAGTCCTTACTCGAATCAGCAGCAGCGAGCACATCACACCCATCCTGCTCCGTCTTCACTGGCTCCCTGTGTCTTACAGAATTGAATATAAAATTCTACTAATAACCTACAAAGCCTTAAATGACCTTGCGCCAAACTATATCAGTGACCTTCTCCATCACCTGTCTGCCCACTAAGGTCCTCTGATTCTGCCAATCTTGTTGTGCCCCACACTAATATACACTTCATCGGTGACAGGGCCTTCAGCTATATAGCACTCAGACTTGGGAATGACCTACCGAAATTAATTAGATCAGCTAATTCCATGAATTCTTTTAAAAAAACAACTCAAAACCCATCTGTTCAGGAAGGCTTTTAGCTCTACTTGACTTTATTACCCTTCTCTCAGTTTACCTCTCTGTTAAGATGCTCATGTAACCTGTATGTGTGTGTGTGTGTGCTAGACCATCAATTATGTTGTCTGTTAGGCTTTTCTCTGAATTTACTATCTTACTATTCTTTATTTATCTGGTTTAGTACAATGCCATATACTGTATACCCTGCCGTTCTTTCTTAAACTCTATGAAGTGCCTTGAGCATGGGAAAGGTGCTATATAAATAAAATGTATTATTATTATTATTATTGTTATTATTATTATTATTAAGGTATGCTCCAACACATGGTGAGATTCTGGTGCATTAGTGAGGATGGCCCCACCCTGCTCCCTACTCATGAGGTTTCGTCTTCCACTCCCCTCGGCCCACAGTCGGTATATTGGAGTCGCACGAATAAATTTGTGCCGCAACAGAACTATAATACTTAGCAAGATGAGAGAAGTTGCAAAATCAACTGGAATGTTCAAGAAAATTATAGAAAAAAATTATCTAAATCCATTAAGTAGTTCTCTCGTTTAAACCGGACAGACAGACATACAATGGATTTTATATATAGAGACTGTTAAATATTACTATCAATTAAATGGAGTTCATACTTAGAAATCTATGATTCATTTTTAGATATCTTAAGTTGATATTCTGTTATTTTAAGATACAGTATATCACATTATTTTACAATATCTCTGAATTATCTTACTAGAACAAATTTTACTTATGTGTTTGTCCTTAAATGATTTTTCCTTAATGTAGCTAAGTAGACGGAGGTGGGAAATCAAAGCAAAAAGAGAATATCTTATGAAGTTGAAGAGGAAAAAGGGAGACATAAGGAGGTGTGAGAGAGAAAGAGAGATAACTGAACAGATGAACATGCACTTGGCAGTGTTGTATTGCAATGAAGAAACAATATTTCATTACTGTACTTAAGTATATTTTGAGAATATTTCTACTTTACTAGAGTATAACATTTTCTGTCTGCTTTCATTTTTAATTCACTAACTTTCCAAACACACGAAACTAATATATTTTGTAGACACATTCCTTACTTATAATATTAAACCAGAAAACACATGGACTACACATATGTAAAATGTTTTACTCCTTCGATTAGCTAAAATATAGGCTTCCCCCAGTTTAGGAAAATTTGTGTTTAAGAATCAGAGCCAATTTTCAAATGTGCTCCCATGGCACTAACGCCAGATTATCTACGCAGCCATTCCAGCTATACCTCACTGCAGCCTGCTGGATGTTGGTGACGAGTACTCCCAGTCTCACTTATTTGCACAGCTGATTCTGCTCTGTTCAGAATCTGTCGTCTCAGCAGTCTACCAAATTGGCAATACTGGTCTACAAACTGCTGTTAGTCACACTTGTGCTTCAGTCACGTGATCATATATGTTACTCACATGTCTTCTCATATTATTCTGGGCATCACAGCTCCAAAACAAATCAAAAAGATAATTGGAAATGACCAACAACAAACGAAATACGAAAGTAGAAGTGATAAAGGCTAGGTAAAGATCTTTATTAAACATTATTTTGTGAAAAGCAAAGTCTTATTAGGCTTTTTTTTTATTAAACTAATTCTGTCACTTTTTCACATAGTTCAATGTTATTTAAAGAAAAATTGGTATCATTTTTGAGGCCAGGAAAAATTTAAAATGTTTTATCCATTTTGTGCATGGAAAATTCACTTTACGATTGGGGTTTTGTGGAACAGATTAACAACCTCTTAAAATGGAGGAGGCCAGTACACCTCTACTATTAGCACCTATCCCGCCTAGTTAGGATACAATCATTAATATATCCAGCTGAATGTCACTACTTCAAATTGCAGTTACTTAGCCCATCCTTTACACACAAAAAAGGAAGTCTGGGTCATTTTCAGTTTTTGGACTTTTATAAAAACAGGGAGAGATCCTACATTTGTTAGTGCTTTTAATACTTAGGTTCTCTTAATTTCAAATACTTTAAAACATCTAATCAAGTAGTTTGCTGAAGAACAAATTTTAATACCAGAAAGGTGACTTTGCTTTTACTCAAATCTGGCGGTTTACATATCTGAATATTTACTTATCTCTCAATTTATGTAGTTCATAAATCTGTTATAAGTAGAAATAACAAGGAATCATCTAGAATAATACATAGCCTTGATTTAAAATTTTACTTAAATATGTTACATTTTTAAAGATCATTTTTTTGCCATTTCTACTTTTGTGTAACTTATGACTTCCACTCTTCAAATACAAGGATTTCTGTTCACTAGTTCAGTGACTGTCATCTTTCAGTCCTCCGTGCCCAATGTGGCTGCATTTCTTTTCTTAATTAGACCTCTACTTTAAGTAAGCAAGCCGTTACTTTTATGTTTTTAACAGTCTTCCACAAATCACAAACTGGTTATGCTATATTGTAACTGAAGAAAGCAGGATTTTTTGTATGTGTTTGATGGGTAAGAATTATTATTTTTTTCCATTTTTTCTATTTTTAATGGTCTGGTTATTTAGACAATTATTTACTAATAAGCACACAAGCGGGTAACCCTGAAATAGCTGCTCCTTTCAGTCGTATGCACTAGTGTCAGCTCTGTAACATTAATTGTCTCTGTATTCAGAAAACCTTGAAAGTGTATACAGTGATCCCTCGCTATATCGCGCTTCGACTTTCGCGGCTTCACTCTATCACGGATTTCAAATGTAAGCACATATAAATATATATCACAGATTTTTCGCTGGTTCGCCGCTTTCTGCGGACAATGGGTCTTTTAATTTATGGTACATGCTTCCTCAGTTTGATTGCCCAGTTGATTTCATACAAGGGATGCTATTGGCAGTTGGCTTAGAAGCTACCCAATCAGAGCATGTATTACTTATTAACTAAAACTCCTCAATGATATAAGATATGCTTCCTGCGCGGTGCTTGTTTGCTTCTTTCTATCTTTCTCACTCTCTCTGCCTGACGGAGGGGGTGTGAGCAGAGGGGCTGTTTGCACAAAGGACACGGACGCTCCTCTACAAAATGCCGCTTTATCGCGGTGCTTCTGTATACTTAAAAACACGTATTAATTTTTTGATTGTTTGCTTTTTTTAGCGAGCACTTTCTCTGACATTCTCTGCTCCTGATGGCGCTCCTTTGAAAAATAAGATATGTTTGCATTCTTTTAATTGTGAGAAAGAACTGTCATTTCTGTCTTGTAATGGAGCACAGTTTAAACGTTTGACTAAAGGGTGTTATTTCATATCTAGAGGGCTCTAATAATGTTAACAGGGTGGAAGAGTTTATAAGGGCTTAAAATATATAAAAATAACCATACAAACATATGGTTTCTACTTCGCGGATTTTCACCTATCGCGGGGGGGTCTGGAACGCAACCCCCGCGATCGAGGAGGGATTACTGTATAAGGAAAGACTGGTCCCATATATGGACTTAAAATGTTAATTTAACACTGGTGATTTTGCTGTGCAGGTTGAATGTTGGTGGTGAGGACTACACCACTAACCTTGTGGTTTAAAGAGTAGCGCCCTAGTCATTACAACATATTGTCAATTACTCTGAACACAGTGGAATTACAATCAGACTGTGGAGGGCTGACTTAATTAGGTTTAGAGGGAAGTTGACAAATGCCAGTTCTAGCCAACTCTATACTCCATATAAATTTTATCAGCATTGGTCTGATCACTTTCACTGTGAAAGTACACTTATGTTTTTTTGTCAGTTATTCAGTGTTTAACCCAAACCGAGCTCCAAGCCAGATTTTTGTTTCATTTTCTGCCAAAAAAAAAATGTTAAAAACAATCTCAGCCTTACACAAAAGTTATGCAAATTACACAAACATTCTGTAGTAGTCTTATAAAGATAGCAACCCTATAACATGGACTAATATATTGTACTAATCAAGGTACCAGGTAATGGAATAATTTTAGAATATTTGCTTTTTCATGCATACATGCACTTTCAGCTACTTTCCTTTGTGTTTGCTTGTGTGTGACATTTCTTCACAGACACCCCCTCTCTCGGGGGCAATCCTGTAAAGCCTGCTTCTCAGTCTTTGTTGTTATTTTCAAGGTGGTGTTCTCACCTCCTGTTCACTTTCATACTTGCTGTCTTTGAAGGTGACTCTCTGCATGCCTCCCATGTCGTTTTTCCTCCTTATGTGTCTCACACTTGCATTTCATCTTTCATCGTGTCCCTAAAGCCAAACTGACCAATCACATTGCTCAGAGGGCCTGGACACACAGACTTTAGTTTTAAAAGATAGCTAGACAGACAGACAGATATATGGTAAGAAGGATAATTTTTAAAGGATATTTTTTTATAAAAAAAAAATATATGTATTTTTTCTATTTTAATGAAGTGTTACAGTGTTAATCCCACACTGTAAAATAAAAAGCAGAGTTATATAAGATAAGAAATTGGCTGCCTGGACTATTGCAAATCCTACTGGCAGGTACTGTCAAGTCACTACAGATGCCCTAAAATGCAGTGGCACGTCCTGTTTTCAAGCAGCCCATATGCTTGCGTGCCATTCCCCTTTTCAGGTCCCTCCATTGCCACCCTGTAACAACTCACATCAAGTTCAACTTATTGATGCTTGCTACAGGGCAGTTCGTGGTTCAGCATTTAGTTATTAGGAGAACTTCATTAGGCTCTCTGCTCCTTGCTGCTAATGAACAGTTGCTGGGCTGCCACCTCTACATGGCATCAATGTCAGTCAAGACTCTTTTCATGTGTTGTCTGCCACTGACAGAAGGAGCAACCCACATTCATCTGAATAACTGACTCCCTCAGTGTATTGAAAAAGCATTTGAAGACTTTTCTGTTTTGTGAATATTTTCCTAAAAATATGCTTGGTTCTTTTCATAGCGAAGGTAAAGTTAATTAGACTTGCGCTTTAATTGATTTAATGGCTGTATTTTGTGTTTGTTTTGGTCAATTTTTGTAACCTAGTCTTGTAACACTTGTTTCAAAGCAGACTAATGCTGACCTAATTTGTAAGTAACTTTGAATAAAAGCATCTGCTAAATTAATAATTGTAAATGTAAAACTATTTTCTGTCTACCAAGCATTGAGCTGCAAATAAAATTTCCATCTCCCCATAACAAAATATTACTCATTCGTATATTTATAAATAATGTTGCTGCCTTCAGCCCTCTCACAACATTAAAAATAGTAATTTTGCTTGAAGAATTTACATTACAGGTTATTCTAGTAGGTTTCAATTGTATTTTGATTACATGAATTATATTAACAAATAGCTTTTTACACAAAATATCACTTAATCATTGTCAGAGAAGTCTCTTTAATAAAGAATATATTACAGAGGAAGACAAATACAGTATGTACTCTTCATATTAACCTTTCAGTACCTGTCTTTCTAAAAGAATTAAATTAATATTTAGTAACATGCAAATAACACCATCAGCCATATGATCATATATTTTTACACAACCACTAACAACATTACAAAGTATATTGCACAGCTGCCTCTCTATGGTTATTATTGGGTAAATAAAAAAATTAAATAACAACACAAAATGAATCAATATGACAGCAAGCCAAAAGACAAAAATGCTTAATAATAATTTTACAGAATTTAGGGCATGTACACTCTTTTTAAATTCCCTACAGAAATCATAGGCAAAGGAAAATGTAAGGGGTGAACATTTTCAATGGATTTACAGATTGTAGATACTGTATCTCTGGCTACAATGTGAACACTTTCAGAGTGATATCTTTGTGTTTATCTGTTTGGCTGCTGTAGACACAATAACTCAAAAGGAAACTAGATAATCCAGATGAAACTCAATTTACTAGCACTGTAAAAATGCTATAAGTCTATTGATTTTGGACACAATTGCTCCAGTACATTTTACTTTACAGAGATTAGGATACTCAATTTTTTACCCCCAACTATAGTACAATAGAATCAAGAATATATATTTTTCAACAAGTCATTGCACATAACAAAATATTGTTTGTTTAATATTTACTGAAAGCCGTGTGCTAGACTCATGAGATTTTTAAATAATTTTATGAGCTGTTTTTACAGAAAGCTGAAAAATCAACAAAGAGGTGCACTTTTCTCACAAAATGTGGATGTGAAAACAAGGGTTGCAATTCATTTAGATGCTATTTTATGTAATTTTTCTATCTTTTGGAAATTACTACATTACTTAAAATGCAACAAATTTTCTATATTAACAGTATAACAGAAAATTTCATACAGACATGTTCAACTCCAGTTTCCTTATTATCACAACTAGTCCATTCGTCCTTTGCACTTTTTGCCAGCCTGGCACATGTTCCATCAAACTCCTGGGGCCTCATGTATAAACGGTGCATACACACAAAAATGTTGCATACGCCTGTTTCCATGCTCACATCACGATGTATAAAAACTAAACTTAGCGTAAATCCACGCACATTTTCACGCCAGCTCAATCCTTTGTGTACGCAAGTTCTCTGTTTGGTTTTGCAAACTGGCGACACCCAGCGTCAAAGCAGTGCTACTGTTCCCTTTTTTTTTTATATTCGCATACCTGACGCGGCTTTATCAAATACACTGAAATTAACCGCATATAGTTTATTAGTTTAAGGCATCTGATTGCAATCAACCCGTAACCATATGATTGTGCACAGAATGGCCAAACTATTCCAAATACTATAGCTATATACAGTACTATAGTTGTTACTATCAGTGTACTACTGAGTATTTAATCCACTGTATCAGAGTGTGGAATCACAGCTGTACAGCAGCTGATCAGAAAGAGGATTATTGGGATTCAGCATTTAACACACGCTGCCTCAGCCATCCGCACAGTCTATTTGAACTTCACTCATACAGTACGGCAAACGTTATAGAGCCTTTCCTGTAGGGACCTCGCGCTTCAGAAACAATTTCATCCCATGAGCTCTAAACACACTCAATCAGTCCATCAAGTGCTCCTAGTAGAACTGTTTGTACTTGTAAGTACAATCACCTCACTGTAAACTTGCACTACAGTTATAATATTGCACAACCTGAGCCACTTTATAAAGCGATATTTACATATGATGACAACTGGCTTTTAAGTCAATTTAGATTTCCAAGCGCTATCTTCTTGGAGCCCTTAAAATATCATTTTTTAAGATGAAATGCAGTAAAGTATGTTTATTACATTATACAGATAAATTTAACACTTCATTTAAATAATGTATATTGTTAATAATTAAACATGTGAGGTACACAGAGGACAGCGGTACTGATGAGCTGGCGCCTCGTTCAGGGATTGTTCCTGCCTCACGCTGTATGCTTGCTGGAATAATTAAACATGCACTACGAAGATGTTTCGTAAATATTTGGAAGAATCAGTGTTCTAAGCTTACAGATGGCTTGGCATCTGTTACAGAGTTGATTGTGTAGTGATTGGTTACTTGGAGAAAGAAAAGGGAGGACAGGAATTGGAGGTTAGTACATTTTAAAGAGACAGTAATTCTGCAATAAATTATTTTATCGAAGGTTGCCCAATGCGCTGAAAGCATCTTGTGGGAGGCAGGAACAATCTCTGGACAGAGCACCAGCTCATCCTTAATACTCTGCCACCGTGTCCCCATGTTTAATACATGCTTTAATTCCTATTATTATGAAAATGGTATCAAATATACATCTTTAAATCATTCAGAAAGCTGTAATATCATGAAGATAATGTATTCTGTGTCCTATCGGCGGAAGAGAAAGCCCATTTAAGAAGCACGTAGTGATTTACACACATAGAGTACAAAAGAACACATAGAATATGAAGCATTTATCGTGCTACTTTAGTTACAATGGGATCTAAGAAACCAGTAAATTAAATGCTTTTTAGATGAAGTTTATGACCTTCTACTTTAATGACAAAATAAACTATGTGATTAAAGTGGAAATTTCAAGATTAAAGTTGACATTTGGACTTAATTTTCAGCTGTGTCCCTATTTTGTTTTTCTTTTCTCTGTACCCTAATACGCTTCCATATGACACTCAGACAGAGGGTTATGACTCGCCTTTTCACGGCGACTTTGATATCTGACCACTTCTTATTTATTTCAGATACTTTGCGACTTTCTGAACTTGAACTTTTGAGTTTCTCCACTACTCTGTTAAGTGCTTTTGCCATTGTCTTTTCACAGAAAACAAAACATAAGGGGCTATTTATATTGATTTGCATATTCAAAGAGGTGTAATTCTGGGAGGAGTCTGGGTGGGGTGGCAGACGCGTACGTTGCTTTTCACACTGACCGGGATTTATGTAGCGGAAGAACGTGGAAGTTGCCGTACACACAGATTTATGCATCTGGATTTTTTTGTGCGTACACACATTTCCGCTTTTGTCCATACGCCATGTTCTAGCGTGAATTCTACAGACAGCGTTATGCATGTGGCCCCTGAACTTGAGATTATTGCCACCTTCTGTAGCAGGATTTTAGATTTTTTAACTGGCAGACGTCAGCATGTGACGACTGGCCGCATACATCTGATCAGCAACAATGACAGATACTGTACATAGAACAGGTTTACCCGCTGACTGAGTGGTGGCTGGAACACCAGTGTCACCCTTAATGTCAGCAAAATCAAGAAGCTGATCATAGACTTCAGGAAAAAGAAAGACGACTACACTTCCTTTTAAATGGAAGGAGATGTTGTGGAGAATTGAGCAGCTTAAATGTCTTGGAATAACTGCATGCAGCAGAAGGCACATACTCCTTAGTGTTGTGGTGTGAAATATTGCATATAAATTGATAAATATTTTGTATGTCTTTATTTGTATGGTTAAGTACCCCAAACTCCTTTTAGGACTGAGTCTCTTTATAATTTTACGTCAGGGTTGGGGGAAGTGCCTCAGACTAGTTTGGAAAGTGTTTCTCTGCAGGGCTCGCTCAGTCAACCCACAAAGGAAAGCCAGACTGCCTGGCTGACAAACATCAGCTCAACAAATGGTTTTTGGGGTAGGTGTGAAGGTATTCTGTGCCCCACTGGTTTGCAGTATGGCTATTTGGAATTGGCTTATATCAGAAGCCTTTAAGTACCATAACACCCTATTGGCTGTAGGATTTGGACAGAGAATCTATAAATTTGCTTGCTTTAACCCTTCCTCTCTCTTTTACCAATTGATGAAGGAGCATCTCACACACCATGAACTGAAAAGGATGACACAATGAAGAGCACAGCTCGGCAGCCATATTGAGACAGGCATGCGGCCTGTTCTGAAGAAAGCTGACCAAAACTGAGGACTTAACTAGAGACATTTTAAGTAACTAACAAATCTGTGTACCGCCTGAAAGTACACATCAGCATTTATCAGGTTGTATGATTGGCAGTAATCACTTGTAATTTGCATATTGTTATTATTTATGAATATTATCAATAATACATTATTTAAAGTGTAACTAAATTTCTGCTTGTCTTTTAATACAGCTAACTGCCTGAGGTTATAAATGTAGAAGGGAAGGTGGGAATAAGTTATATACTACGATTCCTTATAAACAGTGGTAAGTCTGCAAGCTTTGAGGCATTCTGACAAAGGCTACATATAAATAATACAAAAGGGGAAAGTAGATATTACTCTATCAAGACAAAACACCTGGGAATGTATTCTATTTAGAATTAAAGCTCATAATTTGAACCTATATATACCTCCTTAGTAACCAGTGGTGGCTGGTGAAAAATATTTGGGGGGGACAAACTGAAGCAGCACTTATCTATTATATAATGCCTTTCACATCTATTTATTATATAGTACCTTACTTATTGGTCTGTCTATCTGGTCATTCCCCATACTCTTGTAGTCCTAATCACAGTGTCAATGCTCATCTTGGCCGGTCCAGTTCCAGAACCATAAGACAAATCCAGGGTAAAATTTATTATACCCTTTCCACCATGCTGCCCAATCTGATGCCAGCTTTCCCATTTCCATTGTGCTCCAAAACTTCACTCTGTGACATCCACAGTTCCCTTATTCTTCACATAACCTGCCTTATTGATGTGTAAAGTAACAGGTGCACCTGCCACCCACATTTTGTACTACACTTATCTCTAAATTGCCCAATAAACTACCAACTTGCCCAGTTCCCCATTCCGTCAAAACCCACACAATAATGTCTGCACCCCCACCTACAGTACGTAATCCTCCAATAATGTGCCCTAATTCCAATTCAAACCTTATTCTGTCTCTTCTAAAATAGGGCCCAGTACTTGGACATTTTGACTGTATTCCATAAATCATCAGAAAAATCATAACACATTATACAATCACTAGTCCTCTGATTTTTCTCAAGTCTTGCATCCCAGTTTATCATATACCACACCCACAGAGTCATTCCCACCCTAATTTTATTCTATACTTCCTGCCAGTGTTCCCAGTCCTATGAAAGTTTGCCAGGTGTACCTCAACTGGGCACATAGTCATAGTGTATGATTCACAGACCCCCACATCTTAAAACATAACTCAGAAACCTATTTTGTACTAAACCCAGAGTAAAAGTCCAACCTAAATCTTATTCTGCCTTTACCATCAGGATACCTATATTTCCTTGAACATACATTTTGCCCTTCTATATCAGTGTTTCCTAGCTATATTTTATATAGTGGCACACTTTTTCCAACCAGAATCATCCCAAGGCACACCACTATCCTACTAACCACACACACATATATTTCATGCACACACTCAACTGCCTGAAGGGGCGGGAATATCAGAGAAGAAGCTGCAAGATCAGCATTAACAGGCACAGCACTTAGTGAACACTTTGGTGGCATTTCCAAACTGCTTCTCCTTTTTGCCTGCCCCTCTCTGCCTTATATGCTCACTATCCACCAGTTCTGTAAAGCACGCTGGTGACCACACATCCAGGGTAGTCCTACCAATTTAGCTCATTCAGTGACATATTTGCATGTTCTACTTACAAATGTTTTATATAGATTTAGCTCTAGTATTACCAATTTAGCATATTCAGTGAATTGTTTGTAGGTTCTACTGACCAATGTTATATAAGAATATGGTACCCATTCCCAAAATATGGAATATTATTTCATTATCTGCAAACAGTGCACCTGCTCTAATATTAAAAGCCTTTCCATTTCACAGTCCAGAGATTACCAGGAAATATTTTCAACTTTTAGACAATTTTTTATATAATATTGCAAAAATGTACATATTTATGTAAGGTAAACATAAAAAGCGTGTTCACAAATCACAATATCGCAACATTTCAACACTGACTACAATGACAATCACTAATGGAGTGAAGTGGGCACAACACCATTCATCCTATGTCATGAATGGTTGCCAGTATCTTTGCTTCTTCTTTAGACGTCTGAAGACAGCTAAGATTTCTCCATCTGTTCTTTACAAATGCACACTGCAGCCCATCCTCAATGAGTACATTGTATTCTGGTACAGCTACTGCTCGGCTAAAGTTCATAAAGCACTGTAGAGGGTGGTAAATGTGGCACAGAATATTACCACCTCCCACCTGCCTTCAGTTTAGGACATGTAGAATATTTAGAAAGGCAAACAGTATTGTCAAGACCTTCATTGTCCTGTACAGATGATTTTCTTGCTCCTCTCTTGTGGCATATGGTGCAAGGTCAATAGCAACCGCACCATTAAATTCAGGGACACTTTCTATCCACTGATTGTAAGATTATTGAACAGGCCATCCTGATAATAAATGCTGTAGGAGTTCTTGCATGCAAAGGTATTGAACAGCTAGCCATAATAACAATACTTTATATACTTTAGTATACACGTCTCAACTCATCTTCTCAAACCATTTTTCCTGGTGAGTTTTGGGTTGTATATATACATATTGCATATATGTTACTTTCAATGTATATTTGCTTGTGTGCTTTTTGTAAGGTATACATAAATTAATTTATCATTATTTGCAAGCCAGAGTACACATTAACACATCAACATTCTGGCCTACTTATGACTTCATATATTAATAAAATAACTGCAGGAGGTTCAGCTTTTAGCTACATGGTCCCAAAACTTTTGAAAGGTATGCCTACTTCTATAAGACATGCCCCTTCAGTTTCAGGTTTTTAATCCAGGCTGTAGAATTACTTTGTTCAGTTTAGCATACCCTGACTAGAGCTGCTGATTAACTGTGCTTACTTCATCTCTGTTGTTAGCCATTAGTATTAAAATATAAGTAACTGAGGGGCTTTGCTCGCCAACCCCCCATCCTGCGCTATGCACCAGCCACTTAACATCTCTGCCGCTCACGTATGTGGATTTCACTATCACCAAACAACAAATCTTTTAATTCTCGTGGATATTAATTGGGATCTTTACTATCATGTTTTTGAGACTTTCGAATTTTAGTACTTTCATTATCTCTAACCTGCTCTGCACGTGTATTGTACCAACATTTCTGAAACTCATTACGACATTCTACTTTGTCATCAAATCTTTGTCATTTATTTCATAGTTAAATCTCTTAGCACAAAGTCTCATCTTACAGAACTTGAAAGTATCTCTCTGAAAAAGTCACGTCTCGTCCCTTTCAAAAAAGTCTTGTTTCGTCCGAGGATTTTTTTATATAATAGAGCAATATGATATTTATAAACTTTTACTAATCCTTCTCTTCCTGGTAACCACAGGAGCATTCCACCACAGTGTGCCTCTGAAGGTCTCTGGGTCCATTTATCAGATTGGCCAGCCCAGCACTGACTCAGCTGTAGAATGGCAATTAGGGAGGAGACAATTTGTTATTCAAGGTCTTCAGGACTCTGACTGTGTCTGTCTTGTCTGACTCCTTTACTATAATCTGTCCGTGGTTCTACAATTAATTGATGAACAGATACTGTTGTTTTTCATTATGTTGATTAGTTTCTACTTTGATGTTGATACATTTGAGCAAACATGTATCCTCATATATGACAGACCAGTATTTAGTCAGTGGTATAATCTGTTGTTCCATTTTGCCTTGTAGATTGTACTGTTGTATTGCATTTCTGAGGTGGCAAAGATAGATTGGCCATCTAGCTCTGTGAAGAAAGTTATTTATGTTCTGTTTTGTGTATGGCATTTACTCCATTTCTTGGCAACCACTGCACACTAACCTATCAATAAGGTTTTTTGGGAGTTTTTTTTTTCCTTTATCTTCTTAGAGCAGGGATGTCAAGCTCAATTGCACAGGGGCCCAAAAACTCAAAGCACACTTTAGGTTGAGGGCTGAACAGGATGAACATTTATTATTTATTTACAGACTAAAACTAAATGATTTTTTGAACATAAATATGAATCGAAACAGACAGAATACAATATTATTCCAAAATAAATAAATTTAAACTTAAAATAAGTTAAAATAACTTAAAATATTTTGCTCATCATACAAATATCTCCTGTCAAAATTATACAGATTCAAAATATTAACGTGCTATAAAAAACTGGAACATAAAGATAAAAATTGTGCTCTTAAGTAAAAGTGAAAATAATAACAAATCAAAATTTCCATTTAATATGCTCTTATGCCATTTTGTCAGAGCTGGAAGCTTGACATCATTTTTTGGCAACAAGTTTGTTTATGTTTGGGGTTAGGTTCTGTGTTGTGGAGATTCTCAGGATGGACTGCGGGTGTTCATCAGTGAGACGACTCCTGTGTGATGTTTATTTAATCTTCATCATAGAGAACAACTTCTCACACAGATATGTGCTACCACACATACACAAGGTTTGAGCTGCATGTAGACGGAGCTTGGGCATTACTTCAGGAATGAAGCGAATGAACAGTGTGGGCCCCACAGTGTCATACTTTGCGTTTAGTGTCTCATTATACTGCAGCTCTATCTGAATCTGTACAGGTTCAGTTTCAACATCGACAGCAAATGGGTTGCGAAGCAGGTCAAGATTACTTTTCTGTGCTTCAAAGTCACCAAAGTGCCGTGCGAACTCAGTGCGAAGTGCACTCAGTTTATCAGCAAAGTATGCATTTGGGAACACCGTGGCACTGACTTGGTTCAACATTACTTGACAACAGGGAAAGTGAGACAAGTTGTATTGGTGCATTTGTGTCTCCCACAGTTGACGGTTCTTTATTATCAATGTTTCATCTTATAGGAAGAAAACTGTTGAGAAACAGAAATGTATTTATTATGGGGATAGATCTTTAAAAAGGTTTTCTATTTATAGAATTTGTAGAATATCCTCAGTGTTTGCTCTAATAAAATATTTTTCAAAATCACTGCCTAAAACAGACATCTCATTACAAAACCTGTGACTGAGTAAAAATTGCTTTATTAACGAAAAGCTGAAGGTATATTTGCGCTAAACTGAGCTAAAGAAAGAATTGTTTCTTGTCTTACCATTTCACTGATATATGACTCTCTGAATCCTTTACACATGAAGAAAGTACAGTGTCAGAGCTACTCTAGGAAATTGCGGGAGATAATTAGGTCTCTTAGAATTCAAAAATCTTGAAAATGACCACTGTAACTGTACTGGATAACTACAAATGATAGATGTAACTACATTGTTTTCAGAAGTTGTAGTTTATTCCACTATTGTTAATGTGCTTAAAATATGGAAAATTCAAGCCCTACAAACAAAACTATTTAGTTATAGTTAATGTAAATGGATCTCTCGCTCTCTCATTTCTCCTAGGGCACGAAGTAGAAAATGGCCGACAGTGGGGTAACTTCGCGTTGAAATCGTAATTGAGGAACTCCAAG
Source organism: Polypterus senegalus (assembly GCF_016835505.1). Taxonomy (NCBI): domain Eukaryota; kingdom Metazoa; phylum Chordata; class Cladistia; order Polypteriformes; family Polypteridae; genus Polypterus; species Polypterus senegalus. The sequence continues at coordinate 236,624,278 of NC_053154.1, forward strand.
CACTTGATGAAAAGATTCAGAAACTCCTGTCCCGACGGAAATACCTGAGAAATCTGAAGGCCCGGCTGTTGGATAAACCGTCCTTGCCATCTGGAACCGCGAAACATCAACCCAGCGTTGTGACCTCACCTCACCCCAGCGCGCGCTGCTGACCGGTGGATTTCAGCTATGCAGGCGGGGTTCAAGGCCAGAGCACCTCCATCGGCACAGGCGAGCATTTTATCTCAGAACCGGTTTGACCCTCTCGCGTCCCCATTTCGCCTTCAGCACCTGGTGATGTATTAGTGGTAGGTGATTCCATCGTTAGAAGTCCGAGATGTAATGAAGCGCGCGCCAGCAGTCTACGAGAAACACAAGGAGAGGGCAGTTGGATCAATCGTCTTGCATGCGGCGTAAGCGATATAAGGCACCGACAATCAGAAATCCTGAAGGCTGACTTCGCAGCTCTGATTAGAGACACGAAGGAGAGGACCCCATCGGCAAAGATCTTCGTTTGGTCCACTACCTCTCGTCAGACGATCCAACGAGTACTACAGTCGTCTGCTAGGGTTGAACAACTGGCTACAGGGTTTCTGCAAGAAGAAGGATGTCGGCTTCATCAACAATTGGAATCTCTTTTGGAAAGGCGCGTCTCTTCAAGCGTGATGGCCTGCATCCGAACAGTTTCGCGCCGGGTCCTCTCCGAAAACATATCGAAGGTAATTCGTTTTCTTGACTATCTATCTCTGCTCTTAACCCCTTCGAAATAATACTGCTGTGCCAGGACATGATGAATGTTTAATAGAGTCTTCCGTTAAAGTTCACACCATTAATACTGTAATAAGCAATCTCAATGCACGTAGAAAACCTAGGAAATACGGCATAAACTCCAATAATCTAATTAAAATCACTATTTTAGAGGAACAATGTATTAAAACTATAAAACAGATCACAGATTAAACAAAAATATACACAGAGCGCGCTAATAATAATAATTTAGTTCCTATTCCAAATAACAATACGCACATAGTACTCATCTCTGCACCTCCGAAACATTAAATATGGCACTATTAAATGTCAGAGCTTTAACTAACAAAACGTTTTTATCAACGATCTTATTAGTGATAAAAAATAGATCTTATTGCACTAAATGAAACATGGCTGAATTCAGATGCGCGTCAGTTTTAATCGAATCTGCCTCCGGATTACAGTTTTACTCATTCAAACCGCCAGGGAAAAGGGGCGGATTGGCTAACATTTACTCGAGCGATTAAAATGTAAAGATGTCAGTTTTGGTAAGTTCAAGTCCTTTGAGTATCTCGCCGTTGTTATTCATGGAGATTCTCAAGTTCTAGTACTATCCGTGTATAGACCTCCTAAATATAAGCGTCGTTTTTGAGGAATTCTCTGACTTAATGTCAATTTTAATTACTAATTATGACACACTCCTAATAGTTGGCGACTTTAATTTTCATATAGATAATCAGTGTGATCTAAAAGTAAAAGAATTTATGAACCTCCTGGATTCTTTTGATTTGAGACAACTCATAAATCAGCCTACACATAAAGCAGGTCATACATTAGACTTAGTGATTACTAAAGGACTGAAAGTTGATATAAAACAGATCATTGATATTGGTCTATCAGACCATTTTCTTCTACTTTTAATATAGAAATAATGATAAAAACACTCATGAGAAGCATATTGTTAAAAAACGCTTCTTTGATTCGGCAGCAGCTTTAAAACTTACAAACATTTTAAGCAATCAGTCCGTTTATAGTGCCAGCTATAATAGCGAGGACAATGTAAATAGTAAGGTGGAAAGATTTAATTCTAAAGTGAGAGCTGCTGTTGACATAGTTGCACCTGAAAAGACAGTGAAAAAATCTTCTAGCATTGGTATACCATGGAAGACCCAAAGAGTGTCTGATTTAAAGAGAACATGCCGTAGAGCTGAGCGTCAATGGAGGAAGAGTAAACTTACTATCCACCACGAAATATTAAAAGTCAAAATAACAGAATACAATAACACTGTCCGTCTTGAGAGACGCTGCTATTTCTCTAATATTATAAATAACAATGCTAGTAATCCTAGAGTCTTATTTTCAACAATTGATCACCTACTAAACCCAGGTAGCTCAAAGGAATGCCTCCTAAGTGCTTCCAGTGAAACCTGTGAGGCTGTCGCTGTATTTTCAATCAAAAATTAATGATATTAGAAATAACATAGTATATCTCCCCAACACTAAGGATCCCCTAAACCCCAACATCCTGTTATAAACAAATTAAACTCTTTCACTAGGATAGATTTACCTGATTTACAAAAATAATATCTCAATTAAAACCCTCCACCTTCGTCCTTGACCCGATACCAACAAGGTTTTTCAAAGAAGTATCAGGCGTGCTAATTGATAATGTTCTTGACATAGTAAATTCGTCACTAGATACTGGGGTCTTCCCAGACTGTCTTAAGACTGCTGTAGTTAAACCCCTACTTAAGAAACATAATCTTGACCCTCGCTCTTGAAAATTTTAGACCCATCTCTAACCTGCCCTTCTTAAGTAAAGTTCTAGAGAAGGCAGTCATTATGCAGTTAAATGACCACCTAAATAAACATGCTATTCTTGATAAATTTCAGTCAGGTTTTAGAACAAATCACAGCACAGAAACTGCACTCGTTAAAGTAGTAAATGACTTGCGGGTAAATGCAGACAGAGGCCATTTATCTGTTCTCATCCTCTTAGATCTGAGTGCTGCATTTGACACCATTGATCACAACATTCTTAGAAATCGCCTTAGTCAATGGGTGGGCCTCTCTGGCAGTGTCTTAAATTGGTTTGAATCCTACCTGACAGGGAGAAAATATTTTGTTAGTTGTGGGAATTACAACTCGAAGACACATGATATCCAATATGGTGTTCCACAAGGCTCTATCCTGGGTCCGCTGTTATTCTCAATCTACATGCTTCCGTTAGGTCAGATTATCTCAGGGCACAACGTGAGCTACCACAGCTATGCTGATGACACACAGCTGTACTTATCAATAGCACCTGATGACCCGATTCTATTGATTCACTAACACAATGTCTGACTAGTATCTCAGAATGGATGAATAGTAATTTTCTCAAGTTAAATAAAGAAAACTGAAATTTTAGTGATCAGCAATAATGGATACAATGAGGCTATTAGAAATAAACTGGATACATTAGGATTAAAAGTCAAGACGGAGGTAAAAAGCTTAGGGGTGATTGTTGACTGTAATCTGAATTTTAAATCACATATTAATCAGATCATTAGGACAGCATTTTTCACTTAAGAAACATAAGTAAAGTTAGACCTCTTTTATCACTGAAAGATGCTGAGAAATTAGTTCGCGTTTGTTTTCAGTCGACTAGATTACTGTAACGCACTCCTCTCAGGACTACCCAAAAAAGATATAAATCGTTTGCAACTAGTGCAGAATGCAGCTGCTAGAATCCTAACTAGGAAAAGAAAATCAGAACACATTACTCCAGTTTTGATGTCACTACACTGGTTACCTGTGTCATTCAGAATTGACTTTAAAATTCTGCTTATGGTTTATAAAGCCTTAAATAATCTCGCCCCATCTTATATATCGGAATGTCTGACACCTTATATTCCAAATCGTAACCTCAGATCCTCAAATGAGTGTCTCCTTAGAATTCCAAGAACAAAACTTAAAAGAAGTGGTGAGGCGGCCTTCTGCTGTTATGCACCTAAAATCTGGAATAGCCTGCCAATAGGAATTCGCCAGGCTGATACAGTAGAGCACTTTAAAACACTGCTGAAAACACATTACTTTAACATGGCCTTTTATAACTTCATTTTAATCGTAATTTAACTTAATCCTGATACTCTGTATGTTCAATTCATCATAACAACTATTCATGGTGGCTCTAAAATCGGTACTGACCCCTACTCTCTTTTCTGTTTCTTTTTCCGGTTTCTTTGTGGTGGTGGCCTGCGCCACCTCCACCTACTCAAAGCTTCATGATGCTCCAACAATGATGGACGGATTAAAAGGAAGAAGTCTACGTGACCATCATCATCATCAAGCCCTTCCGTGAGAACCCTAAATCCAAAGAGGACTGTTTCATTTATGTTAGGTAGAATGCCCAGAGGGACTGGGCGGTATCATGGTCTGGAATCCCTACAGATTTTATTTTTCTCCAGCCGTCTGGAGTTTTTGTTTTTCTGTCCCCTGGCCATTGAACCTTACTCTTATTCGATGTTAATGTTGATTTATTTTTTATAATTATGTCTTTCATTTTTCTATTCTTTAATATGTAAAGCACTTTGAGCTACTGTTTGTATGAAAATGTGCTATATAAATAAATGTTGTTGTTGTTGGATTATAACATTTAAACATATCTTTATTGGTATGTATTTACATAATTTGAACTACTGTGATCCAAATTTAATCTTCCAGTGATACGCTTTTTCATTTATATACAAATTAACAACTTTGTTAAAGCAACCTACGCAACTTTCCTAATCATCCAGCTATTTTTATCCATGAAATGATACTGGTTGGAGTGGGTGAAAATTCAGAGAAGTATCTCCAGAGTACGAGTATATTTGAAAACCTTAAGAAATTTTATCTCTTAATGATCTTAGGGGTAAATGGGAATAGGATTTCTCGATTAAAAGTTCATAAAAGTAATGGAGAGCAGATTTTCATAAAATACACCATTTCAATATGTGCCAAGTATGCCCAAAGCCAACTAAAAAGTGTTCATCTATCACATATATCTCATCTAAAATTGTCTAGAAAGTACCTAGAGTAAGATCAAACCTATGAGCAATGTCATCAAGCACCTGAAAGGCAATGTCAAATGTTTTGTAATTGCCCTCCACTTAAACATTTTAGTCAAAAATTCTGCCATATTTCTTAGATAGCCTTGGATTTAATACCACTCCCAATTCATTAATAGCACCTAATATCCTACACTATACAGCTTTGTGCAAAGACTTATTTTGCTCAACTGGAAAAATCCCACTCATCGTAAAAGTGATTTTCTTTGTAACTGCAAAGTGAAAAAAAAAATAATTCTTAACGAGGATCTGTTCATTACTTGGAAAAGATAAAATATCATTAATGTCTTCCTAAAGTATACATTATTTTCCCTGTTGTATTATAAAAAAACACTTCAGATGAAGCCCCCTAGTTGTGAAGCTCTCTTTTTCAAGTGGGGGGTTGAATACTGAGTTTCCTGAGCCATTTTCAAAGTATACTATTGTACTTGCTAGGTTATTTTAATTTGTTTAATTGAATTATGTTCCATTATAATGCTTTGTTTCCAAATAAGAGGAATTAAATCAAAATATTTTTTAACTCCCAGATCTATGAATAAACACATTTTTATAATGCACCTAAATAATTAAGATAACAATCAGAAATTTTTAAACCCGACTGGACAATGACTGAACTCTTACTGGAGGTTCTCAAAGTGAATTTTACATGTTATCTACCTGTTCCTAAAAAAGACATTGAACACAGCTCACAGATTTTAAATCCAAAATAGTGCCACGTAGGCAGGCATGAGTGATGCTCTAAACAATTAAAAAAGCCAGAAAAGGAGGATGTAAATTCAAACTGAAAATATGGACTATTTACCATTACTGCTGCCATGCTTTGATCTTATTACAGCCTTGACTGATCTACAAATTAATAAATACATGTTGACTAATTAACACCCTGCCATAATATGATGATGTTTGAAAAGCTTACAAATTAACATGGTCGTTCAGAAGTTGGTGGCATGTTCAGGTTCAAAAACAAGACTCATGCTTCCATAGTTATACTAGATAATTCCAAAAGAAGAGTTAAAAGTGTATCTTTATTAGTAAGGTTCAATCTTTTGGTTATGGGACGCCTGTAAAATTAACAAACGTTTTCGACTTAGCGACACTTCTTACATTGACTTAGCAGAAACATTGTGTGAGGGTCCCCTAAAAGTACCACTTTACTCTGATTTTTGGAGGTCATAGATTATGCAAAAATTGCTAAATCAACATTTTATGAACTTCTGACCATTTTTATTAAAATCATATAAAATATATTTCTTACTACCAAGAATGAGACACTTGTATTTTTTTACATCATTCCTTTATAAATTAATCTTAGATTAAAATTTAAATTTAGTCTATAGATTAACATTTTTTATTAACTTTTCAAACTAAATGTATAGCATGTTTTATGACTTTTATATAATATAATGTGTGATCACCTTCAGCAGAGCATCACACTGCATGTTCATCATTTTTCTTCAGCTCATCCCTCTGCTTCCAATGGTGCAGCATACATGAGAAGTCCTGGGGCCTCATGCATAACGCTGTGCGTAGAATTCACAGTAAAACATGACATACGGACAAAAGCGGAAATGTTCGTACACACAACAAAATTCTGATGCATAAATCTGTGTGTACGCCAACAGTAGGAAAAAAGCACAGAACTTTAATCTCAAAATTTCCACTCTAATCACATAGTTTATTTTGTCATTAAAGTAAAAAAATCATAAACTTCATCTTAAAATCTTTAATTTACTAGTTTCTCAAATACCATTGTAACTAAAGTAGCAGGTTAAATGCTTTGTATTGTATTTATTCTTCTGTGTGCTCTATGTGTGTGAATCACTATGTGATTCTTAAATGGGCTTTCTCTTACTCAGAATTTAAGCATGTTATTAAACATGGGAACACAGTGGCACAGTTATAGTGACAAGCTGGCACCTTGTCCAGAGATTGTTCTTGCCTCCTGTAAGATGATTGCTGCGCTGTGTGCGACATTTGATGAAATACTTTATTGCAGCAGTACTGTCTCTTTCAAATGTACTAACCTCCAATTCCTGTCCTTTCTTTTTTTTCTCCAAGTAACCAATCACCACACGATCAGCTCTGTAACAGATGTCAAGCCATCTGTAGGCTTAGAACTCCAATTCTTCAAAACCTTTAAGGAACATTGAAATATGTACATGTTTATATATACTATATCGTTATTTGGAACACATTCATTTCAGGTGTGTTCCGTGTCTACAGTGATCTATGTAAACACATTGTTAAAAAAGAAACATTTTTCAGGTTTTAGTAATAATTGAGAAAATGTAGACGTGAAGTTTATAATGTGTGAAGCCCGAAGTCCAAATATCAAAGAAACAGTTTCACAAAAGGTAAAAATACAACAGAACAAGTGTGCTTTTATTCAAAAATATACTGTAACTGCAGAAAAACAACACGCATTAGGGTGTGACATCAACATTTACTACTTCTGCTTCGGTGGCGCAACGGTATCAACTGTTGCCTGGTAATCAAAACTTCACAGGTTCAATCCTCGACGAGTCTATTTTGAGAAATCAGCTGCTTTTATTCTTACGATTTTAGAATAAAAACATACATTTGATTTCAGTCTGTAACAGCTGATGTAAATGTATTATACTTGTAAAGGTTAGCTTTGTTTGTTTTTTTTTTTTATTCAGTTTCATTCTCTCAGTCACGTTCACGATCCTACCATACCCCTCTCCCCCATCTGACACTGCTGTTTTCACATAAAGACATGCTATAGCTCTGCACTCTGTAGGAAGTAAGTAAATAACATTCGATCTGGCTTTTATGTAAGTAACATATAAATGTTAATGTTTTGGGCACATGCACCATCCTTACATACACCGTTTACCTCTGTTATAGCGCATTTATGTTAAAAAAACAGTGTCAAATGCAAGGTTGGGGGTGGGATTGTGAACACGGGTGAGAGAATAAAACTGAATGAAAAAAAACAAAGCTAACCTTTACAAGTATCACAAATTACGCCGGATATTACAGACTGGAATCAAATGCATGTTTTTATTCTAAAATAGTAAGAATACATGCAGCTCACTTCTCAAAACGGATTCATCGGGATCGAACCTGTGAAGTTTAGATTACCAGTCAACAGCTGATACCATTGCACCACCAAAGCGCTCGTAGCAAATGCGTGTCAATGTCACACCCTAATGCAGGTTGTTTTTCTGCATTTATATTCTTGAATAGAAGCGCGCTTGTTCTGTTATATTTGTACCTTTTGTGAAAGTGTTTCTTTGATATTTGGACTTCAGGCTTCACACCTTATACATATGTCGTAATTGTAAGAAGGATGGTCTTTGGGTGTGTGTGGGAACTGTTAACATTTGAATCTGATGATTGTATATAGCGTGGAACTGACCTGTCTGTACTATTCTGTCCTCTGCATCTCCTGGAGTTGAAAAGAGATACCAATATGCAGCAACATGTGGACACTGGCCAAGATCGGGAAAAAAACAAAAAAAAAAATGCAGTCATTTTATGACTACAACTGTAAGAAGGTATGCTACTATAAATTTACAGACACGAATCAAATGTATGTTTTTATTGTCTGATTAGGCAGCAATTCTTAGCATTGCACCACGCAAGCTGTCATATCAAGCGCCTACCGTATCCTTTTGTTTTTGTTTGGTTAAATCCTTAAATAAAAGTGCACTTGTTTTGTTATACTTGTACCTTTTGTGAAAGTGTTTATTTCATATTTGTATTTCAGGTTTCACACATTATACATTTCATGTCTACATTTTGTCAATTTAGTAATACATGAAAAACATTTTTGTGTTAACAACGTTTTTACAGAGATTGTTGATGACACTGAACACACATGAAATGTATGTATTCTAAATAACCATGTACTTTTTTATCCAATAAAGCTCTAGCACTTCACTCGAAGATAAACACTGAGCACTGAGAAAGTTCTTTGCAAATTGAACTGTGGCGGTGGGTGGGGTTTTTGGATTAGCCGGCTGCTTGCTGCTTCTCTTAATTGGCACATTTACAGGACAAAAGACGCTAAGGGAAAAGTGCGAACGGATTTAAGGTGGGCCAGATTTTCGAGTTTTCTTGTAGGCTTTGGTAATTCAAGTGTTAACTCTCAGTCATCTCAATTCGAACATCAACAAGGTACTCTCAAGCATTGAACATTGGCTAAAAAATGGCAGGTGATTCTGACCCATTTCTGCTGTGATTTTCACTTTCCAGGAGTTTTGTACACCTTAGGAAGTAATCTGATTTTGGGAAACTAGTACCTATCATAACAGCTTGTCCAATTTGAAACCTGTCCATGCCCTCCTACTAGTACCAACACATGTTCAACACTGGCAACAGATAGTGTTGGGTCTTTATAGTATATACACTCTGGAGGTAGATTGCAGTGATCACAGGGTGCATCTTACCCTGGAAACATTTTGGATAATTATAATCGGATAAATGCACTTGAAATGCGCCAGAAAATAATCAGTTAGCTTGGATATGAATTCCTTATAATGCTCAGCTGATGACGGGGTTAAGACACCAGATACAAGATGAATGTGTTGGACATAGTAAGTTAAGCTCAATGATCAGAGGAGCATGGTTGGAGATACCAATAACCTCTTACTTACAAAATTTGATAATAGTCAGAAAACTATTGTCTACAAAGAAAAAAATCAATTCTTGAGTAACAATGATGAACTTGTGAGAAGAAGGAATATGCTCTAAGGTTAGGATTTAATACATTTTGCAAACTGACAACACCCAACGTCAAAGCAGTGCTTTTGTTCCAGTGTGGTTTACCTTTCTTTTTCAGATCCACAGCCTTGAAGCAACTTTATCATATACACTGGCATTAACCACATATTGTTTATTAGTTTAAGGCATCTGATTGTAATTAACCTGTAACAATATAATGGTCCACAGAATAGCCAAACTATTCCAAATACCATAACTGCTTTGCATTGTTACTCTCACTGAACCTGAATTATTGGTATACAGCATCAAGGACATGCTGCCTCAGCCATGCACTATTTGAACTGCTCTCTGCGACAAATGCTTCAGAGCCCTTCCTGTACTGATCTCGCGGTTCAAAAACAGTTTCATCCCAAGAAGTTTAAACGCAATCAATCAGTCCATCAAGTGCTCCTTGTACAACTATCTGCACTTATAAGTAAAATTACCTCACTGTAAACTTGTACTACAGTTATAATACTGCACAACCTGAGCCAGTTTATAAAGTGCATATTTACATATGATGACGATATAATTTTTAAGATGAGATGCAGCAAAATATATTTATTATATTATACAGATAAAACTTTAACTTAATTTAAATAATGTATATTGTTAATAGGGCAGCAAGGTGGCACAGTGGTAGCGCTGTTGCCTCACAGTTAGGAGACCTGGGTTCACTTCCTGGGGTCTCCCTCTGTGGAGTTTGCATGTTGTCTCCATGGGTTTCCTCCGGGTACTGCAGTGTCCTCCCACAGTCCAAAGACATGCAGGTTAGATGGATTGGCAATTCTAAATTGTCCCTAGTGTGTGCTGTGTGTGCCCTGCAGTGGGCTGGCGCCCTTCCCGGGGTTTGATTCCCGCCTTGCACCCTGCGTTGGCTGGGATTGGCTCCAGCAGACCCCTGTGACCCTGTAGTTAGGATATAGCGGGTTGGATAATAGATAGTGTTAATAATTAAACATGTGAGGACACAGTGTCGCAGTGCTAGCAAGGAGCTGGCGCCCCGTTCAGTGATTGTTCCTGCCTCGCATTGTAGTCTTGCTGGGGCTGGCGCGACACTGGAAAGATAGATGGATAGAATAATTAAACATGTACTACGAAGATATTTCAATGTTCCTTAAAGGTTTTGAAGAATAGGCGTTCTCAGCTTACAGATGGCTTAACGTCTATTACAGAGCTGGTTGTATGGCAATTGGGAATTTGGAGAAAGAAAAGGAAAGACAGGAAATAGGGGTTAGTACGTTTGAAAGAAACAGTTCTGCGGCAGTAAATTAATTCAATGAAGGTCGCGCATGGCGCAGCAAGCATCTTGCATGAGGTATGAACAATCACTGCGCCACTGTGTTCCCATGTTTAATACATGCTCTAATTCCCATCATTATGAAAATGATATCAAGTACAGTGATTCCTCACAATATAAAACATCGACTTTCATGGCTTCACTCCATTGCAGAGTTTAAATGTAAGCATATCTAAATATATATCACAGATTTTTCGCTGGTTCGCGGATATCTCCGAACAATGGGTCTTTTAATTTATGGTACATGCTTCATCAGTTTGTTTGCCCAGTTGATTTCATACAAGGGACGCTATTGGCGGATGGCTTAGAAGCTACCCAATCAGAGCATGTATTACGTATTAAATAAAACTCCTCAATGATATACGATATACTTCCCGCGCGGTGCTTGATTGTTTGCTTTTCTCTGTCTCTCTGCCTGACGGAGGAGGTGTGAGCAGAGGGGCTGTTTGCACTGAGGCTGTTTGCCTAGAGGATAGGATACGGACGCTCCTCTAAAAAATGCCGCTTTATCTCGGTGCTTCGGCATACTTAAAAACCCAAAAGCACGTATTGATTTTTTGATTGTTTGCTTTTCACTCGTGCTGCTCTCTCTCTCTCTATCTGACGTTCTCTGCTCCTGACACGCATTCTTTGAAGAGGAAGATATGTTTGCATTCTTTTAATTTTGAGAAATAACTGTCATCTCTGTCTTGTCATGGAGCACAGTTTAAACTTTTGACTAAAGGGTGTTATTTCATGCCTAGAGGGCTCTAATAATGTTAACAGTGTGGGAGAGTTTATAAGGGCTTAAAATATATAAAAATAACCATACAAACATATGGTTTCTACTTCGCGGATTTTCACCTATCGCGGGGGGTTCTGGAACGCAACCCCCACGATCGAGGAGGGATTACTGTATACATCTCAGTATTTTAATTATACAGACAGCTGTAATATCACGAATGTAATGGATTCTGTGTCCTGATATTTCAAGCTTTTTTCCCACTGTGTGCCTATTTTTTTTCTTTTTTCTCTGTACCCTAATAAGCTTGCATATGACACTCAGACGGTGGGCTACGACTCACCTTTTCATGGCGACTTTGATATCTGACAACTTGTTTTTTATTTCGGGCAATGTGCGACTTTGTGAACTTGAGCTTTCGAGTTTCTCCAACACTCTATATCACTTGATCAACTTCCTTTTGTTGTTTATACCAACAAATAATACGTTATTCCTTGCCTCCACTTGGTATTTGCTGAAATTCTTCTATTTCCCCGCGTGCTTTTGCTATTGCCTTTTCACAGAATGCTGAGCTTAAGGGCTATTTATATTGATTTGCATATTCAAAGAGGTGTAATTCTAGGAGTTTGGGTAGTGGCAGCAGGCACGTGCATTACTTTTCACGCTGACCAGGATTTATGGAGCGGAAGAACACAGAAGTTGGCGAACGTATAGATTTATGCTACTGGATTTTTTTGTGTGTACAAACATTTCCGATTCTGTCCATACGCCATGTTTCAGTGTGAATTCTATGCAGTGTTATGCATGAGGCCCCAGGTCTGGATTTAAAACACATTTAAAGTCTCCAACCATTGTAATTTTATGAGTGTTTACATTAGGAATAAATGCAAATACATTTTGGACAAAATCTCTATCATCCATTTTAAGTGCATAAATATTTATCAGAATCACTTTAATATTAAATAAATTTACCATTGCCATAACATACCCCCCTTAAGAATCAAATATTACGACTTGGTCTCGTCCGATGCGAGAGATGGACGTCTGAAGTGGAGCTCCGCTAGCAGTGGTGCTATTTTTCATATTATTTGCTTATTATTCTGAGATATCCTGTATTTATTCAACCCGAGAGGGACCGCTACAGTATATGTAAACACATATAAACATGGCCAACAAGAAGGGGGTTCCGAAAGAATCGAAGACTAAAGCTACATCCAAGCTGCGATCAGCAAGCCCTAGCTCGAGATACGGCCTGTCAGAGACAGACCTGGATCAGATGGGCGAAAGTACAGACTCCTCGGGACCACGGTCCGCTACATCGTCGCCGGCTGAGAGCGAAAAGGGGAGCGAAGGTGCGATCGTGAGTGCAGATGTGGATAGCTCGCCGATTGGAGAGGATTACCTGAAACTGGAAAAGGCCGGGAGGTCCGCGGCTTCAGTTACGCAATTACGCGGGACTGGAGCAGCGGGACACCGCTTCAGCAGAGTCTGCTGCTTCATCTACGGTACAAGAAGGCACATTTGAGCTATCTGAACTGAAAGTGTTGCTCGCTGAGCTCACGCAAGATATAAAGAAAAGCGAGAAGGCTAATGAGAAAGCAACGGCAAAGGCACATGAGAGACTGAAACAGGAGATGAAACAGGAGATGAAACAGGCCAATGAATGTCTGCGACAGGAAATCCAACAGGCAAATGAAAGGCTGCGACAGGAATTCCAACAGGTAAATGAAAGGCTGCGTCAAGAGGTACAACTTGAACTTGACAGGTGCTGGGTAAAATTGAAGAGCGCATTGAGAAAAACTCGTTAAACTGAGCACGCTTGCTGATCGATTGGAGCATCTTAGTGAGACATTCACGAATCGGATCGAAATAGCCGAACATCTAGCTGCCAGTGCCGAGGAAAGAGCAGTAAATGTCAGTTTGGAATGTAAAAAACTCGGAGAAAAACTTGGAGACAGACTGGCTGCTTTAGAAGATGGGAATAGAAGGTATAATGTCAGAATTGAAGGCCTGCCGGAGAATCGAGAAAGTTTAAACCCGTGAAATTCGCAACTGAACTTTTTCTAAAATAATCGGGGCGACTTTAAAGCAGAATCTGAGATAGCAGCGGCTTACAGCGACGCTGATCAAACACCGTCAGACCCGACCAAGATCTTTTATAGTTCGTTTTGAACGATTATCATTTAAGTTAGAGGTGATGGAACTCCTCAGGAAAAAAGGAAGATATTATATATGAAGATTGCCACATTCGCGTCTTCCCTGACTTCTCTCCAGCAACAGCTATAAACGCGCGCCTTCTATAATATTAAACAGCGCACGGCAAGCCAATGTCAAATACGGCCTCCTGTATCCGCAAAACTGAAAGTGGAATGGCAGGGTCATTTCTATGTTTTCGCTAGCAAGGAGGAGGCAGAAAATGAGTTAAGAAAGCTGATCCCGGACTATTCTGATACATAATTGTGAGTCATGGCGGTAAATGATAAAGCTAGGATTAATAATCTACTGTCTGATCTATTTGTTTTAAAATACGGGTTTTTATCAGCATATATTCTCATATTCTTATATTATTATTACTTACTTATTACTTATCATTACTTAGTATTACTAGGGCTAAATGTTTATGTTTTATTGTGCTTAATTACGTTTTCCTCCTCTTTTTCTTTTCTAATTATTTCATGTGTACCCTAAATGAGACTGTTCAATATCATACCCTTGGTTTGCTGTTATTGCTATTACTGCATTAAGACTTGTTATGCTTGTTTTGGACACATCTTTAACACCATCACCTGGGTTTATTATCTGGGGATATCATCTTAATGCACTAAAATTGATGAAGATTATATATATATATATTATATATATATATATATATATATATATATATATATATATATATATAAGTGCAAAATTCTTTTCTTTTTTTCTTTTTCCTCTTTTAAAGACTATATTGGTAACAGATATCTCTATCTTTTAACCTTAAAGCGCCACTGCATGGGGGCTTGATGTGCTTTGGACGTGCTCTGTCTCTGGGTATGTCAGAGGACTGGGACTGCATGAAGTGGGTTTTAGCCTCACCTGGGGAGGCAAAAAGGGAGGGTGGGGGTTAAGGGGAAGAGAAAGAGAGCAGGCTTGATCTATATCTAATCTATCATCTCAATCTTTATAATTATAACTATCAACGTAATAATAAGCTGCATGGCAACAACTCTTGGGGAATAGGAAATTAAGACCTAAACTATTTCACTTCCAGTTAAGACTATAATATGACACCAAAAACTCAGAATCAGTGTCTCCATGATGGGACAGTTAACTTCGTAAGCTGGAATGTTAAAGGCCTGAATCACGAATTAAAGAGAAAGAAAGTACTTTCTCACCTAACAGGTCTAAATGCTAAAATAGTATTTTTACAGGAAACCCACTTACTAAGTAAGGATCAGTTCCGGCTGCAAAAGACTGGACTGGCCAAATGTTCCATTCTAGTTTTACAAAGAAAACTAGAGGGGTGGGAATTCTCATACATAGAACAGTACCATTTGTAGCATCAGATGTAGTATTGGATCCTGAAGGGAGATATGTGATGGTCATGGGAGACTTATCTAACTGTAAAATGATTTTGATAAATGTTTATGCACCTAATGTTGATGATAAGGAATTTATACAAAATTTATTTGCATCCATTCCCAATCTGAACACTCATAAACTTATAATGGCTGGGGACTTTAATTGTGTTCTAAATCCACTTTTAGATAAGACTTCCTCCACAGGGGGAACGGCAACTAACACCGCAAAGATAATTACAAAGTTTATAACTGATCACAACTTATCAGATCCCTGGAGGTTTTTAAACCCAAATTCAAGAACATATTCTTTCTACTCACCAGTACATCATTGCTACTCAAGGATTGATTACTTCTTTATAGATAATAACTTCTTGCCTAAGATTAAATCTTGTAAATACGATGCTATTGTTATTTCAGACCATGCTCCGATGATCTTGGAGCTGAAATTACTAAGCCCCATACACTCACCCGCAGATGGCCTCAATCCGCTTCTATTAGCTGACGAGAATTGTACTGAATTTATATCCAAACAAATTGAATTCTTTCTAGAGACAAATACATCCCCTGAGATCTCTGCAGGAATACTCTGGGAAACTCTTAAGGCCTTCTTAAGAGGACAGATTATCTCATATCTTTCCCACAGAAATAAATCCGAAGCGAAGAAAGTAGCAGAGATAAAAAGCGAAATTACTAAAATAGATGAAGAACATGCCAGACTACCAAGCGAGACTCTACATAAGAGGAGGCAGGCTCTACATTCAGAATTAAACCTCTTGACAACTAAAGAAACCGAACAACTAATTTACAAATCCAGACATCATTATTATGAACATGGAGAGAAAGCTAATAAGCTTTTAGCAACAAATTCACAAGCAAGATGTGCAACGCAATCTCGTAATTACTAACACGAACGGAGATAAAATCATCGAACACAAAAATATAATGTACACTTTTAGAGACTACTATAAATCCCTATATACTACTGAGTTTAAAGAAGACAATATACAATCTAATGCATTTCTGGATAAATTACAGATACCACAAATTGACGCTTTTAGTGTGGAGACTCGATAAACCTCTGTCATTATCAGAATTACTGGATGCTATAAAGTCACTCCAAGGTGGAAAAGCAGCAGGCCCTGATGGCTACCCTGCAGAGTTTTACAAGAAATTCTCCGCTCAGCTAGCTCCCTCCTATTAGCAACATTTACAGAAGCCAGAGATAACCAATCTCTTCCACAAACCTTTCGCCAAGCACTAATCACTGTCTTTCCAAAACAAAATAAGGACTTATTACAATGTGCATCATACAGACCAATTTCACTTCTGAATAACGACGTTAAAATACTCTCTAAAATCATAGCTAGAAGGATGGAGAAAGTGCTCCCCTCAGTAATATCACAAGACCAAACTGGATTTATTAGGGGCCGACACTTATCTTCAAATCTTCGACGCCTGTTTAATGTAATATACTCACCAACTAAATCAAACACCCCAGAAATATTATTATCATTGGATGCAGAAAAGCATTCGACATGATTGAATGGAAATACCTTTTACTATTTTGGAGAAGTTTGGGTTTGGCCCGAACATTTGTGCATGGATTAAATTACTGTATACTAACCCAGAAGCTTCAGTTTGCATCAATAACATTTGCTCAGACTACTTTAAACTAGAACGTGGCACAAGACAAGGATGCCCTTTGTCACCACTGCTGTTTGCAATTGCCATTGAACCACTGGCAATACATTGTCGAAATACTGATCAGATAAAGGGGATTAGCAGAGAAGGACTGGAACAGAAAATCTCATTATATGCAGATGACATGGTACTGTATATATCGGACCCAGAAAATTCTGTGCCTGCAGTCTTAGCAGCACTCACAGAATTTCAAAAGCTCTCTGGTCTCAGAATTAATCTGAATAAAAGTGTACTCTTTCCGTGAATTCGCAAGCATATAATATTAGATTAGACACCCTTCCTTTTATCATTGCAGAACAGTTTAAATACCTCGGGGTAAACATCACAAGTAAACATAAAGCTCTTTATCAACAAAATTTCGTCGTCTGCATGGAAAAAATTAAACAAGACTTGCATAGATGGTCAACCCTTCATCTCACACTAGCTGGAAGAATTAACACTGTTAAGATGAATATTCTTCCTAAGCTCCTTTTTTTATTTCAAAACATACCAATATACATTAATAAATCGTTCTTTAAGCAATTAGATTCAACAATAACCTCATTTATTTGGAATTCTAAACATCCACGCATCAAAAGAGCGACCCTACAAAGACAAAAGGCAGAAGGCGGCATGGCTCTACCTAACTTCCAGTTTTATTACTGGGGCAAATATACAGTCGATAAGAACCTGGACACAAATAGAAGAACATACACAGGCATGGACCGCAATAGAAGTAAAATCCTGCAGTACTTCTTTGTATTCCTTGCTTTGTGCTCCAATAAACACACGTTATCGGCAATACACTAATAACCCAATTGTGCTCCACTCACTTAGAATCTGGAACCAATGTAGAAAGCATTTTAAGACGGAGAAGCTTCTTTCTGTGGCACCCTGCAAAAGAACCACCTCTTTCAACCCTCACAAACATATGCAGTTTTAATATCTGGAAAAATTTGGAATTAACTTGCTTAGAGATCTTTATATAGACAACGTCTTTGCATCCTATGAACAATTACATTCCAAATTTAACATTCCAGCTACAAATTTCTTTCACTATCTTCAAATCAGGAACTTTGTTAAACAGAACCTTCCAGATTTTCCTCATCTTGCACCCTCATCCACGCTGGAAAAATTATTGCTCAATTTCAAGGAGTTAGACTCCATCTCTACAATATATAAAATCCTTTTACAATCCCTTCCTTTCAAAGATCCAAGAGGACACTGGGAAAATGACCTCTCAATTAATATATCAGAAAAGGAGTGGAAAGTAGCAATGCAGAGAATTCACTCAAGCTCCATATGCAAAGCATACAATTATACAACTCAAAATTATATATCGAGCACATCTGTCTCGACTAAAACTCTCAAAATGTTTCCAGGGCATGATCCAACCTGCGAACGTTGCAACCAAGCCCCAGCCTCACTAGGTCACATGTTCTGGGCCTGCTCCAAATTAACATTATTCTGGACAAAAATTTTAATTACCTCTCAGACAGTCTTGGACTCACAATCCCTCCTAACCCATTAACAGCTGTGTTTGGGGTTCTTCCAGAGGGTCTTAAAGTGGAGAAAGACAAACAAATTGTGATTGCATTCACTACACTGTTGGCACGCAGACTTATTCTGATAAACTGGAAGAACCCAAACTCTCCTCTTTTAAGTCAGTGGGAAACTGATGTGTTATATTATTTAAAATTGGAAAAATCAAATACTCAGTTAGAGGATCTGTGCAGACTTTTTTCAAAACATGGCAGGATCTAATCAGTAATATTTTGAAATGAGTTTATAAAGCACAGAGAATTTGTTGATTTAGGTATTTTTTACAAGCCTTAAATTTTACACAGTTTGGCTTGCTCTCTCTCTCAAGGGTGGGGATCGATCTGTTCTTAGCATAATTCTTTTTTTTTGTAAAAACTTGATTGCTATGTATTGATTGTAATAAAATTAATAAATAATAAAAAAAAAAGAATAAAATATTACATCTGATGCTACAAAAGGAATAGTGCTGTGAATTAAGTTTCCCACACCCCTAGTTTTCTTAGTATAGCCAGAGTGAAAAATTTGGCTAATCAAATCCCTTTGCAACAAAGACTGGTCCTTATTTATTATGTGAGTCTCCTGTACAAATACTATCTTGGAATTCAGACCTGCTAAGTGAGTGAATACTTTCTTTCTCTTTAATTCATGATTCAGACCTTTGACATTCCAGCTCACAGTGTTCACTGTTTGGTCATAAAAACACCGCTGCTTAACTTTTGTTGACATTTTCTAGTGTTAAGTTAAGGTGGTATATTTTTACATATGATAACATTGACCTAGATTTTATATTATTGTCAGCTGTTATGGCTATGAAGCCTATTGTTGTGTTGGCATTAACAGTTGTTAGGGTAGAAAGGATAAATAAGAAATAGTAAAGCTCTCAATTTCCCGCCTTCCTGAGTGAGGCAAACTGCACGTCACAAAGTCTCAGTCCTCTGACATGCCAAGAGAGGAAGAGCACATCCAGAATAAAATAAACCCCCTAGCAGTGGTATAGAAAAGGTTAAAATTGAGATATCTTGAAAGTACAATCCCAGTACAATAAACCTAGGGAATAATGTTAAACAGTTCCTATGGAGACTGAGACAACATATGATAGTATGTTCCTAATACAACAAATCAAAAGGATATGAAGTGAAAAAATAATCCTAACTAGTTATTTTGTAGTTGCCAAGAATTACACAAATTCATTGAAAGAGATTGCAATATAATATAATTGAAAAAAAGAAAAAGGTAGCCGGAAAAGTAATAGAATGCATAGTTATGGCAAATGTTGCATTAAAAAATGGTCCAAGTTGCAAGCAGAATCTTTGTTAGAACACGGTATGACTCAAGAACGTGTCTCAAAATGATACCAGAATTAGTCTACTTAGCAGCTTAATGTTATGGGTCCTACACTTTTTGATATCATTAATACTGCAAAAATATGTTGTACAATACTATGTTTACTTCAAACAATATAACATAACATTAAGTAAGATAATATCATCAGGGGTACATTTTCCACAATTCAATAATTTACTAAAAAAAGTTTTTTACTGATTAACTGTTTTCTGCATTCACTCTGTTGGTGACATTGCTCCACGCCAACCCCTTTCCTTGGCAGCTGCTGCTGTTGTATTGCTCCTCTTTAGGAGGATATGCCAATAATCTTCCTGCACCGTGTGAAGAAAAATTGTTACTCTGTAGTCCTTAGTTGATTGGTTGTTCATTGCTCGACTTTTGCCTTGAACACACATAATTTTGCATCAAAGTATCCGGGATAAGCCTGCCTCAATCCAGCATTTTGGCATTGGCTAATCCACTGGCACAAAATTTGTTTTGAGGTCCAAGATTATCTATTCTCTTTTTCTGGAACAAACCCAAAGTACTTCACTACTGCCATTCAAAATAAAACAATTCCATCTTCCAGCAAGTTAGATATGACAATAAGCAAAGTAAAAAAAAGCCCACCCCCCATGCAAAATTACAAAAGAGTATAATAGTTTATAATTATAGTTAATGTCAGACATCTTGACTGTCACTGATGCTTATGTTATTTTCTAACTTGTTCCGATGAGCTAAGCTGCTACAGGTCTTAACTAAAATAATTTTGGTAGCCAGGCTTATCTGCTATCCCACTGCACATATACAAGTATTCCCTTTACCCTGATGTCACATTATTCCTCTTGTCTGATGAGCTTTCACTCCAACACTCCTCCCAACTCAACACTTACCGGGCCTATAGGCTTCGGGCAGATTTAATCCCTTTCTTCCTGCTATGCGTCAGAATCATTTCTGCATTTAGGGTTAATATTACTTTTCTAACAGGGACATCAGAGTACAGCTGCCCTGCAATCCTGGGCTTAGTCACCTCATCTTTCCCAGTCTGACACCAATAGTTAGTCCTGCTTAGTCCTGCATACTTGCATATTTCACCACAGGTCACATCTCCTATTTTATTCTCTGATATCCTTGACTAAAGCCCATCCAGAGCATCCAAACAAAAATAGGGATTATTACACCCTGGCAGTGCCCTTTCATTCATACTGGCAAGGTGTCACACATTGTCATTGCTACTGCATGTTTTTTCTTTAATCTTTATACTTAACTGATTGCAGTCTGTTTATCCAGTGGGCCATCCCTTCCACTGCATGGTCTTACTTGACATTGTCATATAAAGTCTTATATTAAGAAAAAGTATAAAACAAAGCAACAGTATTTTTTAGGAGAAAAACATTGTTTTGTAATTCATTGCTTGCACTTTTGATGGCATTTGACCAATGAAGTTTGCAACATATTTGCAAATAATGTCATATTCCTCAACAGTAATTAAATGTAATGGCTCAAAATGTCATTTGCCATATCTGGCAAGGTATCCAAGTGACACTTTGAATCAAGCTGTCATCATGACTGTTGCTTTGGCTAATCTAAACTAACAGTAATAAAAGACTAAATTTAATTTAGAAATTGCATTACACTACTAATTTTCTTACATTTCTAAAAACTTGTACAATTTTTTGAGTCTTCTGTTTGCAAAATAAGTTTAAATAAATTATTACTAGCAATGATTACATCTCCTCAATGCAGCTGGTAATAGTGCATTGAGCATTTCACAGTTTCATTTCAGATGTCAATAAATATTAGTAAATGTTTTATGTTAAGTATTGAATCAAAACATTATTATACAAAGTCAAAATAATTTTTCACAACATAGTTTTAAGTAAACTGTATTAAAAAAATTCAAAGCAATTTGACATTATACTGTATCAGGCAACCTCCAGGAAAATTTATTTTTTTAAATATTTTGCATTTTATTGTATCATGATTCACTGACAAACTTGAAAAATAGAACAATTAAGTTAAAGTAGAACATCATAAACTTCATCTTTAAATTGTTTCATTTACTAGTTTCTCAAATACCATCGTAACTAAAGTAGAATCTTAAATGCTTTGTTTTGTATGTGCTCTATTTGTGTGAATCACTACATGCTTCTTAAACAGGCTTTCTCTTTCTCCGACAGGACACAGAATCCATTACATTCGTGATATTACAGATATCTGAATAATTAAAATACTGAGATGTATACTTGATATCATTTTCATGATGATTGGAGTTAAATCATGTTATTAAACATAGGAACACGGTGGCGCAGTGATAGTGACGTGCTGGCGCCACATCCAGATTGTGTTCCTGCCTCACTAAGATGCTTGCTGTTCTGTGCGAGACCTTTGATGAAATAATTTACTGCAGCAGTACTTTCTCTTTCAAATGTACTAACCCCCAATTCCAGTCCTTCCTTTTCTTTCTCCAAGTAACCAATCGACACAATATCAGTTCTATAATAGATGTTAAGCCATCTGTAAGCTTAGGACGCAGATTCTTCAAAACATTTAAGGAACATTGAAATATCTTCGTAGTACCTATTTAATTATTCCATCCATCCAGGGTCGCGCCAGTCCCAGCAAGCATACAGCGCGAGGCAGGAACAATCCCTGAATGGGGCACCAGCTCGTTGCTAGCACTGACACCGTGCCCTCACATGTTTAATTATTAACAATATAGATTATTTAAATGAAGTTTTAAATTTACCTGTATAATGTAATAAACATACTTTACTGCATTTCATCTTAAAAATGATGGAATGTTGGGGTTCACTCTTGACCGAGTGCTAGTATAGTGGAGTTTGTGTGAATTAACAAACTGGAGCCCCTCCAAACTACACAAAGAAGAAGACCCCGGCTGTGAGGATTGTCATGGCAAGTCCACTTTCCATGCTGCGTACATCAAATAAAACTTATTGCTGACTCATACATTAGCACTAGTATAACGCTAATAGTAAATAAAATATCCAGATAAAGCTTTAAAAGTGTGAATTACTTAACCATTTCAAGCTGCCCTAACACTTAATTACAGCTGCACTCTTCCAAGATCTTAATTGTGGCTTTTTTGCATAAATGATCTTATCAGAAACAGAAAAAAAGACTTTCTTACAGGTGAATGAAACATGGCTCAGTAGTAACAGTGATAACTGAAGCTGCACCTCCGAATGATAATTTTGTTGATTCTATTTGGTACGGTAAGAAAGGCAATGATTTTTCATTTAAACAATTAAAGGACAGTTTTGTTACTTTTGTGTCTTTTGAGTATTTTGCCATAGTTATTTAAGGAGTGTCACTGTTTCTTGTATGGATTCTTTATAGACCTCCAAAATATAATTTGTCTTTTGAACAAGGAATTTTCAGAATAAGTATCTATACTAATAACTAACTATGACAGGTTCCTAATTTCAGGAAATTTCAAATTTCATGTAGATAACTATTGCGGTTTTAAAGCAAGAAAATTTATGAAATTACTGCACTCTTTTGATGTTTGTCATGCTGGATTTAGTCATTTCTAAAGGACTAAAAATTGGCATAAGACAAGTCGTGGAAACTGGTACATCTGATTTTACATCTATTGATGTATAATTATTGGTAACTAGAACTAATGGGCAGAATATTGTTAATAAATGTTATTTTACTGACACAGTTTGCCCCAGGTTCATTAATATTTTCCATAATCAGTCCAATGTAGTGCTTACCCTAATATAGCCAAAAATGTACCCATTAAGGTGGAATATTTAAATGCTAAGGTGGGAGCTGCAGCTGACGTAGTGACCCCAGAAAAAACTGTTAACAAATCCTCCAGCACTAAAATACCTTGGAAAACTAAATGAGTGTCTGAACTAAAGAAAAAATGCTGGAGAGCTGAGTGTAAATGGAAGAAAACTAAACTAACTATCCACTATGAAATATCGAACATACATATAGCTAAATATAACAAAGCAGTCCACCTTGAGAGGCAGTCCTATTTCACTAAAATTATAAATTATAATACTGGAAATCCAAGAGTTTTATTCTCAATTATTGATTGTCTTCTAAAACCAGAACATTCAATTTAATGCTTCCTGAAAACGTCTAGTGAAACATGTGAATCTTTTGCAGCATTTTTAAACACAAAATAAACATTATTAGATGTAATATAATACATCCCTTCAAAGTTAATTCCGTTGAACCCCATCATGCTCCTTATAGTAAATTAAATTTCTTCACTCAAATAGGTCTACCTGAACTTTGAAGAAAAAATGTATCAGTTTAAGCCCTCCAGTTGTGCCCTTGACCCAGTCCAAACTGGCCTTTTCAAAGAAGTCTCCAATGTACAGGCAGTCCCCGGGTTCCGTACGAGATAGGGGCTGTAGGTTTGTACTTAAATTGAATTTGTATATAAGGAACAGGTACATTATTTTAATAAATGTTATTGTTGACCGACTTTAACCAAGTGCTCTGCCATTGAATGGTGGAGTTTCACCTCTCCTGACCTTACCTTTTTATTATTTCTACTTTATTTTCCATTGTGATGTTTTTTCTGTTCTTTACTGTATCACCAGCACTTCCATCAGATTTGTGTTTCAGAGACATTCTTGAAGGGTGAAGACAAAAGGTTAAGATGAGCTCTTCTGCACAGCACTGTACACTCTATCACAGCAGGAAGGCACCCGTCATCAACACGTCTGATGTACTGACAAGAGACAACTTCCTGCTATGTGCGTAACAGTACAAGCAGACTTGCTATTGAGAATGACTGGGGGCGGCGAGGCAGGGTTCATCACTCGCCCACCACACAGTCACCTCCACAACAGTATATTGTGCCTGCAGCGTCCACCCACCGAGAATGAACACGGTGCGACCAAAGGCAGGTAGTGAATTGCCCCCATTTAACAGGCAGCCATCCAAGGCACACTACAATGCTACTCCCCTGCTGCTCCATTCACCCTCAATGGCCTCCGTTCAGCCACAACCGGGTCACCGCTTGCAGCATTACCAGTCGGCCACCGAGAACGAAAGGGGCAGCCGTGTGTGCTGGGCAGGCAGTGAAACGCCCCCTCTGCTCCATCCAGCCTGCATCCAGTCAGGAGCATTAGCTGCAGCAGCGTAGTGGGCGGGCAGCGAACCATCGTCCTGCACACGAGCGATAGCTGTGGCCCTGGTGACTATGGCCCGAGGGACACTACACTGCGCGAGCAGCGAAATCGCCCCCCTCCAGCCTCCGCTTGCAGCATCCCCAGGCCAAAGATGACGGAGCAGCAGTTACTGAGGCGCATGTGTCGCAGCTGCAGCCCTGTTCGTAAGTCGTAGGTTCGATGCCCATAACCTGGGGACTACCTGTACTACTTGAAAGGGTACTTGACATACTATGGGCATATGGGGATCTGCCCAGATTGTTTAAAGGATGCAGTAGTTAAGCCTCTATTAGAAAAAAAGAATCCCCTTTACTTGACAAATTTAGACCTATTTCTAACCTGCCTTTCTTAAGTAAAACACTAGAAAAAAATTTTTCTGCAGTTAAATTATTACTTGAACAAAAAGTCTCTCATTGATTAGTTTTAGTCAGGGTTTAGAAACTACACTAGTTAAAGTAGTAAATTACCTGTGGGATCATGCGGACACAAGCCACATATCTGTTCTTAAACATAAAAACATCAATTATTCAGGAGAAATATAGGGTTAATTGGATGTTTTACAATCTTAATTATTATAAAATAGTCCAGCAATTCTAAATGAATGTGCACCAGTGAGACTTCTTAGAAAATCAAGTTAACATTCCAAAGACATAATGTCTCTGGAAAAGCAACAGGAAATGGCACAGATCACAGTTTAATCTAACACTTCAGATCTAAGTGTCTGAATCAAGTGTCTTGCTAAGTAACAGGCTCTATGACCAGCCAGGTGTTTACAAAAAATACAAGTTCAAGTCCAATCCAATGAAGAAAGTAAACACTATTACTTCAAAACATAGAAAATGCAGAGATTATTCAGAAAACAAAAATTACACAATAGCAACACCTAAAAACAACAGGAGAGGAAAGGATGCAAGAGAAACTCGGCCAGAACAAGGTATGATTGGGTCTGTTAGCTACCTCCTGATCCCAGAGTAGAAATGCAGAAAAACATATCATCTGACCAAAAGGAAAATAATCTGTTCAACAACTACATCCTGCAAAACACTTTTCATGTCAGCACTTGATTTGTAAACAGAGAATGACCCTGCAACATCAAAACAAATGATAGTAATCCTGCAAGACTCAGATGTATGACCGTATTGGGTGGCAGCAGTATTTAAATAAGCATGGAATCAGGAGACAGGTCGTGGTTTTACTAACAGGCAAAAGCCGATACAGGGAACATTACCAGGATGTGAAACCAAAATCATTATTCAACATAAAGGAGGAATCAAATGCAAAATAATTTCAAGTAACCACAGCCAAAACATAAGTTGAAAGTCATAATCAATTAAAAAAAAAATTGCCAAAAAGAAAGGGTGCATTTCCCAAACAAATATCAACCTTAGTGAATGACAAACAAGCAAGATAGTAAATGATGTAGGTAAGGAACAAATAAGTTCTTCATTATCCAAAATTTCACAAACAAGCATAAATAATTGTTTATTGGCTCCTCCCCAGCATCTACATGAGTCAAGCAAAGGCTGTCATCAACAGGAACATTGATCCTACATGTTTGATTTGTCAACTATATATTATACTTGGAAGGATGGGTGTATATTAAATTGGGTTTCCATCCAACTCACCCCAGCCTGGCTCTCCCTGCTCCACTGGTAGATCATCTCCAAGGCCATCTCACACCAGCAGCAGCAGAGGGAGTGTCACTATCAAGGCCTAGTCCTGCTTAAGAACTTAAAGCCAAAAATCTTATACTGGCAGAGGTATAGCTGAACAGGCCCTCCATTTCAGTTCCTTTTCTATTTCCCTTAGAAGGTGAATCATTCATTCATATTGAAATGAATAAATCTGAAGGTGGGAATTGTTCAGAAAGCGGACACCAAAAACATGACTTGTTTTTAAGATTAGGCACCCTTACACTATTTTAAGATTAGGCACCTACTCAAAACTTTTAAGATTAGGGACTCTGGTGTACCTGGCCTTACCCCCATGAACCTTAAGTTCAGGGTTTGTAGTAAGGGTAGGCAAATCTAAAACAAACAACAAGGTGACTGCATCCGCTTTCTGAACAACACCTCTGAAGGTGTTACATAAAACTGTATCCATGAAATAAATATTTGTTGTGGCTGAGTCAATCATTGATGTGCCTTTGCAGACACACATTCACGAGACCCAACAAAAGTCCAAAAAGGTACAAAGGGCTTCGGGTAACTGTAATTAACAAATTATTTTAAATATGAGATTAAAAAGTGCTTAGTGTTATAAAGCTCTTAGGAAACGCACAACAGATTAAAACACTAATTGAGAATGCCAAGTCTTTTCCTTGTTGAATTCATAAATTTCGACAATCACAAAATGCACAACGTTGTCTTTTATACCTTGAGATTTCAATCATTTTAAAAACCTCTGGTCTAAGAATCTATGAATTCTAATTATTTAATTTGCTATAAATAAAAATTTTCAGCTCAAACACAATTTTTACATACTATGAGAAAGTAACGTGTTAAAATGTCCATTATGAATTTCTAACATCTTACAGGTCCAATAATAAGATGTGTGCCATTCTTTGAAATCGTAAAGTTACTTTCAGCTTTGCATGACTCCAAGTGACACATATTATATATAAAAAAATTAAACTGAAACCCAAAATCCACAATCAAAGTTTCATTTGGGCAATGCATTTTACAATTACAAGGAAATCAAGGAATAAATCTTGGTTTCATACTTTTATATTTTTTATGTGAAAAAGTAAAAAATGACATTTTTGTTCATATTTACGCTCATAAATATAATTTGCATTAATTACATACAGCAATGTCCATAGTTTTAGGGAAAATTTACAAAAATGGACTAAGAAAAAGCATATTGTAGTATATATTTATATAACACCTTTCACACAGTCCAAGAAGGCAATTTAAAGATTTGTTCATAAGTGGAATGGTTTTGAGAAATAATATTTTTAGGGTTTTAAGGGTATATGCTAAAACTCAGTAAAATAATAAATGAGTCAAGCAAGAACAAAAAGAGGAGGCTGGGGATCAAGAAATACTAGCTATTGGCATATGTTCCATTTTATCAAAAAATGTTATATGAAAGTAAATAACACCTATTCTTTTCTGTTGCACCTTAACAAAAAAAGGGATGAACTGGGTTCCCAAATGAGACAAAAGGACCCTTACTACCCTAGTTCACTGCCCCAATGTTGGATCCCCATCCACATACCTGTGGGGCAGCCGGAACAGGAACTAGATACAGCCGGAGTGCTTCTGGGTGCCCATGCAGCACTTCTGCCACACCAGGTGGTGCTGCAGGAAGAGCATCAGCAAGCACCTTGAGCAGATCTGGGTGAACTATAAAAGGGCCCACTGGAGTCGCAAAGGCAGAGGACAGAGCTTGCGTAAGAAGAGTGGAGGTGGCAGTAAAGAAAGAGAGAAGAAAAGAAAGGACTGAGCATTGTGGGTTTGTGCTTTGTGCTGTGCTAAGGACTGAGAAAAATAATAAACATGTATTTTTGGGACTGAGTCTGCGTGTCTGTCTATGTCGAGGCTAATCTTCAACAATGGATAATGCTTGCCTGAGGGGAAGCGGGAGTGAAAATAAGCCAACAAAACAATTGTGCATGGTATTATTCTGGTTTACAAGAAGAGATCTGTTAGAAGGTACTTTCTCAAATAAAAAATAAGTTCATTTGAACCCAAGAGTGTTATAGTTTAATTGTGACTGCGGTTTGAGGCTGTACTACACTCCGTATATGACATTCCACCAAACCTTCTATCCATCCATTTATTTTATGAATCAAATTTTTTTTTTCAATAAATGGGATGCTGGGACCAAATACTGACATAATAATGTTATTTTTATTATAATTAATTTGGAAGATGTCCTTACCTAAAGTCACATAATCAATTTGCAAACATTGTACTTGTTAAGCCATGTTATACAGTAAACTGAATGCATTTACAGTATGTGGCCAGTGCCAGCTGTAATTTTTTTCCTGCCTTACGCAAACATGTAAATGGCACACCCAAACCACAGATACTTGAATGCAATTGCTGCACGTATTATTGCAGATCAAAAAGTGAACATCCTTTGGAGATTCGTGCAAGTCTTACATGGAAATCAGATCAAAGTTGGGGTGTTGTTGCGGCGGGAGACCCTTTAGCTCACCTGTAATGCAGAGCCAGCCCTGTGTGTGGCTCTTGCATAAAGTTCTGAAACTGAGGTCTACATCAAGCTCAGCTATTATTTTTCCTGACATCAGTATGGTTTCTCCAGAAAACAGGACAGTTGGTGTTAGCCTTAATTTTAGACAATACAATGTACACCCCCAAACTGCAGTATTTATTGGATTATTGGGAGAATACCACTGTACGTTAGCATCCGTAACAAAATATCTCTTGGAGTTTTAATCAAGAGTGAATTTTGCGTGACAGGATCATACAGTTTGGTGGAGGCTCAGCACAGACAGTTGATTGCTATCAATCATTTTGTAAAATTAGTGAAATGTATTCATAAAAAACAATTTTAAGTGAAAATTAACCTGTTTTGTGACTTTACATTACATTATTGTTATTTCAGGCACAAGTTTGGCAATTTTGTATTATCCAAGAGGAAAACTTGCTTGCATGAGGAAAGTACAAATCATAGGACACTGTTATATAAATATATAATACATATATAATCAATACACACACCTCTAAAATTTATACAAAAAGAACAATGCTCTTGAACAGTATATAATAATAATTCAGAACTCAGCAAGATCCCTACAACTATTTAAATTCAAAATGCATCAAAACTTTTGGGATACAGGAATTCTTAAATTAGTTACTATTATTCCTTGGGAACCTAAATCTGCAGCCAGATGGCAACAAAAACCTTTGGAAACAGAGTATGGCTGCTGTTTGACTTAATCGATTTGGCCTTGTTTCTAACTTGTGGTACAGAGCAGCAGCAAAGTGCTACTTTAGACCAATGATTATATAGTTAACAATTGACAATGTGGTTCAGACAGCTTTTACATACAGAAATGTATAATGACAGATTCAATTAAAGACTTAGAGGAAATTTTCATTACAGTTTTGTATATTTTAAAACAGCTGAGTTTCCTGAGGAAAAAAAAAACTGTTTCTGTCCCTTCTTACAGGTTTGTCCAGTATTGCACAGAGAGGACAATTTGTTATCAGTGATTGTCCCCAAGTATATGTAGTGCTCCCTGAGCTACATTGTCTGTTCGTTTGTTGTTGTCTATTGTTATTGGTCAGGGGAACATATAGAGTCTACAGCCATATCTTTGGTCTTGGAAATACTGTAAAAAGTAATGATCACAACATTGAACATACTCATTAACAATAGATCCATGGCTACCCTCTTTATCTTTTAACAAACTCCCAACAAATTTCTAAGATATTCCTGTCCATAAGTAAACTCTTGCAGTCATTTACATATAAAATAAGCCTTGAGGTGATCCAATGAATGAAGTAAGGATATCAGAATAAAAGCCATGAATGATCACTTTTTGTGATTTATTAATTAAAAGTACAGCATTCAGTGCAACAATTTAGGATCCAAACAGAATTTATTAATCAGTTTTTCGGCTAAAACATTAAGTTGGATTGCATTAAAAGTAGGAGAAAACCATTAACAGCAATAAGGTATGGATTTTTTATTCTTCCAAGTGCTTAAACATAATGTCATCCAGTCGCATCTTTGCTTTGCATGCAGACTGCTAAGGGTCTCCAAATATCTGATTTTTAGAAGCTTTCTCTAAATCAACTATTTCAAGGATTTTATCATATGAGAAGTTTAGAAATCATTTAAGACTTTTGAATCTGTATTTTTGGCTATTGAGATAAGATTTGTTTGTTTCAAGAGTTTGTGAAGCTGTTGTAAATCCAGAAACATCAGAAATATGAAGTGGAATATTAAGTAGAGGACTGAAGCAGGCATCACTTATTGTACTGGTTTTGAGCTTTTTTGATTTTATATATATTACTTTACCTCTTATTATAATTATAAATACGATTTTTCACTCTCTTCTGCTATCTGTTGCACGGAAACCTGGCAAATAATTCCATCCCGGAGATGGCATTACACCTGTCAGGCTTTCAACTTCAAAGAACAGATTATGTAAGAGCCATTAAGGAAAAGAAGGGGAGGTGAAATCTGCTTTTATACCAATGAAGGTTGGTGTGGCGATGTCACAGTGTTAAATGAGTTGATTTAGAAATGCTTTTTGTTAATTTTAAGCCCTGTAATTCACCATTGTTTATTCTAGTTGGTGTTTGCATTCCACTCCAAGCCTGTGTGAGTGAGGTGCTGCAACAACAAGCTGACCAGATAACAAACATGGAGAAAAATTACCCAAACTCCCTTCTGATTATTCTTGGGGTCTTTAACAGAGCACATTTCAGCCACAACCTGGCTTAATTTATTCAGCAAGTTTCCATCCAGAGACAATAACACACTGGACCAATGTTACACAGTGTTAAACAATGTATATCATACTGTGTCCAGTTCTGGGACTGTCCGATCACTGTTTGATTCACCTACTCCCAATTTATAGGAATAAATTGAAGATGTCTAAAACTGTGCTTAACACTATGAGAAGGTGGACTAATGACACAAATCTGAAGCTACAGGATTTTGATTGCACTGATTGGGGCATTTTTGAAGATGCAACAGCTGACTTGGATAAGCTGACAGACACAGGCAAAAGAACACACCAAAGAAATCAGACTGGCTTAGAAGAACCACTCTGAAAATCTGAAAAAAATGGATTTATCCAATGATTCTGTATCAGTGTGGAAAGGTCTGCAGGATTATCACCAATTACTGGAGGTCTGCAGGATTATCACCAATTGCAGGAAACCACCCCCACAATCACCTGACTGATGACCTGAATACATTTTACTGCAGGTTTGTTAAACCCCAAGGTCAAATTCAACAACGGCTCCAACACCCGCAGCATTCAGACAATAATGGCTTTGCAATGGTAAAGCACTGTGGTGATGTGATGGGTAAAAATTACACTGTGTTTTGTACAGCGAACACTGTCTAAAATCCTAAATGAAATTCAAGGTCGTGGAAATACTTCTTAATCTGCCTGAGGAGGTGGAGCTCACTGGAGCATGTTTAAATCCAGTGGGAGTGGAATGGCTTATTTAGAAATACTTTTCAAATGTTCCTCTATTGTAAACGTCCATCACCCTGGGTCCATGGCTACAGGTGATCCAGTTGGAGGATCCTGGCTTTGGATCAGTTCACAGAGGTGGGGGAAAGTGTGGCAATCACTCTAGATGAGCAGTACAAGACAAAGGCAGTAGCATGAATGCATAAGCAAAGGGCAAGGCACATTGGAGTGGAGTTACAGAGTGGTCGAGGAAGGAGACAGCTGGTCCAGTTACGAAGGGCTAACTACCTCCAACATTATAAGAGTGCTCATCCCATTCTTCACTATCTCGTATCACCAGGTGGTTATAATATAGATGGTTGTAATGACAATTTGTGGGAACTCTCTTGATAAATACATGGCACAGCAAGACAGGAGATATACTCCCTTACTACACAATTTTTCCCTAACCGATTAATGACATTGTTTATTTTAACAGAAAGGCAGACAACCTTTGCAACTTCCTGGCAGTCTCTATCTGTATGAATCGGCACACCATATCCAGTTTTCATATCATCTTCCAAATCATTTTCAGTTAGCCAAGTTTAAGTAAACACCATACGTCGGGTTTCTTTGCATTTGGCTGAAAGTGCACACGTGCTCTAAGTTCTGTCAGTTTATTCTGTGAAGACTGAACATTTCCTTTGTGAAAGTGATTAATGGAGTTCTGCAGATTTTTCACTGCCTGTTGAATGCCTCCTCCTCCTTTTACCCTTGTACATACTTTTCTTGTAATGTGACAGTTAGAACAAGTTATTAAATTAAAAATTGTAGTCAGATCCACTGGGAAATTGGGTGGTAGATACAAGTGTTCAGGTAAGTACTCTGCTAATCCATGTAGGCTGAATAGAAGCAATAGCATTGAGGACCCCCAGAGGATGAATGCAAAAAAAAAACATTTAAAGACTTCTTTGCAGCACAAAGAGAAAAAAGATAAGTACGACAAAAATTAGGATATGGTAGACACCAATAAGAAAAAAACAAAAGTTTAACAAAATATAATGTAAGACAGTTCTGCTGCCCATTTATTACTAAATAGTGTGCTTTATGTTTAAGTGGAAGTTGGCCTTAATAAAATAAATTTTATTTCAAATAGAGTAAGCATATCTAAAATACAGTTATATATTTAATATGGTACCTAACTGTGCTAGTGTTCTACCACCACAGATGAAACTTCATTAATATTTGTAACTCTTTTTGTATGCTTTCTTTCATTATTTTAAATTATTTTTTAAATCTAAACAAGTATTGATTAAAGCTTGTTTAATGTGTTAATGTTATCTATTGATCAACATTACTATAATGCTTGTGCTTTTTACCACCACCTATTAAATAAAGCTTCTCCTAATATTTCAAAATTGTCATGTATTGAACACAGTTTCCTCTGTGTATTAACCTTTTATATAGTGAACAGAATTTCCTAATATTTTCTTACATATTCACTATTTTTTCTGATAACAAGCTAGCTTTTTCTGTACAGCTGTAGTGCTGGAAGACAAGCCTGTCAGTAAAAGGTGGCATGCTGGTGTAGTCCTTTAGTCTCACGGTTTTAGGAAACTCTTCACTCCAATCCAAGCCTGGTCAGTGTCTGAGAAAATTAAAATTGGTATAACATAGAAGGCTGGCCACACTCAGGGTGGCACACACAACATTCAAGAACTAGCAACAATAGTGAAATTAAAGAGGATCAAATCAGTGGATGATCTGATTCTGAGTACCTACTCCATTCATGCAGCTCTCATCAAATGAGAAGTGATCCAAATCCCTGAACTGCCAACTTGTACATGCAGATCACAGAAAAGACAGCATGCTATCAAATTCAGCTTCATTATCACACTTACAAAATTTATTGCAGCCAGTTGTGTTGTTTACAATGTTAAGCATTTTTTGAGTCTGCTTTCTTTTTTGCCCATGCAGCAGCTTCAGACCATTGGGACTGGAGGTAGGATTGGGAAGAAAATCAATGAAGTAAATGAACAAATCTGTGAGTCAGTGCTCTATATTTTTTCACTGAACAGACCCAAATGATTCAAATCACTTTGGTGAGCTGGTATGCCTAACGATAGGCAGCTTTAACAATTGACATTCACAAACTGCAAGGGTTGAAAGAAAATCAGTATGTATTTAAAAAAGTGGATATGAAAGTAAAACAGGTTTAATTCCTGCTTTAAATTATGAAAGACGCAGAACTTTGGGTGCTGGCAAAGTGAGACAATTCTGATTTTGAAAACATCATCTTTAGGTGCTAGTTTAATTTGACATCCTTGAAATTTGCATATGACTAACATGTTCATGTAAACTTACTCCAGTGACTTAACCTTCTTTCTACTTAGTGACTCTAAACTGGCCTTGTGTAAGTGCGTGTGA
Source organism: Polypterus senegalus (assembly GCF_016835505.1). NCBI lineage: Eukaryota > Metazoa > Chordata > Cladistia > Polypteriformes > Polypteridae > Polypterus > Polypterus senegalus. Next base: position 236,658,643 of record NC_053154.1, read on the forward strand.
TGTCATTCTGCCCATAACCAATGTCCTTAAGGACACAAGAAATTTGACAAACGTGAGGAGACCATTCAGACCATCAGGCTCATTTGTTTAGCTAATAGCTAAGCTGTCCCAATATCTCATCTAGATACTTCTTAAAAGTTGTCAAAGTTTGTGCTTCAAATACACGTGTTGGTAGTTTGGCTCCAGATCCCCACAACTCTTTGTGTAAAGAAGTGCTTCCTGGACTTCCTTTAGTCCTAAATACGCTTCCCAAATGTCAATATTTAATGTCTGACTGACTGAAGGGAACGAGATCTTTGGAGGCTTGTCTGTTAGTGGAGCTGTGACTGTTAATTCAGTGGATCTCCAAACCAGAAAGCTTCCAAATTGTAGCTCACACATATAATTTCTTGTATCATCTTTCTGTATAATAAGAGTGTTCCATTTACCATGCAGGCTCCTTTTTATACCGCTGTGAGCACAATGTTTCAATTACAATTTGCAAGAATTCATAGAGGCAAATAGAACCAATCGCGCTATATCATGTGCAAACATGATCACCCCATCAAACATCCTGGAGCTGAACTTGCATGTATACCCATGGAATTCAAGCCTCACAATTTATTTATTTAAAAATGTGTTTTGCCTTGGAACGGTCCCATCACACCATTATATTAGCAAAATGTTATACAAGACACTCTCCACCAACCGCTATTCTTTATTGCCAACTCTTTTATTTTTAGGAGCCACCTCTTAGTTCCGCCACCTCTCATATTTTGCACATACACTTCTTCTGTTCTTCTGCTGCTTAAATTTCATAGCTACTGTAGCATATTTTTTTTTTTAAAGGTAACAGGTAGATGTACCATCTAATAAAGCAGTCAGAAATGAGTGAACATATAAAGCAGAGCTTGAAAAACTCAAATCCCAAAATTCCTGTTTGGGAACATTAAGGTTTACTTATGAATTTATAAAAATGAATTATTCAAGGATATATCAAAATCATATTTCTTTATTATCCCAAAACAGATAAAAATTATATTGTAACATCTGTGCATTGTTATATCCTTATTGTGTACGCAAGTGTGGTGTGCCTTGTAAGAGATAGGCCACTTTGTCCAGGATTGGTACTTGCTTTACTCCCAGTGGTTCCTGAACAGTCTCTTCCCCCGCAATTGTAAATAATTCAAACTAGCATATTCTGCAATTAACTGGTAGAACACTCAAAATGAATTATTCAGCCGGTGTGTTAAGAAATGTTGCTGGGGCTCCTTTATACCAATAGCAATACACCTGCATAATGCCACACTGTGAATGTGACAGCCAAGTCAGAAGTTTTCTTTCTTTTTAATTTGGTTCTTTGTATAGACCAAAATCTGTGTGTATATTTAATCATTTATTTATTTACTCTTCTACCAATTTATATTTTTATTTATTTAAAGAGAAAAAAGCCAAATTTCCCCCTGGGACAAATAACATTCTATCTATTCATCGATCTGTGTATGCTCCATATACACACTTCCCTCAACTTTTCATCAGTCAGTGCCACTGCCACCCAAAGGACGAGCTTTAAAGTTGTGGCAGCATGGGTATTCAAGTCTCCTTTGCTGCCATAAAAGATTAACATTTAAGTGCATCTAAAATAACATGCAAAGACTAAAAAGAAAGAGAAAGCTTTGGTTGCAACTTCTGAGATGTTAAATGCTGCTTGTCATGGTCTTCCTTGGGCTTTGCCCATGGCTTATCCCTTTCGGTCTCTGCTTGTAATCCTTTCACAGCCTCCAATGATTTGAAATCTGTCTGACTATCTTCATAATCTGTTAATTATACATCAATCACTGAGCTCTTTAATGGTAATCTGGCCTGCCGCAACTATTTCTTCTCAGACAGGCCTAATCTTAGTTAATTATGAGGCTCTTATACAGAAGGCATCAAGCACACACTCAGTTTTTCTAAGGCGACAAGTTTATGACCAAGTTTGACTCACTTTTTATAGTGTTTTTGTAATAAGGTTTTGTATGTTTTCAGATTTTCCTCTCTGCTCTTGTTTATCCATCCATCCATTATCCAACCTGTTGTATCCTAACACAGGGTCACGGGAGTCTGCTGGAGCCAATCCCAGCCAGCACAGAGCGCAAGGCAGGAACAAACCCCGGACAGGGCGCCAGCGCACCGCAGCTCTGCTCTTGTCATAAAACGTTTATTTACTTCTGAATTTTTACAGGATGATTCTAGATTAGAGGCTGTTTTCTTTTTGCCCAGTTCAGTTTTCCTTTAGTATTTTTGTTTAATTATTGCTTTAACTTTAATCACAGTTTTTTGTTCTACTAGTATTGGGCTGCCTCCCATTTTAGATTAATATTTAATTTGTCTTTTTCGGTTATTTCATTATTCAAAAGTATTTTTATTAAACTATTTAGTTATTCTCGTACTTCTTTTAATTACTCTCAGTTAGGTTCAGATTGGTGAAGCTAATTAGCAGTATCTATTTAGGTGCCCATTTCTGGTGTGGCTGTTCGGTACATGATGCAGCCACAAAGAAGAATATCCAGAGCCATAACTTCAGATTAAATTCAAGACAGAGCCACATCACACACAGAAACACACCTGCATGAGTAAACCATGACAGACCACAACGCCTGTGCACAACAACAACAACATTTATTTATATAGTATATTTTCATACAAACAATGTAGCTGAAAGTGCTTTACAAGATGTCAAAGAAAAATTTACATGAAAAAATAATTAAGATTAGGTAATATTATTAAAGAATAAGTAACATAAACAAAAAAGTAAGGTGATATGGTCAGGAGTACAGAAAAAAAAAACTCCAGTTAGGCTGTAGAGAAAACAAAATCTGCAGGGGTTCTAAGGCCAAACGACCACCTAACCCACCACTGTGCATTCTACCAAACGTAAGTGTTCTTAAACGAGTCCACTATGTTTTCAAGCTTCACATGATAGGATTTGATGAAGTTGGTCTCGTGGACAACTGAGATATCTGCCTTCATACTACCAATACAGGGGGATTCATGGTGCCTTGATCAGGTGGTGCTGGTACAGATGTCCATCCAGAAGAACTGGAAAAGTCAGCAGAGAACAGTAGAGATTAATAAAGATTGCAGATCCCTGAAGAATATGATAATTCTATAACCATACAGTCTATTAGGAATACAACTAAAATGTAGCTATGAGAAAGTCAAATTAAAATAATGGGTTTTAAGCAGTTTTTTAAGTGTTTCACAGTATTAGCCTGGTAAACTTCTTTTGGTAAAATATTCCAAATATTAGGTGCATAACAGTAAAAGGCTGCCTCCCCACGTCTTTTCAGCTTGGATCTTCTTATATATAAACATCTACATATGGAAGTGTGTGTGTCTGTCCGTCCCTGAAGTGAGAGGTGGAGTCGAGGTAAGGGCTCCACCTCCGAGGATACACAAGTGAGGCCAGCATGTCGGCAAAACAAAACCACCGAAGAAAGAGTCACTTACTTAGCCACTAATTCAGAAGCCAGGCCAGAACATCAGCAAAACTGTATCCCTTTTACTTTTCCTCCCACCGCTAATACACAAGCGAGGTGAGCACGTCGACAAAACTAAAACACTGAAGAAAGACAATAACAACAACAACCTTTATTTATATAGCACATCTTCATACAAATAATGTAGCTCAAAGACAGTCGCTTAGCCGCTAATGCACAAACAATGCTAGCACATCAGCAAAACAAAACCTTCTAGGAGAGAGATGCCCAAAGTAGTTCCTTTCAATTACCTGACATCTCTACATTTTAGTTTTTTTTTCTGACGATTTCAATAGTTTCTAAAACCCCGTGCTGGCTTAAGCAGAGCTCCATTCAAAGATCTAAAGTAATGAAATGGAGAACAGGGGGACAGACATTATTTAAGGCTTTATAAACTATTAGTAGTATTTTAAAGTCAATTCTAAATGACACGGGTAACCAGTGTAACAACACTAAAACTGGTGAAATGTGCTCAAATTTTCTAGTTAAGGTTCTCGCTGCTCCATTTTGCCAAACTTGCAAACGATTGATGTCTTTTTTTAGGTATTTCTGTTAGGAGTGTGTTACAGTAATCTAGTTGGCTAAAAACAAAAGTGTGTGCTAATTTTTCAGCATTTTATACATTTGCAAGAGGTTTAACTTTTTCTATATTCCTTAAGTGAAAGAAATGAAGTCATAGTAATCTGGTAAATAAGCAATTTAAAGTTTAGGACAGTCAATTATTACCCATAAATTCTGTACCTCTGCCTTGACTTTTAAACCAAAGGGATCAAGTTTATTTCTAATACCCTCACTATTTCCATGTTTGCCAATCACTAAGATTTCTGATTTTTCTTTATTTAGTTTGAGGAAGTTACTACTCATCTAATTGGAAATATTGCTAAAACACTGGATCACTCTCTAGATCAGAGAGCCAAGAGCATCAGGGTCTATAGATAAACAAAAATGATATATTTTTAATATTTAAGCAAATGTGTATATGTTTATATCAATTTCCCTATCACAATAAGGAACGAAAATGTGATTTGCCTGGTCTGTAATAACAAGTCTTCATTTTAAAACAAGGATAGAAGTAAAAAATGGAAAAAGTTGTGCATTCATGCCTTAGCAAGGCCAAATCTCTAATGGAAATGACATCCAGTCAAAGACCAAATTTGATGACTCTGTAGATGAACTTAATGGTTTTTGAGGTTTTTGTGTATAGCACACAACATACCCTGCTCCAAAACAATGCATCTTCTCTTATTGTTTTCAATGTGGTTTTCAAAAAACTTCCATACTGAGCTTTTTTGTTTTTCTACCGGATATGTTGATCTTTGATGCCACCTCAGTCAGAAAATGTTTACATGCGGAATTTGACCTTTTACAGGCCTAAAAAGTTGTGGAAAAGCAAAAAATAGATTATATCAAGTTCTGACAGATATGATCAAAAAAACTGAGGAATGGAAGTTTTAGTTTGAGGGGCAGTGAGAAACTTGAATCAGTTTCAGGCCCAACCTAGCTGTAGTGAGGAATCGACAGAAAAATTAGTATGTAATGTTAAAACTGAAAAAGAGTCAAGATTTGAATAGCCACTATACAAGAACAGTAAGTAAGTTACACACAGAGCATGAGACTATACAATAGGTGTAATGATACAGCAAGGGTTTCATCCCCTGGCTCAAGTCTGTTGTCATTTAAATGAACAATTATTAATGTTTTGAAAGTATTGTTATCAATTATAGTTATGTATTTTTGTAATTAATATTTTGATTAAGTTATTGTGCTACGAGTTATGTTGGCTTTGCCCCCTGCTCGCTTTGCTCAGCAACCCCTGTGCCTGCGCTACGCGCTAGCCTCTTTGCAGTTCTGTCGCTCACGTATAGGAATGCACTTGTACAATTTAAACAGATTTTTATTTTCATGGGAATTGCTACATATGCATAATAGAACTATTTTACATTACAGCGAGTAATTAACCATATTAAAAAAAAGTAATAATTTGAAAGTAAATTGTTTCATATTGCGATAGAATTATTCATTGCGTTATACAATTTCGTTCTGTTTGGCTTTGAAAACACGCAAATACTTTTTAAACTTACACTTTTACAGTAAAACTTCAGTAAAAACATTTTTTTAATTAAATTTTCATCAATATCACATTGAATTTTGATTCTGTGCTTGGACTTTCATCATGACAATGCAATGTGTAACTGCCCGTGATTAAATTTAGTTTCTTTCTCTCTATTAAATAAAATGACTTTTTCAAATGTTTGGCTCTGAGATTTCTTAATTGTCTTTGCAAAAGCTATTCTAATGGGAAACTGATAACATTTTAATACGAATGGCATATCCAGATCTCCTTTGTTGTGTAATATTACCCACGGAAGATGTACTACATTACTTTTCTTAGATATATCCTTCTTTCTACAGTAATTTTAGCGGTGGAAGAACGGAGGGTGTTACCAGTTGTAGATGTTCTTTGGGATATTGTAAGTTAATGTTTTCATGTTCTGCACGATCACCACCAGCTGTTTCAGCATAGCCTATTGATATGCATTTAACCAATTTGCCGTGTAACCGATCGTCATTTTTGGCATTATTTCGTTTGACTTCATTGTTTCTCGGTTATAGGATTGCCCATGTACTCATTTTTTCTGTTGATAACCCATAGTGATGAAATTCTTCAATAAGATTTAGACATTACACGTCTTCTTTAATTGGGAACTTAAGGTGAGGAAAACATTAAAATTTATAAGAGCTGAGAGAGCAGAAACTGTGTCTGTCAAATAGAGATGGGATTTATGGTTCTTTGAGGGGATCCGGATCTTGGCGATCCGTTCCTTTCAAAGAGCCGTTCAAAAGAACAGCTCTTTGGCTCTTTTTAAATATTTAGTCAGTTTTAAGACGCCAGCTTGGGGGCATCTCAGTTTATCCTGGAAATAATCACTGGGAGGAATGATGAGGTGAGATTTGTAGTCAAATAATTAAAACTCAGATATCACACACCAATATCTGAGTTTGAATTATTCTGAAATATTGATTATTACCTCATTTGTCATGTGTGGACTATATTCCATAGGGTTGCACAACATCCTTCTCCTTAGACAGTGACATCACTATTTTGGATTTACCTTTAGTACAAAGTGTGTGTATGTGTAAAGCTACGTTGACTTATGTTATTCATACAATACCTACTCACAAATAAACATCAAAAACAAAGCCGGCTGCAATGAATTTCTGTGCAAAACAGCTTTTACTACAAACACTTCCACACAAGAACATTGTTATCACACAAGAACATTTTGATAGAAAACAAAAAATATTTCAAGTTTTAAATATATACTGTATATAAAATTAGAATAAATAAAATGGAAATGTCGACATTACTACTACTACTATTACTACTGTAAACTTTGCAAATAGGACATCAGCTCCTTCAAGTCTTAAATGAACACAAAATGCAATGTAAATAAATACAAAACAGTTCCCTTCTTTATGGCTTTTTCTGCCTCTTTCTTGTTCTTGGGCAAATTTGCATTAAGGAAGACAAAAGCTCTGACCATTTGGGCTTAAGGCGACTTCTCCTCTCTGAGATTATCTGTCCAGTTTTCGAGAATATTCTCTCAGAGGGAACTGATGTCGCCACAACACAAAGCTTCTTGGCCATCAGCTTGCTAAGCCTTGGGTAAACAGGGGCTCGACACTCCCACCACTTGAGGGGATCCTCATGTGTTGGAAGAAGAGGCTCCTCCAGGTAGGCTCGCACCTCCATGACAGCATCAGAGGTGGGATTCCTGGCTTCCACTGTTCCAGCTACCTGCTCATAGGGGTGGGAGATATAACAATGGGAGATACCATTTTTATGTGATTAGATTAGATTAAATTAGATTCAACTTTTGTCATTACACAGTGTAAGAGAACAGGTAATGAAATGCAGTTTAGCATTTAATTAGAAGTGACAATAGTAGATTTGCATATGTGCAGTATGTACAGATTAAATGCAGTGAGTTACAGCTGGTGGAAGTTTTAGACTGAGATATCAGACTGATTTCATTCTAGAGATTTTTAGAGAAAAAAATGTGAATTATTGTTGCCACCCTTACTTTCTCATGGAAATAGCTCCAAACTATTGATCCAGCACCACTGCCTGCTCCTTCCAGTCCTTCCACAGCTGGTTGCTGTTGGATGGGTGTGTCACTGCTAATTCTTGCTGCTGCAGTTGACAGCCTTTGAAACGTCTCATCTGCTGTTCTGCCATCAGGGAAAGCCATCCTTCTAAAACGCGGGTCAAGTGCAGCAGTATCTGCTAGTATGTGGTTGGCATGAATCCTGTGGAATCGCAATGACATACTTGCACACAGACTGTCGATCACACCTTGCGCGGCCACCTTCGAGGCTGTCAAGTAGCTGGTGGAAAAAAAAAACTTTAATGTTACAATTTTAGAGCTGAAACAATGATAAATATTACAATGTATTAAACAGATATCTATAGTGGTATCAAATATCCATAATTTTTTATCAGGAAATTGGCATGCAGGCTACAGAAATCTACTGACAATTATATACACTCCAGTGTATTACACAGATTTCTAATATGGTATAAAATATTCATAATTTACTATCAGGTACTATGCATGCATGCTAAAGAAATATACTGCTGTCCAACTGAGCTACATACCTTTCTGCACTGAGTTCCACAGTGACTTCCTCAAATGGTTGCAAGATTGTGCAAATTTCTTGCACTGTGGTCCATTCCTCCTGGGACAGGTGGCGAACAGGTGCATTGGTGACGGCCAGGGTGGAGATTATGGCATTTTTACTGGCAATAAAGCTTTTCAACATGTAGTAGGTGGAATTCCACCTTGTAGGACAATCCTGTTTTGGTCGGAGCTCCTCCATCTTCATTTGTAGTTGAGTCTCCTTTAGTTTTTGTGCCCCCACGGTGCTTCTGTGAAAGTATTCCACTGCCTCTTTCACCTTATCAATGATGGGCTTTGAAGCTTGCAGATTATCTCTTACCACCAGGTTAATAGTATGGGCCAGGCATGGAAGGTGCGTCCATCCAATGGTTTGTATAGCCTTAGTAACATTTGCTGCATTATCGGTTAGGCAGCACACTACTTTCTTGTCCACCCCCCACTCTGCTGCAACACTAAGCAGCTGTTGTGCAATGTTGTCTGCTGTGTGCCGCTCACTGAATTCAAAACAGTCCAAGAGGCAGGAGGCCACACGGAAATCCTCGATAAAATGGCAGGTTACAGACATATATGATGCTGTCGTTCTTGAAGTCCAACAGTCTGTGGTTAAACAGACAGCTGGTACTTTTGACACCCTTCTCTTCAAAGATGCTGTCTCCCTGTCATACATATCCGTGACCTTCTGGGCTAAGGCCTTCCTACTTGGAGGAATGTAGGAGGGGTTGAGCGCCTGTGAATATTTTTTGAATCCTGTGTCCTCCACTATTGAGAAAGGCTGGAAGTCAGTGGCTATCATCTTTGCCAGCTCTTCATCTATCTTCTCCTGTCTTAATGGGGTCAAGACAGGAGGTAATAAATATTGACTGATGGATGTCTGCTTTCTTTTTGGTCGTGCCTGGCCAGGCGATGTGGTGGGCCCAGTGGGGTCAGAGGCTGCTAGGGCTGTAGTTGCACTTGATGTGGAGGCAGAGGAGGCAATGGACACATCAGTGTCAGTGTTGTCTCAGTGTTGGTTGTGTTGAGTCTTCAAATGCCTGTGTAAATTATTTGTTGACCCAGACTTAAATGAAATGACTTTCTGACAAATGCTGCATTTAGCCTTACTGTTTTCTTTGCGAGAAAAGTGCACCCAAATGCTGCTCCTTTTCCTCTGTCTCATTTTCACGTGTGTGTCTTATTCCTTCGAACGACCCGCTATTACTGACTTTGGCACTGAGACAGAGAGGCACTCGCACGTTTTATTTTTTTTATTTTTTTATTTTAACTGGAGTAAGCATGTGACAGCAGCATGCACAAGTCATGGCTCCGCTCCTACTCACTGGCTCCTCAGTATTTACAGTCTATGGCTCCTACCCAATGAGAGGCACGCAGGGTGGTGGAGTACTCACGTGAAGGATGCATGCACAACTATCATCATTGTTAGGCAGTAGCACCCCTGCTGGGTGCGCCCCTCCCCTTGTGTGGGTCCGCCCCACCCCACCTGGGTGCCCCCTCCTCTGCAAGACTGTTCTGTCTCGCGGAGGAGCTAATTTGTGTGCATCTGTGTGAAACACGCATAGGAAAAAAATAATGACAGAAAGAACGGCTCCCCCCAGCCGCGACTCAGCTCCCATTGTTCATGTTTATGAGCCGTTCAAAAGAATCGATTCGTTCGTGAACGACACAACTCTACTGTCAAAAGCATTCAAACGAATGAGAGATGAGATTACCGTATGGGTGGTTGAAAATGGTTGAGAGGAGGGTGTGACTTAAAATCTCATGGCCAAAGTCTCATCTCACAGGACTTGAAAAAATCTTCCAAAAAGTCTTGTCACGTTGCAGGATTGTTACATTTTCGATATGTGTATTATGGGTGCAACACCAAGAGTTAGAGCCACTGTGACATTGATGAGGTACCGGCCTCAACCGTTATATTCAGTTATTGTGTTAATATTTTGAGTTTAAGTGTTTATTTTTAATAAAACCACCTGTTGGCAACCCTGGGTACCCTTGAACTAAACCCTATAGTCTAGATCTCTGATCATAGCACCTGGTGTTGAGACTTTAACAGGTCTGTTGTACCTGCTGCAATCCACTGTCTCACAGATCTGTATTTAATGTCCTTAACAGTGCTTAACCCTTCAAAGAAGCCCCTAATTTGAAACCTTTGAGATTAAAAATTGTAAGAATCTACACCAAATTAAAATGAAAAGAATTTGTTATTTATTAAAGGACAGAATGAAATAACAAATATAAATGATTAAATGCAAAATATAAGTAATTAAGAAAACAATTTTCATACAACAGTACAGCACCAATGCTACATATTGTTCTCTTTTAAATCTCACTTGGGTTTTTATGTTAAATTTTTTGCTCCGATTTGTCTGAAAATTTTAGCTTCTTACTTAACTTTTGACTCACATAGGATTTTCCCTGCTGAGACAGTGTAATACTTCACTTGACTGAGGCAGATTCCTTTTATGTCTAATAAAACTTAATATATATAACTAAAATACACATTTCTTTGCAAAAGCAATATTACCTTATTACTAATTCTGTTTTCACTTTAATTTGTCTTACACTTCATACTATTATCTAAAAAAGCATTATTATAAATCAGTCTGTTAATTGTTCCAAAGCATAAGTAAAGAAACAAACACTTCGTTCATATATTCACTCTTTGAATGGCAGTTGACAGAGGAACTGGTTTTACTGGTTTTAACTGATTTTGTAACCCTTATGCTCAGCTCTTATTGCTTAATTTTCAAATCTTCCAACACAATGTTCACACTGTGACCTGCCATTTTTAATCTTTTATTATCCGAGTCTCTCCAGTCTATTTCTGACCCGATTCGAATCTTAGGCTAAACTTTCACTGTTGGGCTAGGGTGGTTTTATTGACAACACACATATATTTTTAAATTGTATAACAACAAGAATCAGGATAACTTTGCAAAACATGGAGCCAGTACTTTATATTGTTGTTTTTGAACTTGACATGCAGCATATAAGAATATAAAATTGCTGATTTATGTTATTTTCAAATAATACACTTATGACAACACAATATTCAGCTGTGAAACATAGTGATTTCATTATATTGTCTATTGAAGTCATCTTTGTTTGATTTACCCATGTTAAACTTTTTTTTCTTTTCTTATGAAATGTTTTACAAATGTACTTTTTTGATTATATATTTTTTCAGATGGAAAAAACGTTAACTGATGGAAACTTCATGTCTCATTTTTATAATATCAACATGAATTACAGTAATTAACATACAATTTGCAAACTGAATCTTAAAATGAGTGAAAAACAAAATTGCAAAAACATTCTTTAGAATGTTCCATAAAGGTAACTATTGTTTGATGAGTATTAAAAACTCCAGGCATAATGTAAAAATCTGGTAGGTCTAAAGGGACTCTGCTGACCCATTATGATGATATATTTCAATTGCTGGCTTGAAAATCAGTTAATTGGTAATAGACATTTTGACATGATGTGCATTTGAAAGACAATCACTTGCCATGTTTTGGATTAGGTTAACTAAAAATCTAACTAACAGATTAACAGATAAGCAGTCTGGTGCTGAAAAAGTCCCAAAAATCAATTGTACTGTCACATAGGAAATTGCATGAAATATTGACTAATCTGTCAGGTGAACAAGCATAAGGGCACATACACTGAAGGAGTGGATAGCGGGTAGGCTGACAAACTAGCCAAATAAATTAGCCACTGATCCATCAAAAATCTAGTTTTATAAATGGATCTAAGCAGAATATAATAAGCCTTTTTATCATCTCTGTAACTTTAACTCATACTGGAGAAATCAATACCTAACAATTTACTTTAATTATGATTCTACAATTAAGAAAATAGTATTCAGACCTTTTCACAATTCATTGTGTTTTAGATTTATTATTAAATGGATACATGGATATATTTTTTTCCATAAATCTAAACTCAATAACTCATAATGACAAATAAAACATTTTTTGGAATTTATTAGAACAACAGAAAAATTTAGACGAGAACCAGTCCAACAAAACTCACCAGTCCTATTCACTTAATTCTCCCAAAATAACATTGTCTAGTTTTGAGAGTACCTGAAGTCCTACTGTCTACCACACTACTTGTTAGCTTATTCCAAGTGTACATGGTTCTAGTAAAACTTCCTAATGCTTGTGTGAAATTTAACCTTGACAAGTTTCCAACTCTGAACTCATTTTAAAGTAACAGTCTCTATTCCCTGGAGTAACTTGCCTCATAATTTTAAAACACTTTAATCATGTCACCTTGTTCTTTTTGCTTAAACTGAAAAGGTTCAGCTCTTTTATTCTTTCCTCATAACTCATCCCTTACAGTCCTGGAATCAGCCTAGTCGCTCTTCTCTGGACTGCTTCTAGTGCTTCTATGTATTTTTGTTGCCAGGAGACAACAACTGTACACAATACTCCAAATGAGGTTTCACCAGTGCGTTATAAAGCACTAGTATTAACAATGGTATATTAAAAATCAAAAAACTGAAATCTGTTATTCACATAAGTATTCAAACCATAATTTGGCACTTTGTAGAAGTCCCTTTGGTAGCAAATACAGCTCTTCTTGGCTAAATCTCTACAAGTTTTGCACAACTTAATATGGGCAGTTTATCCCATTTTTTCTGGCAGATCATCTCAAACTCTGTTTGATTGGTGGGAAACATCTGTAAACTTCTATCTTCAGGTTTTGTCATACCTGTTCTGCGGTGTTTAAGTCTGAGCTTTGGCTGGACCACTTAAGGAGAGCCAAAGGTATGACCTGAAGCCACTCCAGCATTGTCTCGACTATATACTTTGATCAGTTTTATGCTGATGAACCACTGGCATAGTTATGTGCACTCTTGAGCCGTTTTTTTTTCTTTCAAGAACCTCTCCGTATTTGGCTGCATTCATCTATCAATCAGCTCTGACCAGTCTCCCTTTCCATGCTGCTGAGTAGCACCCCCATAGTATAATGCTGCCACCACCAAGCTTCAATGCAGGGATGGTATTAGGAAGTAAATGAGCAGTGTCTGGTCTTCACTTGACATCATGATTTTGTCTTATTCGACCACAGAATCCTTTTCCTCATGATTTCAGAGTCCATTTCACTGTCACTTACCTTGTACTCATGAGTGGATTCCGTACAGCCACTCTTCCAAAAACACCTGATTGATGGAGTGCTGCTGAGATAGTCATCATTCCAATAGGTTCTCCCATCTTAGCAGAGGATGTCTAAGGCTCTGTTTGAGTGACCATTTGGTTCTTGTCATCTCCTATGACCAAAGCCTTTCTTGCGTATTTACTCAGTTTGGCCTAATGGCCAACTCTTGGAAGATTCTTGGTGGTTCCAAATGCTTTAGAAATGGTTTTACATGCTTCTCTTGATCAATTCCTATTGTGGTGACAACTTTATCACAGAGGCGTGCAAGAGTCCCTTGAACCTCATATCTTTTTCTATTTGGCCCTGACATGCATTTTGAATTGTGCAATCTTGTATGCAAAGGTGTGTGCCTTTCTAGACTGTGTCTAATCAAGTTAGTTTGACAGAAGTGGACTTCAATCAAGTTCTAGACACCCATCAAGGATAATTAAAGCAAACAAGATACAAGACCACAATTTGGAGTGCCACAGCAATAGGTCTCAGTACTTACATAAATGAGATTTCAGTTTTTGAATTTTAATTGTTTAAGTTTGATTAGATTCAATTAGATATACAGGTGAAATTCTGTTACAACGAACTGCCAGGGACCTAAATAATATTTGGTTTTAATGAAAATTTCATAGTAATGAGATTCTGTATCTGTCGCTATAGTGATTCTTTAATTTGTGTCCAGGCGTTTGCAGTCATTTCAATAGCTTCTTTCGGATTAACTTTCATCTTCTCCTATTTACAAGTTATGCTGACGAGAATTTTTCTCAGCATTTCCTTGCGATAATACAATTTTTCGGGTGCAAATGATGCCCAAATCCAATGGCTGAAGCACTGCTGTGCAATTGGGTTGGAGGAATTCAAAGCGAACAACAAGCAAAAGGTATCACTGAAAACCACCAGAAACAAAAGCAGCAAAAAACAGTACGAGGAAAGTTGGAAGAAAGAAAAAATAAAATTCACACTGTTTTTGTTTGGGGATCGTTGTGCATAGCTGAGCTGCGACCACAGAATTAACTGCTGTGGATGATTCATTCAGGCATTTCAAGGTCTTTTGTGCACTTAGTTGTAATGAAAGTATCTGCTGAATGTATTTCGTAATAACAATATTTCTATAGACTCATGTCATATGGGGAAACTGACGGGATCATAAACATATTCATTATAACGGAATTTTACCTGTACTTTATTTGTACCCAAGAAGAAATTAAAACTTTATATCTTATATATAAACATCAATGCGTGGAAGTGTGTGTGTGTGTCTGTCCGACCCGGAAGTGAGAGGCTACTACAGCATGAAGCTCAGAGAGCTGGCAAGGCAGCCCCAAGTTAACGAGTCGGAAGAAGAAACCGACTCTGTTCCAAAAGTAAAACTGCCGAGAAAAGAAACTCTTACGCAAGCAAGACAAGCACATCAGCAAAACAGTATCCCTTTTACTTCTCCTCCTGCCGCTAATACACAAGCGAGGCAAGCACGTCAGCACAATGAAACCTAGGAGAGAGATACACAGAGTAGTTCCTTTCAATTACCTGACATCTCTACATTTCAGTTTTTTTTCTGATGATTTCAATACTTTCAAGGACTCCGGTCTTTTTACAGCATGAGCTTACACAGCTAGTGTATAATAATAAACAAACAATGACCCCCAGAAACACACATAAGAAATTTTTGCTTGGATAAAGAAGAGCTACTGCTGTTAATAAGAGGCTTGTCGTCATTATGGGTTATTAGGTGTAGATTGATAGACAAAAATGGAAAATATATCCATTTAGAATTAAATCTACATCACAATAAAGTGTGCCGAAAGTGAGGTGGTCTGAATTCTTTCTGAATCCACTGTATAGCTAATACCAGTTCTTGTACTTCCTATTTAACCGTATATGAAAAAAGGCAGGGATGATTTTTTTTTGTTGTCGTTACTAACTGACTTAAGATTTCGGAAAATAAACTTTTATCATATTACAGACTAGATCCTGAAGAACCATTACAATGTTTATGTAAAAACTTTCAAAATACAAAACCAAAATATTTGTCTGAAAGTATCAATTTTACTATTTCTAGAAAGACCCGAAGACAGCTATTGCAGATACACATACTGTATAACGGTGAGCCTTAAATTTGAATTCCTTCTGATATAAATAACACTGAAAAGGTCATGTGTCACAATGCTGAAAAATCTTTTTTTTTTAATCTTTTTCAGGATGTGCCCTTGATTGAAGTGTCTCTTTCATTTTACTTTGTATATATTTTTTGAAGTCTCTTTCACTACTTAATGAAGACTCTGTCTTTTCCCAGTTGAATGTAAGTATCTTCCTCCTGTGGATGGAGCTTACCAATGCTCATGTACACCTTGTGCCAGCTGAGACAGCACCTTTGATTGTTGGAAAATGCACAGACTGCTAAAACTGTCGTTTTGATTTAAAGTGAGGATTGCCTCACTGAAGGAAAAGCAAGTAATAGTCATAAGCCAATGGAGGAGTAACAAAGAAATAACAGAGCAGCTATTCTCTTAACAGGACAGTGAATGCCAGTTCACATATTCTGATGTTTGGCAACCTAACAAACACCTTTAAAGAAGAAAATGCCAGTGCATTTGACTTTAAATGTGTCACCTTTAAACGGTTCTGGGAGCAAAATATCATAGCCATCTACAGTCACCCCTTGGCAATGTCTAAATATTATCTTTTGAAAATTTTATTTCTGTACAGCTCTTTATTATACGTAAAGAAATTAGAAATACATTTCTTATCTTAGTATGTGTTTAGAGACTCATACATGGGAGGAACTGGCTGGTGATTTAATTTTTTTTCAGTTGCAGTTCTTCAAGAAGTGCTTTTAAAACTCTGGCAATGGCTAACATTTTCTTATGGCAAGAAACAAAACACATGGTTACTTATAATTTCAGCCTTCTTATTCTTCTTGAATTATTTATAATAAGTACAGTGTTAATTTTCTCATTGCCATTTAATTCTAAAAGCTTTGCCATCTGCTTTCCGATGGGCAGTTTATTCTTAAAATTCTCAAAGCCTCATTTCAAACAAATAGTTAGCCTGTGCTAGGATGAAGTAGTAGGTATGACATAAAGTTGAAAGTCTAATTGCTCACAGGTTTAAAGATGATTCACTACTTAAAAAACAGCTTATAAGTTGAATGACTTAATGCCAAAATACACAATGATATGCAATATTTTCTGCATCAGTGCCCATGATTGCCAATTGATTTCTAGTCTAGACAAGGAAGTATACAATTTTCTTTAGAATTAAATTTTGTATCATATCAGTACCAAACATTTTGTCAATGTATTAAAGCACTGTTCAGGGAGGAAATGTTAGTTTAGAAATTTTATTACTTCTTGATATTAAGTGAATCAAAATGTGTTACTACATTCATTTTGGTTTATTATGTTTCAGTTAATCTCATGAATGGTTCAAAGAGAGCAATCTAGAGCCATGTGCAACAAAAGTCTTGACCATGTACAGGACATTTCAAGGAGACATTACATAAATTAATGGTTGGGTTAATGTATGCACCACTTTCAAGTTATGACATTAAAAACTCTACCTGACATGTAAAAACATTTACTTGTATATACTGTTGGTCCCCGGCCGGGGCTGGAGCCCGGCCGGGACGCCAGGAGGAGGAGAGGAGGGCTTGTGCCTCCTCCAGACCGCGAGGGGGCGTCCGTCCTGGTTATATAGGGGACCACGGGTACAGGGCTTGGAAGCCCAGCCCTGTAGGGACCCGTGGTCACCGCAAGGCGGCGCCCCGATGCCGGTTTACCCTGTATGGTCTTTGGCCGGGGATGGAGCCCGGTCGGGACGCCTTGGAAGACCGGAGGAGGGCGTGTACCTCCTCCAGACTGAGTGGGGGCGTCCGTCCTGGTTAGGCAGGGGGCCTCGGGTACAGGGCTTGGAAGCCCAGCCCTGTAGGGACCCGTGGCCACCGGCAGGCGGCGCCCCGGTGCCTAATTATCCCGGGAGCCCGGCACTTCCGCCACACTAGGAAGTGCCGGGGGGAAGACTTTGTGTGGCACCCGGAGAGCTGCCAGGAAAGCAGCCGACACTTCTGCCACGCTGGGGCGTGGCTAAGGAGAAGAGGCCGGAAACACCTGGGGCTCATCCGGGGCATTATTTAAGGGGCCGCCTCCCTCCAGTCAATGGTGGAAGTCGGGAGGCAGAAGACGGAGCTGGAGAGAGGACAGGAGGCGGCCAGAGGAAAGGCACAGTGACTGTGGGCCCTGGACTTTTGGGGGATTCGGTGCAGAAGGCACTGGGGTATCGTGAGTGCACGTGACTGGATAGCTTGTAAATAGTGTATATAATAAACAGTGTGTGGTGCAAAATATGTCGTCCGTCTGTCTGTGCTGGGGCCAGCGTTCACAATACGTACATATGTGTGTGTAGAGGTTGGCTACTTTCATATTCCCAAAATGGAGGACACTATGCATGGCAGCAACTAACAAAATCAAAACCAAAAATTATACAACATGCATTTGTTGAGATGAATTTTAAACAAAGTCTTCTAGTGAAAGGAGAGATAAAATAGGCTTTTCACTCACCCAACGTCATGTCTACTTGTGATATCTGAGGTCATTCCTTAAGGCCTCATTTGTATTTCCTCTGGGCTATAATGTGTGATGCTGTACTGTATATTAAAAAAAACAAGCTGTACATGTGTTCTCCTACAATAAATCCATAGTGATCTGATTCACCTTTAAAAGTATTATAGGAGCTACTGCTATTATTTTAATTACATATTCTCTATTATATTTCCTACACCCATAAACCATTAAATAAATTTATTTCATTACAGTTTTCTTTCACTTTGTCATCTTTGTAAAGCACTTTGAAATACATTGTTGTATAAAAATGTGCTATATAAGTAAATGTCATTGTTGTTGTTCGAATATTTCTTGAGAATTACCTTGATTGAAAAGGTATGGCACTGCATAATGTTTGAAATGTTGCCTTATCAGTAAAAACTCTGAGGACTGAAGTACAGTACATAAAGATCCTGAGCTGCCTTACATTGCAGTTTAGGCTTCTACTGTTTTAGAAACCCATGTTATTGACCTTGTAAAAATAACATTAGTTGTAAAAAGAATTTTAAATTACCTCTTTTATTACAGAATAAAGACCTTGCTTCATATTAATGTTCCCTAAAGAATTTGAAAAATCCTGAAACAGGTTTTGTGAGTAACATGGATAGTTTTCAAGCAAAAACAGCATACAAAAATAATTTGTATATTACTATATAGAATTATGTTTACGCATTTATGTATACTGCCCATCTATTTTCAGATCCTCTAAATCTAATTCTCAAGATTAGTTTGCATTATAATTGTTAGGTACAATGCAGGAATGCAAGTACAGAGTTTTAGTTTAACTATAATTAGCATAATATTATGAATGTTTTTACATTTGGAGCAGAGACAAATTAAGTGACTTGCTGAGGGTGACACTGAGCATTAGAACATTAGAACAATCTAGACGAGAACAGGCCATTCAGCCCAACAAAGCTCGCCAGTCCTATCCACTTGTTTCCTTCAAGAAAACATCAAGTCGAGTTTTGAAAGTCCCTAACGTCTTACTGTCTACCACACTACTTGGTAGCTTATTCCAAGTGTCTATCGTTCTTTGTGTAAAGAAAAACTTCCTAATGTTTGTGCGAAATTTACCCTTAACAAGTTTCCAACTGTGTCCCCGTGTTCTTGATGAACTCATTTTAAAATACAAGTCTCGATCCACTGTACTAATTCCCTTCATAATTTTAAACACTTCAATCATGTCACCTCTTAATCTTCTTTTGCTTAAACTGTAAAGGCTCAGCTCTTTTAATCTTTCCTTATAATTCAACCCCTGTAGCCCTGTACTCAGCCTAGTCGCTCTTCTCTGGACCTTTTCTAGTGCTGCTATGTCCTTTTTGTAGCCTGGAGAACAAAACTGCACACAGTACTCAAGATGAGGCCTCACCAGTGCATTATAAAGGTTGAGCATAACCTCCTTGGACTTGTACTCCACAGATCGTGCTATATAACCTAACATTCTGTTAGCCTTCTTAATGGCTTCTGAACACTGTTGGGAAGTTGATAGCTTTGAGTCCACTATGACTCCTAAATCCTTCTCGTAAGGTGTACTCTCGATTTTCCGACCGCCCATTGTGTGTTCAAACCTAACATTTTTAATTCCTATGTGTAATACTTTACATTTACTGACATTAAATTTCATCTGCCACAAATCTGCCCAAGCCTGTATGCTATCCAAGTCCTTCTGTAATGATATAACGGATTCCAAATTATCTGCTAATCCACCTATCTTGGTATCATCTGCAAACTTCACCAGCTTGTTACTTATATTCCTATCTAAATCATTTATATATATTAAAAATAGCAGCGGCCCTAGCACTGACCCCTGTGGAACACCATAATTTAGTATTTTTGTTCCCCCAAAAATTCCCCTTTGTAAAAAAAACCTCCTTTCTAACCCGTGATGTTCAATAATTATTTGCCAAGTGTTTCAACTTTCCAATAATTTTATTTAATTTTTCCCAATTTTAAAACCCGTTGGGACCCCCCCCCTTTTTTTTAAATTTTTTTTTGCCAATTTAAAAAATTCTTTTTTTTCCCCCAAGGCTTAAAAATTTTTTCCCTTTTTTTTTTTTTAATTTTTCTGGGAGAAATTTTTTTTTAAAAATTTTGTAAACCTTAGTTTTTCTCCCTTTTAAAAAGGAAAAAAAACCCATTTTTGTTTTTTTAATTTTTTTTTAAAATTTTTTTCTGGGTTTTTTTTCCCCAAGTTTTAAACAAATACCCTTTTTTTTTAATTTTTAAACCAAAATTTTTTTAAAAAAAGGGGCCCAAAATTTTTTTATTTCTTTGGGCCCTTTTAAAAATTTTTTCCTTTAAACAAAAAACTTTTTTTGGTGATGAGGCATACATTTTGACAACAAGTTTTCAATGAATCCATATGATTTGACTGTGTACCTTTGGGTCAGGATATGAGAATGTGGACACAGTAACTCCAAAATAAATTTCCTCAGTCCACGTGAAATTTAGCAAGGTTATTATCTGTAAAATTCTAAAAGGCTAATAATTTTTTATTTGTTTCTGCAGAAAAAGATTTATCATTTTGGTACACAATGCCTTGTATTTAATTCCTAAAGTTGTACCATTATGTAGAGAAAGTCATTTTGGCAGTGTCAGATATTTGTCAGAGCGTCAGAGGCCCATATGCTGAACAACTTTTACACCTGTTTTTTTAGTAAAAATATTAGTTTAACTGAATTTATTGTTTTGTTTATTATAAGCTTAGGGAGGATAAAAACGCTTTGTAAGGAAGAGAAAGCTTCTCTGCTTAACACTAGTCTAAATCAGTACTCATGAATGTTTTATTTTACGGTATAGTCCAGTAATGCTGAGTTTCATTGTCCATTGAAGTCTATCCAGCTAACAAGAAAAGATGGGGTCATGACATTTTTTTTTATTAATTAATAAACTTCAACCAAATATTTCTAAAATACTGTAAATGTTACATTCCATCAAATCTTCATATTAGTTGAATTTGTTGTTCTGGCTCAGAGGTAATTTGATATGGCTCTGACATTTTTCAAAATGGCTGCTGCATAATTTGGCCTGTTATGTTGTCCTTCGGGCATGATGTTCAAAATGAAAAGGTCAGTTCTGAATCAAATTTTAGGAACAATAAAATGGAGAAATGTATTTTCCTCTTCTTGAAGAGCATTCTGAAAATTAAAGAATAAAATCAAAGCAATAGCTGCTGAATGGCATATACAGAAAAAACAAACTCATTAATGTAATACAATACTTCATAGAGATAAACATGTCTTATAATATAATTCAGAAGACACAACAGGTACATATTACACTATAAAGATGCCTCACTTCAAAATACCAAGAGATTGTATATGTTAGACTGCAGCTGATTGAGTTGCACAGCATGGCTGTGGAATTATTTTATGTCGCTTCACAATATTCTTATTGATATTCTTTTAAAATAATGTTGCAGCACATTTAATTGCGTGAAGTGTTTTGGATGTAGGGAAGATTTCATAAGGCAGTGCAGTGGAACAGTGTTGAGCACTGATGCCTCACAGCTCCAGAATCCTGGGTTTGATTGCCACATTGATCACTGCCCGTGTGGAGTCTGCACATGTCTGCATGGATCTGGCACTCCAGTTTTCTTCCAAGGTTAGGCTTGGCTCTTCCATATTTGCTTGGTATGATTAAATGTGTGGCCTATGACAGACTAGTGTCTTGTCAAGTAGATTCCTGCCTTGCACTTAGTGTAGCTGTAATATGTGTGGAACCCTTGCCACCCTGAATTGGAGAACTGGGAGAGCAAGATAAGTGAACCTAGCCAATCAGCAGAATTCCCAACCTTCTGATAGGATAAACATATATGAAAAATGAATATTACAAGTAATATATTCCAATAATAATTCAGTAAGCATTTAATCACACAATACATTTTCTAATGCCACCGCCTTTTTCATATATGATTGCATTTGAAAAGCATAATTTGTCTTTTTTTGTTGGCTGCCTAAGATCATGGTAGAGAGCAGATCTGGAGCTTTGCCAATAAATTATAATAACATCAGAGTAATATTGAATCATTATAATGTTCACATAGTGTAACATAATGCCGAGTACGTTTTTATTAACTTTGGGCTTACAGAGTGAAGCTTATATAAATGCTTTTCTTAAATATTCATTTGTAAATTTTTTTTTGTTTTTTTTTAGAAGTTCCTTTACTTCTCCTGGCATTTGATTCACTTGTTTTGGGAATCCATTTTGTTGTTTAAAGCAGTGGTTGAACAATATACAAAATATACAAGCTGAAGTGAAGTCTCTCAATGTAAATTTGTAACAGTAAACAAATCCAAAATTAAACTTTCAAAGAACGTTTTTCTGGTGTAAAATAGTCGAGTATGTAAATTCACCAATACTTTTCATAAAAAGTGGCTGTTTTTAATAAATAAATAACTAATTGGCCAGCTCATTCTCTCGGGGTAATGCGTGCTCACGCGCTACGGGAGCTACGGGAGTTGGCGACTGCATGTGAAGGTACGGTCTTTCTCAATTGAATCATTGGCTTTCTGTGGAGGGTGATTGAGATGCTGCACCCACGGAGCCTTATAAGAAAGAACTGGAAAGGGTGAAAAAAAAAATAAAAAGGCAGATCCAAAAGAGAAATGAAAGGAGGATAAAATATGGAGAGAGAGAGAGAAAAGGAAGAATCGAGGGAGAGATCCAGTGAAAATGATCAGATGAAAGGCAGAGAAGGCAGACAGCTGGAAGGAAGTCCACCGGAGTGTGTGAATGGTACCTGGGAGCAGATGGCCACTCCACTTTACACCTTCCCCTTCTTTTGTGTGAGTGTCCTAATTAGCTGGCTCATCCCTCATTAATTTTATTGGCAGTGGCAGGTTCAAAAGGCTCCCAGTAGCATCACACTGTCACAGGGAGATTTTGAAAAGTCAAAAATGTGTACAGCGTACTTTATTTGAACTATCTTAAAAAAAAAAATCAAATTTCTTTGAAAAATAATTGTACCAATTTTTAACCAAACTGATCACTGCGTGCCAAGTTGTTTTAAGCAAACAGGCAGACAGACAGATATGGCAACTGCAGCAGGAGCTGCAGTATATGCAAATTAATTTAAAAATGTCACAACCACTGCCACACAGTAACAAAATAGCTTGGTTGCAGCAAGAGATGGCTCACCAGGCACGAAACAAAAAGCCTCTGCAATATTTTTTTTCTGGTGCTTTTCCTTATGCATGATTTGTCCCAGTGATGGAGCACAGCCATATTTTAAAGTTGTTTAAAATACATCATAAGTTCCCATGTTGCTTGATCTCTTTGATTATTAAAATATACAATGTGCACCCTGCGTACCCTGAGGCAAGCATTGTATCAGAACTGAGTGAATCTGCTTTTATCAAAGATCTAACTTATTTCAAGCCATATTAGAAAGGTTCATTCTAAAGAAGTACAGTATAGTTGTCTATGATTGGCTGTTCATATTACATGTCACTTAAAGACATAAACGGCTTCTCCAACAGCTCATCTTTACACATCATTATGCACAAAGCTTGAGTCAGATTCTAAACAAAATTTTGACACTCTTGAGAATGACGCTTTTGATGAAGGACTTGATACTACACTTAATTTGTAAGTATTGGTCTTTGTGCAACTTTGAAGTGTCGCAGAATGCAGTTTTACAGTTCAAACTTCATGGGTTCAATTATCATTCCTGGATGCCGTTTGCTGATCAGTCTAGTTTACTGAGCAGTGCCCTTTAAATTTCAACCTATAGTAACAGGCAATGTTTCTTTGTGTACCTATGAGTACTGTTATGCTGTATTTGTGCCATGTGAGGAAATGTCACTATATTGTGTATTTCACATTGCTGTGTGGCGAGCACTTAAAAGAAAAACAAAATTCAGCTAGTGGCTTGTTCATGGTTCATGGAACCTGAAGTGATCTGCTGCACCATGCGATTTTATTTTATCTTTTTTTTATTTAGTCTTGCCCCCAACCTCCCACCCCGAGAAGAGTGGTTACAAAGGGGAAATAAAATTGAAATAAAATTCAATAAAATAAAATTTAAGTGCAGCTTTTTTTAGATGAGAGTTTAAAATTGGCATGATTAGAAACTGAATAAAACAATCTCATCCCTTCGGTGGCATGGTTGCTGTGGCTTATACTAGAGAACAGGTCTCATGTACTTGTGACCCTGTGACTGCTCTCTGTGCCTCAAAAGTGGCTGAGAAACACTGGTTTAAGTGTACGTGCCTGTATGACATATTCTGTACCCAGGATGGCCAGCAAAGGCATTGACCCCTGCCCCTGGAAGAAACTGGTATGAAAATGTATGTATGAACTTAGTTTATTCAAGACATGAAATGCAAGAAACAAGCAGCAACAAGAAGAAAAATAAGTTAATAAAAACTAACTAAACGTCTGTGGTGCAACTGCAAAAGAATGCAGGAGAAGATGTGTGAATTGCAGCACACAAACCCTAATCTATTGTACAACATGTAAGGTGTGTCTAATGCCAAACATAAATTCAATGTCTGGCGTTACTGAAATGTAAAGGTTTGGATTACTACATAATTGTACACATTGTTTACTTGTTGCTTCATAGAGGTACATAATGTGTGTGTATATATGTAGCTGGAAATCTGCTGTAGGAGAAAATGAATCACGTATCTTAAAATATTTATTTTTATTCCTAAGCTTTCAACTCCTATCAGGTATTACCTACATCCACCTACCCTCCCTTCTTTATTTGCTATATATTGCCTTGGATTCCTGTATGTCTAATAATTTTCCTCTTGATAATGACTCCTGATAGGAGTTGAAAGCTTAGTGCGGCACTTCGAACATTTAAAAGCCTGTACAGCAGCTGTCTTTGTCATCTACTCTTTGTCTTTTATTTACAGCCCCGGGCATAGGTAGATCTGTTGGCACAAAGTCTCGTCTCGTGTGACGTGAGTTCTGGATATTCTAGTGTTTAATTTAAAAACGAAATAAGAATCTGAAAATCAGCAACAACATCACATTAAAGTTCGATAAATTCTATAAAGAATGATACCAAACATATATATGTAGATTTTAAAATAAGCCCGATTTAAAGCATGACAAAAAAAACAAAAAAAGTGACATAAATATGTCACATAAAATCGTTGCACTTTTAGGCTTAGGATTTTATATAGATAGAATAGATATATATATTGTGGTCTGTGCCAGGCAGTTTATCCCGGCCAAGCCCCCCAAGCCGCCAGATGGAGCCCTCCCTGCAGTATGGAGGTGCCCCGAAGACCAGCAGGGAGTCATGGACTTTGTAGTTTTTATCCTCAGCCCTGCTGGATACCACTGGGGCCGCAAAAGGGAGCTGCAGGGAGGACCAAAGACTTCTTTTTGCCCTATGCCCCGGAAGTACTTCCAAGTCACATGAGCAGAAGGGATGATGCATTTCCGGGGTGAAAAAAAGGACTTTTATCTGACCCGGAAGTGATAGGGATGAGAAATGAGAAACACTTCCGGGTCATGAACTATAAAAGGATTGTGGGAGCTCCTAGACGGCGAGCTGAGCTGAGTGGTAGGAGGGCAACGAGTCTGGGAGTGGAGGATTGATTTATTGGTTTATTGATTGTGTTTGTTTATGAATAGTGTGGAGTGGAGGGTGCTTAGTGCACATTATTATAATAAAAAGAATAATTATAGCACTTTTACCAGGTGTTTGGCGTGGTACCTGAGGGTTCAAGGGAGCGCTAATGCCTCCAACTGCGACACTGGCGTAGTCGGCAGGATTCTCTGGCCGTCTGTTGGCAGAGGACCTGAAATTAAATGTATTGTGTACGCAGATGACCCTAAGAAGGTCCCGCTCGAACGTCCGAAGGTAGAAACGCTACCCTCTACAGAGAGTGCTGCAACAAGAGACCTCAGTACGCCATGGGGAAAAAATCTTGGAGGAAGAATGAGGATCGCCCAAGGAAACATGCCCTAAATGATGCCGCGAGTACGTGGACCTACCTGACGGGAGGTGAAGACCGGGCAATATTTGAAGCTAAAAGGGCCCGTGCGTTACGGCAGCAGGAATTTATGCACCTGCCTGATTTTGTTTGAACAATTATTGCACTCTTTCTGTATAATTCTGTATATATATATATTGTGGCAGTCGGGTGGGGCTCCTGTCCATCCGGAATGCCCAGAGGGTCGAAGGACTGGGAGTGGAGCAGTATCTCTCCTGGAACATGAGATGGCAGCTGCCCTCACCACCACCACCAGGGGGCGCCTGGACATTTGCTAAGCCCTGGACTGCAGCACTTCCGCCACACCAAGAAATGCTGCTGGAAGGTCATCAGGGAGCACTTGGAGCTCATCCAGGTGAACTATAAAAGGGGCCGCCTCACACCGCACTTGGGAGGCCGACAATGGAACTTGAGAGGAGAGGATGCATCAGCAGAAAAATAGAGAAAATGAGAGGAAAAAGGGACTGTGAGGATTTCTAGCTGATTGGTGCATTGTGTGAGGTGCTGTAAACGAAAGACAAAATAAATGTGTGTGTTTGGACTTCCGTATGTCCTGGTGTCAATCTGTAATCAGGCTGAAGTTCCACTATATATATACAGTGCATCCAGAAAGTATTCACAGCGCATCACTTTTTCCACATTTTGTTATGTTACAACCTTATTCCAAAATGGAATAAATTCATTTTTTTCCTCAGAATTCTACACTACCCATAATGACAACATGAAAAAGTTTACTTGAGGTTTTTGCAAATTTATTAAAAATAAAAAAAACTGAGAAATCACATGTACATAATTATTCACAGCCTTTGCTCAATACTTTGTCGATGCACCTTTGGCAGCAATTACAGCCTCAAGTCTTTCTGAATATGATGCCACAAGCTTGGCACACCTATCCTTGGCCAGTTTTCGCCCATTCCTCTTTGCAGCACCTCTCAAGCTCCATCAGGTTGGATGGGAAGCGTCGGTGCACAACCATTTTAAGATCTCTCCAGAGATGTTCAATCGGATTCAAGTCTGGGCTCTGGGCTCAGGACATTCACAGAGTTGTCCTGAAGCCACTCATTTGATATCTTGGCTGTGTGCTTAGGGTCGTTGTCCTGCTGAAAGATGAACCGTCGCCCTAGTCTGAGGTCAAGAGCACTCTGGAGCAGGTTTTCATCCAGAATGTCTCTGTACATTGCTGCAGTCTACTGAAAAACATCCCCACAGCATGATACTGCCAACACCATGCTTCACTGTAGGGATGGTATTGGCCTGGTGATGAGCGGTGCCTGGTTTCCTCCAAACGTGACGCCTGCCATTCACACCAAAGAGTTCAATCTTTGTCTCATCAGACCAGAGAATTTTGTTTCTCATCAATTAATCAATCAATCAACATTTATCTATATAGCACATTTTCATAAAAAAAAATGTAAAAAAATAGAAGACACAATAAAAAATAAACATAAGTCAACATTAATTAACATAGAATAAGTAAGGTCCGATGGCCAGAGTGGACAGAAAAAAACAAAACTCCAAAGGCTGGAGAAAAAAAATAAATCTGTAGGGGTTCCAGACCAAGAGACCGCCCAGTCCCCTCTGGGCATTCTACCTAACATAAATGAAACAGTCCTCTTTGTATTTAGGGTTTTCATGGAAGGACCAGGGGCCTCATGTATAACGCCGTGCGTAGAACTCACACTATAACATGGCGTGAGCACAAAAGCCGAAATGTGTTTACGCACAGAAAAATCCAGATGCAGGAATCTGTGCGTACTCCAACTTCCACGTTCCGCTACATAAATCCCAATCAGCGTGAAAACTAACGCTCATGCATGCGCATTATGTAACGCCCCAAATCCTCCCAGAATTACGCCTATTTGAATATGCAAATCAATATAAATCGCCCTTAAGCGCAGCCTTATGTGAAAAGACAATGGGAAAAGCATGGGGAAAATATAAGAATTTCAGCGAATACCAAGTGGAGGCAAATGAAAAACATACTATTTGTTCAAATAAACCGTGGTATAATCAACAAAAGGAAGTTGATTGAGTGACATAGCGTGTTGGAGAAACTTGAAAGCTCACATTCACAAATCGCACAGTGCCGGAAATAAAAAGAAGTCACATATCAAAGTCGCCGTGAAAAGCCGAGTTGTAAGCCCACTGTCTGAGTGTCATATGAAAGCTTATTAGGGTACAGAGAAAAAAGGCACACAGTGAGGAAAAAGCACGAAATGTCAACTTCAATCTCGACATTTCCACTTTAATCACGTAGTTTATTTTGTCATTAAAGTAGAACATCATAAACTTCATCTTAAAATCGTTTAATTAACCAGTTTCTCAAATCACATCGTAATTAAAGTAGCACGTTAAATGCTTTGTTTTGTATTTGATCTTCTATGTGCTCTATGTGTGTGAATCACTACTTGCTTTTTAAACCGGCTCTCTTCCTCCAACTGGACACAGAATCAATTACATTCGTAATATTACAGTTCTCTGAATAACTAAAATACTGAGATGTATACGTGATATCATTTTCATGATGATAGTCGTTAAAGCACGTTATTAAACATGTGTTTCACTTCAATGAAATAATTTATTGCAGCAGTACAATCAGGGGCGGCTCTAGGCTTGTGGTGGCACTGGGCACAGGAAGAATCGGTGGCTCCTTCGCCCGCCCGTCAGTAAGGTAGCTTATCACGGTGGATGGCCTCGTGCTCATGACACAAGCATTTATCTTTTGCCGAAATTTGTCGCTGTGTTTTTAGCTGTGTTGTTATTTTCTCTTTCTGTTTTATATTCAATATATATTGGCGTAGTCGTCACTGCAGTCAGTGCTTTTCTTTCCCCAAGTAACCGATCGCCATACAATCAGCTCTGTAATAGACGTTAAGCCATCTGTAAGCTTAGCGCCGATTCTTCAAAACGTTTAAAGAACATTGAAATATCTTCGTAGTACATGTTTAATTATTCTATCCTTAACGACACTCCCAGTGAAGAGTATAGATTATTTAAATGAAGTTAAAGTTTTATCTGTATAATTTAATAAACATATTTTGCTGAATTTCACCTTATAAATGATATCGTTTCTGTTTCTGAACCGCGAGGTCCGTACAGGAAAGACTTTAAAACATTTTGCAGTGGCTGAGACAGCGTGTCCTTGAAGCTGTATACCGATAATTCCCTTTCCGATCAGCTGCTGCTGTGATTCACACTCAGATATAGTGATATAAATACTGAGTGGTGCAGTGAGAGAAATATTGAAAAAGATGATCCGCTGTGGCAACTCCTAACAAGAGGAGCTGAAAGAAGAAAAAGAAGAAGTGAGAGTAACAACGCTAAAGCAGTTATGGTATTTGGAATACTATGGCTGTTCCCTCTACCATTATATTGTTACAAGTTAATTACAATCAGATGCATTACACCAATAAACAATATGCGGTTAGTTTCGGTGTATTTATAAAGCGGCGTCAGGAAAATAAGGTGTAACCACACAGGAACAGTAGCACTGCTTTGACGCTGGGTGCCGCCAGTCTGCAAAACCGAGCGGAGAACTTGCGTACGACAAGGTATGAGGTACCGTGGACAAGTGCGTGGATTTATGCCAAGTGTAGGCTTTATACATCGCGATTTGAACGTGGAAAAGTTCTTACGCAACATTTCTGTGCGTATGCACAGTTTATACATGAGGCCCCTGATGATGATGGTCAAGTAGACTTCTGGCTTTCAGTCCATCAATGTTGGTGCAGCATGATGCTTTGAGTAGGCGGTGGTGGCGCAGGCCGCCACCACAAAGAAACCGGAAAAAGAAACAGAAGAGAGAGTAGGGGTCAGTACGAATTTTGGAGCCACTGTGAATAGTTATTATGATGAATTGAACATACAGAGTATCAGTATTAAGTTAAAGTGAAGTTATAAAAAGGCCATGTTAAAGTAATGTGTTTTCAGCAGTGTTTTAAAGTGCTCTACTGTATTTGCCTGGTGAATTCCTATTGGCAGGCTATTCCAGATTTTAGGTGCATAACAGCAGAAGGCCGCCTCACCACTTATTTTAAGTTTAGCTTTTGGAATTACAAGGAGACACTCATTTGAAGATCTAAGGTTACGATTTGGAATATAATGTGTCAGGCATTCCGATATATAAGATGGAGCGCGATTATTTAAGGCTTTATAAGCCATAAGCAGTATTTTAAAGTCAATCCTGAATGACACAGGCAACCAGTGTAGTGACATCAAAACTGGAGAAATGTGTTCGGATTTGTTTTTCCTAGTTAGGATTCTAGCAGCTGCATTCTGCACTCGTTGCAAGTGATTTATGTCTTTTTTGGGTAGTCCTGAGAGGAGTGCGTTACAGTAATCTAGTCTACTGAAAACAAAAGCGTGAATTAATTTCTCAGCATCTTTTAATGATATAAGAGGTCTAACTTTTGCTATGTTTCTTAAGTGAAAAAATGCTGTACTAGTGGTCTGATGAATATGCAATTTAAAATTCAGATTACAGTCAACAGTTACCCCTAAGTTTTTTACTTCCGTCTTAACTTTTAATCCTAATGCATCAAGTTAATTTCTGATAACCTCATTAAATCCATTATTCACAATTACTAAAATTTCAGTTTTCTCTTTATTTAGTTTGAGAAAATTACTATTCATCCATTCAGAAATACCAGTAAGACATTGTGTTAGTGTATCAAAAGAGTTGGAGTCATCAGGTGCTATTGAGAAGTACAGCTGTGTGTCATCAGCATAGATGTGGTAACTCACATTGTAACTTGAGATAATCTGACTAACGGAAGCATATAGATTGAGAAAAGCAGCGGACCCAGGATAGAGCCTTGTGGAACACCATATTGAATATCATGCGTCTTTGAGATGTGATTACCACAACTCACAAAGAATTTTCTACCTGCCAGGTAGGATTCAAACCAATTTAAGACTGTGCCAGAGAGGCCCACCCATTGACTAAGGCGATTTCTAAGAATATTGTGATCAATGGTGTCAAATGCAGCACTCAGATCTAAGAGGATGAGAACAGATTAATGGCCTCTGTCTGCATTTACCCGCAAGTCATTTACTACTTTAACGAGTGCAGTTTCTGTGCTGTGACTGAAATTTATGAAGAATAGCATGTTTATTGAGGTGGTCATTTAATTGCAAAATGACTGCCTTCTCTAGAATGTTTCCTGGTGAAACTCATGGTCTGAGAGTCCTTCAGGTGCCTTTTGGCAAACTCCAGGCGGGCTGCCATGTGCCTTTTACTAAGGAATGGCTTCCGTCTGGCCACTCTACCATACAGGCCTGATTGGTGGATTGCTGCAGAGATGGTTGTCCTTTTGGAAGGTTCTCCTCTCTCCACAGAGGACCTCTGGAGCTCTGACAGAGTGACCATCGGGTCCTTGGTCACCTCCCTGACTAAGGCCCTTCTCCACCGATCGCTCAGTTTAGATGGCCGGCCAGCTCTAGGAAGAGTCCTGGTGGTTTCAAACTTCTTCCACTTACAGATGATGGAGGCCACTGTGCTCACTAGGACCTTCAAAGCAGCAGAAATTTTTCTGTAACCTTCCCCAGATTTGTGCCTCAAGACAATCCTGTCTCGGAGGTCTACAGACAATTCTGTCTCGGAGGTCTACAGACAATTCCTTTGACTTCATGCTTGGTTTGTGCTCTGACATGAACTTTCAACTGTGGGACCTTCTATAGTCAGGTGTGTACCTTTTCAAATCATGTCCAATCAACTGAATTTACCACAGGTGGAGTCCAGTTAAGCTGCAGAAACATCTCAAGGATGATCAGGGGAAACAGGATGAACCTGAGCTCAATTTTGAGCTTCATGGCAAAGGCTGTGAAAACTTATGTACATGTGCTTTCTCAATTTTTTTATTTTTAATAAATTTGCAAAAATCTCAAGTATACTTTTTTCACATCATTATGGGGTGTTGTGTGTAGAATTCTGAGGAAAAAAATGAATTTAATCCACTTTGGAATAAGGCTGTAACATAATAAAATGTGGAAAAAGTGATGCGCTGTGAATACTTTCTGGATGCACTGTATATATATACAGCACTATATATATATTCCTTACAGCTTACTTACAAAAGTTAAGCAGGTTTCATTTCGAAATTCCATGCATAACGGCCATAACCGAATCCTTCTTACATACATATATACTGTACATCCATAGCCTGCAGCTTGTTCGCTGTGTGAGGCGGGGTTGCGTAGTTGGCTGCCTGCCTATATTGCGTCCTCCATTCCACGCCTTCCATGTAGTTGGCAGCCTGCCTTATATAGATTTAAATGCTTAAACGAGCAGAGCAGACACGCAGGCAAACAACACTGAAAACACTCTTTTGTTGTTGTTATACTTTGCTCTTTCTCTGTGCAGTTTTTCCCCCTTTATCGTATCTTAATAATGACAATTTAATACGAGCAGAACAGACACGCTGGCAAACAACACTAAATAATCAACGGCTGCAAGTACTTTACTACAGTGACCAGATGTCCCGGTTTACCCGGGACAGCCCCTATTTTTGGATCACCTGTCCCGGCGTCCCCGAAATATCAGGAAATGACCCGGCCTGTGGCATTTTCCAGCAAAATGCGTACTTTTCCCTAGAGGCCTAGACCCCATTCAGTCTTTCTGATTCCAAATCATACTTTCTACCCATCATGACGTCAGACGGTTAGTTGACCCTCTTCTGAGTCTGACGCCTGCTGGTGGCCATTGTTTGCAGTATGGAAACGCACAGAAGGCGAGAAGGTAGAAGCGGACGCATCGTCGGATGGTATTGGCTGTGCTTTGTGAAACGACACGTTTTGGCTATGCTACGCTCTGAGCCAGGAATTATCTTATTATGCGTGCTCTGAGCTTGATATAAGACCTGATGCCTGATTCAGTCATTCATTTGTCAATACGGCGTTCGAGGTGAGCCGTTTTCACTGAAGTTAAAGCTTAAACTTAAGAGTTAAACTTACTAATTTATTTTGTAGGACAAAATAGAAAGTGCTGACAGTTTATTTTTTTAAGTTTAATTTTAGCTCTTTATTCTTTAAGTAAGTATTGCTGTACACACTTTATTATATAGTCTCAAGTCTGCAGACTGTACTCTCTGTAAATTTTGTCATAGTTGTGATACTGATAATATTAATTTATATATTAATAATGAATGAATATTTGACACAAGTCACAACATTTGCGGATGCTTGCTTGTTCCTTACACTTACAGCTGTATTTTACTTTGTTTTCCTTTAGAGTGCAAAGTGACATTGCTTTCTTCCCATGCCTCTTTGGAATTTGGTTTGCTGTTTCTTCTTTTGAAGTCGGGACGTGCAGTAGCACATGTACGTGGGATGCAATATTGTGAATGAAGCACATTTATCCTGCGAGTGTAACTGACCTAATAATGTACACTAATGAGTTTATTTGATCTTCAGGAAAGCATATCTTTTAGTCAATTTTCAGAAACTGTTTTTGGTAAGGTTTAGCCTGTAATTTCACGAAAAATAGCATACAATGGTATAGAACCCTACTTTGAAAATGGGTATATGTTTGTGGTTTAATAATATGATTGTTTCAAATGGAAGAAACTCGTAAAGAATAAGATGCAGGAAACACGAAAATAGGCATTTCCATTATTAAAGTCCATATGGCTTTTGGGGGGCTCTGCCCCCCCGGCTCCCTGCCTGGTGTCCCAGGTTGCCCCTAGAAAAATCTGGTCACTGTACTTTAGCTAAATAATGTATTGATTAAACATTTAGAAGACCTGCAAAAGAACCTAATTGAGGCAACTATTTTTACAGGCAGTGGCTCAGGGGAGAGAGTTTGTATTCCTCGCGTCCCCGTTATACCCTCTGATCTCTCATTTCAATTCGAATGCCTCCAATTTCCGTAAGGCTCTGCTTCGCAATAACAATTAATAAGTCTCAGGGACAGACCCTGCAAAAGGTTGGCATTGGTTTGAGGCAAGATTGCTTTACACATGGCCAACTATATGTTGCATGCTCAAGAGTAAGCTCAGCGCATAACTTGGTCATATTACAACCGGCGGGCCGAACTGATAATGTGGTATACAAAGAGATCCTTAACAGATAGTTATTGGTATATTTTCCCTCAGTTTCAAAAGGTTTACTTTTCTTCTTAATAAAAATTTAAAAGCAGTTCTTCGCCGCTGCGAAGCACAGGTATTTTGCTAACATACAGTGTATATATGTATATATAAAAGTATATATATATATATATATATATATATATATATATATATATATATATATTGTGAGCTGTAGGGCTGATCGCACCCCAAATAGATACAGACGCCCCTGAGAAAACCACAAACCCTGAAACACTGACTACCCTCACATTGCTCCTTATCCTTGCACTATAACGCGTAATACAAGCCTCGTGTGCTACTCCACCGAGTTATAAGCCTGTCAGTTTTTTGGAATTGATTGTTTGCTTTTATCTCTCTCTGCTCCTAGCAGAACTGTCATCTCTGACTTGTCATGGAGCACGTTTAAGCTCATGTGTTTGCGGTGTTGAATAAAAATCCTTCTTTTTCTACGACCTCCTGTGTCTCTGTGCAAATCTGTGACCCAAGCGTGACAAGTGGTACCAGAAGTGGTTGCACAGATGGATGCCGACTTATTTCAGAGGTCTAAAACTTATGCACTTAAAGACTGGAAACTAAACATGGATGACCCAATCCGTGCGCAAATTCAAGATTTGATACATAAAGTGCACTGTTGGTTTGAAGGAGACGTGATGGAAACAGTTGTCGTGAATATATTACTGGCAGGCATACCTGAAGTTCTTCGAGATGAATTTCTACGTCATGATATTAAATCATTAACGATTATGTCCAGACGATTAGAGGGTTCACAGTCCGCTTGGAGAAAGAGCGGTGGATTTCGTGCTGCTTCACAACCTGTGAACGAACGCCCAGGACATTCTCGCCGCTCGATCGACAAGCTGCAGGACCTGAAAATCTAATGGGGTCAGGTAGGACCCGGAAATCCAGTCGTAGATGGGACGCCTGTTTCTGGGGAGACAGCGGCAACAGCGGCGAGAAACCGTGGACACTACAGAGCACGTCAACGTGGACGTCGCAGAGGATATTTCGGAAACGGAGCCGACCGTAGATGTTTCCGTGTGATCAACTCGCCATTTGGCAAGAGAATGTCGCTTGTCTCCAGCTCATTCAATGGAGATTGGACTGGCGAGATTTGTTGCTCAACTATTACATATCCGGATGGAAAAGATGGCTTGTTGATCCCGGTGAAATTGGGGCAGAGAAATCTCAGCATTGTTAGACTCGGAAGTGACCTTTGTATTGTGAGACGAGACTGTCTTAATGAACAATGCCTTAGAGACTGTGAGACTGTAAAAATACGCTGTGTACATGGTGATGTTAAAGATTATCAGACTTTACTTCTTCCTTTAACTTATAGGGTCGCCACTTTAAGGTTTGGTCTGCCTTTCAGACTCGTGCCCTTGGCCATTACTCATAGGACGGAGAAATGCCCTTTTTCGAAACTGATTAATAAATGTAAGGGACCAGTAGTCCAGTCCACTAATGAACTTAGTGGGGGGGGGGAGAAGAAGAAGAAAACCAAGACGAAGAACTGGTAGCGGCGGGAAAATCTAGAGCCCAACTTAGATATTGAACCCGATCTCTCCAGCGAGACGGAGGAGGTCACCCCGACAATCTTCCAGAATGGGCTGTCCTTCTACATCTTCCCAGATTGCAAACGCCTCGAACACAAACCGAGCGTTAACGAACAATCAGATTTTGTGCTTGCAGCATACTGATAGCTCATTAGAATATGCATTTAAACAGGCTGCCCTGCTAATGACTCTTATTACCAAGAGCGTAATTCCGGGGGTGTGAAAACCCCACACTTTATAGAAAAGGACGGTTGCCTTTTCAAAGTGATCTCAGATCATTTGGAGGGGAATTTATTGAACAACTGGTGGTACCTGAAGCACATAGGGAAACTGTTTTGCATCTGGCACATTCACACATCTTGGGGCACCTCGTGCCGACAAAACTAGAGACCGGTTATCAAAACGATTTTATTGGCTTAATATGGGAAAAGATGTTGAACGATTTTGTACTTCATGTCCAGACTGCCAGATCGTCTCTGCTTATAAGCCTCCTCGGGCTCCCCTTTGTCCTATGCCCATATTGGAAGTTCCCTTTCAGCGTGTGGGATTAGATATTGTGGGACCATTACCTAAGACTAAGGATGGGTACCAATATTTGCTGGTGTTGGTTGATTATGCGACACGATATCCAGAAATGATTGCGCTGAAAAAGGCCAACTCTTCGACTGTAGCCAAAGCACTATGTGAAACTTTTACTCGTATTGGTATCCCTAGAGAAATCTTAACTGATCAGGCACACCTTTCACTTCTCGCGTGATGAAACAATAGTGTGACAGCTTTGCTATTAAGAAATTGAGTACTACTGTTTACCATCCTCAAACGAATGGTTTAACGAGCGATTTAACAAAACATTGAAACAGATGATCAGGCGAGTTGCTCATAATGATCCCACAACATGGAACACTGTCCTACCTTTTGTTTTGTGCGCGTGCGAGAATCACCACAGGCGTCCACTGGCTTGAGTCCCTTCGAGTTGTTATTCGGCAGGCGCGAGGCATCCTGGATGTGGTATGCGTGAGGAATGGATAGGAAACGAGAGAGCAGCTAAGGTCCAAGCTTTGCAGATCGACTAATTTCGTTGCAAGACAGAATTTCTATGCTTTCCTCTATTGCTGTGGAACACCAACAACGAGAACAGGAAACTCAGAAACGTCTTTACGATAGGCGCAGCAAACTCCATGAGTTCAAACCTGGCAGTCGTGTTTTGGTACTGGTTCCCTCGGATCCACACAAATTCTTAGCTAAATGGCAGGGCCCGCCATTATTGAGGAGCGTATGAGTCCGGTAAATTACAAGGTTAGAATACCAGGCGGCGCAAACCATTCCAGATTTTACACATTAACCTCTTGAAGGAATGGCACGACCGACAAGAGGTTAACACTTCCTTGGCTGCTGTTTCTCAGACCGATGTTACCATTGGTAACGATCTTACTGACACGCAAAAGACAGAACTGTTATCTTTGATAGAACGGAACACTGATGTCTTTTCAGATTTACCAGGCAAGACTAACTTTACAAAACATAAAATTACCACTGAACCTGGTATTCCATTCCGGATACCGGAAGCGCGGCAAAATATTGTGCGAGAAGAGGTAAAAAAGATGCTGACACTGGGTGTAATTCGTGAAAGTAAAGTGACTGGTGCAGCCCAGTCGTATTAGTCCCAAAGCAAGACGGTTCGGTTCGGTTCTGTATCGATTTCAGACGCTTGAATAAGGTCTCTAAATTCGATGCTTATCCCATGCCCCGTGTCGATGAACTGTTGGAAAAACTGGGTCAGGCGAGCTATATCTCCACGCTAGATCTCACAAAGGCTATTGGCAGGTGCCTTTAGAGGCTAGCAGTTGTGAGAAAACGGCATTTGCGACTCCTGACGGACTCTATGAATTTACAAGACTCCCTTTTGGTCTTCACGGGGCACCTCTAACTTTTCAGCGTATGATGGATCAGATCCTACGTCCTCATTCTGAATATGCCGGGGCATACCTTGACGATGTCGTGATTTTTAGCAATGATTGGAAAACACACTTAGAGCGGCTTCAAGCCGTTCTTGAAAGCTTGAGACAGGCTGGCCTTACTGCTAACCCTAAGAAATGTAAACTAGGCATGTCCGAGACTCATTACTTAGGCTATTCTATGGGCAAGGGTTTACTTAGGCCACAATTAAGGAAAATAGAAGAAATGCTTGTTTACCCGAGACCTGAGACACAGAAACAAGTATGCGCTTTCTGGGGCTCGCTGGTTACTACAGAAAATTCATTACAAATTTTGCACATAGAGCTGCTCCTCATACAGAACTTACTAGAGGCAGAAAAACCGACCTATCTTGTGGACAGAAAATTGCGAACGTTCTTTCAACGATTTAAAAAAAGCATTGTCTTCTTACCCGGTTCTAAGGAACCCGGATTTCACAAAAGATTTTATCTTGCAAACAGACGCAAGTGCATTTGGTGTGGGGCAGTCCTGTCACAAATTTTTGATGGAGAAGAACATCCAATCACATATTTGAGTAGGAAATTACTTCCTAGGGAACAATTATTCTACAATTGAGAAAGAATGCTTGGCAATTAGGTGGGCTGTGGAAGCGCTTCGCTATTACTTGTGGGGACGAAACTTCACTTTGGTAACTGATCATGCTCCACTTCAGTGGTTGTACCGACAGAAAGATACAAACTCTCGTCTAATGAGATGGTTTTTGGGTTTACAACCTTATAGTTTCACAGTAAAGCACCGACCAGGTTCTGAACACGCCAACGCAGACGTATTATCCGACTAAATGAACTTGGTACAGAGAGTCGCTTGATTCACAGGAATGTGAATAAAGCTGAGGGGAGGGTGTGAGCTGGAGGGCTGATCGCACCCCAAATAGAGACAGACGCCCCTGGGAAAACCACAAACCCTGAAACACTGACTACCCTCACATTGCTCCTTATCCTTGCACTATAACGCGTAATACAAGCCTCGCGCGGTACTCCGCCAACTTATAAGCCTTGCGCAGCCTGTCAGTTTGGAATTGATTGTTTGCTTTTATCTCTCTCTGCTCCTAGCGGAACTGTCATCTCTGACTTGTCATGGAGCACGTTTAAGCTCATGTGTTTGCGGTGTTTGAATAAAAATCCTTCTCGTTTCTACGACCTCCTGTGTCTCTGTGCAAATCTGTGACCCAAGCGTGACAATATATATATATATATATATATATATACACTGTATATATATTGCTAATGCAATACTTCTTTTGAGAAGTTGTTTAGGTGCAAGAGACTAAATGTTTCCAAAAAGGGTATCAGCTTGTATCAAACAGTATAACTTTGCAACGTTATGGGATATGATATCTAAACTTGGTATAATGGTAGCTGACAGATTCAGACCCAAAAGAAAATTCCAGACTGTGTTTCATAAAATGTCTTAAATGATACTGTAATTTATTTGTGTTTTATTTAGTCGACACAGGTGTAAACAATGGTTTTTAATCATATTATCACTTTCTTTTAAAAATTGTAGGTTTTGTACTCACAGCCATTCAGCTATTTGAAGCTCCAGTATTAGATAAGCAGAATAATACCAATTTATTTTTGGGTATGTAATTTAGGCACAATAATGTCAAAGATCCTCTAGTGCTTAAGGGCTTAAACAAAAGCCAAATACAGTCACACATACTGTAGAAGGCACGTTCACTCCAAGGCAAACACATTTCTCCCTTTTCATTTTTTCTTAGTATAAAGAGAAAAGTCAAGCAAAATGACACCTTTTATTGGCTAACTAAAGTATCTTGCCTGAAGAAGAGGCCTGAGTTGCCTCAAAAGCTTGCATATTGTAACCATTTTAGTTAGCCAATAAAAGGTGTCATTTTGCTTGACTTTTCTCTACATTCATAATGGCTAACACGGTACAACATCCTAGTACTCTTAGTATAAACAAAACTTTCTAGTTGTTTTCCTTCCTCCTACCCAAAATGAAACAATATTGTTTTTTCTTTCTTTTTTTAAAATTATTTTTCCCAAGAAGTGGAATTTTATCAGTCTCACAAAGAAACATGTCTACAATAAATACAGAAAGAAACTTATAGGTATGTGTTGACTAAATCAACACAATGAACATGGGATGTCATTCCTTTGTGTGTGTTACATAATGCACAGTATGCATTGCTAATGTGCTCATGAATTTTTATTCAAACCTTCAAACTCCCTGAATGCATGCAAGTAAACTAATGAACTCCCACATATGAAAGAAAGAAGCAAACCACTGGCAAGTAAGATAGGATTACAAAATCTGTCTTTTGATTTCAGGGTCCCGATACATATGGAGGGCACTGTGGCAGTAGCCAGAGGGCTCCTACAACACAAATCAGCAGGAGTTTGTCTCAAGCCTGTGCACAGCACATCTTTGATGACTGGGACACACTTAACTGCCATTTAACCTCAGAGACAGAATCTTCAAAATAAAAGACCACAAGTAATATTTATTATTATTATTATTATTATTATTATTATTATTATTATTATTATTTCTGTCTAGTGATTGCTTTATATCAGCCTGATTAAGGTCAAGCAGAAATTATTTAGATATTTCCTGAAAAAGTAATTTAAACTGCCTGTTCTTTTGACAGTTAAGCCATCTACCTCAAAAGCACTCCAGTAGAGAAAGTTCAACTAGGTCACTTCATCTCTGAGCAACAGCTCCAAAAGTAAGCATTAATTCCAGACATTTCGTTGCTACATGTTCATAAAACCTCAAAGAAAGTTCAAACTCAAAAATAAAAAAATATGAAAAAATATTTCTGGACAAGTTTTACTTTTTCCAAGATATTTCCTCTGATTGAATTGCTTTTTGTACTTGTTATGATTTGATCTTTCAGATAACCAATGCTAAAAAACATTTTTTTAGTCAAATTTTGTTATATTCATTTCAAAGTGAATAAGTAAAAGGCTAATAAATGTGTACTTTTCTTTCCTAAAGTAACTACCTAGCAAGAAAATGTGAAGTTTAAGTGCAATAGTATATTAGCTAATTAGCAGACTCGGTGAGCCACCAGGAAATGAACATGTTGGTAAAACCATACAAATTGAAGAAATTCTATATCTACTCTCTATATATAAAATCCTAAACCTAAAAGTGCAATGATTTTATGTGATTTTTTTATGTCACGTTTTTGTCATGCTTTAAATCTGGCTTATTTTAAACCCTATATATATATACAGTATGTTTGGTATCATTCTTTTCAGAATTTATTGAACTTTAATGTGATGTTGTTAGATTTTCAGATTCTTATTCAGTTTTTAAATTATAAACTAAAAAATATCGAGAAATCACATCCAGCAAGACAAGACTTTGTGCCAAAAGATTTAACCACGCCCGGGGTCGGAAATAAAAGACAAAGAGTAGGACAGCTGCTGTAAAGGCTTTTAAATGTTTGAAGTGCAGTTTGAGATGCAGATCATGCGGCATGGTAGCAGCAGCAAGCCAGCAGCTGATCAAGCATAGAGGAGGTTAAAAAAGGTATTTGTTTCTCAATGTATCACTGTTTAAAAGGGGATTTTGGGGGATCGACTGCGTCTCCTTGGGGTGCTTTCAGCCCCCCTCTTCACAACGTGAGCAGCAAGAGACGCAAAATGGCTGGTGCGTAGCACAGGCTTGGGGGTTTGGCAAGCGAAGTGAGCAGGGGGGAACCCTCTTGTTATGAATACATTTTAACTATTGCACTTTCCAGTTAGGTTTACTGAGAGCATGTCAACTTTTTACAGGAAAATGTTACGTTAAATATTGCTATATAATATATATATATATATATATATATATATATATATATATATATATATATATATATATATATATATATATATATATATATATATATACAGTGATCCCTCGCTATATCGCACTTTGACTTTCACGGCTTCACTCCATCGCGGATTTTAAATGTAAGCATATCTAAATATATATCACGGATTTTTCGCTGGTTCGCGGATTTCTGCGGACAATGTGTCTTTTAAAGTACATGCTTCCTCAGTTTGTTTGCCCAGTTGATTTCATACAAGGGACGCTATTGGCGGATGGCTTAGAAGCTACCCAATCAGAGCATGTATTGCGTATTAACTAGAACTCCTCAATGATATACGATGTTCTTCCCGAGCGGTGCTTGATTGTTTGCTTTTCTCATTCTCTCTCACTCTCTTTGACATGCTCTGCGCCTGACGGAGGGGGTGTGAGCAGAGGGGCTGTTTGCACAGAGGCTGTTTGCCTATAAGATACGGACGCTACTCTACAAAATGCTGAAAGACTACCTTCACATTGCTCCCTTCTTTGCGGCTGCTTTATCGCGGTGCGCATACTTAAAAGCCCAACAGCCCTATTGATTTTTTGATTGTCTGCTTTTCTCACGCGCGCTCTCTCTCACTGACATTCTCTGCTTGACAGCGCTCCTTTGAAGTGAAGATATGTTTGCATTCTTTTAATTGTGAGAAAGAACTGCCATCTCTGTCTTGTCATGGAGCACAGTTTAAACTTTTGACTAAAGGGTGTTATTTCATGTCTAGAGGGCTCTAATAATGTTAACAGTGTGGGAGAGTTTATAAGGGCTTAAAATATATAAAAATAACCATACAAATATGTGGTTTCTACTTCGCGGATTTTCACCTATCACGGGGGGTTCTGGAACGCAACCCCGTGATCGAGGAGGGATTACTGTATATATATATATATATATATATATATATATATATATATATATATATATACTGTATATGTATCAATGTTGCAGCATATTACACTTAACGTTTTTGTTCATGTGTGTATTTATTTTCTCTGTTTACTTAAAATAAAATTTCTACCTTGGTGGAAAAATTCAGTTTCTTCACTGGGTTATCACTGATGCAAATATCTGAATCCAAAATTAAGACACACCAGCTCCTCTATTTTTACAGGTAAGC
The DNA here is from genome assembly GCF_016835505.1 of Polypterus senegalus. Taxonomy (NCBI): domain Eukaryota; kingdom Metazoa; phylum Chordata; class Cladistia; order Polypteriformes; family Polypteridae; genus Polypterus; species Polypterus senegalus. The sequence goes on from NC_053154.1 coordinate 236,701,095, forward strand.
CATGTCTAAAGACAGGCAACCTAAGGTTCATCACTTTACTTGATATCCACATTTCATAATTTCAAATACTGCAGTAGACCTGTTGAATGTATAATGATTTAAGAAAACAAAACTTGTTTTACATTTTTCTTAAATTCATTTTTGACCCTGATAGAAGAGAAGTGAATAAATGCAGACAGCAGAAGCCCACGTGATTGTCATCCTAATGCAACTGACAATATGACTATTTTCTCGGTTTTAGGTGGGAATGAAGAAAACTGCAATAATTGTTGTAAATTATGAATCAGGTATTCAGGGAATATAAAAAACTAACTAAATTGTAGTATAAGAAATGCAAGAACACTGTCATGAATGCATTTTTAAAGTAAGAGAAGCCTATTTTATATTAATTAATTAAACTAATAATGTGATGGTGTCATGGGTCATAGACTGAAGGAAAACAGTCAAGACTAACACAATCTGCTTTACTCACTTTTTAAAACAATGCACTCTTTAAAACTAATATATATTGTGCAAAAATGTTTTGCTACTATATATTTAAGCAATTCATGAAGTATATACACTTTGGCAGATTATCTGTTCATGAGCTGGAGAAGCTTTCAGTATAGAATTTGATAATGTATGCACTTCACATATTTGAAGACCCCCATGAGTTGTCTGTTTTATGTATTTTACATTCTGCGGTACAAAGGGATCTGACAAATGCTGACACCTGGTAGTACTGCCTTGCAAAATCAGAAGTGAAAGTAACAGAGAATATCTGATAACAAATGACTTCTTGAGACTTTAACTTGAAATGCTTTTGACCAAAATCATCATTTTCAAGTGTATGATTATTAATCTTTTATTCTATGAAGTACACATTTTGTGCCAAATAATTTAAAAATATTACAGAATTAACAAACTATTCATATTTCAAATGCATTCTACAACAAGACACATACAGCAGCATTCTTGCTTCTCTTTCTAGACTGCTGAACAAAACACTGTACTACTTTACTTGCAATATTGTGTTTAGACCTTCATGGACAGCAATGGCTATGCTCAACACATCTAGTTTTCTATACTGAGAATTCAGTAAATTACTCACAAATATATATATATATTTTTTTAAATTTTATAAATTTTATTGCAATCATTCCATACAAATCAATCAGAAAGTAGGATTGAGAACAAGTCAACCCCCACCCCTGAGAGAGAGAGCAAGGCCAACGGAATAAAACTTAAGGCTTGTAAACATACCTAAATTGATAAGTTTGATAAGCCAATAAAGATGATTGGAGAAGAAAAAGAAATACAGAAAAAATTGCTTCCTCTGTGCTTTAAGAGTTCATTCTAAAATTATTACTGATTAGATCCTGCCATGTTTTGAAAAAAAATTGTACAGATCCTCTAACTGAGTATTTGATTTTTTCCAATTTCAAATAGTAAAAAAAATCGGTTTCCCACTGATATAAAGAGGAGAGTTAGGATTCTTCCAGTTTAGCAAAATAAGTCTGCGTGCCAAAAGTGTAGTAAATGCAATCACAGTTTGTTTGTCGTTCTCCACTTTAATAACATCTGGAAGAACACCAAACACAGCTGTTAATGGGTTAGGAGGGATTGTGACACCAAGACTGTCTGAAAGGTAATTAAAAGTTTTGGTCCAGAATGATGTTAATTTGGTGCAGGCCCAAAACATGTGACCCAGTGAGGCTGGGACTTGATTGCAGCGTTCGCAGGTTGGATCTTGCCCTGGAAACATTTTGGAGAGTTTAGGCGAGACAGATGTGCTCGATATATAATTTTGAGTTGAATAATTGTATGCTTTGCGCATATGGAGCTCGAGTGTATTCTCTGCATTGCTATTTTCCACTCCTGATATATTAATCGAGAGATTTTTTCCCAGTGTCCTCTTGGATGTTTGAAAGGAAGGGACTATAAAATAATTTTATATATTGCAGAGATGGTGTCCTAGTCCTTGAAATTGAGCAATATTTTTTCCAGCATGGATGAGGGTGCAAGATGAGGTAAATCGGGAAGGTTCTGTTTAACAAAGTTCCTAATTTGAAGTTAGTAAAAGAAATGTGTAGCTGGAATGTTAAATTTGGAATGTAATTGTTCATAGGATGCAAAGACATTGTCTATATAAAGCAAGTTAATCCCAATTTTTTTCCAGATATTAAAAACTGCATATGTTTGGGGGTTAAGGTTGAAAGAGAGGCTTCCCCATTTTAAAATGCTTTTTACATTGGTTCCATATGCTAAATGAGTGAAGCACAATTGGGTTATTAGTATATTGCTGATAACATACATTTATTGGGGCACAGAGCAGGGAATATAAAGAAGTACTGCAGGATTTTACGTCTATTGCAGACCAAGCCTGTGTATGTTCATCTATTTGTGTCCAGGTTTTTATAGCTTGTATGTTTGCTGCCCAGTAATAAAACTGGAAGTTAGATATAGCCATGCCACCTTCTGCCTTTTGTTTTTTTAGGGTCACTCTATGGATACGTGGATGTTTTGAATTCCAAATAAATGAGGTTATTGTTGAATCTAATTGCTTAAAAAATGATTTACTGATGTATATTGGAATGTTTTGAAATAAAAAAGGAGCTTATGAAGAATATTTATCTTAACAGTGTTAATTCTTCCAGCTACAGTGAGATGAAGGGTTGACCATCTATGCAAGTCTTGTTTAATTTTTTTCATGCAGACGGCAAAATTTTGTTGATAAAGAGCTTTATGTTTACTTGTAATGTTTACCCCTAGGTATTTAAACTGTTCTGCAATGATAAAAGGTAGGGTGTCTAATCTAATATTATATGCTTGAGAATTCACTGGAAAGAGTACACTTTTATTCAGATTAATTCTGAGACCTGAGATATTTTGAAATTCTGTGAGTGCTGTTAAGACTGCAGGCACAATATTCTGTGGGTCTGATATATACAGTACCTTATCATCTGAATATAGAGAAATTTTCTGTTCCAGTCCTTCTCTGATAATCCACTTTATCTGATCAGCATTACAACAGTGTATTGCCAGTGGTTCAATGGCAATTGCAAACAGTAGCAGTGACAAGGGGCATCCTTGTCTAGTGCCACGTTCTAGTTTAAAGTAGTCTGAACAAATGTTGTTGATACAAATTGAAGCTTCTGAATTGGTATACAGTAGTTTGATCCATGCACAAATGTTCGGGCCAAACCCAAATTTCTCCAATGTAGTAAAAAGGTATTTCCATTCAATCATGTCAAATGCTTTTTCTGCATCCAATGATAATAATATTTTGGGGTGTTTGAATATATTACATTAAACAGGCATCGAAGATTTGAAGATAAGTGTCGACCCTTGATAAATTCAGTTTGATCTTGTGATATTACCGAAGGGAGCACTTTCTCCATCCTTCCAGCTATGATTTTTGAGAGTATTTTAACGTCATTATTCAAAAGTGAAATTGGTCTGTATGATGAACATTTTAAAAAGTCCTTATTTTGTTTAGGAAAAATGGTGATTAATGCTTGGTGAAAAGTTTGAGGAAGAGTTTGATTGTCTCTGACTTCTGTAAATGTTGCTAATAGGAGGGGAGCTAGCTGAGCGGAGAATCTATACTAATAAAAGGCAAAGCCCTCACTGACTGACTGACTGACTGACTTACTCACTTACTCGCTCACTCACTCGCTCACTCACTACTAATTCTCCAACTTCCCATGTAGGTAGAAGGCTGAAATTTGGCAGGCTCATTCCTTACAGCTTACTTATAAAAGTTGGGCAGGTTTAATTTTGAAATTCTACGCGTAATGGTCATAACTGGAACCTATTTTTCTCCATATACTGTAATGGACTTTAGCTCAATGGCTGTGGGGGGTGGAGTTGCGTGTCAAATCATCACGCCTCTTCACGTAATCATGTGAACTGACTGTGAACGCAGTACGTAGAAAACATGGAAGAACTCCAAAGAGCGCTGAAGAAAAACACATACAAGCTTATTCATAAGTGCAGCTACTGCGGAAACAAAGCACTGTGTAAAACGTAAGTTTAAATTAAGTTTATGGACACGCTCCCGCTGCTGTTTGTCATGCCTTCGTCGAATACTTCATTCGCGAGATACAAGTTTAATGAGAAGACAGGAGGTATAAACGAGACTTTGAATCACTTTGTAACAGAGTTAAAATTGCTATAGCGAGAAACTTTTAAGTGCCGGGTCTTAGCTAACATTAAATAAAGCCGTGGACATTGCAACATCACACAAGAGAGCAGCTCACGTGAACTGACTGAACGCAGTACGAGTGATCACTTCCATGCATCAAACCTGTTCAAAAACGCATTACACAATTGACAAGGTAGGAAAAGAATATGCTCTGAGCTGAGCTCCACAGCTAACGCAGTCTTGCGGAAGCAACTTCGTCACGCTGCCACCAAATACTCACAGAAAAATCCACAAGTTAATACAGATGCTGTCTCTAGTGTTTCTCTGCATTCAATGTATTCCTCGCATCCCTGTTATACCCTTTGATCTCCTATTTGAATTCAAATGCCTCCAATTTCCAGTAAGGCTCTGCTTCGCGATGACAAGTAATAAGTCTCAGGGACAGACCCTACAAAAGGTTGCCATTGATTTCAGGCAAGATTGCTTTTCTCCTGGACAACTATACGTTGCATTCTCAAGAGTGAGCTCGCGCAGCTTCATCATATTACAACCGGAGTGCTGAACTGACAACGTGCTATATAAAGAGAACTATAACAATCATAATAAACGAACAATAAAACAGCGAAGCAAGGAAAAAGGATGGCCTTATATGTCGTTCATTTATAAAACAGCTGAGAAGCTGTGTAAAGCCTGCTTCACAAAAAAACAGCGGAGCGCCTTATATGAGCAGGCAGTCAGCTAAAGAAGGGAATCAATAAATATCTATAATTGTAATAAACGAACAAAAATAGCGTACAAAGCCACGGATTAAATAAAGGAAATGGGTACCTGAACAGTAAAGTAAGTCTCAAATAGCTACACAATAACTATAGCAATCATAATAAACGAACAATAAAACAGTACAGAATCGCGAAGCAAGGAGAAACGACGGCCTTATATGGCGTTCGTTTATAAAGCAGCGGAGAAGCTGTGTGAAGACAGCTACACAAAAAAAACAGCAGAGCAGAGCACATCTGTATGTTTGTGTGTGTATATGTATGTGTATATATTTGTTGATATGTGTATATATTGTATATATATGTGGATGTGTATATGTATATATATATATATAGATATGTGTATATGTATATGTATATATGTTTATCTGTCTGTGTGTGTGTATATATATATATATATATATATGACAGCAACACTCATAACAGTGACAAAACAATTACATTGACAATCATGTTACATTATTTTTGAAATGTTTCCTTTTCTTTTTTTTAACTTCTTTAACACACTACTTCTCCGCTGCAAAGCGCGGGTATTTTGCTAGTTTCTTATAAAATTCTGCAGGGTAGCGATCAGGGCCTGCTGCTTTCCCACCTTAAAGTGACTTTATAGCATCTAGTAATTCTGATAACGCCAGAGGTTTATCGAGTTCGTCAGCACTAAAAGTGTCTATTTGTGGTATCTGTAATGTATCCAGAAATTCATTAGATTGTGTATTGTCTTCTTTAAATCAGAAGAATATAAGAATTTATAGTAGTCTCTAAATGTGTGCATTATATTTTTGTGGTCGATGATTCTGTCTCCGTACGTGTTGGTGATTACTGGGATTGCATTGCGGACTTCTTGCTTATGAATGTTTTGAGCTAAAAGCTTATTAGCTTTCTCTTTGTGTTCAAAGTAATGATGTCTGGATTTATAAATTAATTGTTCAGTTTCTTTATTTGTCAAGAGGTTTAGTTCTGAATGCAGAGCCTGCCTTTTCCTATGTAGGCCCTCGCTTGGAAGCCTGGCATGTTCTTCATCTATTCTAGTAATTTCGCTTTTTAGCTCTGCTACTTTCTTGGTTTCTAATTTATTTCTGTGGGAAAGATATGAGATAATTTGTCCTCTTTAGAAGGCCTTAAGAGTTTCCCAGAGTATTCCTGCAGAAACCTCTGAGTATGTATTTGTCTCTAGGAAGAAACTGATTTGTTTGGATATAAATTCTGTACAATTCTCGTTTGCTAATAGAAACGGGTTGAGACGCCATCTGCGAGGTGAGTGTGTGGGGCATAGTAACTTTAGCTCCAAGATCAGAGGTGCATGGTCAAAAATAACAATAACATCGTATTTGCAAGATTTAATCGGAGGCAAGAAATTATTATCTATGCAAAAATAATCAATTCTTGAGTAGCAATGATGTAGTGGTGAGTAGAAAGAATATGTTCTTGAGTTTCGGTTTGAAAACCTCAAGGGGTCTGATAAGTTGTGATCAGTTATAAACTTTGTAATTATCTTTGCAGTGTTAGATGCCGTCCCTCCTGTGATAGAAGTCCTATCTAAGAGTGGATTTAAAACACAATTAAAGTCCCCAGCCATTATAATTTTATAAGTGTTCAGATGGGGTGGCACGGTGGCGCAGTGGTAGCGCTGCTGCCTCGCATTTAGGAGACCCGGGTTCGCTTCCTGGGTCCTCCCTGAGTGGAGTTTGCATGTTCTCCCCGTGTCTGTGTGGGTTTCCTCCGGGCGCTCCGGTTTCCTCCCACAATCCAAAGACATGCAGGTTAGGTGGATTGGCGATTCTAAATTGGCCCTAGTGTGTGCTTGGTGTGTGGGTGGGTGTGGGTGTGTTTGTGTGTGTCCTGTGGTGGGTTGGCACCCTGCCCAGGATTGGTCCCTGCCTTGTGCCCTGTGTTGGCTGGGGTTGGCTCCAGCAGACCCCCGTGACCCTGTGTTCGGATTCAGCGGGTTGGATAATGGATGGATGGATGGAGTGTTCAGATTGGGAATGGATGCAAATAAATTTTGTATAAATTCCTTATCATCAACATTAGGTGCATAAGCATTTATCAAAATAATTTTACAGTTAGATAAGTTACCCATGACCATCGCATATCTTCCTTCAGAATCCAATACTACATCTGATGCTACAAATGAGACTGTTCTATGTATGAGAATTCCCACACCTCTAGTTTTCTTTGTAAAGCTAGAATGGAACATTTGGCCAGTCCGGTCCTTTTGCAGCCGGAACTGATCCTTGCTTAGTAAGTGGGTCTCCTGTAAAAATACTATTTTAGCGTTTAAACCTGTTAGGTGAGAGAATACTTTCTTTCTCTTTAATTTGTGATTCAGGCCTTTAACATTCCAGCTCACAAAGTTAACTATCCCATCATGGAGACATTGATTTTGAATTTTTGATGTCATTTTATAGTCTTAGCTGGAAGTGAGACAGCTTTAACCTTAATTTCCTATTTACCCAAGAGTTATTGCCATGCAGCCTATTGTTACTTTGGTCTTAACCCCCGACCCTCCCATTTTGCCTCCCCACGTGAGGCAAGACTCCACTTCACACAGTCCCGGTCCTCTAACATACTGAGAGACAGAGCACATCCAAAGCAAAACAAGCCCCCACACAGCGGCATTTTAGGATTAAAAAATAGAGATATCTATTACCAATATAGTCTAAATACTATATGCCTAAAATATAATCATTAACAAACCAAGGGTATGAAGTTAAACAGTCTTATTTAGGGTAGAGAAAAAAATAAATAAATAAGATAAAAAAAGAAAGAAAGAAAAGGAAATAACCACAAACGTCTATAACTGTAATTAAAACATAAACAAATAGCGTCCGAGTAATAATGAGGATATATAATGATAAAAACCGGTATCTTAACAAATAGATCAGACAGTAGTATTCTTGCCATATCATGACAGGCTATGACTCAATATAGTGTTTCAGAATAGTGCCGGGATCAGCATTCTTAATTCCTTTTCTGCTTCTACCTTGCTGGCGAAGACATAGAATTGACCGTGCAATTCCAGTTTTAGTTTGGCAGGATACAAGAGACTGTATTTGATGTTGGCTTGCCGTAACCGCTGTTTAATGTTGTAAAAGGCTGCACGTTTAGTAGCTGTTGCTGGAGAGAATGTGGTTATTTTCATATATAATCTCTTGCTTGAGGAGTGCCATCACCTCTACCTTAAATAATAATCTCTTGAAGCGAATAATAAAAGATCTATGTCTAACGGTATTTGATCCACCTACACAAATATAAATTTAAGTAATTTCAGCTGTAACTTTGTAATTTTACCTATTTATACAAATTAATTTTATATAAATACATTTTTCTTATGCAACTAGTTACTAGATGTTGATGTTTACCAAATGTTAAACTCCTAAAGTTGCAACCTAATATTCATAATGAGTAGTGCTGATTAGTGAATTTCGCCAAAGATTTTTTCACATAGAATATGCCAGTGGCCTTGTTCAATGAATATTTTCCTGGAAATTCATCATGAGGCTGGCTTAGTTGAAGATTTGTGTAGCTTTGTGAAATGTGACATCACAGCCCCGTAGCAGCCATGTGCAAAACTTTCACGCATGCCTACTGTAAGATCATTGATAAGAAGGCCATTGCTGTGTCTCAAACACATGGGGGGAAAAATGCCATTCCAGCTGCTGAGAAGCATTGAGACCACTTCCTTCCTCGTTCACTGAACAGCGATATGCAATATTGTTCCCATCACTAACAGCATTTGTTTACTCCACTAGTGATCATTTGAACCCTCTTCTAGGCTCTTCGGTTGTCATATATGGGCTGTTAGTAAACACTTAAAAAGGTAAAAATGTGTGCCAAAGCCACAAAGGTGGAGAAACACTGCCTAGTACTAGTACTGCCAATGAATGTAAATAAGGTGACCATCCGTCCCCGTTTTCCGGGGACAGTCCCCTTTTTCAGACAACTGTCCCCACTCAGAAACACGTCCCCGTTTTGTCCCTGGTTTAAGATTTTGTCCCCAGTTTAGCTGGTTCACTTTTTTGAATGTATCTCATCACCACGATAATTTGAACTTGGCGCACATGCGCGGTGTTTTGACGGAGGTTATGCTTTACCACCTCCTGCAACTTCGGCGAGAAATCACATGATAAGCTTTTGCTTTGTACTATGTAGTGTTTAGAGGCCCTACTCGTGATCTGTAAACTCTAAGAGAGGTACGTCGTGCTCTGCCTCTGCCTGTGGCTGTGTCTACATGTGGCTTGCTTCTGGATGCGAGAGCAGCATGGCGGCTCTTTTCTTCCACCTGTTTTTTCAGCATTTTGGCACGGTGATCCCTGTGATTCAACATGAGTGCTAAAAGGAAGTGTCAGTTCAATGATGGGCTTCAGCGTGAATTTTCGTATTCGGATGCTTGTTGTGATCTGCAGCGTCGTTTTTCATCGGTAGTGGTGGGAGAACATCAATCACGGAACACGAGGAGAGAGAAAAGCACAAAGTAGCTTTGTGAAGTCAAGCATCTTCAAAAGCAGTGACTCAGTTTTTTCAAAGAGTAAAACCGTCAGATGCAGAGTACCAGCTGGCAATTCATGAAGGTACGTTCGCGTTCCACACGGTGAACCATAATCACAGTTTCCGATCCACAGACTGTACAAGTAGTTTGCAAAAAAAAAAATTTGTGACAAAAGATTCACTTGTGCCAGAACAAAATGTGAGAATATAATTACAAACATTTTTTCTCTATGGGCACGAGAAGAACTTTTGGCCGAAGTTAAGGATGTGAACTACATAAGCGTTTGTGTTGATGTTTCGAACCAAAAAAACACTAAACTTTTGCCAATCATGATCAGATACTTTAAATACGACTCACCTGAAATTGTGAAAAACAAGTTACTAGACTTTGTCGAGTTGCCGGGGGAAACTGCAGAAATTATTTGAGAAAGTGTGATGGGAGTGCTTAAAAAATACAAACTGCAAAACAAAGTTGTTGCCCTTTCTGTGGACAATACAAACACAAATTTTGCTGGACTTTTGAGAAGAGGCAAAGAAAATGTATTCACAAAAATGAAGTCTCACTTGCAGAGAGAAATTATTGGAGTGGGCTGCAATGCCCATATCATTCACAATTGTGCACAATCTACCTTAGACACATTGCCCATAGACGTTGAAAGTCTGGTCCAGAAAACCTTTAGGTATTTCCCCATTTACACTGTACGTGTGGAGAGACTGAAGGAGTCTTGTGATTTTGTTAATGAAGAGTATAACAAAAGTTGGGGATACTCAAACGTGCGTTGGTTGTGTTTAATGCCAGAACTGCAGAGGATACTGCAGATTTTCCAATCATTAAAATCATTCTTTCTGTCAGAGAACCAATGTCCACAATTCTTCGAGGATTTGTTCGAGAACCCATTAGCAGAAATGTGGCTCTTGTTTGCGCACTGTCAAATTTGCCTGTTTCATTTCACCATACCTCATGTAGAAGGAAACCACAGAAGCGCAATTGAGGCATGCGCTATTTTGAAAGATTTGACCCAAAAGCTGACAGCCAGGAAAGAAGACAAATTTATTCCTATGCTGGTTCGAGGTCCCCTTCATAAATTTGAAGATGATGGCCACATTACAAGGGAAGTGTATTTTAGAACATCAGATACGTTCTTTGGCATAGCAATTGAATACAGTAATGCATGGGGCAAACACTTGGATAACCTTCACGAGTTAAATTGCCTACTGCTGAGAACAATTCGTGGAAGAAATGACTTTGAGAGGGCAGTGGAAACACTGCAAACCAAATGCCCTATTCTCAATGTAAATACTGACTTAATGTTTGATGAATTTACATACATAAAAGACTACCTGGCCACGAAGTTCAGTGACTGGACAAACCAAGACATAACAACGTTGCAGAAGTGGAAAGAAATATTCCAACACTTGAAAGAACAAGATTTACCACATAGCAACATAGAAAACGTAATTCAACTTGCATTTTGTTTGCCAGCCAGCAATGCGACAGTGGAAAGAACTTTCAGTCACATTAACTTTTTCTGGACGCCAGAGAAATCTCAAATGAAAGTTAATACAATGCGGTCCTTGCTGACAGTTAAAGTAAACTTCTCAATATCTTATGAAGAATTCTTCCATTGCGGAAGGACAGTCCAATCAGAACACAAAGTAAAAGGATGAGCCTGTACTGCGTGGGAAGGTAAGACGTGGATTTCTATCCACTTTAATAAACAATGCTATGGTTTAATTAACATTAAAATTAAAGGATGCTTACGTGTTACAAATTATTATTTTACAGTTTTGGTCACATCATGGTGTCAATTTGCCAAGATGCCAAGAAAAAAACATGTAAATTATCAGTAAACGGAATTGTAAGTTTAATGTCCATACAAAAAATGTTGTTTCTTGAACTGATGCAGACTATACAGAATGTATTTATGATTTACAAAATTGTCCACATTTCCAGTCCTTGCATGATCTTGCGTTAAGTTTTGCTTATTTGTGTACGCTAGCACATTGTAATGAAACTGCATTTTCACAACCAGGCATGAATTCTTCTCAAGGCGTATGTAGTCTACGCTCCTCTAGCCCATCCCATGTCCCTGGATTGGCCCAAAAATTTCTGGTCACCTTAATATAAAACACTGATCTCTATGTGCCAGTACTGCATGGCTAATTATGAATGCAGATTAGCCACAAGCCCAGCAACAAACTCAAAACAAGCCTTAAAGGAGCCCTTGCTCTTCCCACAGGGCACTCTGTAAAATAATAAAAACAAAAGATTTATTACTATTTGCAAGGTGTTCTTTGATTCTTACTGAAAGAAGAAAGTATTAAGCATCTGCACTGACGCTAGAAAACAAAAAAAAAACTTTCTCACTGTGCCTGGAGCTGCAACTTAAAAAAACAGAACAAGTGGTTCCCACACTGCTGTTTCAATGCATGGCTAAAGTGTGACCTCACAGCTCAGATCACATATTTGGTCACTATTATTAGTGCAGCCTAATTGGCAGACCTTTCCTTAGCCCTTAGTGACACTTAAAATATCACTCCACCTTTATAAACCACTCAAAATTAGTTGTTTCTCTTTTTTTGTTGACTTCAATTCATTTTGTGGGGTTGAGCAAAGTTTGGGAACATTTCTGTAATTTTGCCAAACTTAAGGCAATGTGAGTTTGCTCATCACTAATAATGAGATTGACACCACTTGATTTAGCTACTGTCTAATTTAACTACTGTATGTTAGCTAGGAATATGCAGGACAATAACTCCCATAGAACAATGAAGAATAACAAAATTGACTTTGTGTGTTTCCTGTTTCTTCCTTAAAAATAAGATTTTTTTTACATAATATGGGTGATGGCTTCAACTTTGTTTTCAACATAGTGTTAACATATTTGACCTTTTTCATTTTAAAAATAATGTCTGCCTGGGAGGTTGCCAACTGAGATACTGAGGTGTTTCGTTGTATGGTGGGTGCGGCAACACGCTGTACCAGTGTATGCTCCCTAACCTGAACCTGCACCTGAATGAACAATCAATTGAGGGGCCTCATGCATAATGCCGTGTGTAGAATTCACACAATAACATGGCGTGCGGACAAAAGCGGAAATGTGCTCATGCACAAAAAAATCCTGATGTATAAATCTGTGCGTTTGCCCACTTCCACGTTCTTCCACTACATAAATCCCGGTCAGCGTGAAAAGAAATGCACGTGCACGCGCCTGCTGTCCCATCCTGTCTCCTCCCAGAATTACGCCTCTTTGAATATGCAACTCAATATAAATAGCCCTTAAGCTCAGCGTTCTGTGAAAAGGCAATGGCAAAAGCATGGGGGGAAATAGAAGAAGTTCAGCGAATACCGAGTGGAGGCAAAGAAAAACATACTATTTGTTGGTTCAAACAGTAGTATAAACAACAGAAGGAAGTTGATCGAGTGACATAGAGTGTCGGAGAAACTCGAAAGCTCAAGTTCACAAAGTTGCACAGTGCCTGAAATAAAAAAGAAGTTGTCAGATACCAAAGTCACCGTGAAAAGGCGAGTCGTAGCCCATCGTCTGAGTTTCATATAAAAGTTTATTAGGGTACAGAGGAAAAAAAAATAGGCACACAGTGGGAAAAAAACACAAAATGTCAACTTTAATCTCTAAATTTCCACTTTAATCACATAGTTTATTTTGTCATTAAAGTACAGCAGAATATCATATCGTTTAATTTACTAGCTTCTCAAATCTCTTCGTAACTAAAGTAGCACATTAAATACTTTGTTTTGTATTTGATCTTCTATGTGCTCTATGTGTATGAATCTCTACGTGCTTCTGGGCTTTCTCTTCCTCCGACAGGACAAAGAATCCATTACATTCGTAATATTACAGCTCTCTGAATAATTAAAATACTGAGATGTATACTTGATATCATTTTCATGATGATAGGAGTTAAAGCATGTTATTAAACATGGGAACATGGAGGCACAGTGATTGTTCATGCCTCACGCAAGATGCTTGCTGCACTGTGTGCTACCTTCGATGAAATAATTTATTGCAGCAGTACTGTCTCTTTCAAACGTACTAACCCCCAATTCCTGTCCTTCCTTTTCTTTCTCCAAATACCCAAACGCCACACAATCAGCTCTGTAATAGATGTTAAGCCATCTGTAGGCTTAGAACACCGATTCTTCAAAACTTTGAAGGAACATTGAAATATCTATGTAGTACATGTTAAATTATTCTATCCATTCAGTGTCAGCCAGTCAGTGCCAACAATCCATGAATGGCAGCTTATTTATAACAATATAGATTATTTAAATAAGTTTTATTTTGCTGCATTTCATCTTAAAAATGATATCACCATCATCATATATAAATACGCTCTTTATAAAGTGGCTCAGGTTGTGCAATATTATAACTGTATCGCAAGTTTACAGTGAGGTAATTGTACTTATAAGTACAAACAGTTCCACAAGGAGCACTTGACGGACAGATTGAGTGCATTTATAGTTCTTGGGATTTCTAAACTTCGAGGACCGTACAGGAAAGGCTCTGAAGCGTTTGTCGTATGAGAGCAGTTCAATAGACAGCATGGCTGAGGAAGCGTGTGCTTGATGCTGTACACCGATAATTCTCTTTCCAATCAGCTGCTTTACAGCTGTGATTCCCCACTCAGATACAGTGATATAAATACTCTGAATGGTGCAGTGAGAGTAATATGGTAAAAGATGATCCGATGTGGCAACCCCTAACGGGAGCAGCTGAAAGAAGAAGAAGAAGGTGCAGTGACAGTAACAACGTTAAAGCAGCTACTGTATTTAGAATTGTTTGACTATTCTGTGGACCATTACATTGTTACAGGTTAATTACAGATCAGATGCATTAAACTAATAAACAATATGCGGTTAATTTCAGTGTATTTATAAAGCCGCGTCAGGGATGTGGATCTAAAAAAGAAAGGAAAGCCACACTGGAACAGTAGCACTGCTTTGATGCTGGGTGCCGCCAGTCTGCAAAACCGAGCGCAGAACTTGCGTACGCCAGGGCATGAGCTACCATGAAAATGTGTGCGGCTTTATGCCAAGTTTAGGTTTTATACATTGCAATTTGAACGTGGAAACGTTCTTACGCAACATTTTTGTGCGTACACACAGTTTATACATGATTCCTAAGGACTGCATGGACCATCAAAAACATTTTAATTTGGTGGTCTGTGATTTAGAATTGGTTCAAACTTCCAAATGACCCAAGAAGTGATTCTGTTGCTTGGTCAGGAAACATGCTGAGATGAGGCCTAAAACCATTCCCTTCTATAGTACTAGAGATTTTAGAGCCTTAACCCTTGTGTGATAAAGAATTCTCTGAGCTCTTTGCCATTAACCAGGAGTGTGGAAAGACATCCGGTCACACTACAAAGTTCCACTTCTACATTTCACTGTATGTTTCAGAATGCTGTTCTGTGCTTTTTATCCTAAACTTAAATTAAAACCTGTTCAATCTGATTTTTATTTACCTTTCATCCTTTGAAACACTAGCATGCTGCACCAACTTTGTGGACTTGCAACAAAAAATCAACCTGTAAATCACAAAGGAAAATTTAATAAATGTTTGGAAATAAGCCAGTAGCGTTTACTGGATTTGCAACAGTGAAATGTAAAAGTATTCCCAGCTAGGCTTACATAACTGTAAATATAACATTTCCATATATATTACAAAAAGGATTTAGCTTAAGATTCTTCCTGTCTATAGAAATATAGCTTTTCAAGGCAGATTCCAATATCGTTTGACATATAGAAGGCTTGACAAAATATGTATTTATTAATCTATTTAAGAAGGCATAAAATGAGAACTGGCAAGAAGGTCAGATAATCCAATGATGCAAAATAAAGTAAGAACAGACTTTTATATTTTACATTGAAGCATGAGCGCTTTTCCAGACAAAATGCAACCTTAATGAAGTTCCTATTGCAAGACAAACGGGCAAAAGTAGAGCAAATAAATAAACAATACATATAATTAATGAAATACCTGAACAATGCTTGAAATAAAAACTTCTGTTATACAGCCACCTTTTTATTCAATAAATAATATTTCTCCAATTCATACATTTCCTCACTCATTTTACTATAAGCACTTCTCTTTAACAAAGTATTTCTTATTCATTAACACCACCCAAGTGGTTGTCCCATTTAGTACATGGGTACTATGCTACTGTCATCTCTGGGACCAGGGGTCATCTCAAAAAACCAGTGTCTATGAAACAGTGCAGCTAATAACAGGAAAATTGCACATCTGCACAATATCTATATATATAATTCACTAAGGTAAGACACACATGGAAAGGCAAGACACCCATGGAAAGCACGCCTGAAGGGCCGTGGATTCACTAAGCCGCCGACAAGTAAGACACCTGTGGCACATGCAGGAAGGAGCCACACCAGAGGTGAATCGCCATATGCAGCGTGTAAAACGGTATCCCATGGGGTCCTTAAAACAATCCTTTACAACTGAGGTTAAAACATAATGGAGTAAGCAGTCTTTAAAAACCAAGTTTTCGGTTACGACGCACGGCCACGTGCACCATAGCAAACTGTTTTACAGTTTATGCTACATACAGCAATTTGCATCCGCGACAAACATGCGTCTTCTTAGATGCTCCTGCAGGAACACGGAAAGTCTATGTGAGTCACAGGTGCATCTGGACTGTGCAAAGACGACAACGACTCAAGTGACGAGTTGGAGGTGGGCACATGAGCGATGGCGGTCCGCCAGTTTTCAGTCACGGACGATTGTGTGTTGGTTCGTTCCATGCATTGTTACAATGTTGCTTTTCTTGCTGATTTATTACATTACCGATTTTTCAAATGTTAATTTTCTCCCTGTGCTTAGAAATCATTAAAAAACCGGCCTGATTATGCAGCAAATGGTACGCCACGGGTTGGCTAGTAAACATATAAACAAGTAACATTTATTTATATATATGATCAACATCTCCTGGTGCAGAACTACTTTATATCTGTTAAGTTGTAGATATTTTACTGTAAGAGGAAGGCAAGTTAAGTGTTTTGTTCAACATTAAACAGCAAAAACATAGATTGACATGACAAACTTGACTACTATGTCACTTTCTAAAATAACTTCAGGTTTGTTTGACACAACCACTAAAGATAGTAGATTTTCTTTTCTTCTTTTTTAAAAGAGATAGAATCAGCACCTGGAAATGCAAGGTCAGCATTCAAAAGTCAAATCTCTTTAATATTTCAAGAAGAGTTTGCACATCTACAAATAATGCTACATTATAAACTTCTGGGAGGACTTTGATTCTGAGGACTCAGACATGCTACCTGTAAACTGCCTATGGAACCTGAAGGGAACTTTCTTTAAGACATACAACTGCACAATGTGTACTATAAGTTGTTCCGGCGTATTCATGTGTCACTCTTTTGTCATCTTTTATAGTTTCTTGAACATTTTTGTCTAGGAGGTCTAGCACTGAAGTGGACCCACCACCCCACCAAGTAAATATTTCTGTGTTATTCATTCCTTCCTTTTCTATCAAGTGTTAAGTCAGTCATATGTGAAACTTTTCTTATTTCGATTGTTGATTGTGTACGGAATCCACCCTGACCATTACACCCAACCGGCACACAAAATCAGAGGTGCGTGGCTGTCATGGTTTATCTCCTGCATATGGCATTATTGGTATCAGCATTCAGCTTAGTGAACAAAAATTAATACACAAGGTTTCTTACTAGCCAAAAAAACTAAGAAGAAATATAAATTTGGATGTTCACTTTAACAAGTGCAAAACAAGGAAGACAACAAGTTTAAAGGACTGCCTTGTTGCTTTCTTGTTCTTCTTGCAAGAGTTGTTTCTTACCCAAACAAAACTAATTCTGAGCAACTTTTGGGCTTGCTAAATGAATTTTTAATATGGTGCCCATAGCATTCTGGCTTGACTGTGCATATTTACAGAAATGTACTCACTTAGCACTTCTGAAAATACCAAACCACAAACAAAAAAATTGATACAGACAAAGGAGAGGTTAAAGCAATGAAAGAAAAAGTAAAAATAATAGCATGAAGGTGGACCAAAATACCCCAAAAGGCAGATTACAGCTATCATTTTGTACAGGGCTGGATGAATCATTAAGCAAAATAAGTATGTGCTTAGGGTATCAAGGGAATTTGTTTGCCACAGGAATTTTCCATTGCCATATTTACCATTGACTATATGATGCAAATCTGCAAAGTACACATTATTTTTCATCTTACTGTAAGTTTTGTTTCATTTGGAAAAATAACATTTTATTTTATGGTTTTTTATTGTTTATAATTTTTAATTATCCACTGTGTGGACGAAGGTTCAAACAAATAGCAGGCAGACACCAATTCTAATAAGCAAAATCTTTTATTTCTGACTTCTTGGTGAGCAGAGTGGCTTTTCCTTACAGAGAGAAAATGCAAGGAAAGGCCCCCGACAAGGGGGGTTCAGCTGCATTTATAACAAAATCTTCAAAGAGAATGTTTAGAAAAAAATAAATCAGTTTCACTCCAAGGCCACAGAACATTCTTTACAAAATTTGTTGATTACAACGGAAAGCATAAATTCTAGTCTTATATTTGGAATGAAGCTTATCAGAAAACTTGTCATACACTGCTGAAGCAGCTGGGAAGAGTCAAAAACTGCATTCCACAGCTGGAAGCACACTTCTGTTAATAATAATACCTAGCCACACAGAGAACATGCAGATTTTCATACAGAAGCTAGCAATAGATTTTAAATTCCATTCCACAACTGTCACAAAGATGAGACATACTCGGATGAAGGTTTGGGGCAGCCACCCATATATTCTGGTATCCTGGCTGCAAAAGTCGTTATTTCTTACAGTAAACAGCACTGATGTGCATACCATTGAGTCCAAAACAAGACTGAAGGAAAAGGGAAAAAGGGCAGGCTTTTAAAGGGGAAGACAGGAAGTGAAGTCATAAGGATCGGGCACGTGTTCATCAACCATTGGATCAAGCCCGGACGTGACATCAGAGGTGCCGGAGCTGGTAAAGTCTACTTCCATTGGCTCGGTACCGGAAGTGACATCAAAAGGTGGAATCTCCCGGGAATGGTCTACAGGAAAGGGAGAAAAAGAGTCAGTGCACTCTGCCACATCCCGGCATGCCTCAAAACTGCCTTCATTCAAGCCCTTTAGCTGCCTCCCATGTGCACATGTATGACAATACATATATATTGGGTCACCAAAATCTGCAAGTGCTTAGGACCTGTAAAGGTCTTAATCCAGCCCTGATTTTGTATGAAAATGTTTGAATAGCATGGCATGCCATCAGATCACTGTTTAATACAGATGGAGACTTGGCCAGTTTTATGACAATAATAAGGAAAAGGTGATATATATATATATAAACTTTTTTCTACTGGATTACATTATGGACACATAGTACTGTTAAGATATATTTATTAAGTCTCAAGGATCTCAGAGTAGAAATACTGGATGAATTCTGAATATACAAAGACAAATAGAAGTGATATGTTTGTAATACTGACTGAGCACAATCATTCATCAATATTATTATGCAATTGTTTTTTCATTTTAAAATTCTACTATAATGTCACTATGTTGTATTTTAGTTTTGAAGTTTCATTTGTGTAAACAATATATCTAAAGCAGTTGCATAATATTGTGATATCCTGCTTAAACTGATTTTCCAATGCCATACGAGTCAATATAGCAATGGACATTTCAAGATTATATTATTATATATGTGCCAATTACTGACCTTAAATGAACTGCCTTTTTAATTAGGTAGTTTATTTTCACTTTCAGTTTCTATTTAGAAATAACAAGTGCTACAGGCTTTTTTCACTTTTCATCTGAATCTTTCACGAAGAACAGAGTGCTTTTTCTGAAATGGTTCATTAGGATATTGCTCTTTTATTGTGTTTTTAAAGGATGAAACACTGTAAGGTTCTAACTGAACAAACAGCCTCCCGAAGTGTGATTGCCGCATCTGTGGAAGACAACCTATCAGTTGCCGGGGCAACTGCAGGCCCCCAGTGCTGTAGCAGCTCGCCACGAAAACAAATCCAAAAAGACTGCGGTTGTGCTATAAGTGCCTGCTGTTGATGGATGATGCAAAGAATGTTTTTTTTTGTTTGCTACTTAGAATGTATCTTTCTTTTTTTCACATTTATGGTTTATTTTTTTTATTGTTATTTACATTTGATGTTGCAGCATCAGGTGGCTCCACCTCCTTAGTTGTCTTATACTGGCTACAAATAACAAAACTTAAAGGGCTAGACAACAAAGAATTAAAATGAATAATAAGCAAAAATGATCAATAAATAATCTTTATGTAATGTATCAAAATGAAAACAAAGACAAAATTAATAATGTGTACAAAATATTATTTAAAAGACAACAAAAAAGATAAATAAACAGAAAGCACACTTAAGGCAGGGATGAATCCTAAACCATGACAGAGGTGATTTCTGAAAATACATTTTGGTCAGAGCTTCCAAATTTCTAGTTTGGTATATGCTTTAGTTATTGATTTTTGAACATGGTTTTTTTGTATCTTTGACCTTGTGGAATTTTTATCTTCTTTTCCTTTTGAGTATGTTAGGAAAAGAAAATCCGAACACATTTCTCCAGTTTTGATGTCACTACACTGGTTGCCTGTGTCATTCAGGATTGACTTTAAAATACTGCTTATGGTTTATAAAGCCTTAAATAATCTCGCTCCATCTTATATATCAGAATGTCTGACACGTTATATTCCAAATCATAACCTTAGATCTTCAAATGAGTGTCTCCTTATAATTCCAAAAGCTAAACTTAAAAGAAGTGGTGAGGTGGCCTTCTGCTGTTATGCACCTAAAATCTGGAATAGCCTGCCAATAGGAATTCGCCAGGCTAATACAGTAGAGCACTTTAAAAAACTGCTGAAAATACATTACTTTAACATGGCCTTTTTATAACTTCACTTTAACTTAATATTGATACTCAACGTTCAATTCATCATAATAACTATTCATAGTGGCTCCAGAATCCATACTGACCCCAACTCTCTCTTCTGTTTCTTTTTCCGGTTTCTTTGTGGTGGCGGCCTGCACCATCGCCACCTACTCAAACCATCATGATGCTCCAACATTGATGGACTGGAAGCCAGAAGTCTACGTGACCATCATCATCAAGTCCTTCCATGAGAACCCTAAATACAAAGAGGACTGTTTGATTTATGTTAGGTAGATTGCCCAGAGGGGACTGGGCGGTCTTGTGGTCTGGAATCCGTGCATATTTTATTTTTTTTCTCCAGCCTCTGGAGTTTTTTTTTATTTTTTCTGTCCCCCCTGGCCATCGGACCTTACTTATTCTATATTAATTAATGTTGACTTATTTTTATTTTTTATTGTGTCTTCTATTTTTCTATTTTTCATTTTGTAAAGCACTTTGAGCTACATTTTTTTTGTATGAAAATGTGCTATATAAATAAATGTTATATGTGTGCATGTCTCCTTATAGAAACAACTTTTCATCTTCTGGTTAAATTTTCTTTTTCAACTCTGGGGAAACTTAGCTTTCAAGAAATTTCACAATATTGACATTAAACTGGTGTTTCCTTGGTAGGATCTACTGTTATTTCCATCTGTGTCTGATCTTTTTCAGTCAGTTTGTTGAAACAATTAAGCGACAAAACCTAATCAATGAAAAAGAAAACCTGAGAAAACAAAGGACCAGTTTCTTTTGATTAATAGTTTTAATAATGCATCAGTGTATGGGTCATGGATCATATACACACTTTTATTCAGTTTCTTTTCAATGGGGAAAAAATAATAAGTGACTGAATACTGCTATCAAATCACCTTTGATGAAATGCTGCTTCACAGAACTGAATGACAAAATAATTATAGGACTATACTTTCTGCATATATTAAATTAAAATATTAAATTACAGTACCTAAGTAGTTATCTTGCCAGGATCAGAGAATTATTGGTGGATTTTGCACTGTTATAATTTTTTGCCATTTGTTTTTAGATACTCATAGAGTTAAACATTATTAATGCGATGAAACAAATTATGTCTATCCTGTATTGCAAAGTAACATATGTGCTTATATAAAGTATGTGGCAAATAGAGCACATTGTCAGAACTTTATCTCTGTCATGCAGGAATGAGGTTGCTTGTCTGCAATTTTTTGCCTTGAGAAACGAAGAATTGTGTTTAGTTTTATGGGAAAAGCTTTAAAATCAAAGGCCATATAGTTTGGTTTATAGGTATACTAAAGCAATAGTAAAATATCATGAGAAAAAGAAGGAAACGTCTAGTGTAAAAAGAGTAAAAGATAAACTGCTATGAAGAAGAAAGATATTTGAGGTACTTGGGTGCTTGAGCTTACAGCCCAATGACAATGGTAGGTCAGTTTTTCTAGTGTCTCTAACCAGCTGGTAGGACACTATGACTACACCCTACGTGTTACTGTACAGGGCGTTCCAGATCTAATTATGCAGATCCAGATCGTCTGGATGACTTTGATTTATGCGGGGACGATTCTAGTTTGGCGTGAAGACAATTCTTCATGTCGTCAGTTTGCACACTTCGATGGTCCGGGATTTTTCGGGTGATTTTCTATGTAATAAACTTAATAAGTTATAGCATAATGAAAATTGCATAATTAGATCTGGACTACCCTATACTTTTTCATCAGGTCACCTCTCAGTTGACATCATGACATGTCAGACATCTTTAACCACTGGAAATAATGAGAGGCCAGCACCATACAAAACAAAATAAATAAGTGACACAAAATGCACAAGCAGTCCAAATCTTATCAATCAACTAGAAAATAAGCAGTATTATTGAGTGTCAGGACTATCATAATAGTTCACATATAGATAATCTAAGAAATCTAAGAAACTGTTAAATATAAAGCGAGGGAAATTGTGCTCAGACTATATATTGTCCAATATGCAGTGTTCCTTTTTAATGAATGTTTTAAAAGCAAGTAACATTGCATACAAACAAGTAAAACTTAACAAAACTAAATTCAATTCATCCCCCATCCTAGAGAAACAGAGGAAGGCCAACAGTGAGAGTAAAATTTTAAGAGTAGAAAAGAGAGAAGAAAATCCTTTTCCCCAAAACAAAAGGTTATTCTAAAATGTTATTGATTATATCCTATCAGGTTTTAAAAATTTTTTAACAGATTCTCTAAGTTAGAATTAGATGTTTTCCAAGGCAATTACAGTTAGTTTGTCCTTCTCCACTTTAAGCCCATATGTGAGTACATTTAATATAGCTGTTGATGGATTAGGTGTGATTGTCAAACCAAGGCTGTCTGATATGCATTTACATCATTCTGGACCAAAATCTTTAGTTTGGTGCAGGCCCTAAACATATGGCCCAATGAGGCTGGAGTTCGATTGCAAAGTTCACAGGTTGGATCTTGCCCTGGAAATATTTTGGACAATTTTAAATGAGATAGATAAAAGACTTTAGTGCTCGATAAAAGATTTTAAACTGAATAATTGTATGCTTTGTGCATATGGAGTTAGAGTGAATTCTGTGCATGTCTACCTTCCACTCCTTTTCTGAAAGGTTGAGTAAGAGATCGTTTTCCACTGTACTCTGAGATCTTTGATGGGAAGAGACTTTAAAATGTTTTTATATTATAGAAACATTGTCTGAGTCCTCAAAACTGATCAATATTTCTTCCAGAATAGAAATAGGTGGGAAGTTAGGAAATTAGGGCAGATTTTATTTAGCAAACGTTCTAATTTGGAAACAGTGGAAAAATTTTTGTAGATGGGAAGCAAAATTTGGGGTGTATTTTTAATAAAATACAAACACATTATCTATGTAAAAATCTCTAAGTGATTTAATCCCTTACATTTTCCAAACATTAAAAACTGTGTAAGTTCGAGAGGGTGGAAACAGGTGGTTATCATGTAGAGGTGCCACAGATAAAAGCTTCTCTATCTTGAAGTGCTTCCTACATTGGTTACATATTCTGAATGAATGAAGGACAATTGGGTTGTCGGGTTGACTATAACTTATATTTACTGGGGCACAAAGCAAGGAATTTGAAGAAGTACTGCAGGATTTTATTTCTATTTCGGACCAAGCCTGTGAGCGTTCATCTAATTTGCATCAATGTCCAGGTTTTTATAGCTCTTATATTTGCTGCCCAGTAATAAAGTTGAAGCTTAGGTAGAGCCATGCTCCTTCTGCTTTAGCTCACTGTAGAGTCATCCTTTGAATGTGTGGATGTTTTAAATTCCAGATGAGGTTATGATTAAACCTATTTTTTTTAAAAATGATTTGTTAATGTATATGGGAATGCTCTGAAATAGAAAAAGAAGCTTAGGAAGGGTATTCATCTTGACAGTGTTAATTTGTCCAGCTAAAGTGAGATGAAGGGTAGACCATCTATGCAAGTTTTGCTTAAGTTTTTCCATTCAGACAGCAAAATTTTGCTGATAAAGAGCTTTATGTTTATTTGTGATGTTCACCCGTATGTATTTAAACTGATCTGTGATGATAAAAGGGAGTGTGTCCAATCTAATATTGTGTGCTCAAGAGTTCACTGGAAAGAGCACATTTTTATTCAAATTAATTCTGAGACCAGAAATCTTTTGAAATTCTGTTAGTGATGTTAGGACTACAGACACAGTATTTTGTGAATCTGATATGTGCAGTACAATATCATCTACATATAATGACATTATCTGTTCAGGTCCTTCTCTGATAATCCCCTTAATCTCAGAAGCATTTTGAAAGTGAACAGCCAATGGCTTAAGGCAATTGCAAATAGCTGTGGTGTCAGTAGGCATCCCTGTCTAGTACCACATTCTAGTTTGAAGTATTCTGAAATAACGTTAATACAAACTGAAGCATCTGGACTGGTATACAGTAGTTGGATCCATGCAATGTAGTAAATAGGTAGTCCCATTCAACCATATTGAATGCTTTTTCTGCAGCCAGAGATAATAAGATCTCCTGGTTGTTAGACTTTGAGGGTGAATATATTACATTACACAGGCATTGAAGATTAGAAGCTAAGTGTCTGCCTTTAAATCCGGTTTCTTGTGATATTACCGAACAAAGTACTTTCTCAATCCTTCTAGCTTGATGTTTGAAGAGTGTCTTAACATTATTATTCAGAAGTTAGAATGGTCTGTATGATGCACATTGTAATAAGTCCTTATTTTTCTTAGGAAAGATAGTAATTAATGCTTGGTGAAAAGTTTGAGGTAGAATTTTATTGTCTGTGGCTTCTATATATATTTCTAATAAAATTCGAGCTACCTTAATTGAACATTTTTTATAAAATTTGGAAGGAAAAATGCACTGGAGTGTGTCTTGTCTTCTTTAAACTGAGTAGAATAAAAGGATTTATAGTAGTCTCTAAAAATGTGCATTATATTTTTATGGTCAATGATTTTGTCTCTGTGTTGGTAATTATTGATATTGAATTGCAAACTTCCTGCTTGTGAATTTTTTGAGTTAAGATTGTATTAGCCTTCTCTCTGTGTTCATAGTAATGATGTTGTGATTTAAAAATGAGCTGTTCCATTTGTTTTGTTGTCCAGTGGCTGAGTTCCGAATGCAAAGCCTTCCTTTTCCTATAATGTGGTTCATTTGGGAACCTGCTGTGTTCTTGATCTATTCTGGTAATGTCACTGATTAACGCTGATGTCTTCTTGGTTACTGATTTATTTTTGGGGGAGAGATATGAAAAAATCGATCCTCTTCAAAGTGCCTTCAGAGTTTCCAAAAGTATTCCTGCAGAAACCTGTGAGGATGCATTTGTCTATAAAAACAATCAATTTTCTTTGATATAAATTCTGTTCGGTTCTCATCAGCTAATAAAAGGGAGTTAAGATGTCAACTGTAAGATGTGTATGTGGGGCATAATGATTTCAGCTCCATGATCAGAGGGGCGTGATTGGAAATAACAATAGCGTCGTACTCTCAAGATTTGATCATGGGCCAAAAATTTATCTATAAAGAAATAATCAGTTCTTGAGTAACAGTAATGTACTGGTAAAAAGAAGGGATATGTTAGTGAGTTTGGATTTAGAAATCTCCAAGAGTCTAAGTTATGATCAATTAAAAACTTTTTTTTGAAGTGTTAGATGTTATCGCCCATGTGGCTGAAGAACTATCTAAGTCTAGATTTAAAACAGTTACATTTTATGAGTGGTCACAGTAGGAATGGATGCAATCCATATCATCTACAATGGGTGTGTATATATTTATCAAAATCACTTTACAATTAAATAAATTACCCATAACATATCAACATTCAGAATCAGAAACTACATCTGATACTACAAATGAAATTGTTCAATGTATTAAATTCTCACAACTCTAGTTTTCTTTGTATAGCTGGAGTGGAATATTTGGCCAGTCCAATCTCGTTGCAACCAAAACTGATCCTTGCTTAATAAGTGGGTCTCCTGTAAAAATACTGGCTTTTAAACCTGTTAGGTAAGAGTATACTTTCTTTCTCTTTAATTCGTGATTGAGACCTTTGACATTCCAGCTCCTAAAGTTCACTGTTCATAGAGATATTGCTTCTGAACTTTTGTTGACATTTTGTAGTTTTAAATTAAGGTAGCACATTATTACATAAGATAGCTTTAACCTTAATTTCTATTTTTTCCAGGTGTTATTGTGATGAAGCCTATTTTTGTGATTGCACCCCCATTTTTCTTCCCCACCCCTCCATTTTACCTCCCCACATCAGGCTAGACCACATTTCATGAAGTTCGAGTCCTCTGATATACCTAAAGAGCACGTCCAAAACAAAACAAGCCCCCCAGCAGCGGTGTAGAAGGATTAAAGTAGAGATATCTATTGGCAATACACTCCAAATATTATAAACCTAGAATCTAATCTTAAACATCCCTGAAAGAATAAACCCAGGAAATGCCGTTAAACAGTACCCACGGAGAAACAGATAACGTATGACAGTACAATCCTAATAAAATAAACCAAAGGTATTATGCAGTGTTCCGTTAGTGAGACCACATCTTGTGTGCAGTGTCAGCACAATAGAAGAAAGCAGCACTTGAAGCTGTGCAGAGGAGAGCAGCCAAGTGCATCCCATGACTTAAGGACATGTACTATTCTGACAGATTCAGAGAATTAAACCTGTTTATTCTTGAGCAAAGGAGACTGCGTGAGGACCTAATCCAGGTCTTCAGAATCTTAAACGGCATTGATAAAGTAGACCAAGCAGAATTCTTTCAATTTAACGGTGAATCACATGCTCAAGGACACCAGTGGGAATTATGGGGAAGTGAATTTAGGGTTGAAGCCAGGAAGCACTTTTTACTCAAAGAGTTGTGGGAATCTTGAACAAACTACTGAGTCATGCAGTTAAAGCAAAAACTTTGACAAATTTTAAGAAGTATGAGGATAAGATATTGGGGCGGCTTAGCTATTAGCTAAACAAACAAGCTTGATGGACTTAACAGTTCCTCTCGTTTGTCAAATTTCTTACATTCTTGTTTAAATTGGATCTTATAGTTACAGTAGATCCTTACATTGCCTTTTTCTCAATTTGTGCAAAAACACTGTATAAATCAGTAATTAAAAATTTTGCATTGATTACAGTATATGTGCCCTGACATCAATAAAGTCACAATAATAGATTGATAGATAGATAGATATACACGCACACTATGGTCTGTGTACATATACCAGAATGCACACTTGAATGACTAAAAAGGAAAAAAGAAAAAAAAACCTCTGACTTGGCAGTCACAGTGCAGCATTATGCAGGGGTAGTGCTGTTAGTATAAAGAAGCCCCAGTAGCACACTTCTGCTGAATAATTTGTTGGATGACTCCGTGTCAGTGTGTCAGCTAAATGATAGACAGCATTGTTCATAATGGCACTCAGTTTTGTTTTTATTCCCTCTTTTGCTACTACCTCCAATTGGTCCAGAGTGTGTCCCATAACTGTGCTTGCCCTTTTAATTAGTTAATTGATTCGGTGGTCCTCTCTTGAAGTAATGTTACCAGCCCAGCACAATACAGCATAGAAAATCACACTACCCATCACAGAGTAATAGAAGATGTGAAAGATGTCACTTCCAATATTAAAGGGACACAGTCTACTAAGCAAAAACAGCCTGCTTGACCTTTTCTTATATAGTTCATCTAAGTTACAAAACAAGTCCAACCTGTATTTGATATGGACTGTAGTCCATGTACTTGTAGGAGGAGTGCACCAGCTCTACACCCACTCCCTCAGTAGTGACCAGACACAGAGGCTGTTTGGTGCAGTGAACATCAATAACTAGTTGGTTTTGCTAATGATTTTAAGCTGTATATAATTCTTTCAGCACCAAGAAACAAAGTTCTCCACCTGAATCTTATACACAGCTTTATCCCCCTTATTGATTCACTCCACAACAGCACAATAATCTAAGAATTTCTGCAAGTGACATGACCTGGTGTTATATATTTTTAGTCTGAGGTGTAGAGTGAAAAGAAATGGAGAGAAGACTGTTCCTTGAGGTGTTCCAGTGTTGCTCACATCCGTATCAGAGACACATTCCTTGAGCCTCACTAACTGCTATCTTATCTTTAAATCGCTATCTTAAAATAGACAATATATGTACGTGATACTGCGGTGGCGCCCAGTCCAGGGTTTGTTTCCTCCCTTGTTGGCTGGGATTGGCTCCAGCAGACCCCCATGACCCTGTAGTTAGGATATAACAGGTAGGATAATGGATGGATGTAAGTGATATAAGAGTTGGCTTAAGCACACTCCTTCCTTGGTCAAATAAGTTATGCTCAGGTTATAGAGTATAGTATTCTAATAAATTGTAATGAATATACAAATAGTCTGATCACAACAGAATTAGAAAGTAAAGAGAAGTTTCCTTTAATAGAAAGTATAGATGTACTTTAATAGTTTTACACTTGAGGGGTACAAGTAGTAAAAAAAGAGAAGTCTACTGAGCATAAAACCTATCACAATATAGATTTGTCTTTCTATTATATAAACAAAATCATTGTATTTAAAATTAGCATAACTGTGCCGTTAATGTGAAAAAATGTTCAGTTATCATTTCTCTTACTTGGAATAAACAATACATTAAAACTGCTTCTTCCTAAGATGACTTCCTAGTTCCCTATTCTATTATATCACTTGGGTTTATGGCCTGGTATACTGTTTATAAGGATTAAATACATTTCTGCTGCTCTTTTTCAGATAATATTGTGGATTCCCAAAGTGGCAAAAAATACATGGCTTGTGTCAGATAATCTACCAATTACATGACACTGCATGAATAAGCCAGGTTTTATAAGCCACAATTTCCAAGGTGGTGACATTTTAGTAGTGCATGTAAGACAGTTTAAACTTGTGTATTGGAAACTGACAATATTATGGAAGACTACAGTGAGAAATAAGAGTGCAGAAAACATGTTACAATGTCTCTTACCTGCAATATATTCTAGGCACTAAAGATTTTCCATCAGCTATTTTTCATTTTGTTACATAAAGGATATTTCAACAGCAGTTAGTATTTCACGATTAATAATTTCTGCATGTCCCCATTTTACCAATCCTGCATGTAAATACTGTGCATGCTTTACACTTACTGCAATATTCAAATTAGCATGAGCGAGCTGAAAAGATTTCTTGCAGTGTTTTGTTAATATGGAGCAATCTTTCAAAGTAATAAACCCAAGCACTTGGAAAAAGCAAAGTTGATATGCATCATTTAAAATGTGCCTTCCAGAAGCATCTGCAAAGAAGAAAACTGCTGTAAGTATTAAATTGCATTTATTTCGTAACTTCTTTAAATTCAGGTTGGATTTATATTAGGAAACTCTAGGGCTGAAGAGATCCCACATGTAGAAATTCAAGCTTGTAAATTAGTCTGTTTTAGCCAGGGGGACAAGGAGTAAAGCCATCTAGTTTAAGTTAATGTGATTTGAAAAGTGTTGCGTTCTAATTGTTATACCTTTCATCATTACAATTTGCACCAGAAAATGAGCTTAAATGCTTTTCCAAGTGCCTTAGACCCCATACCCTGCAGAATTTACAATTAGAGGAAATTATTTTCTGTATGACAAAAAAAGAATTGTGAGTGCAATGAATAATTTACTAGAATTGAAGGAATATATAAAGGTATTACTCAACAAGGAAAACCTTAGACTGCTTGTTTAGGTCTTATAAAATCTAAATTCGTTTTGATATTTACTTGAGAAATTTGTACAACACAATTATACCAACTAGGTAATACCAATATTTAAAAAATCTATGAGTTAATAATGGCCTGGCATTAAACATGGTATACATATTATTAAAAGTGGGTTAGAAAATGATAACATTCTCAAACATAGTCACACACCATGTTCCTTCTAAGGTCTCAGGTTCCCTTGCATATCTTTCTGTGCTTCATCACACAAGATTTTCCGGTAGCATGCAAAGAAGCAAGTCAAGAAGTCTCCAATGCGTGATAAATATTTATAAAGACTGGATGACACAACGGCCCATAGGCCACTCCTTTGAAATTTGACATTAAATGACCCAATTAGCTTGTTTTACACCCACTCCTCCAGAATGTCATTCGGGCACAGGGTGAGGATGAGTGGTGCCATGTATGCTGAAAGTGCAGTGACTGTGATCTGTAAGGGTATAGCATAAAAGGAACTGTGCTGATCAACAAGGCATTTTGGATTGGAAAAGGAAAAGAAGACACAAGGTGTGGTGTGGACAACTTATAGTAACAGTAATTCACCTTAGAAAGACAGTAGCATTTTCCAAGGTCAAATGTAGGAGTTAATCAGGGTCCTCATCACAAAAGACATAAGATAAGGTTCTTCGAAGGACAACTAACCGCTGTCAGTACCTATGTGATAAAAAAACAAAGCCTGTTGAATATAAATTGGCCATGTGAGAGCTGACTTCTTACAATTGAGTTTGTAGGGAAAAGCAGGCAGTGAATGAATATCATACTGGAATAACCAGAACTAAAAGCTTCTCTTCAACTCTGATCTTAGACTCTGATGCCAATACAAAGCTAGGTTTGATGTAATTTTAAATCAACTTAAAATGATGTTTTAATAATGTAGCTGTATATGATGCACTTTTTTTAAGAGGTACACTGCCAAGTTCCCTGCACAATTGTTTTCAACCTTTTTTAAACTTTTCTTTGCCTGCTTCGCTCGCCTACCCCTAGGTTTGGTTTACAATTACAATTTAAAGAGATTATTATTTTCATGGGAATTGCTACTTTGCTTTGCTTTTTACTTTAAAACTTTTGTAAAAATAATACTTGTCCTTTATTTCAGGTGTGGTTAAAATTTTCTTGTAGGACGTATAACGCTGCTCGTGTTGTGGGGTGGCCGAACTCATGCTAAGGAGATGCCGTCAGATCATTTGCTGTCTTTCTGCTGCTGCTGGCGAGCTGCGTGTTCTTTTTGTCATGCTGCACGTTGATCATTTCAAAGTCTGTACAGCAGCTGTCCTTTTGCCACTTCGCGTCTCTGCCGCTCGCGTTGTGAAAGTGGGGGCGCTGAATGCACACTAAGTCGGATGGCTTCCTGCTGCTGGCAAGCTGTGTGTTCTGTTGTCACTTGTCATTGTTTTAAGAGCTGGGAGCACATGATGTCTGTCTGCCAAAAGCATTCCAACAACTGCTTGGTTAGATTTCCGTGAACTTGTTTTAAATATTGTCTGACTGCCTTGTCTCACGGGACATCAAATTGTGTTTCAAGAAGATCACATCTCATCTCCCTAGTCTCCCTCCCAGGATTTTTTTTTATAATAGAGAGATAAGTACTTCAGTTCTTTATATAAAATGTCATTTAAATACAATTTCAAATGCATTCTGGATATGAATAGATAATTGTATTGCATAATATGTGCCATTCATACATGCAGGGTGATGTGCCATCATACATGCAGGGTGATGTAGCTTAAAGTTTTTACTCACAAGGAAAAATGTTTGTTACCTCACATAGGGCCAATTTAAAATCAAATTATCAGTTAACCAAACATATATATTAGGAATAGAACATAAGAACATGGTTGAAAACCAAATAGATAATTCAGAGAAAAAACACACAAACACTGGGAGCACGTGCTATTGTTAGGGAAATCCCTTCATACTGACTACGTCACTGTCACGCAACCCCAGCCCATGACAATGATCAACATGCGAACCTCAACATAGTGTCGCCTGGAAGACATAGAAAATGGCAATTAAAAAGATGGGGGTAAAAAATTGTAAAGCTTAAAATAAAGACTGAATATATAAAACTGATGCCAGAAAACTGTTCTCAGGGTCAGAGGATATGGATGGATTATTGTGTGGTTTATTTGTATAGCTTTAGGAAAGAGTGAGAGAAATGCAAACAGGACTCATAACAAGTGCAAGATTTACTGAGGCCATTTACTTCATCATCTGCCCTGCAATACAACTGCCACCAATTTGAGTTTGTAAAGCTCCTTCCATGTAGCTCCAATGATCCTTTTTTTTTGCTGTGTGTTCTGCCCGCTCACTTATGTCATTGGCTTTGCCTTACATTGCTCACTCATGGTCAAAATCAGCACCATCTGAACTCACATTCCCCAGCT
Source organism: Polypterus senegalus (assembly GCF_016835505.1). NCBI lineage: Eukaryota > Metazoa > Chordata > Cladistia > Polypteriformes > Polypteridae > Polypterus > Polypterus senegalus. The sequence continues at coordinate 236,733,083 of NC_053154.1, forward strand.
CCATGAGATGATCCAAGTGAGGACCCTTCCCAAAACTGCCAGCAACTATGTACCCAAGCCAAGGGATTTAAGCAGATTAGCATGTCTTGTAAATTATGGTCTTTATTTGCTTGATTATGAGTCTCTCTCAATTTCACATACACTGCATAGCAATGTTATGAGAAACAGAATGTTTTTGAGGATTTTTGTGAGGAAAACAAAAGTCCAAGAGACTATTGTATAGCCATAAAGATGTGTTCAGGAAAAGAAGATTGTCATCAAAAAATAAACCAGGTAACTTAAAATGAAGGGACAAGGTATGAATCAGAAACTGAAGTTAGAGGAACCAGGGAAGCACATTTAACGCTAGGACCCACTTTGAAAATAGACCAACTATGAGACATAGATTCATCCATTGAAGGATAGTGTTTTCATCTTTGCCATATTTATAGCGGTACATATCATGATATCAGTAATGTCAGTAATGTAACATATCTCGTCAGGTTATGCTCAAATTATCAAATCAAATTAACAGAAGAAATATTAAAAATACAAATTTAATCTTTTCCAAACATGAAAAATGAAACCATAAAAACAGAATCCATGACTGAAAATAAAGTGTGGCACACTTAATTTTCATGTCAAAAATACCAATGTTTGACATGGATTCCTAATTGTCAAATTATGAAGGTTGACTATCTACAAGGTCAAAGAGGACAGCACATCCCCAGATGATGTTATAGGGTTCTATTTATGAAAAAAAAAAGTTTAAACAGAATGGCCAACTCCTTGTAAGCCTGGTAACTTTACTAAATATCTTTTCTACGAAATATGTCCTTGATGGTGGTTCAGTACTACCCCACTCTCTAAGAAATATTTTTGTACTCTATATTTATTTTGATCATGACATTGTGCCTTTAGAACCTGATTGGTAACACCATTACTCTGATGTTAGGGTAAGTCAGGATTATATTCAAATAGCTGACCCTAATCGTCTCCTTAACTGGGTTAAGTCCACTAGTGGGCTACTATGGGTAACAGTTTCTGCATAATGGGCATGTGATGTATGTTGTTTGTGGCATATCTTAGGGAATTATTTGATAGAGTGGTACACATTTGAATCCTGAAATACTGGAACTGTAAGGTATTTAAATGTATTAATTTTAAGGGAATATTCATTTTACATATTAGAAATAATTTTTTTAATGACTACAAATTTGAGGAGATTTCTGATGCTTTTCAAAATTTAAAAATGTTATTTTATGTTCATTGCAGAGAATGCAGGAATTTTATTTTATTGAAATAACACTTCAAGTTAAAGTGGTTGTAAAGAAAAATATGTAAAGCATTTATCTGAAGCATTTTCTGCTGTGTTTGAACAATAGAAGATAAGTGATCACTGGTGAGGACACCCAATGTGCCCACCATCTATCTTCTGTATACTGCACTTCAAACTGTACACTACAAGTACGCTGCATTGAAACGGTTTACTTTTATCCAGTGAGCATTGATGGCAATTTTGTTGATTCTAAGTTTAGAACATACATGTGCAGCCAACAAGAGAACATTGCTAGAGTTTTACTTGTTTGGTTGGAAATTCTTAAATCTTTTTCATGTTGTGTTATGACAGCACATGGTGGAATGGAACACCACTACAGCCATTTTACCTAATTGAAGGAGATCTGGGAACATGAGTAAAATCAGCAGTGTTTTTGTTTTCCAATTTTGACATTATTCTTGATATTTTTACACAATCTGGATGTCTTCATTATTCTTTTATGGCATGTGTTTACCACCTCGAAGCATACTGCTTCACCACTTCAAGTATAGTGCTTTGTTTTTCATTAGAATATGCACAGACACACTACAGCCCTCAGGCAGTACCTAGGGCTCCATCTGCTTTAATCCAGTCTGCTGGTCATTTCTCCTCAAAATATTTAATCCTGTCTTCTGTTCATTTGTCCTTAAAACATTTTTCAGTCAGCATTAGTAGGGCACTATTGTGTAGTTGTTAGTAACATGTTGAGAATTTGTCTGAGCCATTTTGTTTTTCTTAATTGATATTTTCTTATTTGAAAATATTTCATTGTTATTGTGATTTTCCATTAGTGCCTTCTTAGTGTTTAAAGAAACCACATCTGTTGACTGTGTTACACTTTGGATGCTTCTCAAAGGGTTGATAGAGTATCAAACATAATGTGATACACTGTACACATACAGTATTAAACAATATAGTATGTGGCCTCCCATCTAGCATCTAGTGTGACCCTTAAGCCAAAGTGTTTTCCCACTAATGCATTAGAAGGTAATAGAATAAGCAGACTATATGGCTTGTAGAGTAAAGGAAGACACTGTAGGCTCAACAATGAAACATTTGAGTCTAAAGCCTTATATGGTTTTGGCAAAATATGCTCTTTATTTACTCACTATTTCTGTTTACCTAATGTGTAAAGAGTTTAAATTAACAATTTCAAACTTACTTATCTGCCAAAAAAATCATTCATAATATCAGATTAAAAAAAATGTTCAACATATTTTTACAATGAAAACTAAACCTGGAGCCAATTTCATTAACTTAAGAAACTGAATTTCAAGCTGCGGAATAGGCTGAAGATGAGGAATAGAGAGTACAGAAGTATGAAAGTTTCTTATTATCTAACCAAACATTATTTATTCTATAATACCTACTTTTTGCCTAGAAGTACAGAAAAGATAACAGATATCTTGTATTGTAATTATCTGATGTTTGGAGATGCAGTGTCTCATTTACTGCCTCATAGTTCTGTAAGTCGACACCATTTTAGTTTCTCTCTGGTACAAAGTCATCCAGTAGGCCTTGGAACGCTAATCTCTTTGATGTTTCAAAATAGAAAATGGATCTATAGCTGTTTGTTTTCCAAGAGGTTTAGAAAATGATTAAGCATTTTGTCATAAATACCAAAGTAACAATTTCAACAAATGAATCTTTAGTATTTTATCCTTTACTTAAAGGGTAAGTTTGATATTTATCAGAATTGTTTCTTCCAAAGCATCATTATATTGTATTTTAGATAAAACTGTAGTTTTTAGATAGGACTTTATTTGTCCCCGAGTGAAATTTGGATTTTTACAAATGTTTAATAAATAATTAAATAAATACACTCACGCACACACACTATTGCCTGAACACACACCAGAATTACTAAATAGGAAGATAATTAAAAAGAAAGAAAATGTCTGACTTGGCTGTCATAGTCACACTGAGGTATTATGCAGATGTATGGCTGATGGTATAAAGGAGCCACAGTGGCGTTTTTTGACACATTTCTTCTGAATAATTTATTGGATGAAAGTACTCAGTGTTAGTGTGTCAAACAGAGGATGTACATCACTATTTACAATGACACTCAGTTTTGTTTTAGTTCTCTCCTATTCCTACTATCTTCACGGGGTCCAAGGTGCATCCCATAACTCAGCCTGCCCTTTTAATTAACTTGTTGATTCGCTGGGATTCTCTTGAATTGATTTTACCAGCCCAGCACACCACAGTGTAGAAAATCGCACTGGCCATCACATGTTTGCAGAATATACGAAGAATGTCACTACCTCCATTAAAGGAACACAGTCTAATAAGAAAAACAGCCTGCCCTGCCCTTTCTATGGTTCCTCTGTGTTATGTGACCAGTCCAACTTGTTATTGATGTGGACCTCTAAGTAATTGTATGAATGAACCACGTCTACATTCACTCCATGAATGGTGTGACTAAAATGAATAACCAGTTTTTTGGTTTTGCTGATATTTCATTGCAGTCTTTATACACGAAGAAACAAAGTTCTCCACCTGACTCCTACACTCTGTCTCATCATTTGTGTTGTCTAATGATTTTCAAAATTATTGTGAGTCATGCATGTTATAAGATGTATTATTAATTTGAATAATTTAATAATGTAATGTAATGTATTGTTTGATAATTAGTACCAGCCACATCAAGTCTACAAAAATGTGACCGTTCCTGCTGTTAACTTGGCTTAGAACAGGTAGTGTATAAGTGACCTGCCCTTCCAAAGTAAATACAGCTACCTATTTTAAAGTCTTCAGATGCTCCATAGTACTTACTCTTTGTTGCTCAACCAGTAATTGTTTGCCATTATTTCTTAATTGCTAATTTCATTGTATTCTTTACAACAAACAACATAGCCTAGCTCAAGTTAACTAATTGTTTCTTAAAGCTCAAATGTTTACAATACAAAGCCTCTTCTGGATATTTTAACAGCGGAAAATTACTTTAATTTATGTTCAATGAAATGTAGCTGTAGAAATTAATCTAGTTTAATGGTTTGATCAAAAGACTGACAGGGCCTTAGACAAAGCAAAAAAAAAATGACATGCGCACAAGTTTGGATCAGGTGTGGCAATTAGCAGCTCCTGGCATCAATTACAGATGCGGACGACTTCTCACCTGTGCACTTAAACGAGGACCATCCACATCACAAAGCACCTGGGAACCACTCTGGCCACACCACCACACCCCCTCTTTAAGCCGCAAGTGCAGCGATTATCTATTTTTAAAAAAACTGGCATTTTTCAATCTGAGCTGTGAACCTGCTGCACTACAAAGTCAAACCAGCGGTACCCAAGAAATCTCCGAAGAGACATATTACTGAAGGGGTCCATTCTTCATCTCAGGCCACTTTTCAGTGACCTCATGACACAACGCACTGCTAATCTGTCTACTGACTCCCCAGGAAGAGTCACCAGAGACATGAATGTCGATGCCAAGGAAAGTAAACCTCTCAACACGGTTAACATTCCTCTGCAGGCAGATACACCGCTGATGGCTGTGTATAAGAGGTCATTACAGGCCTGGATCTTGGTTTTCATCCAGGACACTCACAAGCCCTGACACACAGACTCCTCACTCCATTGACTCTGCGAAGATCACAGCATTGTTGGCAAAGTCAAGATCAGTGAATTTTTCTATACCAACAGATACCCAACAGCCACTGGAACCCACGACCCTCCCCAACACCCAGTCCGTGCAAGCACTGAACAGGGTAGGAGCAAGAACACACTCCTGACAAACCCCCAGAATCAACTGGGAAAAAAGCATAGGTTCTGCCCCACTCTTACAGTACCAGTATACAAGGCCGGTCATGACATCCAGCAACTTTGGGAGAATCACGTGAAGTCGCAGGATGTCCCACAGGGCAGCTCGATCAACTGAGTCATTTACACCATAATTTAAGAAATTACATATGTTTGGTACTCAAACATTTAGAAATTTTAATATTTATAATATATTTGCATTCTATGAACAGTTGTGCCACACGTTTAATGTTTATCAAAATATTTCCTATAAAAGTTAGCAACTTTCTAAGCAAAAATGGAAAAAGCTTTTCTAACTGACCCAACATATCTACTGTAAAAATCATATATTGTAGCTCAGATAAAGATTTGGGTTAATACAGTATCTTCAAGCTATGCCAGTGCTTTCAAAAGAATGGATCACTACAAAATCTGAGATAGCAAGACAATTGACTGGGATTATCAGATAATGAACGGGTGTCCTCTCTTGAGAAAATGCCCTCTTTTTCAATTTGTGCAAAGCATGGTCTAATGCAACTGAAAATTGTGCATGGCACGCATCTTTATTGTTTAGACTATGTACTTCGGGAATTATCTTAATTATGAATAATGTCATCGAGCACCTGTTTTGCTGGATGTCGTGTTTAAGTATTTCCTTCAATTCTACTTTATTGCAATTAAACATTTTGCTGACTTATCATAAAATCCTGGTTTTACCATAAGCATTAATCCACTGACTGCAATGTCTGAGGTGTTATCCACTGTGACATTACTGCTTAATGAACAATTTGTTGTGTTAACTTAAACTACACTGCTAGAACACTGTCTTGTCTTGCTCAGCTGGAAGGATCTTAATGGACATACTTCCCATGCTGTGACAAACATTTTCATTTGAATTTCATCCTTTTTTCTTTTCTCATTTAGCCTCAGTTAACAGCTGTTTTGAAAGCATCTACCTCTCCAAACAGCCTTAAATTTTAATATTCTCCTTCCTTCAAATTTAGTACCCTCTGTGAATTTCAAAAGATTCATTACCTATATCAGAATCAATCTCATTAATATAAAATAGAAAAAATAAAGATTCAACCACAGATCCCTAAGGGACTCCAGTGATGATCATGTATCCTCTAATCTTTACTCTGTGTCTCCAGACTATTAACCATCTCGAAATCCAGTTTTACAAATTGCCTGTAATGCCAATGGTTTCTAGTTTCATATTTAATCTTTGATATGAAACTAAATCAAAGGCTTTTTAAAAGTCTAAATAAATTATGTCATATGCTTTTCTTTTGTTTACTACTCCAGTTGCCTGTTCAAAAAGTCTTAACAGATTGGTTTAGCAGGATCTGTTCATCAAAGCAAAATAATTTGCTGGTATTCAGGAAATTCAAGCAAATGCCATCTGTTTCAAAGTTCTTGCATTCTATTTCAGCGATAAAGTTATCAGACCACACTTATATCCACTAAAGCATCTATAGCATATGTTCTTTGGCGTCTGCTGCAGTTTGTACATGCTTGTTAGTAATTTACATTGACCTGGTTGTACATCTCATACAAATTTCAGGATTAATACAAATCAAAAATGGTGTTTTCCAGAAACCTCTTTCTTAAAGTGTGTGAAGGAAGAGAATGAGACAATTTAACTTTTTGGGGTTTCCACCCCAGTTTACTGCAACAAAAAGCGAGTAATGTCTCCACAGCATAACAAATGATCACAACAGACAAAGCAACAATCAAATGGGAGAACATTTATACAGGGGGACAGGAAATTGATTCTCCAAGAACCGTCTGGTGTGTACACCAGGACAATGGGACTGGACCATGGGCTATAACTTTTTTCGATAATGTCCAGGTCCAGCAACCGCTGAATCTCCAACTTCACCTCAGCCCTCTTTGCCTCTGGGAGGTAGTACGGTCTTTCCCGGATAACCACTCCTGGGTCTTTCACAATATTGTGCTGAATCAGCGCAGTCCGGCCTGGTGCTTCGCTGACCACCTTCGGGATGGACAGAATTGCTCTTTCGAGCTCCTGCCGTTGGGGAGACGTCAAATTGTTGCCGTGGTTAAGTGATATATTTTTGGAGAAAAGAGAGAGGGTGGGCTCGGTAGGAGGTTGCTCCTCCCTGTTCTTCCACAACTGTAACAAGTTCACATGATACACCCTCTCGGTTGGTCGGCAATTTGGTTGGCTAACCAAATAGGCGACGAGTCCTTTTCTTTCTTTAACCTTGTACGGGCCCTGCCAATGGGCAAGCAGTTTGGAGTGGGAGGTGGGCACGAGCACCAGTGCATGATCTCCCGGCTGAAATTCGTGAAGGGAGGAGTTCCTATTATACAGTGGTGTGCAAAACTATTTGCCCCCTTCCTGATTTCTTATTCTTTTGCATGTTTGTCACACAAAATGTTTCTGATCATCAAACACATTTAACCATTAGTCAAATATAACACAAGTAAACACAAAATGCAGTTTTTAAATGATGGTTTTATTATTTAGGGAGAAAAAAATCCAAACCTACATGGCCCTGTGTGAAAAAGTAATTGCCCCTTGAACCTAATAACTGGTTGGGCCACCCTTAGCAGCAATAACTGCAATCAAGCGTTTGCGACAACTTGCAATGAGTCTTTTACAGCGGTCTGGAGGAATTTTGGCCCACTCATCTTTGCAGAATTGTTGTAATTCAGCTTTATTTGAGGGTTTTCTAGCATGAACCGCCTTTTTAAGGTCATGCCATAGCATCTCAATTGGATTTAGGTCAGGACTTTGACTAGGCCACTCCAAAGTCTTCATTTTGTTTTTCTTCAGCCATTCAGAGGTGGATTTGCTGGTGTGTTTTGGGCCATTGTCCTGTTGCAGCACCCAAGATCGCGTCAGCTTGAGTTGACGAACAGATGGCCGGACATTCTCCTTCAGGATTTTTTGGTAGACAGTAGAATTCATGGTTCCATCTATCACAGCAAGCCTTCCAGGTCCTGAAGCAGCAAAACAACCCCAGATCATCACACTACCACCACCATATTTTACTGTTGGTATGATGTTCTTTTTCTGAGATGCTGTGTTCCTTTTACGCCAGATATAACGGGACATTTTCCTTCCAAAACGTTCAACTTTTGTCTCATCAGTCCACAAGGTATTTTCCAAAAAGTCTTGGCAATCATTGAGATGTTTCTTAGCAAAACTGAGACGAGCCCTAATGTTCTTTTTGCTTAACAGTGGTTTGCGTCTTGGAAATCTGCCATGCAGGCCGTTTTTGCCCAGTCTCTTTCTTATGGTGGAGTCGTGAACACTGACTTTAATTGAGGCAAGTGAGGCCTGCAGTTCTTTAGACGTTGTCCTGGGGTCTTTTGTGACCTCTCGGATGAGTCGTCTCTGCGCTCTTGGGGTAATTTTGGTCGGCCGGCCACTCCTGGGAAGGTTCACCACTGTTCCATGTTTTTGCCATTTGTGGATAATGGCTCTCACTGTGGTTCGCTGGAGTCCCAAAGCTTTAGAAATGGCTTTATAACCTTTACCAGACTGATAGATCTCAATTACTTCTGTTCTCATTTGTTCCTGAATTTCTTTGGATCTTGGCATGGTGTCTAGCTTTTGAGGTGCTTTTGGTCTACTTCTCTGTGTCAGGCAGCTCCTATTTAAGTGATTTCTTGATTGAAACATGTGTGGCAGTAATCAGGCCTGGGGGTGGCTACGGAAATTGAACTCAGGTGTGATACACCACAGTTAGGTTATTTTTAACAAGGGGGCAATTACTTTTTCACACAGGACCATGTAGGTTTGAATTTTTTTCTCCCTAAATAATAAAACCCATCATTTAAAAACTGCATTTTTTGTTTACTTGTGTTATATTTGACTAATGGTTAAATGTGTTTGATGATCAGAAACATTTTGTGTGACAAATATGCAAAAGAATAAGAAATCAGGAAGGGGGCAAATAGTTTTTCACACCACTGTAATTCCAGGCCTGCGCTGCTTGAGCCCGAGACATGTGATCTTTTGATATAGGTCTGATTTTGTCTAATTGATCGCATAATTGCACGATATAGTCTAATAGACTCGTGTTGGGAAGTGCCTCCCCCTCCCAACCTTCTTTTAGTAAATCCAAAATACCCCGGGGCTGGCGCCCATATAAAAGTTCAAATGGGGAAAACCCCGAGGAGGCTTGAGGTACCTCCCGATACGCAAAAAGTACTAAAGGTAGGAGCTGGTCCCAATTCCTTCTGTTGGTATTGACTATCTTACAGAGCATCTGTTTAAGGGTTTGGTTAAATCTTTCTACCAACCTGTCCATCTGAGGGTGATAAACAGACGTTTTAAGATGCTTAATATGGAGTAACTTGGCCACCTCCCTGAACATATCTGAAGTAAAGGGTGTACCTTGATCTGTGAGGATTTCTTTAGGTATACCCACTCGGGAAAATAATCCTACTAATTCCCTTGCAATATTTTTTGTATTAGCAGCTCTAAAGGGAAGTGCTTCAGGATACCGTGTTGCATAATCCACCATGACCAATATATATTTATGGCCTCTGGCCAAAGGCTCTAGGGATCCAACGAGATCGACTCCGATCCGTTCAAAGGGCACATCAATAAGGGGAATTGGGATTAGAGGAGCTCGGTCCCTCCTGAGAATCTGGCGTAACTGACAGACTGGACAAGACTGACAGAAACGGCGGACCTCCTCATTGATCCCAGGCCAATAAAATCGGAGTTTAATTCTCTCCAATGTTTTTTGGCTCCGAGGTGGGCACCTAAGAGGTGGTCATGTGCTAGGTCGCAGACCTCCCGCCGGTAGGTTTACAGCACTAACAACAACTTCCGTACCTCACCATTGTGTTCCGCAATTCGATATAACAAGTCATTTTCTAGGACAAAGTAGGGTCCCGGTGGTGTGGAATTTAATGACGCCGAGTCATCTGTGGATACAGCAGCATTCCGGACAAACTTCAGGGAATCGTCATTCCACTGTTCTCTTTTAAATGATGCCGGCATGGAGCGAAATTGAAAGTCCAGGCCGGCTAATATATTAAGGCCTAGGCCTGGAGCAGTGTCCTCCCGAGACGTAACCACATCCGGTTGTACTTCTGGATTGGTGTCCGTCCCTGAAAGGTGTCCCCCCCCAGGCGACCCACGTCATCAGTTGCCGATGAGCACGGCGTGGGAGTGGTTGGGAAGGTCCCTTGACTATCCATAAGTAGACCCAGTTTCTGTACGGGAGTGGTGAGTTTTACTGCAGTTAATTTTAGACCAATTTTGTCCCAGTATAACCGGAAAGGGGGGTTCGTGCAACACCGCAACCAAAAGCTGTTTCGGATTCCCTCTCCATGTTATATAACACCTTGCTGTCTTATATGATCTAGTTTCTCCGTGCATACACGTTATATTAAACCTTTTAGCAAGCCATTGTTGCAGTAAAACATAACGGTTAGCAACAATGGTGATATTGCTCCCAGAATCAAACAAAGCCATCACCAAGTGTCCATTAACCAACACCATTCCCGTATTCGTAAGTGCCAGAGGGTTTGATGGTGCACAGTACCTTTCTCCTCTCACATAGCTACAGTCCATCGGTTCTGCGTTGAAGGGACAGGTGGGAAGAATATGCCCCACCTCGCCACACTTGAAACAGCGTGGCGGGGTGAGCACCCAGTCTTTGGTCTTTGCTGGCGGCTTCGTGAGAACAGCACGACGGGAGGGCTCCTGTGGGGCAACCCGTCCCTGTCGGGCCATGCGAGTAGGCTTCTCAGACCACGAGTTGGTTAACTGACAGTTGTCGCTCCAAGACCTCCAGGAGCCCGTTCATATCGCGAAAAGGGATGCCTCCGGACCTGCTGGGCGAGGTAGTCCGGCATGGCGTGTATTAACGCCTCACAGGCTACTTGCTCAACCACCTGGCGGGCTTGATTAACATCTGGCCGTAGCCATCAACCAAGTTTGCCCCAGAACTCGAACGCCTGGGCCCTAGCTGGAAGCTCCGGGTTGAACCGCCACTGCCGCCATACCCTCGCCTGCTGGCCGGAGGTAATGCCGTAGCGTTTGTATAGCTCGGCTCACAGGAGGTCATATTGGGCGGCTTCCTCCTCAGGGAGGTCGTTATAGGCCCGCTGCACCAGACCCTTCAGGTAGAGAGCCAATATGGACGCCCACTGCGTGTGTGGCCACTGCGTCCGTGGCCACTGGTTTCTGGCCGCGGTTCTCTCGAACACGGTCAGATAGGCTTCTATATCATCCATCTCTGTAAGGGGAACAATCTGTGGAGGTGGAGGCCGTGTGAGATCCGGTCTCACAGCTTCAGCAGCCGCCAATCGTCGTCTTGTCTGTGCGAGCTCCCTCTGTGTGTTGGCCTGATCCAGTTTGACCATCTGGAGTTCAGTCACCAGGGTATTTAACACCGCATTTATGTCCTGCCCTTCTGTCATCTTCGGCCTTCTATCCTGCTGACTACACCAATCTGTGAAGGAAGAGAATGAGACAATATAACTTTTTGGGGTTTCCGCCCCGGTTTACTGCAACAAAAAGCGAGTAATGTCTCCACAGCATAACAAATGGTCACAACGGACAAAGTAACAATCAAATGGGGAAAAAAAAAACAAAACAAAACATGGGGACAGGAAATTGAACAGAAATGGTGAAATGGATGATGGGAGATAGACGTCATCATCTCGTAACTGGAGTGCAGACAGGAACCCGGAAGTATGGCGTTTTTATTTATATTGTGCTTTATTATGGCAGCGAGTCCTTGTTCTGGCTGATGAGATAAAAAGAGAAAGGTTAGTGCGCCACCGCTGTCCCTCGGCATGGGTTGTTGCGATGAGTTCTGAGTCTTTAAACTGCTCCCCATACACTCGTGCGTGACAAGTGCTTTGCATGGAGGTCATATCTGTCAAAGTACAAATATTTTATTACACTGTTCATGCATAAGTCCAACTATCCACTTTCTTAACCCACTTAATCTAATACAGAGTTTTTGGTTAATGTGTACTAACTTAATTGCACAATTTTGTACCTGTACATTTCTATTTCTGTGTTTTACAATGTTTTCTGTCTTTGGAACTATTTTTGGTTACAAATAACACACTGTTTTGTTTTTATATAACAACTTGCCATGGTGATCACTCGACTAATTTGAGATCAGACACATTGAGTGACTGTCTCAGAGTCAAGTAATGTATATTTCAATGGTATGGAATTAAACAGCAATCTTGTGGAGAGCAGTATATACTTTGGCCACTGTTGCATGCTGCCTACAGCTTGTTTCAAAATGACATAGACTGGTGCCTTTGCTAGTGCCCTTTATTTTGAACAAGGGGGGAAAACGCCATCCAACCTGAACCAGATATGTGAAGATATCCTCATTTGCACATTTTTTAATGGTAGGCCAGCTGAGGAAAAACTAATGTGTGCTGCTGACGTTCATAACAGTTACAGCAAAATCACATTTTTAATGTACTGTTCAGTCTTTCTGAGATTGTACCATAGTGCTAATTTTATATTCCCAGAATGAACTAACCACAGGTTATCTATGACGGGTGTTGTGAGCCTCTGATATGCATGAAAAAGTATCACACAAGACCGCTGAGCTTGCCACAATACTAAAGAAATTGCTTGGATTAACATTTAAAAGTGTCTTCATCAAAGCATGAGTCCAGAACGACCCCTGGTATTAATAAAAATGTTGTGTATTATACCAAAGAGCTGATATCCTTTTTGGATTTTAATTCCTTTTGTTTTAAGGCTTTGCTGTTGCTGATACAAAAATAGCTTCCAGCTTTATGTGACTCAGTATAGTAACTGAATAATGTAGGTTTCCAAATTGCATGGACATTTGTGGAAAGAAAATAATAATAACAGACTGACAATAATGGTCTGTCTTGCTCTCAGCACTATTGAGAGACAAAGGTTGAAGCAAAATGAATAAGAAAATGTACTTGTGATTCTGTGTTGGGTTGTGTTGTATATTATCATTATATGTTGTTCATGTAGGAATCTGCTCTTATTAATATAAATGGGTGTGTAAATTTATAAGATGACAGCAATATTATATTGTTTTGTTTAGTATAGTAGGCACTGACATTATTTGTATTTGAATGATACATTTACAAAAAAAGGAAATCCATCTTCAATCATTTTAATGTGGTGCTGATAGACAATATCTTAAATTTTCCCTCCTTTACGAAACACATTACAAAAATATGTTCACTTGAATCTGTAAAGTGATGGATTTTTTTTCTCATTATGAGTTTTCCATCATTAAAGATTCAGTATTCATTTCAAACGTTATTTTGCAATGAACACAGGTAGATATTCATCTTGCTGGGCATTGCTGTCTGTCCCACTTCTGCCAATGCCATATGACCAATTGAAGGGTCATCAGCTGAAGGGTTGTCATCCTTCTCAGATGTTTTACTTCTTTAATCCTGGAGCATCTCTGGATGGTGGGGCCATGGTCAAGGGCATCTCCCTGCCACCCCCTAATTGCATCTAGAAAATGACTACCCATACCAGGGTACTAGAGCAGGTGTGTACCATGCTTGTTGACAGCTCCACAACTCGCCTAGAAGAAAAATCAAATATGGGTTTCACCCTCTCATGTTATTAAGGTAATTTGTTATTATGCTAGTAATAAACTCCAGAGTGTAATATTAAGAAGTATTTCCATAGTGCTGGAAAACTAGTCATTTGGAATCCTAAATATGACAATATCTGTCATTATCATTAAGGTGTCTTAAATGTTCTGGAAATTAAAACATTTATTCTGATTGGGCATCTAACATAAAGCAATATTAATATCTGAGATGGTAAGCACTATAGTATTACATATGTAGAATCTTATGGAAAGTATTAATCAGTAAGTTCTTATTTAATTTACAAAGAAAAAGATGACATTTTTCTTCTTACATGCATCCACTTAGACAAAAACAAAAAGCACAATAACAAATATCACTCATTTAAAAGCAATTATTTGGGAACTACGTCTAGCAAATGACAAATGTTTTAGATAAATATTCACCATTTACTACCTCTAATGTTTTTTTTGTTAAAAAGCAACATAGTATTGCGGAGAAAGGACTATCTGCAGGTGCAGGTGTTTGAGGCAACTGTCCTCCCTGATATACTGATAAGTGCCACATGTAAGTGGTGGCTGTCACCAGCCAAGATGATTTCCAGTTTCATCATCACCACCCTCTTAAACATGTATAACAGTCATTCCACGTCAGCACTAGTAGCTTTGGGTGCCTGTCTGGTTAAAAGTGAATTTGTCGGGTAGACTAAACCACAGGGTGGAGCTGAAGGTGACTGTATCAGACTGCGATAAAAAGACAGCATAAGATTGTTGTTCACTTTTGAAACTAGTCGGACCTTATGGAAGAGACATAGGTGCTGATCACATTGGAAACAGATGTTTTATGTAACAGTACTCCAATTTAGACTGTTATTTAGGTTACTTCCTAGGTATTTATACTGTATTAAGTCACGGTTTCTACCTGGGCTTCCATATGTATGAGGACTGAACACAGAGGTTCTGGTTTCCCAAAGGCAATGATCAGTGTAGTGATTATGGAATTCGGATGGATAGTTGACTGGCATTGCTAACTCACATCAAGTGACATTATTATGAAGGTTGAGAAAGCTGAAGCAGAGAAAACCAAGCAAAGAACTACATCCTGAGCAGCTCTGTACTGACCGCTGCTGAAAAAGAAGTGAAGATCACTAAAGGACAGTACTACTGAGAAAGTGGACTTTGTACATCTTTTGTAAGCCATTAAATTTCATGAAAACAAATTAATTTAGAACAATTTAATATATTTCAAGGAGTAAGAACAGACACACAATTTACAAAGACATTAAAGCAGCTAGACAGAGAGAAGCAGCTTTGACAAGTAACATCTACTTCTCTAAACGGGCTTTTGTCTCACATCACAAAGACATTCTGACTAGGTTAAATGGCAAACTCAAATTGTCCTAGTATAATCAAGTGTGAGTGTGTCCTCTAGACTGGATCTGAGCTTTTACTTAACACCATTCCAACAGACTTCAGCTCAATTTAATACTGATTTGGAAAAGAATGGGTTCAGAAAAGGGATGGATACATTATACATTCTAATAACTAGTGTGTAAATTTTGTGTTTGTACCTTTTAGCATTGCTTAATCATACTTTCATCCCCCAAACAAATTTGCAGGGCCAACATGAATAATAATTTTTACATTTTCACAAAAAAAATCTCAGAAAAGAGATTTGATATAATTATCAGAAAAATGAAGGCATATATCCTGCAAATAAAGGGACAATATTTACCACATTAAATACATTTATATTTTTTAATTCTATGGTTTTTACAAGAATATGTTTCAAACTTGCTGTGTCTATAATTATAAAAATCTTTAAAAACCTTCTATTATTTGAAAAAGATAATTTCAGGAAAAGTCAATTATAAAGCATGTATAAACCTGAAGTTCAAAAATGTTAATTCTGACCTCCACAATGGCCACAATGCTTCTGTCTTACGACAGCAATTTTCCCATCAATATAAAGGCAGCTTAAGTTTAAACAGCATCAGTTCTTGCAATATAATACAGTAAAGGGTAGCTTGCAGTAAAATTAGTTCCTGACCCTTTTGAATACTTGTCAGATCAGCAGTCTTAACTGTTGAGGCTAGAAGTAAATCAGAAATGATTGATTTGCTTGTTATGTAGGTCAGCTATCTGCCCAGACGGTGCCTTGTTCAGGAAATCACCCCATTACTTTTCTGAGTACATATTTTAGTATTGTGTATATTTCTTGTGGGATGCTGATCAGTTATATAGAATAATAAAAAACATAGTCTTGCTGTTGAAGTGCAGTGTAAGCAAAACCTCATTTGTATTTCACATTTTTACTATGGTCATTAAAATGACTATTACACTTTTATTGCTAAAATAAAATATATTGATTTCTAATATAGTGCTGCACACTATATTCCATACAAACGTTGATATATGCTGTCATTTTTAGCTAATAATTATATTTTTATTATTTATTTTCATTGAAATTTAAGCAATTAAAATATGACTTTGTAGCAATTAATTAATAAACTCTATTATACATGTAATAATAATAAACTTTAATATACGTATAAAAAGTCTGCCTAATATATATGGTGTGGCAGGTTGAAAATGCTAAAAAATTAACCCAAATGCACATAAGAAATAGAAACGTTTTTTTAAATTGTAGAGAAACTGTTAGAAGGAGAAATAGTGTCAAGGATGATTCCATTTAAGCTTGAGGCATAATATGATGGTCTCATAGTCCAACAAAAAAGAAAAAACAGAATACCTTTTCTGTATCCTCGGTATTATTGGTATTTATAGTTATTTTATGTGCCTAGGTCAAGTACCTAAATGCTAGCTTAAATCGCAGTAACAAAACTAAATATAAATCAAAAGTAAACAACTAAGAAACAATGAATGTTAATCAGCTAAGCAACCAAAACTCAAAAACTTACGGCTAAAAACAGGACCAAACAGAACCTCTACAGGAAATATGTCATGTTCAAAATGAGATAATTATAATTTTTTTCTGTGTAGCCACCTAACAGCAGCTGTATAGTATATGTACAAACAAGCAAGCAGTGAAGGAGACAAAAAGCAGATTGATGCTTACGAGGAAAAGACCAACCACACAAACAATAGGAACATCGCAATGTGGCTGATTGTGTTCGGCAGAGTTACAAATTTTATGATTCAGCACTTTAAAAATGTACATCTTTCTGTTAATGTCCGAATGTGGCTTTTGGGGATTTTAGCCAAGGAGACTTCAAATTTAGCTTTACATGCCTTTTAACATGTTTAACAAAGCTAAAAATTACATACATTTACACATTTATACACAAAGCCAACTTGTTTAAAATGGCATCGCCATTTTACAGCACAGTCTTCACATTGCGATCAACCAAGGTGTGGCTTCAGAGTTTGTGTAATGTAAGGTAATCTAAGGTAAAAAAATCCTGCCTCATAGTAATGCAGCCCATTCATAACTGCTGGATAAACCCTAAAGATTTGTTGTCTTAAAGCCCTAAAAAAATTCTTGGTTTCTGATCTTTGTTTTTAGTGTTTTGACTATGACTTTTCACTAATGTTTGGTTTTCTTTGTGCGTGTTAAAGTCCTTCCTTTTGCCTGTATTTCTCTCCCGGTCCTCCTTTAATAGTTTTGCCCTCTTAGCTTGTTACCTCCCTGCATTTGTGACAGAACACAGACCAAGGTAAGACACAAACACTCAGTGAGATGAACAGTTATACTGAGAAACAGAAACCAGGAAGCCATTAATTAGATGAGATCAGGAGAACAGAAAATATGGATGGCTCAGTAATGGAAGAAAACAGCTGCTCAGGAAGATATTGTGAGCTGGACAAGAACAAATGTAGTTAATCAATACAAACAATATATACTGCTATCAACAGAATGCGATATCACAAGGCACTTTAAGGGGCTAACAAGGCTACAATTTCATTTATTAATATTACTTTATACACCACCATCACCATTAAGCATTATCACAATGAACTTTACAGCACTAACTAAATTATAATTTAGAGTACAAAGTACACCTTAAGTACAAACTATAGCAAAATAGACAGCACTAAACTCTTTTCTAGTCCACAGTCTTAAAAAAATTAAACAAACAGGGTGATGTCGTTTCATTCTGAATCAAATTGTCTTCTTGTCCCCAAGCAAAAATCCAAATGAAAAAAATAGAACTTTGTATAGTGATAGGCAGCCTTCATGATGCTCAGTGCATGTCAGATCAGATGTGTATCTCTTCAGCATTTCTAATGAAAAAAGAAGTTCTAAACTGCCACTGGACATACTGTAACATCATATTTATATTGCTGGAAAAAACTAAGAAACATCGACACTTATGTACAAAACACAAGAAACCCTCCAATAGGCGTGCACCTTCAGTAACCCATGTCACACACAACGTGAAAACAGAATCCAAAAACGTGCTAGGAGAAAGGTTGAAAAAAGAGAAAAAAATGCAGTGTTATTTTTATTATAATTTCTCTTTAGAGACCCCCAAAAAGGTTAAGTTTATTGTTTACTAGCAAAATACCCGCGCTTCGCAGTGTGTTAAAGAAGTAATGAAAAAGAAAAGGAAACATTTTAATAAGTATTGCTGTCATATATATATATATATATATATATATATATATATATATATATACACTAATAAAAGGCAAAGCCCTCACTGACTGACTGACTCACTCACTGACTCATCACTAATTCTCCAACTTCCCGTGTAGGTAGAAGGCTGAAATTTAGTAGGCTTATTCCTTACAGCTTACTTACAAAAGTTAAGCAGATTTCATTTCGATAAAGGTCGACAACATCCGCCATGTTGAACTTTCTTATTTATGGCCCCATCTTCACGAAATTTGGTAGGCGGCTTCCCTGCGCTAACTGAAACCGATGTACGTACTTATTTCGATGGTATGACGCCACTGTCGGCCGCCATATTGAACTTTCCAACTTTATATAGTTTTCCAACTTCCCTAGTAGGTAGAAGGCTAACCCCATCTTCATGAAATTTAGTAGGTGGCTTCCCTGCGCTAACCAAAATCGATGCACGTACTTATTTCGGTGGTGTGACGCCACTGTCGGCCGCCATATTGAACTTTCCAACATCACTAATTCTCCAACTTCCCATGTAGGTAGAAGGCTGAAATTTGGCAGGCTCATTCCTTACAGCTTACTTACAAAAGTTAAGCAGGTTTCACTTCGAAATTCTACGCGTAACGGTCATAACGATCAACAACGTCCGCCATGTTGAACTTTCTTATTTATGGCCCCATCTTCACAAAATTTCGTAGGCGGTTTCCCTGCGCTAACCGAAACCAATGTACATACTTATTTCAGTCGTATTACGTCACTGTCAGCCGCCATATTGAACTTTCCAATGTCACTAATTCTCCAACTTCCCGTGTAGGTAGAAGGCAGAAATTTGGCAGGCTCATTCCTTACAGCTTGCTTACAAAAGTTAAGCAGGTTTCATTTCAAAATTCTACACATAACGGTCATAACGGTTGACAACGTTCGCCATGTTGAACTTTCTTATTTATGGCCCCTATCCTCACGAAATTTGGTAGGTGGCTTCCCTGCGCTAACCAAAACCGATGTACGTACTTATTTCAGTGGTATGATGCCACTGTCGGCCAGCATTTTGAAGTTTCCAATGTCACTAATTCTCCAGCTTCCCGTGTAGGTAGAAGGCTGAAATTTGGCAGGCTCATTCCTTAAAGCTTACTTACAAAAGTTAAACACGTTTCATTTCGAAATTCTACGCGTAACGGTCATAACGATCAACAACGTCCGCCATGTTGAACTTTCTTATTTATGGCCCCATCTTCACGAAATTTCGTAGGCGGTTTCCCTGCGCTAACCGAAACCAATGTACGTACTTATTTCGGTTTTATTACGTCACTGTCAGCCGCCATATTGAACTTTCCAATGTCACTAATTCTCCAATTTCCCGTGTAGGTAGAAGGCTGAAATTTGGCAGGCTCATTCCTTACAGCTTGCTTACAAAAGTTAAGCAGGTTTCATTTCGAAATTCTACGCGTAACGGTCATAACGATCAACAACGTCCGCCTTGTTGAACTTTCTTATTCATGGCCCCATCTTCACGAAATTTGGTAGGCGGCTTCCCTGCGCTAACCGAAACCAATGTACGTACTGTACTTATTTCAGTGGTATTACGCCACTGTCAGCCGCCATATTGAACTTTCCAACGTCACTAATTCTACAACTTCCTGTGTAAGTAGAAGGCTGAAATTTGGTACTTATTTCGGTGGTATGATGCCACTGTCGGCCGCCATATTGAACTTTTCAACGGTCTTTGTTACTTATGGGCCCATCTACAAGAAATTTGGTACGCGGGTTCCCAACACTAACTGAATCCTACTTACGTACATATATACGTCCATAGCCTGCAGCTCGGTACCATGTGAGGCAGCGTTGGGCTCCCACGTTGTTGGCTGGCTGCCTGCCTATATAAGGCCGTCCGTCGCTCCAGTCTTTACATTCCCTTCCTTGCTTCGCCACGGGATTCACGTCTCCCTGCTGATAACTACAACCTTCTTATTTAGTCCACGGCTTCTCCGCTGTTTTATTGTTTGTTTATTACGATTATAGTTATTGTGTAGGTATTTTAGACTTACTTTACATTGTTCAGGTACCCATTTCCTTTATCATTCCAACCGTACCCCCATTAACATGTCTATCGAGGTGATCACCGTCGATCAAAGAACTGTCACTTACCGAGTGGTTTCTATGCCTGGAGATGGCACCCGCCTTTTCCATTCTCTTTGTTACATATTGCAGGCTCACTCTTGATATCCGGAGGAACATTGTGTCTTATGTATTGAATGACTGGGACAGGTTCAAGGTGTGGACTGATGACGGTACAGGAGATAATTATACTACACAGGAGCACTAGAAGAGTGAAATGCTTAAGCCCTTCACCTATGCATTTGCATGTGAGTTGATGGCTGCCGCTGAATTGTTCGGTTGTCGCTTTCAAGTGTACCGAAATGGCCAAATATTTTACACCTTTGGACAACCGCCAATGCCTCTAAAACATCTTAGATTCACAGGTGACGATTTCAGTAGTGGACACTTTGATGTTTAGAAATGTTTAAACTCTCAAAAGCTTGATGTGAAGTTATCAATGAAACTGGTTGTATACTTACAACGCTTGACAGATGCCAAATGTCTCTTCAACACAAGTCCTACAAATACTGAAACAAGATTACTGTAATTGAAACAAACCATGAAACTCAAACCGATTATGACAGCAGCAATCCAAGCTGTGAGATTTGAAACAAGATTACTGTTCACATTGCCAACTGTAGTCTCTGTGCCTTTGTCCTGGCCGCCTCCGTCCTCGCATGCTTAAGAGTAAGCTCAGCGCCTCACAGCTTGGTCATATTACAACCGGAGGGCGGAACTCACAATGTGGTATACAAAGAGATCCTTAACAAATAATTATTGGTATATTTTCCCTCAGTTTAAAAAGGTTTAATTTTCTTCTTAATAAAAATTTTAAGGCTTGGCGGGCGAAGGACTCCTCCGGCGCACGCCGAGCGCTGGTGGAGAGAGAGTACAGCTCCACGCGGCGCCTGCCTCCTCTGGGCCACTCCCTCTGGCCCAATCGGGTCTCGGTTTGGCACGAGACTGGCGTTCCTTGGGCCGCCTCTATCCAATCATTATCCCGTGCCTGTCAGCGGCGGGACTTCCGCCCGCGGCCATCTTGCCTCCCCTGCTCGAGTGCGGAGGCGTGCCTCTTCGCGTTGTGTTTGCGGCGATTCTTCGAGCCGCAGCGGCTCCGTTTCCGCAGCCTTCCTTGCTGCCGCCGTCGCCGCGCTGCCGACAGCCCGTGGCGCGGCGTGCTCCTGCGCGGGCGGATCCGGTCCGTCCCTCCCTGTAGAAATGAAGGTAAGACCGACCCGAGGGCCGATGAATGCAGGGCAGGGCACTTACCTCCCGGATCCCGTCATGCGAGGCCCCGCCCGGTGTGGCCTTCTGTGCTGCCACGCCGGCCTGGCTGTCTGTCTCGACAGCGCGACTGGAGCCCTGCGCTCGGCGATGTCTGGTTCTCCTCCGCACCGGGAAAGCAATTCCGCTGTCCGCGGCGGTTTCTTGGTGAAGCTCCGCGGTTGTACCGGACGTATTTTGCTAGTACATATATATATATACACACACACACACACAAACATATATACATATATATGAGCCCCAGGTGCTTCCGCCTCATATACATCCACATATATATACATATATATATATATGTGCACAAAACCACGCTTTTATTAAGGCTTCCTTCGGGTAGTCTTTTGAAATTAAATTTTCCTTCAATCAGTCGTAGCAAAGCGCTTTCTTCCGACTGTTACATTTTTGTAGCTCTGATGTATGCATCAATGTAATCGGGGTACCAGGAAATCATGCATTGATAGAAGTTCCCCTTTGCTTGGAATGCAAAGTGTGATTAAATGCGTTATTTTTTAACACGTTATGGAGCACATGCATCGAAGCTTCTAAGCTGTGCTTACTTTCAAAGTGATCAAAACTCTCGTTTATATCCTGCGTCCTCTCATTAAACTTGTATCCCGCATTAGCCGTGGGCATGACAAACGCCAGCGGCAGCCTGTCTATGAACTTAATTTAAACTTTAGGTTTACATCATGCTTTGTTTTCGAAGTAGCTGCACTCATGAATATGCTTGTATGTATTTGACCGATGTTGACTTACTAATTTCAGTCCTGAAGCCAGTCATTTCATCAGGTTTGGGCTGCCGACACCTTTTGTTGGTACTCGAATTGCGACTGCTAGTGCTAACAGCATACACAGTTTCTGTGTTCGCTGTAACATGTTTTGTATTTAGATGGTACCGTAAGGTTGAAGTGCTTGGGTGGTATGGAAACTTCTTTTTGCACAGTTTGCACAGTTTGCACAAGACGACGCTTTTATCAAGGCTTCCGTAGGGTAGTCTTTTGAAACGAAATTTTCCTCAAATCAGTCCTAGCAACGCGCTTTCTTCCGACTCTGATGTATGCATCAATGTAATCGGTGTACCAGGAAATCATGCATTGACAGAAGTTCCCCTTTGCTTGGAATGCAAAGTGTGATTAAATGCGTTATTTTTTAATGCGTTATGGAGCACATGCATCGAAGCATCTCAGCTGTGCTTGTGCCAAGAAAAGGAAACATTTTAAAAATAACGTAACAAGATTGTCAATGTAACCTTTTGTAAGTAGTGCCTGGAGGATTCAGAGTGTGGAGAAACTCTAGAGACAGCGTGTGTATTAACTTGTGGATTTTTCTGTGAGTATTTGTTGGCAGCTTAACAAAGTTGGTTCCGCAAGACTGCATTAGCTGCGGAGCTCAGCTTAGAGCAAAATGAGATGAATGGGAGGGGAGATGATGACGTGACTCCCCCACCCGCCTTAACTGTCAATCCCCCCACAAACACAGTCTCTCGGAATTTGCATAAGCACATGACATGACAAACGCCAGCGGCAGCCTGTCTATAAATTTAATATAAATTTTAGGTTTACACCGTGCTTTGTTTCTGAAGTAGCTGCAGGCATGAATATGCTTGTACAGTATGTGTCAGTCACTCGCTTCTTATTGTTTCGCTGCCTTCTCAACTGTATAATGCATGTTTTCTTCAGTGCTTTTTGGAGCTCCTCCTAGTTTTCTACATACTGTGTTGACAGTCAGTTCACGTAATTACGTGGGAGGTGTGATGATGTCACACGAAACTCCGCCCCCCACGGCCATCGAGCTCAATAGCTTCAAGTTATGACCATTACACATAGAATTTCGAAATGAAACCTGCCCAAGTTTTGTAAGTAAGCTGTAATTAATGAGCCTGCCAAATTTCAGCCTTCCACCTACACGGGAAGTTGGAGAATTAGTGATGAGTGAGTGAGTGAGTGAGTCAGTGAGGGCTTTGCCTTTTATTAGTATAGATAATGATGGCAATATTTTAATACATTGCTTAATCTGCTTAAAGTTACAGTGAATTCATTCTTTCATTCTGATTTTATTAAATTTACCTAAGTAGAAATTATTAATTACTCTTTTTAACTATCACAGGATTTGAAGGATCTGAGTTCAGGAAAACTGAACCTACAATACAATGTGATTCCTATTAAAAGAAATTAAATAATAATAATAAATTACATATACAAATTTATTTCAATATAGATAAAAGTTATCCATAAGGAAAATTCCATTTTTATATTATAAAACTTTTTTTCCAGAAAAGTAAAACATAAGAACTAGTTCAATTCTAAAACCAATAGGAAGTTTTAAGATGGAGAGTGAACAAAGTGTTTATTAATTTGTTTTTCAATCTCTCCTTATCATCAAACCCAAGTCAATTATGAGTTGCATTTTAAATTATGTGCCATATTATAATATACAATATTTGTGCTTTTAATTGTATGCTGTGGGATTTTGCTTACAGAAAACAAGCATTTTGCCTTAACCCCAATTACCACAGAAAAGGTAATTATTCCATTTAATGAAATTCTTAACACATAATGAGGTTTACATCAGTTTCAGGATTACTAGTAAGAAAATCCAGCTTGATTGACACTGTACTAAACAAAGTGAATTTGAACTGGAGCATATTTACAAAAACATTTCTGAATGTAAGAGAAAATAAAATTCGAAGTAAATTATTTTAAGATTACCATCTTAATTACAAAATGAGCCATTAATAAAGTATATACATTTTTTTTCATTGATTTTATTAATCACATTGTAATAAATGAGACAGAGATCAAATAAATATGCATCCAATACTGTAGTCCTAAAGTGTATAAAAGGTTGATTGCAAATGACCAGTAGATAGCCACATCATGTGACGTGGACCCTGGAGGTTGCCTGAATCACCACATATCACATTAATGCATGGAAATCCAGAAATGCCCACTACCTGACTACAGCTACAATGAAATACAGACCCCTCAATAAGACAATAAATGAGGTCTGTGAAATTGGTTTGCGTAAGGGTTGTGTTATCGCAAACTCAATGAGAAGTGATATTTTTTCAAACAGCCGAAAACTCTTTGAGATTTAAAAAGAAGAGAAAAATGTATACCTTTACTTTATTGTTATAGTTCAGTAGGCCTATGTACAAACAAGATAAACTCAAAGACATTATTATATGTTCACTAAAATTGAAAAACAAACAGAAACATACCAGAATGAATACCTTTCATTTTAAATGGATACACAATTCGTAGGAGATTCCAAAACTCTCCATGATTAAAGTGTGTAATGAGCTATTCATGCATTAAGTGTTATGCACAATTTCAAGCATGCATATCAGCTATGAAAAGTAATTATACATCAAAATGAAAAATTCCCAAATGCAGACTACTCTGTTTACAGTCTTAGTGTTGACAGTTTATTTGCTGCCATATTGTTCTGAAATTACCCTTAATAAATTTACATCACAAAATCTGAGCTTTTTTCAACCTTTTGAAAATACCCCACTCACAGCAGAATCACATCAATGCACTTCTAGGTGAAGACAAGGGAGAGTTAGCCTTCTCAGATAAGAAAATAATAAATAATAAAATCAAGATACAGAAGCGACCTGACAGATGATAAGCATCTCGATAACTGCCTGCAACAAGCTCTGAGCAGCTATACTCCAGCCCATGAAGGCATAGCTGGCACCTTGCAATGCAAAGCATCATCATCATCTTCATTATTAAAGGTATATTGAGCAACTATTTTCTGACTCTTTTCACTGTAATTCAAAAATTGCTAAAAAATATGTCATGGTAGACCTATTCTTGTGGTTTAAAAGGGGTTTTGAGGGCCACCAGTCAAAATGTGAAAGCAAAAGCCTTAAACTTACGGAATACATCCTCTTTGATATGACAAAGCTTTTAATTTAGGATAATGAGATAATTTGTTTTCCCATTCCTGGGGCATGCTCGTGACACCAAAAAGAAAGTGAAAATACTACATTTTATCACAGATTCTTAATACAGTAATCCCTCCTCGATCGCGGGGGTTGCATTCCAGAACCCCCCGCAATAGATGAAAATCCGCGAAGTAGAAACCATATGTTTGTATGGTTATTTTTATATATTTTAAGCCCTTATAAACTCTCCCACACTGTTAACATTATTAGAGCCCTCTAGACATGAAATAACACCCTTTAGTCAAAAGTTTAAACTGTGCTCCATGACAAGACAGAGATGACAGTTCTTTCTCACAATTAAAAGAATGCAAACTTATCTTCTCTTCAAAGGAGTGCCGTCAGGAGCTGAGAATGTCGGAGAGAGAGAGCGAGATAAAAGCAAGCAATCAAAAAATCAATACGTGCTTTTAAGTATGCCAAAGCACCACGATAAAGAGAGCGTCCGTATCTTCTAGGCAAACAGCCTCTGTGCAAACAGCCCCTCTGCTCACACCCCCTCCGTCAGGCGCAGAGAATGTCAGAGAGGGTGAGAGACCGAGAAAAGCAAACAATGAAGCACTGCGCAGGAAGCATATCTTATATCATTGAGGAGTTTTAGTTAATATGTAATACATGCTCTGATTGGGTAGCTTCTAAGCCATCCGCCAATAGTGTCCCTTGTATGAAATCAACTGGGCAAACAAACTGAGGAAGCATGTACCATAAATTAAAAGACCCATTGGCTGCAGAAATCCTCTAACCAGTGAAAAATCTGTGAAATATATTTAGATATGCTTACATTTAAAATCCACGCGCGATATAGCGAGGGATTACTGTATTATCTTCTAGAGGTAAATTTCCTATTTGCTTCTCTGCTCACTGTGGACATTTTTCGTAAGATTTTAAAAATTTTCCACAGGTACTCCACCAATCATGTGTCCATAGGCTCACCATAGCTTCAGACTGCACGCTTTTCTCCTTTTGTCCCTGTAATTCTTTTTCATTCAGTTGTGTTCTATTGTGGCAGGGCAGATTCTATATATTGGAAAAGCCACTAATATGCTGGCATACATAATGAATCTGATGCTGACACAGTGGGGTGAGTGAAAATGAGCATCACATGATTTTTTTTTCCTAAAACAACTCACATACAGTCAAGTTCCTCATTGTACTGTCATTGCCAATTACAGCCATAGTACAATATCAGCTGCATGTCACTATCAATCAAAGAAACTGAAGTACTTATTGTTGCATTTTAATACATACGAGATGAGACACAAAAATAATTGGATTGGTAAAATAAAAAAAAAAATTATTGATGAATTACAGCATTCTAAACATTGTCACCTTCTATATACTCCCTCTCCTGATCTCTATACCACTCCATACATACCTTCCATTGATTGAAACAGTGCTGGTAGCCTTCTTACTTGAAGCTCTTCAACAGGCTTGCCATTTCTGTCTTTACTTCATCAATTAAAGAAAAATGTGTTCCTATCAGGTCACTTTTGATTTCCGTAAAAAACTGCTTTACGGAAAAAGCAGTACGATCATTTCAAACAATCTGATTCACTGTTTTGATGTTTTCATCCATCCAAGATGAGCATTTTGAGAAGGCGTGTAGGAAGGGATATAGTTCTATTATTCACATTCAGCTGACCTCCAGACAGTTTTCCCAGGAAAGCCCCAAGCCGAGTCCAGTTATTTTTGTGTCTCACCTAGTACTTCATCCGTGCTGTGTGCTGCTTACTCCAAGTCCATTTACAGGCCATTCCCAATGTTTTTATTTATGGTGCTATCTAACTGAAATCATGAACCATGGGCAGGGGTTACTTTGCGTATTACATTCTGTTATATTACATGTTATTAAATTTTACATAGCCTATGGAGCAAGATTTTTGCCAAATGACAGTGTGGTGAATGTGAATGTTGAAATATTCAAATAAGAGTTTCACTGTACTTTGCACATACTGTTACCTGCATTACAGTAACTCTGAACTGAACTGGTTACACTACATTTTTATCTAAACCTTATTTGAATGAGTCAAAGCCCCCTGCATATAATGACTAAATTCATAATAGCAATCAACACTCAGCAATATGACCTTTCTATGGCATGTCATGTGCACACACAAAACCAAAAATTCTTGGAAAATAAAAAGACAGTAACATAATATAACTAAACCAAAATAAAATAGATTATGACATCATAAGCCACTTACCAAATTTTATAGCACATGCTGTGTAACTTTTTAATATAAGAACAACTAAGGACAACAATTCTGAGTGAGTAAAAGTAATTTGCCACTTTCATTGGCTCTTGTTGGTAGTGCAATGCAGAGCAGTGGTTAAGTCTTTGGACTTTAAACCTTGAGGGAGTGGATTCAAATCCTGCTACTGGCACTGTGTGGTCATGAGTAAGTGAATTTCCCTGTTTATGCTCTAATTGGAAAAACAAAAGAAAGATAACCAATTGTATCTCAGATGCTGTAAGTTGCCTTTGATAAAGACATCAACCAAATAAGCAATTTTAAATGTAATAATTTTAAATCAACTTTGAATTTTTTTTAATAATTAATATAGCGTTACCACTGTGGGTGCTGTCCCATGCAGTACGGAGTACTGCATCAATCTCTTTGTATCTACAATTGCCCCGAAAACAGATGTTTACTTACGTCCATGACTGAAATAACTTTCCGCCAACAGTTTTTCAGATTTATCTATAATGTACACTTTTTGGTGATTACTGTTTACGGAACAGAGATTCACAGTTTGGGGCAGCAACACTCAATAATGTCAAGGAATTTTTCAAGATGGAAAGAATATGTTAGGAAACCATGTCCCTGGATCTGAAAAACCGCCAAGGAGAGAGATGAGCAGTGAGCTGAAGCACACAACCTTTCTTCTCTTAAATTTGCTAAATCTCTCTATTCATTTTTGCATTCTAACTTTTTTTGCATTTTGTTATCACATTTAGATTGGTGTCCTTTAAAAGCTATTTCAAAAGAATAAGCATTTTTTTTATTAAAAAAAAAAATCACTTTAGAACATACCTTCACGTTGGAAATTAATATATACTTTGAATGTGAACAAATAATTTACAAAATTCCAAACATATCCTTTAAATCGAATTCAACACCTTTCCCCTGCTCAATACAATGAGTTGTGTAAATATAAACCCCAATATGAGTTCTTCATATATACTGAGATGTCAAAGAGGCTTAACAGAGACCCACCTTGTTTATTTGAGAATAGCATTAATAGGTTCTTTACAGATACAGAAAATGAACTACACAAAGACAACAGGCAAGCAGCATGTTGTATGGTTTCATAATAGATTCCACCTGACATAATGTTGTCTTATTTAGTGTTACTGTTAATAATACTGTTAGAAAATTAGAAGAAATTGTAAATCCAGAACAATCTGACATAGAATTGCCATATCATAGTATAAAAATAATTTTAACCAAGTATTTTCCTTGCAGTTTCTCCAATCTCTTGTTACTTGTGAAGGTGGATATTTGGGGTTTAATAGCAACAAGAAATAAGATTGGTAATAATGGGCAGCCCTATCTGGTTCCATGTTCTGGATTAAAACATTTTATCTTGTAAATGGGATTAAAAACTGGAGTTTTTTTTTTTTACTGTGGGTGTTTTATTTAGATAAAACATAACTTGATAAGTGAAAAAAGTAGAAATTGTTTTCATTTAGCAAAGTGTTTCGCATATAACATTTAGCTGACAAACAAGCAATGACAACATATTTTCATTAATGGTTGGAGAGGGAGGAGACGATGAAAATGGTTTACATGTGCAGCAAGTGTTAGAAATGTAGTCTGTAACAATGTTATATTTTCAAACTCAAATAAACTAACCAGAGTGTGTATGCCTGTAAGAACATGTTAAATGGGGGTTTTAGAGTCTTTCCTGTTTAACCTGTATCTCATAAATAGCTTAAAATAACTTCAGGGTGACAGAAGAGCAAGATCAGTCAAGGGTAAATTCTCAGTCGTCCAATTTTTAGTAATGTCACTTGCTTTAACTAGCCATCAAACAACCTCCACTGTAGAGCTGGTGTGCAGGATTTGATATATCATTGAGAGGAATAGATGCAATGACATTTGAGAGAGGCAAATGTCAATAATGGAGGGAAGCACTGATCCATGTTGCTATGAAAGTGCAGCACTACCTAAAATGCACCCCAATAAAGGAGAGAACATTGTTATGAAGGTACTATCTTTGAAACAATATGTCAGTTGGATTGAGAAGTATGAACTCTTTAGGTTTCACAGATGGCCTTCTCCTGGTTATCCTAAAGCCAAGTTTGCTTTCACAAACGCTGATTTGAATCATTCAGCCCTGTGTTGGCTAGGTCTGGCTCCAGCAGACCCCCGTGACCCTGTAGTTAGGATTCAGTGGGTTGGAAAATGGATGGATGGATGGAGGTTGTATCTTTTCTTCTACTTTTGACTGCTAGAATTTAATGCCTAGTTTCTCTACAGATAAACATATGCAAAAATTAATGTTTGAATATTTATTCACTAAAATGTACATTGTTTGTTGATCTTATCTGCCGGAGTGTGCTTGCCGAAGTGATTCCTATATTAACTTATCGACCAACATAAAAAAAGAACCTCTTCCATGGACACTTTACACCACAAAACAGCCGATAAGAGGTGTAGTTTCAATCCTCAGTTTGTCTAATTACACTCAATCAGAGTTCAACATAATACATTATTTGAAAACTATATTATCTGAAACTGAGCAGAAAGTAGCAGAATTCAATTGCATTTATATTTTTAAGTTAATTAATAAAATAAAAAAAAAGTTATGTTGCAAATAGGATTCCGTGCACCATCCACTAGTGGTTATGACAATTACATTACTTAAATACCTCGACCATGAAAAAAAGAAACTGGGCAGCATGAGTGGGTGTCAGAACAGATTTACCAGGGTGCACTTTATTTTAATGTGTTTGGCACTGCTTTTGCACAGCTTAGGTCACCATTTGGCAGTTTCCTCGCCCTCAGGGACACTTTAAAGGTAATTGAACCCCAGAAGCACAGTACAATAAAGTGCAAATATGTAGTATCGTAGATCCCGGAATATAAGCCGACTCGGTATATTAGTCGACCCCCTTCTCTACCTACTAAATTACATGTATTTGCTGATGACCAGTATTTAAGCCGACCCCCTTCTCCAAGCAAAATTTTCTAAATTTCCTTAAAAGTGTCTCTTCAGGTATATTCATCATGTTTATCGGTGAGAATTTGAGACTGCCGGCATTTTTGATGAAAACCAGGAAGTGATTGCGGAGAAGATTTGGTAAAATGAAACATTTGTGTTGAAACTACAGTATATACGCAAATACGGTACATCGGGGTGGATTTCCGGAGACTCGTTATAAATTTGATTAACTTAAATACGCAATGCAGTGGATCCTTGACTTACGAACTTAATTCGTTCGCAAAGGCTAACCCATAATGCGTTCCGAACCTCCCACTGCAACACTTACTTAACCTTTTCATAATAAAAAAGGGTTGTATAATGTGCATAATTTACAAAAACACCAATAATTTTTCTAATGTGCTAACCAAAAAGTTATAAAAAGTGCCTAGCCTACCAGAAGTAGGCTAGATTAAGCTAGGAGCATGGTGGCGCGCATGGTCGCAGTGGCTCAGGGCTCTCCTTTTCAGTGCACTTTTTTGTTGTTTTTGTACTTTTTTTTTTCCTTGTTTGTGCACGATCGGTTCCGCGAACATCCGCTACACCCATCAGAACCTTATGGACATCGGTGTCCAGAGCCAGACATCTGTTTCGAGTGTTTTTCATCACACGCACAACATCCCAGACAACATAGCGAGACCAGCAGGCTCTCCGTGGATTGTTGTCGGGTCTAGGAGACGACACAGATGGAGGAGGGAAAGAAAGCAGAAGCGGGGCCGCAGATCCGGCGTTATGCTAAGGCTAAAAAATCAACCATACAATCCCTATACAGAACTTTTTTTCTGCACTGAAGGAGATGCTTTTAATCTAATTGTAGATGTGTATAGTGACAATAAAAGGCATTCTATACTAGAAACAACAATTTCATACTGTACTCACCATTTAATTTGACATCTTTGGGCTGCAGGAAGGGAGGAGGAGGAGAATGAAACGGAAGGTGGTTATTGTTTAGAAGGAGCCTCCTTATGCAAATCTTTTCTTTGTAAAATTGTCGAGATGGTGGATTTCGACATGTTGTACATATTAGCGAGATCAGTCACACAAACAGCACTCTCATATTTCCACACAATTTCCATCTTCGTTTCGATTGTGATCGCTTTCTTTACCTTCTCTTCCTTAGCAATTATGTGTCTTGCTTGCATGGTCTTAATGAATTATATATATATGTAAATCACTGCAATGACCGAAATTACATCCACAAACACATGTATCTGGGCTCCGACTGACGCTACTAACGCTCTCGGTTGTTTCGTTTACAGTCGCACAAGCGGATACACGTGACCGCATCCGGGTCGTAACGAAGATGTTGATCGTAAATCAAAACAAAAATTTTTATTTTAGATTTCCCGATAATTTATTATAAATTTTATTAATAAAATCAACAACTAAAACACTTTTTTGAATAAATTCTTTTTTTTTAAGTACCGGCATGCAAAGTTACTTCTTCATCTGAAAGATGGCTCTGTGGTTTCGTCATTATTTACTTCCGTATTCATCGGCAAAACCGGCATTGCGCTGGAAATCTTGAATCTGAAACGATACTCGTTGGATAAACCAACCCCCAAACTCCAAGCCAAAAATCTAGGACGAAAATTCTCGGCTTATACAGTATAACGGGATCTACGGTACTTTCTTTTTGTTTGTTCTTTCTTTATCTCTCTCTCTCGTTCCTCCACTCCTCCTCCAGCAATTATTGCCCTCTCCCTCATCTCATCCAGCTGGTGTCATTGCCCAATAATAAACAGTATTTTATATATATATTGTGGCAGGAGGCTCAGGGGCAGACCTAGCCGGGAGGCGGTTTATACGTCGCCCGGGCCACGAGGGGGCAACCCGCCATGGATAAGGAGGGGACCACAGGGACGGAGTCAGGATGCTCAAACCCATTGGCCACGGGGCGTCCCAAGCGTTGTGGAAACCTACACTTCCGCCACACCTGAGGAAGAACTTTCCAGAGACACCCAGAGTGCTTCCGCCACATTAGGAAGTGCCGCTGGAAGGTCACCAATGACCATCTGGAGCACATCTGGGTGAATATAAAAGGGGCCGCCTCCCTACAGTCGGGGAGCTGAAGCAGGACAAAGCTCCAGGGACAGGAGGAAGAAAAGCGGCCCACAGACATTGAGAGAGAAGACCATGTTGAGGTGTGTTTGGTGTGGAAGCACTGTGTGCTTTGTGGGACTTTTGTAGAGAATAAAACGTGTGTTTTATAAAGAAATGGTGTTTGTCTGATGGTGTTCGGACCCATGCTCACAATAATATATATATATATATATATATATATATATATATATATATATATATATATATATATAGAGTGGTCCAGATCTAATTATACAATTTTCATTACTCTGTAACTTTTATTAAGTTTATTTCATAGAAAATCACCCAAAAAATCCTGGACAATTGAGAAGTGTGCAAACTGACGACATGAAGAATCATCTTCGCGCCAAACTGGAATCGTCCCCGCATAAATCAAAGTCATCCACACGATCTGGATCTGCATGGCCAGATTTGGACCACCCTGTATATATATATATATAGATGCACACACATATACACACAGAGCTATTTAGAGATAATTAACTGGAATGGAAATTAAAGAAATAAGATATATTCAAGCCCATTTCATTTTAATATTACAATTAAGTTTAAATATTAATTCAAGATTAGTTATCAGGTTTACAAACAATTTATAAGACTTCTTGACAGATTTTTATAATTGAAGCATGTTTGTTTTCATTGTATTTCTCATTATGTCTTTTCACTTTTACCACATGAAATAAACAGTTGTTTATTAAATATCTTTCTTATATCTAGTTCATAATCAGAGCCATTTTCAACTAAAGGAACATGTACTTTTATGTTTTCACTTGAGTAAATATGACTAACGCATACTTTGACTGTTGTCTTTTACCAGAGTATTTTTATAGATGCATTTCTATACTTCTGCCACCTCTGCAAAGAGTAAATCATTTAATTATAAGCTGTGCAGTGCCTTCATACTCATCTATCTTTCTATGTCTGTCCCTCTCTTTCTCTTGCTTTGATTGCTAAGATGATGATTCTGTCCTTCTATATCACTGTATTTCATTAATTTACTCTTATTTTTATTACTTAAAACAGGTAAAAGTAGGAGTCTGAAAGTGATACCTTTGAAATTTGGAACATGCTTTAAAAGGACACTGTCTAATGCAATATTTAGTTATAGTTATTTAAAAATACTAATTTTGTATTAGTGCGATACAATTGAAAATTTTAAGAAAATGCTTCATCTGTTAAATTTAAGGATATAGAAAAGCCTCACTGTTTACCTTTTATTGTCATTTTGTGTAGGTTTAAATTGCTTGGTTCACTATGTGTTTGTCTTAAACTGAAACAGATTGCTGCATCTCCATGGCTCATCTTAAAGCGTTTGAACTCCTCCCATTGTAGTTTTACAAAATAGGAACCCCCAAACAGAATCTTGCATAGGGCCCCCAAAAAGCTAGAAACAGCCCTGTGACTGTGAAATGTATAGTGCATGTACAGTATTTTGTGTAATTTTTTTTTTATGCTTACTTTCTCACAATAACTCTAAAGTGGCACCTGTGCATAAGCCAGCATTAATGGTTGTAGGTGCAGTTGGACATATCTTGATTTGTATGCAGCAGACATCTAAGTACATTTGTCACCAAGCAGTTGTGCTGGATTGCTGTCCAGGAAAAATGCCACATTTTACATTGTTTGCCAATCAAAAATGAGATGTATAAAATTTTCTTTATTAAAGCATATGCAATTAAAAGGTATATACTGTATATACTTACATTTAAGTTCACCCACAAATAAGTCAGGGGCTTGATTTTACCACACAATTTCCAGTATTTTATAATGTCGGTCATATAAATCAAATGTGAAAAGCTCACGCTATTGTTCCAAGAGATTATGATATGTTAACGGCCACCTGAGAGGGTAACCACGGAGCACACTGCTTTTTTTATCAATGTATTGTGCCTACGTGACCACACGGTAATACCCGAACAATTCTGAAGCAACGTTTGCACTGTTTTGTGTTTTTTATCTAGATGGAGCATTCAATCAGAAGAAAATATGAAGCTGGTTTTAAATTAAAAGTCGTTGAAGTGGCGAAAGAAACTGGTAATTGCACTGTTTCAACAAAATTCAATGCATCTCAGAAACTGGTGTGAGATTGGAGGAAACAAGAAGATGTAAAAAAAAATTCAAGTATCGCATTTTTGAATGGCTGAATAAGTCAGGGTCTGATTTTATGATTGATTTTTCGGGTTTCAAGATCCCACTTATACGTGAGTATATACGGTACATAAAAAAATTTTGTAAAAATTTATTGTGGGGGGGATGGACTATGCTGGGCTGGCACCAGAATCTAGAATTGAAATATCTAACACGTTATTAATGTACCCCATAAACATCTACGTAAAATAATACTGACAACAATTTCATTGTCCATTTAACAGCTATGTTATAATAAACTTTCCCTAAAAGGGTTTGCCTCCCATCAAAGCAGGTGAATCCATGCTCATGCGCATGCGCATTTCAGTGAAGAATTTTTGTTACCGACTTTGACTTTTGAATTAAGGTAAATAATTTAATGTGAATAAATAATGTGAATAATTTTGTACTTCAGAGGGTATAGTAACACAGTTTGTTCTAACTCTGATATAAGACAGAGAGGGATTTTAAGTAATCAACAGAAGTTGGGACACCTGTGCAAATTTTTGGCTTCAACTTTCAATGCTTAATTTACCTTAATTACACCAGAACATCTGTAGGTTGTAACCTATTAGTTGTTCCCTAAAGAAGGCCCATTTCTAATATTCAAGACATCAGCCTCAGCACAGACAGACATGGACTCCTGATGTACAAAAACACGCACAGTTTATTATACACCACACACAATATTATGCACAAACCCCAAACCCAGTCCCTTTTCTTCTTCTTCTTCTTCTTCTTCTTGCCGCTGCGTCAGCTCTGTCCTCTTCTACCCAACTCCGACTCCTTGAGTGGTGATTGCAGGTTCCTCTTATAGCACACCCAGACGTGCTTGAGATGGTAATTAGCCTAATTAGGCTGCACTGCCGGGTGTGGCAGCATCACAGCCCAAACGGACTCGTTAAGTCGTTCTGCTCCCCCTGGCGGTGACCACGGAGCCCAAAAGGCATGAGCTCCAATGTTCCACGATTGTGGCCCTGGGGGGGGCTTGCACCCAGGAAAAGATAGTGCTCCTCTCCCGGCCCATCCTTCTTCCAGGCGTCCTTATTTCCTTTTTTATACTTTATATTTAAACATCTGGCAGTTCACTGCTTACCTTTTCACCATTTTAGGTCATTCATTGCATTTCAATTGGTTGAATTTGAAGAAAACTGGAAAAACCTGAGGTTTTCTAAAAATTTTCACTGGTAGTGTATATAGTACCATGTTTTCTTCTGGAGTACAGTACATACAATATACTTCAGTATTCTGCTGGGCAGCTGTATACAATACATACCCTTTGTTGAGGAAGGTGTAGTTATTACAGCCATATTTACAAACGAGCCATACACAACTTCAGCCTCTTTAAAATTTTTGGAAGAAAGTTGATTTTTCAAAAGCAGTATTTGTTTTACAATTCAGATTAGAAACCACTATGGCCTCTGGTCCTTAAAATGTGTAACCAACTGGGACATAAATGAGCTCAAGAATAATATAAAGAAGGATATAAGCAATATAAGGAAAGAAATAAATGACATACACAAGACAAACGAGTAGCTGCTTCAGGATAATAAAGACCAGGAGAAACATTTAAGTAATTGCTTTGAGGCAACCTTTAAATGTATGCTAGAAAAAATACAGGAAAATGCATCTAAGTTTGAGAATAAATCCTATTTCCTTCTTGGCCACTTTTTGTTTACATTTATAAAGTAAAAGTAATATGCACATGAATGTGTGTCTATAAAACAAGTAGACAATGCAGCTCCTAGCCCAATACTTAAACTATGTCCTTTACAGTTTAAAATTGAAGAAATGTCAAAGCAACATAGTACTGCTAGTGTTGTATAGCATATTTTTAATCAAGACTATCAACTTAAACATTTTAGTAATTTTATTGTAATAATTTGAGAACTAAATAACCTTTGAACTTGTTAGACCCTATTGAGCATGTGCATCATGTTTTATTTAAACTTAACAAAAATAAAAATATCAGACTATATAGTTTGTACGAAGCGGAGCTCCGTTAGCAGCAGTGTTATTTTTGCTCTTATTTCTTATTATCCTGAGGTATCCTGTATCTACCCAACCCAAGGAGTTATATATAAACATGAGCAGCAAGAAATGGGGCCAGAAAGAAACAAAATCTAAAGCTACATCCAAGCCTAGGCAGGCAAAAAGTCCAAGTTCAGAGACTGACCTGGAACGGACAGGCGAAAGCACAGACTCCCCAGGACCCCGCTCTGTTGCATCATCTCCAGTCGAGAGCGAAAATGGGAACGAATGTGCAAGTGATAGCTTGCCAATTCCAGAAGATCACTTGAAACAGGAAATGGCTTTGCATTTCCAAGCCGAAACGATCTGTCCGAACTGAAGGTAATGATCGCTACAATGGCCATGGCCATAAATGAGCTCAAGAAAAACATTCAGAAAGATATAAAGAAAGAAATAAATGGTATGCTCAAGACAAGCAAGAAGACAAAAAAGAAGCTGCAGGTGGAGCTGCAGCAGGACAATAAAGACTTGGAGAGACGTGTAAATAATCGCATTGATGCAGCCTTTAAAAGTATGCTGGAAAAAATTGAGGAACATATTCAGGAAAATGCATCTAAACAGTGAGCACT
Source organism: Polypterus senegalus (assembly GCF_016835505.1). Classification (NCBI taxonomy): domain Eukaryota; kingdom Metazoa; phylum Chordata; class Cladistia; order Polypteriformes; family Polypteridae; genus Polypterus; species Polypterus senegalus. The sequence goes on from NC_053154.1 coordinate 236,770,641, forward strand.
TGACGATCAGCTGGAAGACAAGCAGACATTCACGATTTAAATTGAAACATTCAAACATTTGGCATCTACTGCTGATGGAAAAGCAACAGCTGCGAATTCCGAATGCAAAAAACTCAGAGACAGACTTGCTACTCTGGAAGATGGATGCAGAAGGAATAATATTAGAATCAAAGGTCTACCTGAGAATTGTGAAAGTCCAAACCCTGTGAAATTCGTAGCTCAACTATTCTTAAAAATAATTGGAGAGGACTTTAAATCAGACACCGAGATAGCAGCAGCTTACTGCATACGGGGATTAAATACCTCTAAACCTAGGACTCTAGTAGTGCGCTTCAAGAATTTACAATCTAAATTTAATGTAATGTCACTTTTCAGACAGAAACAAGAGATTATATCTGAAAATAACCACATTTGTATCTTACCTGATTTCTCACCCTCAACAGCTGCTAAACGAGCCGCTTTTTACAACATTAAACAGGGCTTACGGAAAGCTGAGATCAGATACAGCCTCTTGTATCCTGCCAAACTGAAAGTGGACATTCAAGGCAAACATTATACTGTATCTTTCCCACTACGGAAGAAGCAGAAAAAGAACTAAGAAAGCCGAGTCGGACACTCTTCTGAAATACGATCATGAGTCGCATCCTGTCATGGCATGGCAAAGAAGATCTTACTACTGTCTGATCAACTTGCAATGATACTGGTACCGTAATTATAATCCTTTTCCCTTCTCGGCCACCTTCTGACTATTTAACATCATTCCCTTGGTTTATTGTTACTGCTATTATTGTATTAGGGCTTGCTATGCTTATCCAGGGCGACTTTTTAACACCATTTCACTGAGTTTACTATGTTACTATTTCAAGACTATTAAAGACTATATTTTATGCTTATAGTATTTGGACTGTATTGGCAATAGATATCTTAGTTTTAATCCTCATACACCGCTGCTGGGGGGCTTGTTTTGTTTTGGATGTGCTCTGTCTCTAGGTATATCAGAGGGCTGGGACTTTGTGACGTGTGGTCCAGCCTCAAGTGGGGAGGCAAAATGGGGGGTGGGGGGAGAGAAAGAGATCAAGCTATATCTAATCTATCCTTTCAATCATTATAATGATAAGTGCCAACATAACAATAGATTTCATGGCAGTAACGCCTGGGAAAATTGGAAATTTAGGTCAAAGCTGTCTCATTTTCAGTTAAGAATACAAAATGACATCAAAAATTCAGAGTCAATGTCTCCATGACCGGGCATTTAACTTTGTGAGTTGGAATGTTAAAAGCCTGAATCACGAATTAAAGAGAAAAAAAGTATTCTCTCACCTAACAGGTCTAAACGCTAAAATATTATTTTTTACAGGAGACCAATTTATTAAGCAAGGATCAGTTCCGGCTGCAAAAAAAAAATGGACTGGCCAAATATTCCATTCCAGCTTTACAAAAAAACTAAAGGTGTGGGAATTCTTATACATAGAACAGTCTCATTTATAGTGTCAGATGCAATATCTGATCCTCAAGGGAGATATGTGATTGTGATGGGTAATTTAATTAACTGTAAAGTGATTTTGATAAATGTTTATGCACCCAATGTGGATGATAGGGAATTCGTGTAAAATGTATTTTCATCCATTCCAAATGTGAACACTCATAAAATTATAATGGCTGGGGACTTTAATTGTCTTTTAGATAGGTCTCCTGTCACAGGGGTGAGGACATCTAACACTGCAAAGACAATTACACAGTTTGTAACTGATCACAACTTGAAGCACAAGAGCATATTCCTTCTACTCACCAGTGCATCATTGCTACTCAAGAATTGATTGACAACTAAAGAAACAGAACAACTAATTTCTAAATCAAAACATCATTACTATGAAAATTGAGAGAAAGCTAATAAGATCTTAACTCAACAAATCCACAAGCAAGAAGTTTGCAATGCAATCCCAGCAATCACCAACACAAACGGAGACAAAATCATTGACCATAAATAATGCACACATTTAGAGACTACTGTAAATCCTTATTTTCTTCTGAGTTTAAAGAAGACAAGACAGAATCTAATGCATTTCTGGATGCATTACAGATACCACAAATAGATACTCTCAGTGCAGAGGAATTGGATAAACCCCTGGCGCTATCAGAATTACTAGATGCTATAAAGTCACTTCAGAGTGGGAAAGCAGCAGGCCCCTGTGACTACCCTGCTGAATTTTATAAGAAATTCTCCACTCAGCTAGCTCTCCTCTTATTGGCAACATTTACAGAAGCTAGAGACAATAAAATTCTTCCTCAAACTTTTCTTCAAGCATTAATCACCATCTTTCCTAAACAAAATAAGGACTAATTACAATGTGCATCATACAGACCAATATCACTTCTGAATAATGATATTAAGATACTTTCCAAAATCCTACCTAGAATGATGGAGAAAAAGTGCTGCCTTTGGTAATATCACAAGATCAAATTAAAGGCTGACACTTAGCTCCCAATCTTCAACACCTGTTTAAAATAATATATTCACCTCTAAAGTCCTTTTCACTACATTGGAGAAATATGGGTTTGGCCTGAATATTTGTACATGGATCAAACTACTGTATACCAATCCAGAAGCTTCAGTTTGTATTAAAAACATTAATTCAGAATACTTTAAATTAGAACATGGTACCAGACAAGGATGCCCCTTGTCACCACTGCTTTTTGCAATCGCCATTGAGCCACAGGCCAGTTCACTGTAGAAATGGTTATGAGATAAAGGGGATCATTAAATCATTAGAGAAGGACTTGAACAGAATATTTCTCTATATGCAGATGATATGGTACTGTATATATCAGATCCTCAAAATACTGTGCCTGCAGTCCTAACAGCACTTACAGAATTTCAAAACATATCTGGTCTCAGAATTAGACAAAGTGTGCTCTTTCCAGTGAATTCTCAAGCACACAATGTTAGATTGGACAGCTTCCCTTTTATCATCGCAGATCAATTTAAATACCTAGGGGTAAATATTACAAGTACACATAAAGCTCTCTATCAACACAATTTCACTGTTTGTATGGAATACATTAGGCAAGACTTGCATAGATGGTCAACCCTTCATCTCACTTTAGCTAGAAGAATTTAACATTTTTTAAGATGAATATCCTTCCTAAGCTTCTCCTTTTATTTCAAAACATTCTAATATACATTAATAAATCATTTTTTAAGAAATTAGATTCAACCATAACCTCATTTACTTGGAATTCAAAACATTCACGTATCCAAAGAGTGACCCTACAAAGACTTAAGGCAGAAGGTGGCATGGCTCTAACTAACTTTCAATTTTATTACTGGACAGGAAATATACAAGTTATTAAAACCTGGACATGGACACAAATAGATGAACATACACAGGCTTGGTCGGCAATAGAAATAAAATCCTGCAGTACATCTTTATATTCTTTGCTTTATACCACAATAAATGCAAGTTATCGCCAGTATACTAACAACCCAATTGTGCTTCACTCACTCAGAATATGGAACCAATTTAGAAAGCATTTTAAGATAAAGAAGCTTTTATCTGTGGCACCTCTGCATGAGAACCACCTTTTTCCACCCTCTCAAACATATGCAGTTTAAAATGTCTGGTAAACATATCGGGATTAAATCACTTAGAGATCTGTACATAGACAACGTCTTTGCATCCTAAGAACAATTACATTCCAAATTTAACTTCCAAGCAAGACATTTCTTTTACTACCTTCAAATCAGAAACATTGTTAAACAGAACCTACCCAATTTTCCTCATCTCCATTTCCTTATCTCTATGCCGGAAAAAATATTGATCAGTTTTGAGGACTCAGACAGTATTTCTGTAATATATAAAACCATTTTACAGACCCTCCCTTTCAAAGATCCAAGAGAACAGTGGGAAAAGGATCTCTCACTCAGTTTTTCTGAAAAGGAGTGGAAAGTAGCAATGCAGAGAAACCACTTGAACTCCATATGTGCAAAGCATACAATTATTCAACTCAAAATTATATATCGAGCACATCTGTCTCATCTGCTTAAAATTGTCCAAAATGTTTCCAGGGCAAAATCCAACCAATGTTGCAATCAAGTTCCAGCCTCACTGGGCCACATGTTCTGGACCTGCACCAAATTAACATCATTCTGGACCAAAATCTTTACATGCCTATCAGGCAGCCTTGGTGTCCCAATCCCTCCTAATCCACTAACAGCTGTGTTTGGTGTACTCCCAGATGGGCTTCAAGTGGAGAAGGACAAACTGTAATTGCCTTTACTACACTATTGGCATGTAGCCTCATCTTGCTTAACTGGAACAATCCTAACTCTCCTATTCTAAGTCAGTGGGTAAATGATGTCATATACTATTTGAAACTGGAAAAAATCTAATTCTCACTTCAAGGATTTGTGCAGAACGCTTTCAAGACCTGGCAGAATCTAATCAATAACATTTTAGAATAAGTTTTTAAAGCATTGAGGAAGCAGATTCTTTCCCCTTTTTATTCTCCATTTATCTTTACTCACTTATTAATTCATCTACTTACTTATTTTTACTAGCTTTAAGTTTTACTCTGCCGTCTTAGCTCTCTTTTTCGGGGTGGCGGTTGATTTGTTTTCGATCTTATGTTTGTAAAAAATTGATTTATTTGTATAGAATGTTATGTGATTTCAATAAAAAAAGTGATACATTTTAATTGCAATATATATATATATATATATATATATATATATATATATATATGTGTTATTTGTTTTTCATTGTGGGCTGTTTAACATCATACCCTTGATTTACTGTATTGGGGTTTACTATCAAACTCTATCTGCTTATCCAAGGCTACAGTTTAAAATCATTGCCTGGGTTTACTCTCTTAAGACTGTTTAAAATTATATTTTACGTTTATAGTATTTGGTCTGTACTGTCAATAGATATCTCTATTTTAATCCTTATATGCCATTGCCGGGGGGGTTTGTTTTGTTTTGGACGTACTCTACGTATGTCAGAGGACTGGTAGTTTGTGAAGTGTGGACTAGCCTCACGTGGGGAGGAAAAATGGGGGATGGGGGGTGGCCTCACTGGGAGGAAAAGAAAGAGATCAAGTTATTTCTAATCTATCCTTTTAATCCATATAATTGTAAGAGCCAACATGACAATAGGCTTCATGGTAATAACTCCTGCAAAAATTGGAAATTAAGGTCAAAGTTGTGTTATGTAATAATGTACTTAAATTAAGACTACAAAATGTCAACAAAAGTTCAGAAGCTATGTCTCCATGGCCAAACAATTAACTTTGTGAGCTGGAATGTTAAAGGTCTCAATCACAACTGAAAAAGAAAGAAAGTTTTCTCTCACCTAACAGGTCTACAGGGAAAAATAGTATTTTTACATGAGACCCACGTATTAAGCAAGGATCGGTTTTGGCTACACGAAGACTGGACTGGCCAAATATTCCATTACACCATTATAAAGAAAACTAGACGTGTGGGAATTCTTATACATAGAACAATTTCATTTGTAGCATCAGATGTAGTATCTGATCCTGAAGGGTGATATGTGATCGTCATAGGTAATTTATTAAACTGTAAAGTGATTTTGATAAATATCTATTCACCACATGTGGGTGATAGGGACTTCATCCACAACATATTTGCATCCATTCCCAATGTGAATACTCATAAAATTACAATGGCTGGTGACTTTAATTGTGTTATAAATCTAGACCTAGATAGGTCTCCTGACACTGAAGCGATGACATCTAACACTGCAAAAACAATTACACAGTTTGTAACTGATCACAACTTATCAGACTCCTGGGGCCTCATGTATAAACGGTGCGTACGCACAGAAATGTTGCGTATGAACTTTTCCACGTTCAAATCGCGATGTATAAAACCTACACTTGGCGTAAAGCCACGCACTCTTCCACGGTACCTCATGCCTTGTTGTACGCAAGTTCTCCGCTCAGTTTTGCAAACTGCCGGCACCCAGCGTCAAAGCAATGGTACTGTTCTTGTGTGATTACTCATTATTTTCATGACGCGGCTTTATAAATACACAGAAACTAACCGCATATTGTTTATTAGTGTAATGCATCTGATTGTAATTAACTCGTAACATAGTATTCCAAATACCATAACTGCTTTAACGATGTTACTCTCACTTCTCCTTCTTCTTCTTCTTCTTTCAGCTCCTCCCGTTAGGAGTTGCCACAGCGGATCATCTTTTTCCATATTACTCTCACTGCACGACTCGGAGTATTTATATCACTGTATCTGAGTGTGAATCACAGCAGCAGCTGATCGGAAAGAGAATTATCGGTATACAGCTTTAAGGACACACTGTCTCAGCCACTGCAAAACGTTTTAAAGCCTTTCCTGTACGGACCTCGCGGTTCAGAAACAGTTTAATCCCAAGAACTTTAAATGCACTCAATCAATTGTCCTTGTAGAACGGTTTGTACTTATAAGTACAATCACCCCACTGTAAACTTGCACTACAGTTATAATATCTCACAACCTGGGCCACTTTATAAAGCGCGTATTTACATATGATGACGATATCATTTTTAAGGTGAAATGCAGCAAAATATGTTTGTTAAATTATACACATAAAACTTTAACTTCATTTAAATAATCTATATTCACTGGGAGTGTCGTGAAGGATAGAATAATTAAACATGTACTACGAAGATATTTCAATGTTCTTTAAACGTTTTGAAGAATCGGCGGTAAGCTTACAGATGGCTTAACGTCTATTACGGAGCTGATTGTATGGCGATCGGTTACTTGGGGAAAGAAAAGCACTGACTGCAGTGACGGCTATGCCAATATATATTGAATATAAAACAGAAAGAAAATAACAACACAGCTAAAAGCAGCGACAAATTTGGCAAAAGTTAAATGCTTGTGTCATGAGCACTGAGGCGGCTAGTGTCTGCAACATACGTGGCCATCCACCGTGATAAGCTACCTTACTGACATTGGCCGACGAAGGAGCCACCACAAGCCTAGAGCCGCCCCTGAGTACTGCTGCAATAAATTATTTCATCGAAGTGAAACACATGTTTAATAATGTGCTTTAACTCCTATCATCATGAAAATGACATCACATATACATCTCAGTATTTTAGTTATTCAGAGAGCTGTAATATCACGAATGTAATGGATTCTGTGTCCAGTTGGAGGAAGAGAGACGGTTTAAGAAACAAGTAGTGATTCACACACACAGAGCACATACGAGTAGAAGATCAAATACAAAACAAAGCATTTAACGTGCTACTTTAATTACGATGTGATTTGAGAAACTGGTTAATTAAACAATTTTAAGATGAATTTTATGATGTTCTACTTTAATGACAAAATAAACTACGTGATTAAAGTGGAAATGTTCTTTAAACGTTTTGAAGAATCGGCGCAAAGCTTACAGATGGCTTAACGTCTATTACAGAGCTGATTGTATGGCGATCGGTTGCTTGGGGAAAGAAAAGCAAGGACTCTTGGGGTGGCCACGCCAATATATATTGAATATAAAACAGAAAGATAAAATAACAACACAGCTAAAAACGCAGCGACAAATTTTGACAAAAGATAAATGCTTGTCATGAGCATGAGGCTCATGAAACACATGTTTAATAATGTGCTTTAGCTCCTATCATCATGAAAATGACATCACGTATACATCTCAGTATTGTAGCGTCTTCCAGACATAATGACGATCCGAGACGGTCACTTGGTTAGTTCCCTCTTTATTAAAGACAAACAAAAAAAATGGTTGCTGTTGGCCACAACCACGCCGAACAGACAGCAATCCAAAAAAAAACTCTCTTAGCTAGGGGCGACAAGATCGTCCTCCACTCCTTTTTCACAGCGCTTCCCCCAAGGCTCCACCCCCCGCCTCAGCTCCACCCCCCATCCCTCCGGAACCTCCTTTACCTTCCACTCTATTACAGTCCATCAGAAATAACAGGGACATCAAGAATAAATAACTGAGAGGGATGTAAATCACAGAACACAAACTGCAGAACAGAACTCTACAATAAAGAACAGAACGCTACAGTATTTTAGTTATTCAGAGAGCTGTAATATCACAAATGTAATGGACTCTGTGTCCAGTTGGAGGAAGAGAGCCAGTTTAAGAAGCAAGTAGTGATTCACACACATAGATCACATACGAGTAGAAGATCAAATACAAAACAAAGCATTTAACGTGCTACTTTAATTACGATGTGATTTGAGAAACTGGTTAATTAAACGATTTTAAGATGAAGTTTATGATGTTCTACTTTAATGACAAAATAAACTACGTGATTAAAGTGGAAATGTCGAGATTGAAGTTGACATTTCGTGCTTTTTCCCCACCGTGTGCCTTTTTTCTCTGTACCCTTATAAACTTTCATATGACACTCAGACAGTGGGCTTACAACTCTTCTTTTCACGGCAACTTTGATATGTGACTTCTTTTTTATTTCCGGCACTGTGCGATTTTGTGAATGTGAGCTTTCAAGTTTCTCCAACACGCTATGTCACTCGATCAACTTCCTTTTGTTGATTATACCACGGTTTATTTGAACAAATACTATGTTTTTCCTTTGCCTCCACTTGGTATTCGCTGAAATTCTTATATTTTCCCCGTGCTTTTCCCATTGTCTTTTCACATAAGGCTGCGCTTAAGGGCGATTTATATTGATTTGCATATTCAAATAGGCGTAATTCTGGGAGGATTTGGGGCGTTACATAATCTTGGCGTGCACGGCGTTAGTTTTCACGCTGATCGGGATTTATGTAACGGAAGAACGTGGAAGTTGGAGTACGCACAGATTCCTGCATCTGGATTTTTCTGTGCGTAAGCACATTTCGGCTTTTGTGCTTACGCCATGTTATAGTGCGAGTTCTACGCACGGCGTTATACATGAGGCCCCTGGAGATTTGTAAACCCAAACACAAGAGAATATTCTTTCTGCTCACCAGTACATCACTGTTACTCAAGAATCGCCTGTTTCTTTATAGATAACAATTTCTTGCCTACGATTTAATCTTGTAAGTATGATGGTATTGTTATCTCCAACCACGTTTCTTTGATCATGGAGCTCAAATCATTATGCCCCACATACTCATCTTACAGCTGGTGTCTTAACCCACTTTCATTAGCAGACAAGAACTATACAGAATTTATATCCAAGCAAATCAGTTTTTTTAGAGACAAACTTATCCTAGGAGGTCTCTGCAGAAATACTCAGTGAAATTACCAGAATATATCAAGAACATCCAAATGAGACAGTTCACAAGAAAAGACAGGCTCTGCATACAGAACTCAACCGCTTGACAACTAAAGAAACAGACATCATTACTATGAGCACAGTGAGAAGGCTAATAAGATCTTAGCTCGACAAATCCACAAGAGAAAGTTTGCAATGCACTCCCAGCAATTACCAACACAGACAGAGACAAAATCATTGACCATAAAAATGCACACATTTAGAGACTATAAATCTTTATATTCTACTGAGTTTAAAGAAGACAAGACACAATGTAATGTTTTTTTGGCTCTATTACAGATACCACAACTAGATACCCTCAGTGCAGAGGAATTTGATAAACTTCTGGCACTTTCAGAATTACTTCACGCTATAAACTCACTTCAGTGGTTCAAAGTGGGAAAGCAGCAGGCCCTGATGGCTTCCCTGACATATTTTATAACAGATTCTCAATCAAGTTAGTTCCATTTTTATAATCAACATTTACAGAAGCTAGAGACAATAAAATTCTACTGAAATGTTTCACCAAGCATTAATTTCCATCTTTCCTAACAAAATAAGGACTTAATACAATATGAAACATACAGACCAATCTCACTTCTGAATAATGATATTAACATAATCTCCAAAGTCCTCGCTAGAAGTATTGAGAAAGTGCTTTCTCTGTTAATATCACAAGACCAAACTGGATTTATTAAAAGCAGACAGCTTCCAATCTTAACGCAATATATTCATCCACAAAGTCTAACACCCCGGATATACTATTGTTGGACGCAGAAAAAGCATTTGATGTGATTGAATGGAACTACCTCTTTACTACACTGGAGAAATTTGGGTATGGCCTAAACATATGTGCATGGATCAAACTACTGTATACCAGTCCAGAAGCTTCATTTTGTATTAACAACATTATTTCTGACTACAGTAATCCCTCCTCGATCGCGGGGGTTGCGTTCCAGAACCCCCTGCGATAGATGAAAATCCGCTAAGTAGAAACCATATATTTGTATGGTTATTTTATATATTTTAAGCCCTTATAAACTCTCCCACACTGTTAACATTATTAGAGCCCTCTAGACATGAAATAACACCCTTTAGTCAAAAGTTTAAACTGTGTTCCATGACAAGACAGAGATGACACTTCTTTCTCACAATTAAAAGAATGCAAGTCAGGAGCAGAGAATGTCAGAGAGAGAGAGAGAGCGCGCGACAGAAAAGCAAACAATCAAAAAATCAATACGTGCTTTTGGGCTTTTAAGTATGCCGAAGCACCGCGATAAGCCGGCATTTTTTAGAGGAGCGTCCATATCTTCTGTGCAAACAGCCCCTCTGCTCACACCCCCTACGTCAGGCGCAGAGAATATCAGAGAGAGAGAAAGGCAAACAATCAAACACCACGCGGGAAGCATATCTTATATCATTGAGGAGTTTTAATTAATATGTAATACATGCTCTGATTGGGTAGCTTCTAAACCATCCGCCAATAGCATCCCTTGTATGAAATCAACTGGGCAACCAAACTGAGGAAGCATGTACCATAAATTAAAAGACCCACTGTCATGAAATCCATGAACCAAGGAAAAATCTGTGATATATATTTAGATATGCTTACATTTAAAATCCGCGATAGAGTGAAGCCGCGAAAGTCGAAGCGCGATGTAACGAGGGATTACTGTACTTCAAATTAGAATGTGGTACTAGACAAGGATGTCCCTTGTCACCACTGCTTTTTTGAAATCGTTAATTGAGCCACTGGCAGTTCACTTTTGAAATCCCCAAGCAGCAAGCAGCCTGCAATACCATCCACCCCCACAAACTGTGTTAGATCGGGAGAGCGTAAACATGACTGAGAGAATAAAACTGAAAAAAAAAGCTAGCTTTTAGAAAGACCATACATTTACAGCTGATCTGACGCTGTTCGTTTTCAAGTAATATTGCATTATTTATATTTATATCTATATTTATATCTATATTTCAGGACTTGGCGGCGCGGTAGGGCGCAGCGGCTACTCTGGATCCAAAAAAAATGGTGCATTTAGCTGTTTTTACGTATTTATTTTGTCCATATAGTCATTAAATCACGTGTGTGAAAGACAGACAAAGACTTTCATACAATCGCGTCACTCTTCTGGAAATCAATACAAGATTTAACACCAACAACTTACCTGAAGAAGCTCTAAAAAAAGAGCTCCGTGAGCTAGGCTTGCTCCATAAACCCGCCCCCGAATCGCCTACAGGTAACATCTCAGCGAAGAGACGCTGCAAGCGGTGTGAGCGTACCCGGAAGCACGGTAAACGAGGAGGTGTCCGAGCTAAGCTAAAGGCTAATCCAACCAGACCAGCTTTTACGTCTGTCATTCTGGCAAATGTTCGTTCATTGGACAACAAACTTGACCATATCCGACTTCTAAGATCAAAACGTCGCGAAGTAAGAGACTGCTGTGTTTTTATCTTCACGGAAACCTGGCTGAATGATAATATCTCTGACGCGGCTATACGGCTAACAGGGCTACATGCTATCCATGCGGATAGAGACGGCAGCAGATCTGGAAAAACTCGCGGAGGCGGCCTGTGTGTATACATCAACACAAAATGGTGTGGAAACACAGGTATGATCATGAAGCACTGCTCATCGCTGGTTGAATTTGTGGCAGTTAAGTGCAGACCTTATTAATTTCCGCGAGAATTCAGTGTAATTGTTATTGTGGCAGTGTATATTCCTCCTGATGCTAATGCTAAGGAGGCGCTACGCAAGCTCTATGAGGCCATTGGTGACCTGCAGTCTCGCCACCCTGAGGGATTTTTTATTATCGCTGGGGACTTCAATCAAGCGAATTTAAAGACTGTTCTGCCTAAACTCCACCAGCATGTTAAATTTCCGACTAGAGGAGACAATATATTGGACTTGGTATATACTTACACCAAGTCTGCATACAGAGCAACCCCCCACCCTCACATTGGACTGTCTGATCACATTACAGTAATGCTAACTCCAGCATATATGCCATTGCTGAAGAGAACAAAGCCGGTAATAAAGCAGGTCAGAACATGGCCAGATGGAGCTATTGAAGCCCTGTTTTGAGTGCACAGAATGGAGTGTCTTCAGAGAAACGGAGACCACTGACCATCACATTGACATTAATGAATATGCCGAAGCAGTGACGGGATACATTGACAAATGCATTGGAGATGTCACCGTCATCAAATCTGTCTCAACACGCGCTAACCAGAAGCCATGGTTCACAGCAGAAGTTCACAAACTGCTAAAATCAAGGGATGCTGCCTACAAAGCCAACGACAAAGTTGCACTCCGAGCAGCCAGAACCAACCTGTCCCGAGGCATCAAGCTAGCAAAGCGGGAGTACTCAAAGAAAATTAGTGATCACTTCGCCTGCTCAAGAGATTCTCGGCAAATGTGGCAGGGCATCCAAACCATCATGGATTATAAGGCCACACCGCGTATGTGTATTAACGACCCCTCTCTTCCAGACGCTCTTAACAGCTTCTACGCCAGGTTTGAGACACAAAACAACAAACCAGCATGGAAGACCACCCCCTCGCCAGACAATCAAGTCCTGTCCCTGTCTGCAGCTAGTGTGAGAAGGACTCTCACCAAGGTCAACCCACACAAAGCGGCTGGACCAGATAACATACCTGGACGTGCGCTCAGAGTCTGTGCTGACCAGCTGACTGATGTCCTAGTGGACATCTTCAACATCTCTCTGAGCCAAGCTGTTGTGCCACAATGTTTTAAAAATACCATCATCAGACCTGTCCCAAAGACAGCCACAGCTTCGGAACTCAATGACTACTGCCCAGTGGCACTTACTTCAATCATTATGAATTGCTTTGAGCGGTTAGTCTTGAGCCACATAAAGAACCAGCTGCCCCCCAAACTGGACCCGTTACAGTTTGCATATCAATCAAACTGATCAATTGATGATGCAATTTCAATGGCACTCTACCTGACTCTGTCACACCTGGATCACCGCAATGCACATCTAAGAATACTGTTCATTGACTTCAGCTCAGCATTCAATACTATCATCCCCAGGCAGCTGATCAGTAAGCTGAATCTGCTTGGACTTAACACCTCCACCTGCAACTGGATTCTGGACTTTCTCACTGGAAGACCCCAAACAGTACAGATTGGGAATTTAAGATCTAACACCATCACACTGAGCACAGGTGCCCCACAGGGTTGTGTGCTGAGCCCGCTACTCTTCACGCTGCTGACCCATGATTGCACTTCCAACTCTGACACAAACCACATTATCAATAATCTGTCTCTTAATGTTGAAAAGACAAAAGAGTTGATTGTTGACTTCAGGAAGACCAAGGCTGACCATCTTCCACTCAGCATTGATGGCGTCACAGTAGAGAGAGTGAAGAGCACCAAGTTCCTCGGTGTTCACATCACAAAGGACCTGTCCTGGACCAAAAACACCACCTATCTTACAAAAAGAGCCCAGCAGCGTCTCTACTTCCTGCGATGACTGAAGAAGGTGCACCTCCCCAAACCCATACTTACCACCTTCTACAGAGGCACCATAAAGAGCGTCCTGACCAGCTGCATCACAGTCTGGTATGGAAACTGCCATGCCTCCGACCGCAAAGCCCTTCAGAGGATTGTGCAGACCGCTGAGCGCATTATTGGCAGTTCACTACCCAGTCTGCAGGAGATCTACACCTCACGCTGCCTTCATAAAGCCACTAGCATCATGGCTGATCCCCACCACCCCTCCCACCAACTGTTTACTCCTCTTCCTTCTGGAAGACGACTCTGCAGCATCAGGAGCAGGTCTGCTAGATTGTGCAAAAGTTTCTTTCCTCAGACAGTCCGGCTCGTGAACACCATGCTGCCCTCCTCCACACTGGACTCTTTTTACTCCTTACTCTCTCTGGATTACATAGCACTACATAACACTGTATATTTCTTTTTATTATAGTTATATATATCTTGTGTATTGCACCTTTTGACTCTGGAGGACGATATTTCGTCCTACTGTGTACTGTAAGTATATTGTTAGGATGACAATAAAGCTCTACTTGACTTGATTAGTGTGACAATGTTTTCTGACTGGTACTATTCAAGTCATAAAATGATTTTTTCAAAATGTCACATATTTGTCTCTTTTTTTCTCCGTGTTGCGTTGACGTCATGCACCAGAAGGCGTGAGCTTATTCAGTTCGAGCAGTAGCACACGGGTGGCCGGTTGCTTGTACTATAACACGCTTGACTTGGTGGCGGTCAACGCATATACTGTACAAGGCATGCACGGGGGCCATTGAGAAAAGAAGAGTGTTCTTTGCTCACCTTGCAGAGGAACTTCGTTGTCGCTTCTTACAAGAAAAGGCGATGGATACAGCAAAAGAGGATGCAACATCGACAAGCTTCTGTTCCAAGATAGCCGCTTCCCCCAGAAAAGCAAACTCAGTCAGTGTCAGGTGCCCCTTCAATGTAATAGTAACCACAGCACAGAGAGAAGTGTGTGCATTGCAACAGGTACATATGTTGTAAATGTAGGAAGTGACAGTCCTTGGGTGTGTGGGAACTGTTAACATTTGAATCTGATGATTGCATATAGCTCTGAACTGACCTCTATTTACTATTCTTTCCTCTGCATGTCCAGAGTACAAAAGAAACAGTAACGTGCACCAAAATGTGGAGACTGAATGGGCAAGATCGAAAAAAAAGCGGTCACTGATTACAAGCACAAGAAGGCATGTAAATGAATATGAATAATATGAATAACTTTGCATCAGTCCCACAATGTTTTCCGAAATGTACTATACAAGTCATAAAATTAGTTAATCCAAATATCATATATATGTCTCTATTTTTTTGTCAGTGCAGCTTTGACATCATATACCATAAAGTGCATACTAATTCAGAGTGAGCAGGAACACTCAATAAAACTAAATAAAAAAAAATTAAAGTGACAGTGAGATATGAAGCAGGTAGATTCACCAGCATCTGTGTGTCAGCTTTTATCCCTCCAGATCAGAGAATTTCCAGTTCCATTGTCTCAAAACACCACTCACATCTACAATTATTCCCAGTTTCAGATAATGTAAAAAGTAACCGCGTCAGATCTGGGGCATGGGGTGTTTGTTGTATCATGATGTTACTGAGAGAATAAAAGTGAAAAAAAAACAGTAAATTTTACAAGTGTTATTAATTTACACCAGCTGTTATAGACACAAATCAAATGTATGTTTTTATTGTATAATAATAACCATAAGAGTAGCTCACTACTCAAAATGGTAAACTTGCAGGAGAGATGGTTTCGAACTCACAACCTCTGGATTATAAGTCAGCAGTTTTAATCGTTGCACCACAGAAGCTGTCGTATGTACCTGTAACTTTTGTTAAAGTGTTTATTTGATATTTGGCCATCAGCCTTCATACATTATATAGTTTATGTCTACATTTTGTCATTTATTACTAAAAAATGAAAAATGTTTCCATTTTAACGATGTGTTTACATAGATTGTTGTAGACACAAAATACACATCAAATTATTTCCCTTACAATTCTGGGTAGCTCAGTCCCAGATAATCAATCAAGGCAGGAACTGGGACAACTTCTTGCCCGTTCTGTTCGGTGGTGGGGTGGATGGTATAGCAGGCTGCTTGGGTTTATCGACAAATTTAGAAGACAAAAGAGGCTGATGTAGAGGTGCGAAGGGATTTAAGGTGGGCCGGATTTACGAGTTTTTTCGTTGGCTCTCGTAATTCTACTGTTAATGTCTGAAAAACATTCGGGTTTAAATTACTTAGAGATCTGTACATAGACAATGTTGTTGCATTCTACTAACAATTACACTCCAAATATAGCTTCCCAACAACACAATTTTCCCACTATTTCCAAATTAGAAACAAAATCTGGCCAATTTTCCTTACCTCCCACCTACTTCTATTCTAGAAAAAATATTGATCAGTCTTCAGAACTCTGACAGCATTTCTGTAATATACAAAAACATTTTAAAGTCACTCCCTTACAAAGATCCCAGAGTATAGTTTGAAAAGAATCTCTTACTCAACATTTCAGAAAAGGAGTGGAAGGTAGCAATGCACAAAATCAACTTCAAATTATCTATCCAGCACATTTGTCTCATTTAAAATTGTCCAAAATGTTTCCAGGGCAAGATCTAACCTTGCAAAGGTTGAAAGCAAGTTCGAGCCTCATTAGGCCATATGTTTTGGGCATGCACCAAATTAACATAATTTTGGATCAAAATCTTTAAATGCCTTTCAGACAGCCTTGGTGTCACAATCCCTCCTATCCTGTTAACAGCTGTGTTTGGTGTAGTCCGAGATAGGCTTAAAGTGGAGAAGGACAAACAAACTGTAATTGCCTTTACTACGCTATTGGCACACAGACTTATCTTGCTCAACTGGAAGAATCCTAACCCACCTCTTTTAAGTCAGTGAGCAACTGATATCATATACTATTTGAAACTGAAAAAAATCAAATTCTCACTTAGCAGATCTGTGCAGAACGTTTTCAAAACCTAGCAGAATCTAATCAATAACATTTTAGAATAAGCTTTTAAAGCACCGAGGAAGCAGATTCTTTCCTCTTTTTTCTTTTTTATTCTCCATTTATCATTATTCACTTATTAATTCATCTACTTACTTATTTTTACTAGCTTTAAGTTTTACTCTACTGTCTTAGCTCTCTTTTTCAGGGGTGGGGGTTGATTTGTTCTCGATCTTACGTTTGTAAAAAATCTAATTCTCAGAGGATCTGTGTAAAACGTTTTAAAAACCTGGTAGGCTCTAATCAATAACATTTTAGAAAAAGCATTTAAATTGTGGAAGTGGATTCTCTCTTATTTATTTATTAACTTATTTTTTTCTACTATTAAAGTTTTACACTGTTGGCCTAGCTCTCTTTCTCATGGGTGGGAGTTGATTTGATTTGAACTTACTTTTGTAAAATTTGACTTGTTTGTATGAAATGTTATTTGCCTTTAATAAATTCAATAAAATGTTTTTAAAAATGTGTAACCAGTTATGCACTAGCAAATAAACAAGTAGCATGTTAAAAGTGAAATACAGTATGTAAATATCAAAACAAAGTTAATTACAGAAATCAAGACAGAGAACAGATTCCCAAACAATGACAAAATATTGCTAAACTGCCATAAATCTTTACAGTACTCTCTTCTTAAAGTGTAGACTCTAAACATGACCATTTGGTTTGTGAGAAAATTTCCAATGAATATAGTGTAAAAAATCAAGAGTATAAATGTATCTTGGAAACTTGATTAACATTCCTTTGGCCCATATCCCATCTAGTGGACAAAATTGAACTAATGATCCCCTACTTCATGTATTTAGGATGGGTTTCATTTCATACACAGGGCATCCAACAGCCATAATAAGGGGGAGATAAAATAAGAAGGAAACACTGCTAGAGGAAACTGGCTTTAATCAGAGACATGAAAGTTGGAATGAATATGGAAATAGGAAAGAACAGCCAAAGTATTTTTAATTGGTCCAGGTTGTAAAAGAATCATATAAGGTTTAATACATTTTGGCATTAATGGTTGCAATGGAAACCTCATGCACAGACCTCTTACTGAAAACCAGACAAATAACTGGGATGTGGTGACGCGATCTACATACAGTTACATTTTTTGCTCTGGATTTCTTTAAATTCTCAGATTTAGCCTATATGGTTTGTAAAGCAATGTGACATTGGTACAGTAGTGACTTGATTAAGTGCAGACCACAGAGGCGGTTTAAATTCATATGCACAAATGATGAGAACATAGAGAATGACGATTTGTGCATATTCCAGCTGTACTCAGCTAAGTGAAATATTCTGTGCCACTGTGAAAATTATAAATGTAAAATACACTGCAAAGATATTCTGAGAGTGTCATCATATTGCATTATTAAAAAAGCAGCCTGCATTAGAACATTTCTACTAATATAGTATTATATCATTTAGATGGTGGTAAATATCTTATAAAGTATGTTACCAGGGTCTTCAGGGAAAATGCAATGATTAAAGAAACCCATCCAGGTAACAAATAATTTACCAGATTTTGTACATACTTTTTCATAGCCCTTTATATTTTGCCTAAAGCCATAAATAATGACAGATTTTATTATTTTTTGTTCTTTGAATTTTGGGGCTGGAATCAATTTCTGTCAAACCAAGGAATCAACAGTTGGTAAAGTCCCATGTTGATGTGATAAAGCATTAGCCTTTATATCTTCTGATCTAAAAAATGACACTAAAATGAAATCTGTTGGGAATCAGAGGCCAATTTATATGTGTATGGTCTTTATAATTATTAAATGGTAATGTTTTATTTCACTGGAATTAGTTTCCAAGAGTAATATGCACATGAATGTGTGTCTGTAAAAAAAAGTAGACAATGCAACTCCCACCCCAATATTTAAACTATGTCCTTTACAGTTTAAAATTGAAGAAATGTCAAAGCAATATAGTACTGCTGGTGTTGTGCAGCATATTTTTAATCAAGACTATTGACTTAAACGCTTTAGTAATTTTACTGTAATAAATTGAGAACCAAGTAACCTTTGAACTTGTTAGACCCTATTGAGCATATTCATCATGTTTTATTTAAACTTGACAAAAATAAAAATATCAGACTATATAGTTTATACAAGAAGAAAATGTGATAAAATGTCATTCACAAATAAAAACTGAAAAACTGTCAGAACATTTGCTAAACCATAAGCCATTATCAAATATTCATAATATCCTGAGGTTGTGTTTAAACCTGTTTTCGTCTTCTTTCCCTCTCTTGTTCTAGTTATATTATTAGTAGTACATGCATCCAATATGGTAAGCAGTCTTTACTCACACCCCTAGTTTAAAAAGGAAAAGTGTGTAATTGTTATTTTTTAAATTTCATTTCATTCTTGATAATCAATGTATAGATACAGAGAACCATCCTATCTTTCTTTCAAAGGAAAGTGGGACCCCAGTCGAACAGCAATATTATCTATGAACCCATGAATCACTTGTATGTCATCTTCCATGTCTTTAGCATAATAATCCCTAAAGTAAAGGTGGTCCAAACACAAATCAATTGAAAAATAACAGAATCACATTCTGGTATCTGGAATTGTGGTTCTTTGTGGTGGAATTTCTAGTAATTGTTCTTTACAAAATACGTCCAAATTATCCTTACAACATAGAAGCAGAGAACAGTTTATATAGTTGTATAAGATCGTCCTACAGTTCAATATATTGAACTCCTCTTTACTGAATTTCTTTTACTCTGAACAGCAAGACAAAGGTGACATTGGATAGGTTGTGTTAGTCAAAAAAAAGTTCTGTTTTCAATGTGTTTTATGCTAAATTACATTTTTCCTTTTTTTGTGTTATTTTTCTTTTATAATCTGTGTTATTTATATATGGTATTAATATTCAAACCAAAGCCAGTTTTAGTTATTCCTTGGAATGATGGGAGTCATTCATTTAAGGGTCAGATGAAGACCTCATGGAATTGCTTATCTTGAAATAAGCAGGTATTCCAATATGTCACCATTTGGCACCTATACACTAGCATCCACTGGGAAACAAAATTACCTACAAAATAAGTAAATACATTAAAAAAAATCAGTGTTTAGATTTAACATATCCAGATACAAATGAAGCCATTCAAAATGCACTGTAAAGCCTTGTACTCTGCTAATGTACAAACTACTGTGTTATGAGGTTGGCTGGCTAAAATGACTGACAAGTGGTGCAAATTGAATGACTTCTTTTACTTTCATTAAATTCTAGAATAAAAGCACAATTGTGTTGTTATACTTTTTGTGAATGTGTTTATTTGATATTTGGACTTCAGTCTTCACACATTATACACTTCACATCAGCTTTTTGTCATTACAGTAATGTAAAACATTTTCTGTTTTAGTTATGTGTTCAACATTTCTTGCCTTACATTTTCTGACATCCTACATTTACCCAGATCATTGAAGACATGGAACGCAAATGTAATTATATATTATTCACCCTTTACAATTCCAAACACCTCACTGCCAGATAAAGAGACTAAAGCGTCTGAGTTGACTTCAGATGCCTTTGTGGGGGGGATGAGTGAGCAGGCTGCCTGCTGCCAGTGTCAATCGACACATTTGCAAGACAAAGATGCTGATGAGGAAGTGTAAAGGAATTTAAGGTGGCCCGGCATATTATGACTTTTTTTGTAGGCTTCAGGGACTGTATTTTTTTTTTAAATTTTATTGATTTTATTATAATCATTCCATACAGATAGATCAATTTTTATAAAAAAAATAGGATTGAAAACAATTCAACCCCCACCCCCTGAGAAAGAGAGCATAGCCAATGGACTAAAACTTAAAAATAGTAAAAATGAATTAATTGATGAATTTATTAGGTGGATATAGATAAATGGAGAAGAAAAAGAAATGGGGAGAGAATCTGCTTCCTCAATGCTTTAAGAGCATATTGTAAAATATTATTGATTAAATCCTGCCCGGTTTTGAAAAAGTTCTGTACAGATCCTCTAAGTAAGAATTTGATTTTTTTCCAATCTATATATATAATTCACTAAGGCAAGACAACCATGGAAAGCGATTCACTAAGCCGCCGAGAAGTGAGACACCTATGGCGCACGCAGGAAGGAGCCACGCCCACCAACTCCAAGACCATTGGATACGACGACAACTCACAGAGCCATGCCCACCAACTCGGACGCGACGACACAGAAAAAACGGCGTCATTTATATTCGTCTGTCGTAGAGGTCACATGCAGCTCCGACCCACGTTGACTGTTAATAGAGGCATGTTTCTCGCGGAGGTGAATCGCCATATGCGCTAAAATTAAAAATTTTTGCGAGGGGTATCCCATGGGATCCTTAAAACGTTCCTTTACAACTGAGGTTAAAACACAATGAAGTGAGCAGTCTTTAAAAAACGAGTTTTCGGTTATGACGCACGACCGCGTGCACTATAGCAAACTGTTTTACACGCTACATACAGCAATTCGTATCCACGACAAACATTCGTCTTCTTAGATACTCCTGCACTTTGTACACACCCCCCTCCCACCGTGGTCGGGTGTCTTGGTGGATTATATATAGAAAGGTAGCCAAAACCGCACAGAGCAATGAAAAGTCTATGTGAGTCACAGGTGCATCTGGACTGTACAAAGACTCGAGTGACGAGTTGGAGGTGGGCACATGAGCAGGCAGTGTATACTGAACGAGAAACCAGCAGACTAGCATGACGGAGGAAGCAGAGTGGATGTCCTTCTCCTCTCCTCCTGTTCCACCCTGAGCGCCACACAGACGATTGTGTGTTGGTTCGTTCCGTGCATTGGTTAAAACCCAATGAAGGAAGCAGTCTTTAAAAACCAATAAGCCCTGTGCCTCTGTTTCATTACCGTCTCACCTGCTTCACCAATGCAGGCCCCGCAACAGGCAATCCGGCGTCATTCCCATGACCCACCGGGCAGCCAACCGGGTAACCAAAGTCTTTGGGTTCAGGGGGGAGTATGGTTACAAAGCTGAAACTTAAAGGAATTGACGGAAGGGCACCACCAGGTGTGGAGTCTTTCGCTTCATATGACTCAACACAGGAAACCTCACCTGGCCCGGACACGCACAGGATTGACAGATTGATAGCTCTTTCTCGATTCTGTGGGTGGTGGTGCATGGCAGTTCTTAGTTGGTGGAGCGATTTGGCTGGTTATTTCCAAACGAGCGAGACTCCGTCTGCTAAATAGTTACATGACCCAACAGCGGTCGGCGTCCAAATTCTTAGAGGAACAAGTGGCTTTCAGCCACGTGAGATTGAGCATTAACAGGTCTGTGATGCACTTGAATGTCCGGTACTGCACGCGCGCTACACTGAATGGATCAAAGTGTGTCTACCCGGCGTGGGTAAGCTGTTGAACCCCATTCATGATGGAGACCGTGGCTTCCAATTGTTCCCCGAACGAGAAATTCCCAGTACGTGCGGGTCATACGCTCGCACTGATTACGTCCCTGCCCTTTGTAAAGCCCCCCATGGTCGGGTGACTTGGTGGATTATATATATAAAAAAAGCAGCCGGAACCGCAAAGAACAATGAAAAATCAACGTGGAAACCGACTGAGGCGGTGTTTGGAAAATTAACAGTCAACGTGACTCACAGGTGCGTGTGGACTGTACACAGACTAAAGCGACTCAGGTAGGGAGTTGGGGGCAGGCATATAAGCGGGCAGTGCATACTGAACGAGCGCCGTTCAACCCCGTCCTTTGCTTTGGAAGGAGAAAGCGCAATGGCGCTCCTCCGGTTTTCAGTCACGGACAATTGTATGTTGGTTCGTAGCGTGCATTGTTGCAATGTTACTTTTCTTGGTGGTTTATTAAATTACGGATTTTTCAAATATTTATTTTTTCCTCTGTGCTTAAAAATCATTTAAAAAGCGGCCTGATTATGCGGCGTATGCTACGCCGCGGGTTGGCTAGTTTCAAATAATATGAAACTTCAGTTACCCACTGACTTAAAAGAGGAGAGTTAGGATTCTTCCAGTTTAGTAAAATAAGTCTGAGTGCCAATAGTGTAGTGAATGCAGTCACAGTTTGTTTGTCCTTCTCCACTTTAAGCCCATATGGAAGAACACGAAACACAGCTGTTAGTGGACTAGAAGGGATTGTGACACCAAGGCTGTCTGAAAGGCACTTAAAATGTTTTGTTCAGAATGATGTTAATTTGGTGCAGGCCGAAAACATGTGACCCAGTGAGACTGGAGCTTGATTGCAGTGTTCACAGGTAGGATCTTGCCCTGGAAACATTTTGGATAATTTCAAGCGAGACAGATGTGCTCGATATATAATTTTGAATTGAATATTTGTATGCTTTGCGCATATGGAGCTCGAATGAATTCTCTGCATTGATACCTTCCACTCTTTTTCTGATATGTTGAGTGAGAGATCATTTTCCCATTGTCCTCTTGGATCTTTGAAAGGGAGGGACTGTAAAATATTTTTATATGTTGCAGAAATGCTGTCTGAGTCCTCGAGACTGAGCAATATTTTTTCCAGCATAGAGGAGGGTGGGAGATGGGGAAAATCGGGCAGGTTCTGTTTGACAAAGTTTCTGATTTGAAGATCGTGAAAGAAATATGTTGCTGGAAAATAAAATTTGGAATGTAATTGTTCATTGGATGCAAAGATGTTTTCTATATAAAGATCTCTAAGCAATTTAATCCCAAATGTTTTCCATATATTAAAAATTGCATATGTTTGCGAGGGTTGAAAAAGGTGGTTCTCATGCAGAGGTGCCACAGATAATAGATTCTCCATTTAAAAATGCTTTTTACATTGGTTTCATGTTCTGAGAGAGTGAAGCAAAATTGGGTTATTAGTATATTGGCGATAACTTGCATTTATTGAGGCACAAAGCAGGGAATATAGAGAAGTACTGCAGGATTTTATTTCTATTGTGGACCAAGCCTGTATATGTTGATCTTTAAGGTTTTTATAGCTTGTATGTTTGCTGCCCAGTGATAAAAATTAAAGTTAGGTAGAGCCATGCCACCTTCTGTCTTAGGTCTTTGTAGAGTCGCTCTTTGGATATGTGGATGTTTTAGGTTCCAAATAAATGAGGTTATGGTTGAATCTAATTGCTTAAAGAATGATTTATTGATGTATATTGGAATGTTTTGAAATAAAAAAAGAAGCTTAGGAAGGATATTCATCTTAACAACATTAATTCTTCCAGCTAGAGTGAGATGGAGGGTTGACCATCTATGCAAGTCTTGCTTAGTTTTTTCCATACAGACGGCGGAATTTTGTTGATAAAGAGCTTTATGTTTAATTGTGATAATTACCCTAGGTATTTAAACTGATCTGCAATAATAAAAGGGAAGGTGTCCAATCTAATATTGTATGCTTGAGAATTCACTGGAAAGAGCACACTTTTATTCAAATTAATTCTGAGACCAGAGATCTTTTGAAATTTTGTAAGTGCTGTTAAGACTGCAGGCACAGTATTTTGTGGGTCTGATATATACAAAACCATATCATCTGCATATAGATACATTTTCTGTTCCAGTCCTTCTCTAATCCCCTTTATCTGATAAGCATTTCAACAGTGGACTGCCAGTGGTTCAATGGTGATTGCAAATAGCAGTGGTGACAAGGGGCATCCTTGTCTGGTACCACATTCTAGTTTAAAGTAGTCTGAGCAAATGTTGTTAATATAAACTGAAGATTCTGGATTGGTATACAGTAGTTTGATCCATGCACAAATATTCAGGCCAAACCCAAATTTCTCTAATGTAGTGAAAAGGTAGTTCCATTCAATCATATCAAATGCTTTTTCTGCATCCAACGATAATAATAACTCTGGGGTGTTTGACTTTGCAGGTGAATATATTACATTAAACAGGCGTCGGAGATTGGAAGTTAAGTGTCGGCCTTTAATAAATCCAGTTTGATCTTGTGATATTACTGAAGGCAGCACTTTCTCCATCCTTCTAGCTAGGACTTTGGAGAGTATCTTAACATCATTATTCAGAAGTGAAATTGGTCTGTATGATGCAAATTGTAACAAGCCCTTGTTTTGTTTAGGAAAGACGGTGATCAATGCTTGGCAAAGAGTTTGAGGTAGAATTTGTCTGTAGCTTCTGTAAATGTTGCTAATAAGAGGGTATTTAGCTGAGCGGAGAATTTCTTATAAAATTTGACAGGGTAGCCATCAGGGCCTGCTGCTTTCTCGCTCTGAAGTGACTTTTTAGCATCTAGTAATTCTGATAGCACCAGAAGTTTATCCAATTCCTCTGCAATAAAAGTATCTATTTGTGGTATATGTACTGCATCCAGAAATGCATTAGATTGTGTTTTGTCTTCTTTGAACTCAGTAGAATATACAGATTTATAGTAGTCTCTAAATGCATGCATTATATTTTTATGGTCAATGATTTTGTCTCCGTTTGTGTTGGTGATTGCTGGGATTGTATTGCGAACTTCTTGCTTGTGGATTTGTTGAGCTAAGAACGTATTAGCTCTCCATGTTCATAGTAATGATGTCTTGATTTAAAAATGAGTCGATCAGTTTCTTTGGTTGTTAAGAGGTTGAGCTCTGAATGTACAGCCTGTCTTTTCCTATGAAGAGCTACACTTGGACGCCTGGCATGTTCTTGATTTATTCTGGTAATTTTGCTGGTTATCTCTGATAACTTCTTGGTTTCTAATTTATTTCTGTGGTAAAGATATGAAATAATCTGTCCTCTTAAGAAGGCCTTTAGAGTTTCCCAGAGTATTCCTGCAGAGACCTCTGAGGATTTATTTGTCTCTAGGATGAAACTGATTTGTTTTGATATAAATTCTATAAAGTTCTCATTTGCTAATAGAAGTGGGTTAAGACACCATCTGCGAGATGAGTATGTGGGGCATAATGATTTCAACTCCAAGATCAGAGGGGCATGGTCAGAAATAACAATAGTGTCATCTTGTAAGATTTAAATGCAGGCAAAGAAATAATGAATTCTTGAGCAGCAATTATGCACTGGTGAGTAGAAGGAGTATGTTCTTGAGTTTGGGTTTAGAAACCTCCTGGGGTTAGATAAGTTGTGGTCAGTTAAAAACTGTGTAATTGTCTTTGCAGTGTTAGATGTCATCCCCCCTGTGAGAGGAGACCTATCTAAGAGTGGATTTAAAACACAATTAAAGTCCCCAGCCAGTACAATTTTATGAATGTTCACATTGGGAATTGATGTAAATACATTTTGCATGAATTTCCTATCATCGACATTAGGTGCATAAACATTTATCAAAATCACTTTACAGTTAAATAAGTTGCACATGACGGTCACATATCTCCCTTCAGGATCAGATACCACATCTGATGCGACAAATGAGACTGTTCTATGTATAAGAATTCCCACATCTCTAGTTTTCTTTGTAAAGCTGGAATGGAACATTTGGTCAGTCCAGTGTTTTTGCAGCCGGAACTGATCTTTGCTTAATAAGTGGGTTTCCTGTAAAAATACTATTTTAGCATTTAGATCTGTGTGAGAGGTGAGAGAATACTTTCATTCTCTTTAATTCGTGATTTAGGCCTTTAACATTCCAGCTCACAAAGTTAACTGTCCCATCATGGAGACATTGATTCTGAATTTTTGATGTTATTTTGTAGTCTTAAATGGAAGTGAGACAGCTTTAACCTTAATTTCCTATTTTCCCACGAGTTATTGCCATGCAGCCTATTGTTATGTTGGAAGTTATAAGGATTAAAAAGATAGATTACGTATAGCTTGCTGTCTTTCTCTCCCCCCCTTTTTACCTCACCACGTGAGGCTGGACCACAGTTCAAAAAGTGCCGGTCCTCTGACATACCTAGAGACAGAGCACGTCCAAAACAAAACAAGCCCCCCAGCAGCAGCATTTAAGGATTAAAAAGTAGAGGTATCTATTGCCGATAAAGTCTAAATACTATAAGCATAAAATATAATCATCAACAGTCTTAAAATATTAAGAATGGTGTTAAAAAGTGGCCCCTAAGTAAGTTTAGTAAACCCTAATGCAATAATAACAATAACAATAAACCAAGGGTATGATGTTAAACAGTCTCCTTTAGAATAGTTAAAAACCAAAATAATTTTCTTCGACACAACGCGTGTAATTATAATTAGAACATAAACAAAAAGTGGCCGGGAAGAAAAAAGGATGTATAATTATGGTACCCGTATCATTGCAAGCAGATCAGACAGCAGGTAATATCTTTTTGCCATACCATGACAGGATGTAACTCACTTTCGTATTTCAAAAAAGCATTGGGATCAGGTTTCTTAACTCCTTTTCTGCTTCCTCCTTGGAGGAGATGTGATATTTGTCTTGAATATCCACTTTCAGTTTGGCAGGATACAAGAGGCTATATCTGAAATTGACTTTCCATAACCCCTGTTTAACACTACAATTACCAGAGTCTACGAAAAAACTCGTAGATCAGGCCCACCTTAAATCCGTTCGCACCTCTCCGCCAGTGTCCTTTGTCCTGTAAATGTGCCGATAATGACAAGCAGCAAGCAGCCGGCTATTCCATCCCCCCACCGACTTAGAACATACACGAACTTCTCCAAGCTCATGCTTTGATTGATTATCTGGGAGTGAAGTGGAGTTTTAGAGTGGAAATAATAGATCGTTATCTGGAACATATGCATTTCATGTGTGTTCCATTTCTACAATAATCTGTGTAAAAACATTTTTAAAACATAAACATTTTTCATATTTGAGTAGTAAATGACAAAATGTAGGCATAAACTTTATTATGTATGAAGCCTGAAGTCCAAAGATCAAATAAACACTTTCACAAAAGGTTCAAGGAAAAGACAAAAGCTTCCGCGGCGTAGCGGTAAGATATGCTGACTTGTAATCAAGGTGGCACCGGAGTGAGTTGCTGTTATTGTTAATATTATACAGTACACACATACATTGGTTTGTGTCTGTAACACACGGTGTACATTTATAGGACTTGTAAAAGTTACCGTTTTTTCACTTTTATTCTCTCTAAATCACGATCACGATACATATTACCGCCCCCCACCCCACCCAGGGATCTGTTGCTGTTAGTTTTTATTTGAAACTGGGAATAACTGGAGATGTGAGTGGTGTTTTGAGACAATGGAACTGCCCATTTTCTCATCTGGAGGGATAAAAGCTGACACACAGACGTTGGCGAATCTGCCTTCTTCGTATCTCATCGTTACTTGATTTTTTTTATTCAGTTTTATTGAGTGTTCCTGCTCATGCTGAATTAGTATGCACCTTATGGTCTATGATATTAATGAAATAAAAAAAAAACAGAGCATAGGTATATACGATATTTGGAATTATTCATTTTATGACCTGTACAGTACATTTCGGAATACTTTGTGGTATGGATGCAACATTATTCATATTACAGTGGAACGTCGGTTTGCGAGCATAATTCTTTCTGGAAACGTGCTCGCAATCCAAAGCACTCGTATATCAAAGCGAATTTCCCCACAAGAAATAATGGAAACTCAGACGATTCGTTCCGCAACCCAAAACTATTCATATAAAAATGATTAATACAAAATATAAAGTAAAATACATAATACAAATTAACCTGCACTTTACCTTTAAAAAGAATCATGGCTGGTGTGAGTTTCTAAACTCATGTGGGATTCCACCCAACGGGACGACACGCTGAAGAGCGTCCCAAAGCAATCGCAGTCTCCCAGCGCTGTAGCAGTTCACCGTATAAGCGCATCCAAAAAAGATCGCAGACATGCTATAAACGCCTGTCGTCAATGGGTCATACAAGGAACATTATATAAAGATCCCACTACAATAAATAACTGCACTGTTGCTGTTTTAAGCTGAATAAAGCTGGTGTTAAGGTACTGATATCAGCTTTGTGTTTTGGGGAGCAAGATGGGGACTCGCACTTCACATAGCACACACACACAGTTACAATGCTGTAGTAAACAGTATACGCTCGTACGGATGTTGACTATATGAGTGAGGCACACAGACTCAGATGGAGAATAGGAGACAATTGCCAGAGAGAGAGAGACGCGCTGGGCGAGCGAGCGAGATAATAAGGAGAGAGAGAGTGAGAGGCAGCTGGGCGAAGGCGAGATAAGGAGAGAGAGAGAGAGAGAGACGCGCTGGGCGAGCAAGCGAGATAAGGAGAGAGAGAGACCCTCTGGGCGACCGAGCGAGCGAGATGAGGAGAGAGAGAGAGACGCGCTGGGCGAGCGAGATAAGGAGAGAGAGAAAGAGAGAAGAACCATCAGCTCAGTTGTGATCACATGACGCTCAGCAGACAAAGTGTATCCATACTACTCGTATTGCAAGACATCACTCGTTTATCAAGTCAAAATTTCTAAAAATTTTTTGCTCATCTTGCAAAACACCACTGTATTCATATTCATTCGCATAACATCTTGCGGTTTGTGATCTGTGACCGTGTATTTTTTTTTTTCCCGATCTTGCCAGTCCCCACATGTTACTGTATGCTGTTTCTTTTGTACTCCAGGACATGCAGAGGAAAGAATAGTATAGAGCAGTAAGTTCAGCGCTATATGCAATCATCAGATTCAAATGTTAACAGTTCACACACACGCAAGGATCGTCCGTCCTACATTTACAACGTGTGTACCTGTTACAATGAACACACTTCTCTCTGTGCTGTGGTTTCTATTATACACCTGAAAGAAAGAGGCAATATATGTGAAAACATCATCGCACTAATGCAATATTATTTGAAAACGAACAGCGTCAGATTGGGTGTGAATTTATGCTGCTGCTGTTACTTCAGAGTCAGATCAGGAGGGGTGGGGGTGGGATGACACTGACTCAGTTTGCTTTTCTGTACGTACATGTGCATTGATCACCAACAGCATGTTGAAGCACACAGCAACTGGCCACCTATATGTTCTTGCGCACACTGAATAAGCTCCTGATCTGACTCTAAATAACAGTTTTTCAAGACTTTGTTAAACAATCTAGTTAGAAACTCTACTTACATTTCACCTAAACATCTCCATGCCCCCATTAGTATATAGAAAAACCTTATCATTTTATTGATCATTTTTCCTTAGTTTTATAATATACAGACAGCACCTTTACATGTCTGAAAGTGTTACAAGAAGGTTTAGATGTAACCTGCAGAATGCTGAAGTAATCATATTTTCAGAAATGCTTAAAAACAATTATTAAATACATTTATTATTTATTTATTAAATAAATATATTAACAATATGCAGTATTACTACCTTCCTTCTCTTGATAAGTGTTCAATAGCTTGTTTTTTATATTTGTTATATTTTAACTAGACATTAAGCCCGCTACAATAACGGGCGCTAGAACAGTAGTGCATAAGCATTAGTAGGAACAGTCTATATTAAATGGCAAGGGACCTTGTATGTGGCTGTAATTTTCTCTCACAGTAGTACTGGTCTGTATTTCCGTAAAATGCCTGTAATTTTCTCTGACAGTAATACAGTGGAACCTCGGTTCATAACCATAATTCGTTTTAAAACCCTGGTCGAAACCCGATTTGGTCATGAACCGAAGCAATTTCCCCCATAGGATTGTATGTAAATACAATTAATCTGTTCCAGACCACACGAACTGTATGTAAATATATGTTTTTAAAGCATTTTTAAGCACAAATATAGTTAATTGCACCATAGAATGCACATCGTAATAGTAAACTAAATGTAAAAACATTGAATAACACTGAGAAAACCTTGAATAACAGAGAAAACTAGCATTGCAAGAGTTCGTGCTATAGCCTTACGACCTGATCGCTGTTAGCACCTTTTTTAATGAGTTTTAAGCACAGGGGGAAAAAAAGGAACATTTGAACAAATCCGAACTTTATTTAAAAACCAACCACAAGCAACCAAGAAAGTAACATTGCAGGAGTTCACGCTAATAGCCTTACAACTTAATCGCTGTAAACACTTTTTTTAAAATGAGTTTTAAGCACAGGGGGAAAAAAAGGAACATAAAAAACCAAGAAAAGTAACATTGCCACAATGCATGTGTGGGCCTGTGTGTGTGTCTCTCCCGCGCGCCTGTGTGTGTGTGTGACTGTTTTTCTCTCTTGCGCGCTTATGTGTGTGTGTGTGTGTGTGTCTCGCATGCCTGTGTGTGTCTCTCTCACACACGTGCCTGTGTGTGTCTCTTCCTCTCAATCTACACAGGGAGAGACTGAACATGCGGCCCCGCGCATGCGCACTTCACCAGAAGACACACACACACGGACACCTGGATGCACACAGGGGGTTTATTAAAGAGGATAGGACATTTCTTTTTTTCAAAAAGGAAATGCCATTTTAAATATAGCATTGTTTACTTTATGAGACATTACTACTTTTTAGAGATGAACACGTTCTCCAGGTTAAAAAAAAATCAGAAATCCTTGCAGATGTTAGCAAGCTGTTTCAAGATGTCCTACACTAATGCACGATAAACACACATAGAACTTTTAAACACATTCTCATTATCTTCAGTGTTGTCCTGAAGCAGGAACAATTATTCTTCATAAAAGCTATTGTAACTTCTTTGGAATTTTATGAGATCTGTTTCCATAATCTGTGTAACTATATATAGACTTTTCTGACAGTGATTTGGTCATTACAATCCGTTTATGATTGCAAGAAAAAAAGAAAAATTGGTTTAAAAAAATAAAAGGAAATTACTCTAAATCAAAGAGTATCATAATTCAGGTTGACAGTATGGAGTTAGGCAACTAGGCTGTGGTCCAATAACAGACGACAAATATCAGGGATAAATGATTGTTTAATGTTTTAGGCAATAAAAAAAATGAAAAAAGAACAATACTTGTTAGTGAGATTTGTTTAGTATATTCAGCAATAATGAAGTGCAAGATTTCCTTTAGAGAGATGGCATGTCAAAATAAGTGCTTGTTCCAATGTACATGCAGGAATCTTCAAACATACTGTGTTAAACTAGAAAAGACAAAAAAACAGAGTCCTGTTCTTATTAGATGATTAACTAAACTAATAAAGTCTTATATGAACTTCTCTTTTATAATTACATGTGCCCCCATTTCACCAGGTGTTTCTTGTTTTAACACGTAAACTAATTGCTTTGAATTAGTTCTACTGTACTACATAAGTCTCTGCTTTCTTCTGTGTTTGCGGAGTATGGATTCACATTTACCATGTGATTCACATTCCTGAACTCCCTCACCATAGAGCAGAGTTTATGCTTTATATGCCCTACACTAAATCTGTTGAAGTCTATATTAATAAAACTTACAAAATTCATTTTTTGGACTTTTCAAGTTAACTTGTGTTTTTTGTGTGACTATGAAAGATATTTAAATGTGATTACAATTAAATGAAAAATTATGTTGTTGTGGGAATCTGGAATAAACTATCAAAGCATGTAGTTGAAGTGGAAACCTTGACGACTGTTAAAAAGTATCTGGATGAGACATTGGGACAATTTAGTTATTAGCTAACCAGATAAGCTTGGTATATCTATACTAATAAAAGGCAAAGCCCTCACTCACTCACTCACTCACTGACTCACTCATCACTAATTCTCCAACTTTCCGTGTAGGTAGAAGGCTGCAATTTGGCAGGCTCATCCCTTACAGCTTACTTACAAAAGTTGGGTAGGTTTCATTTTGAAATTCTATGCGTAATGGTCATAACTGGAACATATTTTCGTCCATATATACTGTAATAGAATGCAGCTCGATAGCTGTGGGAGGCGGAGTTTCGTATTAAAGCATTTAACCAATCACATTTCAGCCATCATTTGTTGCCAGGCAGAGAGGCTTTCACAATCTGTTGTGGAGGCACTCTAACACAGAATAAATGTGGATTAACCGGTTGCTTCACACAATCAGATTTTGAGTTGGTGTCAGTAGGGCCCTTTAGCAGGCATACGGCAACGTCACCGTATTCAGACCCATTGATTGGATAAAAGCCGATATGAGGAACTCTACGAGGCCATTGAGCGCACCGTAAACGCTCCGACCGAAAGATCGTCGCGTGCACTACGGCCAACTGCATGGCAGGATTCTGGACAATATTATTTGCCAGACAGAGACCAGATTTCAAGACCATGAAAACCTGATGTTTGTCACGCTCCTTGAGCCCCAGAAGTTTTGGGAATACAAGAAAAATTTCACGCATGCAGCCTTCTCAACTTTAACACAACAGCCAAGGAGCGCTTTTTGATATGTCTCGGCTAAAAACAGAACTGACTGTAATGTATGCCATGGATGATTTTGCAGGAGAATCTCCCACTAATCTCCTTGACTTCCTTCATCAGAAAAATTTGAATGAGAGCATGGGGCAGCTGTTCACATTGGTATATTTGGCGGTAAGCATTCCTGTGTACACTGCTTCTGTCAAACGGGCATTTTCAGCAATAAAGTGAAATTAAACTTATGTCAGAAATACCATGGGGCGGGTTCGCCTTTCAGCATTAGCAATAGAAAGTGAGGTTTTGAGGGAATTGAAGCGCTCGGATAATCCGTACGACAGAGTAATTGAACTGTTTTTGGGGAAAGAGAGGATGGATTTTGTTTACAAATAATCCGAATTTTTGGTGAGTAAAATGTTGCGATTTTCCTAAATAATATTGCAAGTTTATGAGTTATTATTGATGTTTTTATGTGTGTCGCGGCTGTGGCTGCAGTAGAAAGGAACTTGTCCATCCCTGGTTTGTCTATAAAATAAAGGTATTTATTGTGGCTACAAGAGTAGTATATATATATATAAACTGCTCAAAAAAATTAAAGGAACATTTTGAAAACACATCAGATCTCAATGGGAAAAAGAAATCCTCCTGGATATCTATACTGATATAGACTGGGTAATGTGTTAGGAACGAAAGGATGCCACATCGTTTGATGGAAATGAAAATGATCAACCTACAGAGCCCTGAATTCAAAGACGCCCCAAAAATCAGAGTGAAAAAAATTATGTGGCAGGCTAGTCCATTTTGCCAAAATTTAATTGCAGCAACTCAAAATTGTACGCAGCACTTTGTATGGCCCCTGTGTTTTTGTATACATGCCTGACAACATTGGTGCATGCTTCTAATGAGATGACAGATGGTGTTGTGGGGGATCTCCTCCCAGATCTGGACCAGGGCATCACTGAGCTCCTGGACAGTCTGAGGTGCAACCTGGTGGCATTGGATGGACCAAAACATAATGTCCCAGAGGTGTTCTATTGGATTTAGGTCAGGAAAGTGTGGTGGCCAGTCAATGGTATCAATTCCTTCATCCTCCAGGAACTGCCTGCATACTCTCACCACATGAGGCCAGGAATTGTCGTGCACCAGGAGCCACTGTACCAGCACAGGGTCTGACAATGGGTCCAAGGAGTGTGACCCTCCATGGATATGCCTCCCCAGACAATCATTAACCCACCACCAAACTGCTCATGCTGAATGATGTTACAGGCAGCATAATGTTCTCCATGGCTTCTCCAGACCTTTCACTTCTGTCACGTATTCAGGGTGACCCTACTCTCATCTGTAAAAAGCACAGGGCACCAGTGGTGCATCTGCCAATTCTGGTATTCTATGGCGAATGCCAATCGAGCTGCATGCTGCTGGGCAGTGAGCTCAGGGCCCATTAGAGGACATGGAGCCCTTGGGTCACCCTCATGAAGTCTTTCTGGTTGTTTGGTCAGAGACATTCACACCAGTGGCCTGCTGGAGGTCTATGGCCCTCTCCAGCTCTCCTAAAGTAACTGCTTGTCTTCTAGAATCTCCTCCATGCCCTTGAGCCTGTGCAGGGAGACACAGCAAACCTTCTGGCAATGACACGTATTGATGTGCCATCCTGGAGAAGTTGGACTACCTGTGCAACCTCTGTAGGGTCCAGGTATCGCCTCATGCTACCAGTAGTGACACTGACTGTAGCCAAATGCAAAACTAGTGAAGAAACAGTCAGAAAAGGTGAGGAGGGAAAAATGTCAGTGGCCTCCACCTGTTAAACCATTCAACCATTCCTGTTTTGGGGGTCATCTCATTGTTGCCCCTCTAGTGCATCTGTTGTTAATTTCATTAACACCACAGCAGCTGAAACTGATTAACAACCCCCTCTGCTACTTAACTGACCAGATTAATATCCCATAAGTTTCATTGACTTTATGCTATACTCTGATTAAAAAGTGTTCCTTTAATTCTTTTGAGCAGTATATATATACATACACACACCCCTATCTACATACTGTCAAATAAACGAACCACACACCGTGGCGCAACACGAGAGGCTTCGCTTCCTGAGGTTCGATTCCCAGAGGGGGTGTAGTGCGTGTGTATGCCTGATGAGCCCAGAATTAGGGCGAAACATGTGCCGCGTACTGTTTGCATTATTTGACAGTAAAACTATTTCAATATATTCAATATATATATATCAGCACTTCCCGATTCATTTTACCCTCGCACCCCCTTGGTTTGAGAAGAACTATGAAAAAATATGAGGTTAATGCAGAAAAACAGATCACCAATTGAAGCTTTATGAATAATGGATACTTTATTCGCCATCAATAATTGTTTTGGTAAAGCCATACTCGGTGTAATCCTCCTTCCATGTTCTAATTTTTTCACGACTAGCCATGATTGAATGAACGGTAAAAAAGTAAGAGCGAAGCAAGGGTGACTTATCCAGGCAGGCAACAGCTCAATAGCTTGAATTTGAATATAAGTAGGTTCTATTTAGTCGACAGAAATATCTTTGGTAGGAATGTAAGTTGAATTTAGTCTTTAACTTTCTATGGTGAAGAAAAATTTATGCAATGATGACTAAATTTAACTTACACTCCTACCAAACATATTTCTGTCGACTAAATAAAAATTACTTATATTTATAATTTAAATAGAACTTGAACAGATACAATAGTTCATGATACCCACGCAGCACTATAGTAAGTGCACATAAGAGCAGGAGTCATCCGTTTTAACAAGCAGCATATTACACTGATACGAAATAGCCTGCCCATTTAATTATTTAGGAATGGATTGATAAATTAAGATTTTGTTCAAATAATGTTTTTCATTTTGCTTACTCGATGGATTCTGGCACCCCCAGCAACAGCTGATCGCACCCCAAAGGAGATATATATATAGATATATAGATATATTGATATAGATAACAGTGACAAAACAATTACATTGATTACATTGACAATCATGTTACGTTATTTTCAAAATGTTTCCTTTTCTTTTTCATTACTTCTTTAACACACTACTTCTCCACTGCAAAGCGCGGATATTTTGATATATATATATATATATATATATATGTATGTATGTATGTATGTATGTATGTATGTTTGTATGTATGTGTATAGATATATATGTATGTATATATATATGTTGTCACACACGTGCGAGTTGGAGGCAGTCAAAGAGCCTAAAGGTGAGTGAAATCTCGCGAGACAAGGGTTTATCACGTGGTGCTTACCTGACTCTCTTTCTATCTACAGAAAACCGGAAGACAAATAAAACAGTCACAAACTCACAAATCCAAAATGGCGCGATGACATCACTTCCGGTTTCCATCTGATGGCGTCACTTCGGTTCCAACTCGATTACTTCAGTCTGCTCCTGGTGCGTTGGTTCCGTGGTCCGCCTCCAAACGTCACTTCCTGCCAACCACTTCCTCCCATCATCCCATCCTCTATATAAACGCCATTTTGTTATAACATTTCATTCATTTGTGTACTGAAAAGGTCATATTTGGATCATTCACTTCATTTTTGTCTGGACGACAATATACGGGGATAAAACCCCAAACCTTTTTCTATTTTGAAGACTCTTTATTTATTACAGTTGGCGTAGTCGGCAGGATACAATTGTTCATCATGAGCGAGGACAAGACCTGAATACTGTTCTGAATACGATCATGGGAGATCTCCAAACCCTGAAGATCCAGATGGGGGAGACCCGAACCCAGTTGGCAGAAGCCGAGGCTCGTTCCTGTGCTGGTGCACGGACGGAGTGGCTCGGTCACAGCCAATCCAGTTAACACCTTTAACTGAAAGTGATGACATAGAGTCCTATTTTTGATCTTTGAAAGAACTGGCGAATGCTTGCGAGGTCGGAGTGGTACCTACTGGCTCCCTATTTGAAGGGAACGGCGCAGAGGGCTTATTACGACTTAACCGAGGAACAGGCAGCCAACTATGACGCTCTGAAGACTGAGGTGTTTAAGCGCTACGGCGTTTCATCCGAACAACAGGCGAGAGAGTGGAGGGAGTGGCAGTTTGATCCCGAAAGGCCGATAAGAACGCAGGGCTTTGAAGCTTGGGGAAAGGTGTGTCGCTGGCTACGGCCCGACATTAACTCCTCCCATAAAATAGCGGAGCTCCTTGCATGTGAGACCTTCGTCCATGCCCTCCTGACCACATCGCCCACCAAATAAGAAAACAAGCGTCGAGGATATGGACACCCTGATTCAGATAGCGGGCGTCATTGGGCCAGTAAATCGGGCGGTCGGAACGGACTTCTCGCCGAACCCAACAGATACGTGGGGCAGTCCCTGAGCCCCCCCGACAAACTCCCGAACCTGCCGTTCGTAGAAGGGACAGACCAGCCGGCCCCCCTCGCTGTTTCAAGTGCGGGGAGATCGGACATCTGTCCCCGAGCTGTGCCTACGAGCGATGGATTGCTCGATAGTAAGGGGAGAAAGGTACTGTGCCACAGTGAATAACCCTCTGTCTCTTCCATATACAGGTGCAGTTATTATAAATGGCAGAAAGGTAAGGGCAATGTTTGATTCGGGAGTAACATTTCCATTGTTGCTACCCGTTACGTATTACCGCAACAGTGGACTAAGGAGAAAACTAGTCTAAAGTGTATACATGGGGATATTAAATATTACAAAACCGCCAGGTGTGTAATATCAGTAGAATATAAAATAATATCTATGGCTATGGCAGTATTACCCGATCCCCTTTTCCAGTCATATTAGGAAGAGATTGGAATAAAATTAACAGCGGTAAAACGTAACTGCATCTAATAAGAATTTGGGCTTAGTAATGGAGAATACTGCTCCGACTGCCTCCACGCCGTGTCCCTCAGTAGCACGGATCCATACGGGTACCCAGTGCGAAAGTTTTGATGTCCCATCGTCCTCTGCGGGAGCTGATACAGTCGGCGAGAAGGCGTAGAGCAATAGCCCTCCCATTGAATTAGAACAAGATCCTATTCAAAATTTAACGGCACAATTTAGATTAACCCGTCATCATTCAAAGAGAACAATGGAATGATGATTCATTAAAAATGCTAGAAATGCAATAGTATCTACTGACGGTTATACAAACCTAGATCCCATGCCACCGATGCGTTCTTTGTAATTAAAAATGAATTATTATATAGAGTGGCAGAACACGAGGGTGAAGTGCGGGCTTTGTTGTTAATTCCACGTGCTTTTAAAAGTATGTGAATTAGCACATGCCCACCTTCTAGGAGCCCATCTGGCTCGATAAGACTTTGAGAGAATAAAACTCAGATTTTTTGGCGGGAATTAATGAGGAGGTCAGGCGATTTTGCGCTTCATGTCCGAGTGTCAATTGCGCCAGATACCCAGAAGGACTAAAGCTCCTCTTATTCCCCTTCCCTCATTGACATCCCGTTTGAGCAGTAGGTATCGATCTCGTTGGTCCATTAGAACCCTCGTTAAAAGGTTTAAATATATTTTAGTTTAGTAGATTATGCCACTCGCTTTCCAGAGCTGTTCCGTGCGCTCAGCTAATTCAAAAAATATCATCGGGAATTAGTAGGGATATTCGCGCGTGTTGGGATCCCCAAAGAAGTCTTAACAGATCAAGGGACTCCTTTCACTTCAGAAACGTTCAGGGAAGTGGCCAAATTACTCAGGATAAAACATCTAAAAACATCGGTTTATCATCCTCAAACTGATGGATTGGTTGAGCGTTTTAACCAGGCGTTAAAACAGATGTTGCATAAGGTAGTTAACGAGGACGGAGAAACTGGGATCAGTTGCTTCCTCTCGTTTTGTTTGCCTACGGGAGTCCCAAACCTCAACAGGGTTTTCTCCTTTTGAATTATTATATGGAAGACAACCCAGGGGATTTTGGACATGTTAAAGAGGGTTGGGAGGAGGAGGTACTCCCTACCTCAAATATTCTTGAATATATCGCGCAATTCGCGATAGACTAGAAAATTAGGCCTATCCTAAAGAGAATTTAGAAAAGCGCAAGCAGCAGTCACGTTATTATAATAGAAACACCACCATTAGAATTTGTCCCGGGTGATCGTGTTATGGTATTAGTCCCAACCTCCCATTATAAATTGTTAGCTCATTGGCAAGGACCTTATGAAATTAAAGAAAGAAAGGTCTCGACTATTTAGTTAAACAACCAATCGTCGACCGAGTGAAAGAATATATCATATTAACTTGCTGAAACCGTGGAAGGAAGGGAACCCGACCCTCCTCGGACAGCCTAGTTCACTTTTATGTCCTGTGCCAAACTTAATTTTGGTTCAACAACATCAGAACAAAGACAAGATCTCGAAAAGGCTATCTTGTCTGTACCTAGGTGGTGATGAATTACCTGGACGTACTGCATTGATTGCGCATGATATTATTACGGACCCTGGAGTGATTGTCAGGGAGAGACCTTACAGACTCCGGAGGCAAAGCGGAAGTAGAGTTGGAAATTAGGACGAATGCTGGATTTAGGGGTTATCGAGAAAAGCTATAGCCCTTGGTCTAGTCCAATTGTTCTAGTTTCTAAACCCGATGGGTCTTGGAGGTTTGTAATGACTTCCGGCGACTCAATCAGGTCTCTAAGTTTGATGCTTATCCATGCCACGAGTGGATGACCTGCTCGATCGGCTAGGAGGCTCAATTCCTAACTACCCTTGACATGACAAAAGGGTATTGGCAAATTCCCTTAGCGGATTCTGCAAAGAAAAACGCATTTAGCACTCCCAGTGGACATTGGCAGTACAGGTCCTTCCCCCCCAAATTTAATTGCAGCAACTCAAAATTGTACGCAGCACTTTGTATGGCCCCTGTGTTTTTGTATACATGCCTGACAACATTGGTGCATGCTTCTAATGAGATGACAGATGGTGTTGTGGGATCTCCTCCCAGATCTGGACCAGGGCATCACTGAGCTCCTGGACAGTCTGAGGTGCAACCTGGTGCATTGGATGGACCAAAACATAATGTCCCAGAGGTGTTCTATTGGATTTAGGTCAGGAAAGTGTGGTGGCCAGTCAATGGTATCAATTCCTTCATCCTCCAGGAACTGCCTGCATACTCTCACCACATGAGGCCAGGAATTGTCGTGCACCAGGAGCCACTGTACCAGCACAGGGTCTGACAATGGGTCCAAGGAGTGTGACCCTCCATGGATATGCCTCCCCAGACAATCATTAACCCACCACCAAACTGCTCATGCTGAATGATGTTACAGGCAGCATAATGTTCTCCATGGCTTCTCCAGACCTTTTCACTTCTGTCACGTATTCAGGGTGACCCTACTCTCATCTGTAAAAAGCACAGGGCACCAGTGGTGCATCTGCCAATTCTGGTATTCTATGGCGAATGCCAATCGAGCTGCATGCTGCTGGGCAGTGAGCTCAGGGCCCATAGAGGACATGGAGCCCTTGGGTCACCCTCATGAAGTCTTTCTGGTTGTTTGGTCAGAGACATTCACACCAGTGGCCTGCTGGAGGTCTATGGCCCTCTCCAGCTCTCCTAAAGTAACTGCTTGTCTTCTAGAATCTCCTCCATGCCCTTGAGCCTGTGCAGGGAGACACAGCAAACCTTCTGGCAATGACACGTATTGATGTGCCATCCTGGAGAAGTTGGACTACCTGTGCAACCTCTGTAGGGTCCAGGTATCGCCTCATGCTACCAGTAGTGACACTGACTGTAGCCAAATGCAAAACTAGTGAAGAAACAGTCAGAAAGGTGAGGAGGAAAAATGTCAGTGGCCTCCACCTGTTAAACCATTCAACCATTCCTGTTTTGGGGTCATCTCATTGTTGCCCCTCTAGTGCATCTGTTGTTAATTTCATTAACACCACAGCAGCTGAAACTGATTAACAACCCCCTCTGCTACTTAACTGACCAGATTAATATCCCATAAGTTTCATTGACTTTATGCTATACTCTGATTAAAAAGTGTTCCTTTAATTCTTTTGAGCAGTATATATATACATACACACACCCTATCTACATACTGTCAAATAAGCGAACCACACACCGTGGCAACACGAGAGGCTTAGCTTCCTGAGGTTCGATTCCCAGAGGGGTGTAGTGCGTGTGTATGCCTGATGAGCCCAGAATTAGAGGCTGAAACATGTGCAGCGATACTGTTTGCATTATTTGACAGTAAAACTATTTCAATATATTCAATATATATATATCAGCACTTCCCGATTCATTTTACCCTCGCACCCCCTTGGTTTGAGGAAGAACTATGAAAAAATATGAGGTTAATGCAGAAAAACAGATCACCAATTGAAGCTTTATGAATAATGGATACTTTATTCGCCATCAATAATTGTTTTGGTAAAGCCATACTCGGTGTAATCCTCCTTCCATGTTCTAATTTTTTCACGACTAGCCATGATTGAATG
Organism: Polypterus senegalus; assembly: GCF_016835505.1. Taxonomy (NCBI): domain Eukaryota; kingdom Metazoa; phylum Chordata; class Cladistia; order Polypteriformes; family Polypteridae; genus Polypterus; species Polypterus senegalus. The sequence goes on from NC_053154.1 coordinate 236,811,996, forward strand.
AACGGTAAAAAAGTAAGAGCGAAGCAAGGGTGACTTATCCAGGCAGGCAACAGCTCAATAGCTTGAATTTGAATATAAGTAGGTTCTATTTAGTCGACAGAAATATCTTTGGTAGGAATGTAAGTTGAATTTAGTCTTTAACTTTCTATGGTGAAGAAAAATTTATGCAATGATGACTAAATTTAACTTACACTCCTACCAAACATATTTCTGTCGACTAAATAAAATTACTTATATTTATAATTTAAATAGAACTTGAACAGATACAATAGTTCATGATACCCGCAGCACTATAGTAAGTGCACATAAGAGCAGGAGTCATCCGTTTTAACAAGCAGCATATTACACTGATACGAAATAGCCTGCCCATTTAATTATTTAGGAATGGATTGATAAATTAAGATTTTGTTCAAATAATGTTTTTCATTTTGCTTACTCGATGGATTCTGGCACCCCCAGCAACAGCTGATCGCACCCCAAAGGAGATATATATATAGATATATAGATATATTGATATAGATAACAGTGACAAAACAATTACATTGATTACATTGACAATCATGTTACGTTATTTTCAAAATGTTTCCTTTTCTTTTTCATTACTTCTTTAACACACTACTTCTCCACTGCAAAGCGCGGGTATTTTGATATATATATATATATATATATATGTATGTATGTATGTATGTATGTATGTATGTTTGTATGTATGTGTATAGATATATATATGTGTGTGTATATATATGTTGTCACACTGCGTGCGAGTTGGAGGCAGTCAAAGAGCCTAAGGTGAGTGAAATCTCATGAGACAAGGGTTTATCACGTGGTGCTTACCTGACTCTCTTTCTATCTACAGAAAACCGGAAGACAAGTAAAACAGTCACAAACTCACAAATCCAAAATGGCCGCGATGACATCACTTCCGGTTTCCATCTGATGACGTCACTTCCGGTTCCAACTCGATTACTTCAGTCTGCTCCTGGTGGCGTTGGTTCCGTGGTCCCGCCTCCAAACGTCACTTCCTGCCAACCACTTCCTCCCATCATCCCATCCTCTATATAAACGCCATTTTGTTATAACATTTCATTCATTTGTGTACTGAAAAGGTCATATTTGGATCATTCACTTCATTTTTGTCTGGACGACAATATACGGGGATAAAACCCCAAACCTTTTTCTATTTTGAAGACTCTTTATTTATTACAGTTGGCGTAGTCGGCAGGATACAATTGTTCATCATGAGCGAGGAACAAGACCTGAATACTGTTCTGAATACGATCATGGGAGATCTCCAAACCCTGAAGATCCAGATGGGGGAGACCCGAACCCAGTTGGCAGAAGCCGAGGCTCGTTCCTGTGCTGGTGCGGACGGAGGTGCTCGGTCACAGCCAATCCAGTTAACACCTTTAACTGAAAGTGATGACATAGAGTCCTATTTTTGATCTTTGAAAGAACCTTGGGAATGCTTGGCGAGGTGGGTGGGTACCTACTGGCTCCCTATTTGAAGGACGGCGCAGAGGGCTTATTACGACTTAACCGAGGAACAGGCAGCCAACTATGACGCTCTGAAGACTGAGGTGTTTAAGCGCTACGGCGTTTCATCCGAACAACAGGCGAGAGTGGAGGGAGTGGCAGTTTGATCCCGAAGGCGATAAGAGCGCAGGGCTTTGAAGCTTGGGGAAAGGTGTGTGCTGGCTACGGCCCGACATTAACTCCTCCCATAAAATAGCGGAGCTCCTTGCATGTGAGACCTTACGTCCATGCCCTCCCTGACCACATCGCCCACCAAATAAGAAAACAAGCGTACGAGGATATGGACACCTGATTCAGATAGCGGGCGTCATTGGGCCAGTAAATCGGGGCGGTGAGCGGACTTCTCGCCCGAACCCAACAGATCGTGGGGCAGTCCCTGAGCCCCCGACAAACTCCGAACCTGCGTTGTAGAAGGGACAGACCAGCGGCCCCTCGCTGTTTCAAGTGCGGGAGATGGACATCTGTCCCGAGCTGTGCCTACTGAGCGATGGATTGCTCGATAGTAAGGGAGAAAGGTACTGTGCCACAGTGAATAACCCTCTGTCTCTTCCATATACAGGTGCAGTTATTATAAATGGCAGAAAGGTAAGGGCAATGTTTGATTCCGGGAGTAACATTTCCATTGTTGCTACCGTTCGTATTACGCAACAGTGGACTAAGGAGAAATCTAGTCTAAAGTGTATACATGGGGATATTAAATATTACAAAACCGCCAGGTGTGTCATATCCGTAGAATATAAAATAATATCTATGGCTATGGCAGTATTGCCCGATCCCCTTTTCCAGTCATATTAGGAAGAGATTGGAATAAAATTAACAGCGGTAAAACGTAACTGCATCTAATAAGAATTTGGGCTTAGTAATGGAGAATACTGCTCCGACTGCCTCCACGCCGTGTCCCTCAGTAGCACGGATCCATACGGGTACCCAGTGCGAAAGGTTTGATGTCCCATCGTCCTCTGCGGGAGCTGCTACAGTCGGCCTTGAAGGCGTAGAGCAATAGCTCCTCCCATTGAATTAGAACAAGATCCTATTCAAAATTTAGCGGCACAATTTAGATTAACCCGTCATCATTCAAAGAGAACAATGGAATGATGATTCATTAAAAATGCTAGAAATGCAATAGTATCTACTGACGGTTATACAAACCTAGATCCCATGCCACCGATGCGTTCTTTGTAATTAAAATGAATTATTATATAGAGTGGCAGAACACGAGGGTGAAGTGCGGGCTTTGTTGTTAATTCCACGTGCGTTTGTGAAAGTATGTGAATTAGCACGCCCACCTTCTAGGAGCCCATCTCGGCTCGATAAGACTTTAGAGAGAATAAAACTCAGATTTTTTGGCGGGAATTAATGAGGAGGTCAGGCGATTTTGCGCTTCATGTCCGAGTGTCAATTCGCCAGATACCTAGAAGGACTAAAGCTCCTCTTATTCCCCTTCCCTCATTGATGTCCCGTTTGAGCGAGTAGGTATCGATCTCGTTGGTCCTTTACAACCCTCGTTAAAAGGATTTAAATATATTTTAGTTTTAGTAGATTATGCCACTCGCTTTCCAGAAGCTGTTCCGCTGCGCTCAGCTAATACAAAAAATATCGCACGGGAATTAGTAGGGATATTCGCGCGTGTTGGGATCCCCAAAGAAGTCTTAACAGATCAAGGGACTCCTTTCACTTCAGAAACGTTCAGGGAAGTGGCCAAATTACTCAAGATAAAACATCTAAAAACATCGGTTTATCATCCTCAAACTGATGGATTGGTTGAACGTTTTAACCAGGCGTTAAAACAGATGTTGCTAAGGTAGTTAACGAGGCGGAGAAACTGGGATCAGTTGCTTCCTCTCGTTTTGTTTGCCTACCGGGAGGTGCCACAAACCTCAACAGGGTTTTCTCCTTTTGAATTATTATACGGAAGACAACCCAGGGGGATTTTGGACATGCTAAAAGAGGGTTGGGAGGAGGAGGTACTCCTCACCTCAAATATTCTTGAATATATCGCTCAATTACGCGATAGACTAGAAAAATTAGGCCTATCCTAAAGAGAATTTAGAAAAAGCGCAAGCAGCAGTCACGCTTACTATAATAGAAACACCACCATTGGGAATTTGTCCCGGGTGATCGTGTTATGGTATTAGTCCCAACATCCCATTATAAATTGTTAGCCCATTGGCAAGGACCTTATGAAATTAAAGAAAGAAAGGTCTCTCGACTATTTAGTTAAACAACCAATGCGTCGACCGAGTGAAAGAATATATCATATTAACTTGCTGAAACCGTGGAAGGACAGGGAACCCGACCCCTCCTCGGACAGCCTACTTCACTTTTTATGTCCTGTGCCAAACTTAATTTTGGTTGCAACTTAACATCAGAACAAAGACAAGATCTCGAAAAGGCTATCTTGTCTGTACCTAAGGTGGTAGATGAATTACCTGGACGTACTGCATTGATTGCATGATATTATTACGGACCCTGGAGTGATTGTCAGGAGAGACCTTACAGACTCCGAGGCAAAGCGAGTAGAGTTGGAAATTAGACGAATGCTGGATTTAGGGGTTATCGAGGAAAGCTATAGCCCTTGGTCTAGTCCAATTGTCTTAGTTTCTAAACCCGATGGGTCTTGGAGGTTTGTAATGACTTCGACGACTCAATCAGGTCTCTAAGTTTGATGCTTATCCAATGCCACGAGTGGATGACCTGCTTGATCGGCTAGGAGGCGCTCAATTCCTAACTACCCTTGACATGACAAAGGGTATTGGCAAATTCCCTTAGCGGATTCTGCAAAAGAAAAAACCGCATTTAGCACTCCCAGTGGACATTGGCAGTACAGAGTCCTTCCATTTGGTTTGCAGCGGCCAGCTACTTTCCAGCGTCTGGTAGACACACTGCTCGACCCCACAATTCCTATTGTGCGCCTACCTAGATGCGTCGTCATCTATTCCAGCACATGGAAGGATCATGTATGGCAGGTGAAAATGGTACTTTCCACACTAGCAGCAGCCGGGCTTCGTATTAATCCAAAGAAATGTTTCTTTGGGTTGAGAGAAGCCAAATATTTGGGCTATCTGGTGGGGGGAGGTGTCGTGAAGCCACAATGTCTTAAAATTGATGCCATCATAAATTGGCCCCGTCCGATTAATAAGCGGCAAGTACAAGCATTTTTGGGTTTAGCTGGTTACTATAGTAAGCTTTGTGCCACATTTCTCAGAAATTGCTTAGCCCTTATCTAATTTGACAAAGCGGGCACCTATAAAAGTGGTATGGGATGATATAGTAGATAAAGCATTTAGTGACTTAAAATTGGCCCTTACGTCAGCACCTGTTTAAAATCTCCTGACTTTTCTCTTCCTTTTGTTCTCCAGACCGATGCATCGGCCACAGGACTGGGTGCGTGTTGAGTCAATGTATCGACGGTGCTGAACACCCCGTTATGTATCTGAGCCGGAAACTGCTGGACCGTGAGACAAAGTATGCTGCGGTGGAGCGAGAGGCCTTGGCGATTAAGTGGGCTATCACATCATTGAGGTACTACCTATTGGGGCGAGTTTACTCTGGTGACGGACCATGCCGCTTTACAGTGGATGTCCCTTCATGCGAGTCGAATCCTCGCGTCACTAGGTGGTTTTGGATCTTCAACCATACCGTTTAGCGTTACTTATCGTAGAGGTTCCTTGCAGGCCAGCGCAGATGCTCTCTCCGGGTTCACGACCTCTCGGTGCAGGTCGCCCGACGGATGGGTCTGGGCTGAGGGGGGGGTCATGTCACACACGTGCGAGTTGGAGGCAGTCAAAGAGCCTAAAGGTGAGTGAAATCTCGCGAGACAAGGGTTTATCACGTGGTGCTTACCTGACTCTCTTTCTATCTACAGAAAACCGGAAGACAAATAAAACAGTCACAAACTCACAAATCCAAAATGGCGCGATGACATCACTTCCGGTTTCCATCTGATAGCGTCACTTCGGTTCCAACTCGATTACTTCAGTCTGCTCCTGGTGGCGTTGGTTCCGTGGTCCCGCCTCAAGCGTCACTTCCTGCCAACCACTTCCTCCCATCATCCCATCCTCTATATAAACGCCATTTTGTTATAGCATTTCATTCATTTGTGTACTGAAAAGGTCATATTTGGATCATTCACTTCATTTTTGTCTGGACGACAATATACGGGGATAAAACCCCAAACCTTTTTCTATTTTGAAGACTCTTTATTTATTACAATGTATATTTATCTGTATGTATATGTGTGTGTGTATGTATGTATGTATATGTATGTGTAAATATATGTTGATATGTGTATATCTATATATATATATGTAGATGTGTATATGTGTGTACTGTATATATATACAGTACAGGCCAAAAGTTTGGACACACCTCCTCATTCAATGTGTTTTCTTTATTTTCATGACCATTTACAGCACTCCATCACTCTCCTTCTTGGTCAAATAGCCCTTACACAGCCTGGAGGTGTGTTTGTCCTGTTGAAAAATAAATGATCGTCCAACTAACCTGACTTCTACACAACACAACTGCTGGTACCAACCCCATTGATAAAGCAAGAAATTCCACTAAATAACCCTGATAAGGCACACCTGTGAAGTGAAAACCATTTCAGGTGACTACCTGTTGAAGCTTATCGAGAGAATGCCAAGAGTGTGCAAAGCAGTAATCAGGGCAAAGGGTGGCTATTTTGAAGAAACTAGAATATAAAACATGTTTTCAGTTATTTCACCTTTTTTTTAAGTACATAACTCCACATGTGTTCATTCAAAGTTTTGATGCCTTCAGTGAGAATCTACCAATGTAAATGGTCATGAAAATAAAGAAAACACATTGAATGAGAAGGTGTGTCCAAACTTTTGGCCTATACTGTATATAGATATGTGTATATGTAGATATGTTTATATGTGTATATGTATATATGTTTATCTGTGTGTGTGTGTGTGTGTGTGTATACAGTGGAACCTCTAGATACGATCACCTCTGTATACGAGAAATTCAAGATAAGAGGAAAGTATGAGCGAAAAATTCGGATCTAAATACGGCGTTGGCTCGCGAACGGAGCACGAGCCAGGCTGTGGTTATGCGTAACGCGTTTCCCAATCCGCCTCGACTCGGGGATTCACCCAAGCTGATGCTGCCAGCCCGTCAGCTCACACGGTGTTCCTTCTTCTCCCATAGCGTGAGGATCTACGCGTTTGTGCGCTTGTGATTTCATTGTTTCGCTGTAGCAGTTCGCCGTATAAGCGTATCCAAAAATATTGCGGACATGCAGACGGAGAATAGGAGACGATTGCCCTCAAGAGGAGTACTAGGGTGTTGTACCGTGTTAGCCATTATGAATGTAGAGAAAAGCCAAGCAAAATGACACCTTTTATTGGCTAACTAAAAAGATTACAATATGCAAGCTTTGATTACATCTTGCCTGAAGAAGGGGCCCGAGTTGCCTTGAAAGCTTGCATATTGTAATCTTTTTAGTTAGCCAATAAAAGGTGTCATTTTTGGCTTTTCTCTACCCTCAAGAGAGAGAGAGAGAGGCGCACGAGCGAGCGAGCAAGCAAGAGAGATAAGAGAGAGAGAGAGAGAGAAGAACCATCAGCTCAGTTATGATCACATGACGCTCAGCAGACAAAGTGTATCCACACTTATTTATCAGTGTTATTTGTTAGGAAAATTGATTTTTATGTTGATATTTTTGGGGGTGCAGAACGGATTAACTGGATTTCCATTATTTTCAATGGGGAAGTTTTGTTCTAGATACAAGAAATTCGCTATACAAGCTCAGTGCTGGAACGAATTAAACTCGTATCTAGAGGTTCCACTGTATATATATATGACAGCAACACTCATAACAGTGACAAAACAATTACATTGACAATCATGCTACGTTATTTAAAATGTTTCCTTTTCTTTTTCATAACTTCTTTAACACACTACTTCTCCGCTGTGAAGCATGGGTATTTTGCTAGTCAATTAATAAAATCAGTAAGTTTTACTTTGTTACTATTCTTTATTAGTTGTATTTGGGGAGAAGAATTTTTGAAAATATTACATGCAACCACATATAAGCAAATGTAGAAAGTCCTGTTAGAAAAAATGTATTGACTCTATTTGCTATGTGCAAATTTCAAATAACTGCATTTCTTATTTGGTTACAGATAGAAGTTTTATATAACTGAATCTATTACTAGAGTTCTCTTTCCTTGTAATGTTCTGTGTTTTTTGGCTTGGCATGCTATTAACAAGGATTTTGTAGGGTTCTCATAACCATTCTTGCTTCTATAATACTCCAACAAAATTTACATGGATTTCTCTTCTGTTTTCTACTACCTATAGTCTTCTTTCATTTCAAGTAGACATAGACATGTTTAAGCTGTTTGGTGTTTTCTTTTTAATGAAAAATTGCCTGCTGTTTACCAGAATTGCAATTTTTTTCTATTAAAGTAAAACTTTAGAAATTGAGGCATTGGTTAAAGGGTCAGATCACTTATTAAAAATATGGGTAAAATGTAGAAAGGTGTCATATGTAAAAATAGGTGAGTAGCTGTAGGTAGCTTTAAATTCTAAATAGGCCAGGCATTTTTTTTGTTTTATTTCATAATTTTTACTTTTCTTATTTTCATATAGACCAAGGTAGTACTAAAAGAATTAATTTAGAGTTTCTACCGTATAGTATATTACATTTTAAAACAGACTCCTTTTCTGACACTATTAGTATCCTGGTGGTAGATTTTTTAGTCAAACTCAACTTTTCTAATAATAGCTTTACACACTTCTTGTAAATTTAATGAATGCATCTAATATTAAGGCTTAAAAGAAAGTAAGAATATCTCTGTCCAAAAGGTGTTGCTTCTCAGACAGAGTTTGGTTCAGTAGAAGATTCAGAGCAATAAAGTTGTTAAAATATTTTTAAACATTATCAGTTTTCTCAGTTTATGTTTCCAGTTTAATCACTAAATCCTGAGTCCTATTGATTGAGTCTAATCTTTTCAGATTGCTTTAGGCTTATTGCTTTGCTAGGTCATTTGGCATCTTCATCTTAACACTATAGATTTATGCAAAATAAATTTTGTTTAGTCCTAAACATTTTTCCATATTTTGCCTTTAGGACTTTAAGACTTTCCCCACTAGAACTGCATTACTTACTCAATGTGGTTAATAACATTTTACAGGTTTGATTAGGTTCACATAAGCAGCATATGAAACTAAATTATTAAAAATAATAGTATTTTTCATATAACAATGCTTCTTAAACAGCATGAGGTGTTACCTCTGGAGATGTTTTGTTTATATTTTTATTTTGTGCATAATGTTTTCGTTTAATTATATGCTTAAGAATGTTTTCTTATTAATATTCATAGCTATTGTAAAGTTTTTCATATTGATCTGATAATAAGTATATATTGTGTGTGAATAGTGGTACAGTGATTTTGGCTGGGGTGGGGGGATTTCAAGTAATTCAAGTAAGCTCTTAAAGTCTTCTGTTAAGATTACTAGGACATTTATTGAGAAGGTATACAGTAATCCCTCGCTATATTGCGCTTCGACTTTCGCGGCTTCACTCCATCGCGGATTTTAAATGTAAGCATATCTAAATATATATCACGGATTTTTCGCTGGTTCACAGATTTCTGTGGACAATGGGTCTTTTAATTTAAAGTACATGCTTCCTCAGTTTGTTTGCCCAGTTGATTTCATCCAAGGGACGCTATTGGCGGATGGCTTAGAAGCTACCCAATCAGAGCATGTATTACATATTAACTAAAACTCCTCAGTGATATACGATGTGCTTCCCCGAGCAGATTGTTTGCTTTTCTCGGTCTTTCTCTGACATTCTCTGCGCCTGTCGGAGGGGGTGTGGGCAGAGGGGCTGTTTGCCTAGAAGATATGGACGCTACTCTAAGAAATGCCGCTTTTATCGCGGTGGCCCAAAAGCACGTATTGATTTTTTGATTGTTTGCTTTAATCTCGCTCGCTCTCTCTGACGTTCTCTGCTCCTGACGGAGGGGGTGTGAGCAGAGGGGCTGTTTGCACAGAGGCTGTTTGTTTAGAAGATACGGAGGCTACTCTAAAAAATGCTGAAAGACTACCTTCACATTGCTCCCTTCTTTGCGGCTGCTTTATCGCGGTGCTCATACTTGAAAGCCCAACAGCACGTATTGATTTTTTGATTGTTTGTTTTTCTGTCACGCTCTCTCTATCTCTCTGACATTCTCTGCTCCCGACGGTGCTCGTTTGAAGAGAAGATATGTTTGCATTCTTGTAATTGTGAGAAAGAACTGTCATCTCTGTCTTGTCATGGAGCACAGTTTAAACTTTTGACTAAAGGGTGTTATTTCATGTCTAGAGGGCTCTAATAATGTTAACAGTGTGGGAGAGTTTAATAGGGGTATAAAATTAATATAAATAACCATACAAACATATGGTTTCTACTTCGCGGATTTTCATCTATTGCGGGGGGTTCTGGAACGCAACCCCCACGATCGAGGAGGGATTACTGTATACTTAATCCTAAAGCATTGAAAGACATTCACAAGTCATTATATTCAAGACAATATTATGATAAAAGTGTTGGAGGTACTGCCTCTCGTAAGAATGTTTCTGAGTTTTTCTTGTGATACATAAACATATGCATGCCCACTATCTGTGCCTAATTAGTTGTGATTACCAGTTACTAATGTGGCATTATGAAAGTCTCTGGCTGTAACCTTATAATGTAAGTTACGTTTGGATTTCAGTTCTGCCTCAACCTAAGTCTTGTCCGCCTACAAAATTTATTGCATTACTTTATTGTTGCATTGTGTGTTATATGTTCCTTGCAGCTCAGGACCTTAAATTATATTTTGCAATTATCCAAAACTGGTCTCCAAGAGATATACCGTTTCACAAGTCAATTGTGCTAGAATGTAAAATTCTTCGGCTTAATATTCTGTTTAAATAAAACTCTTTTTTTTGCTTTGAATTTGGATTAGATGTGTAAAAATACATGAATATATGAAGTAAGTTGAACATACCATGTAGGAAATAAATATGCGTTTAAAAATACGCAAACAGTGTCCTCCATAAAGTTTGGGACAAAGACACATTTTTTTAGTAAAACCTTAACGTCACCTAAATCAAATGTGAAGAATATTATTCAGAAGAAAGAATGCACTGTTGAGCTCAGTAATCGCAAAGGACTGGTATACCAAGGAAGACTTCCACTGCTGAGGACAGAAGAATCTTCACTGTGGCAAAGAAAAAGCCCCAAACAACTGTTGATGCAGTCTTCAGGAGGCAGTTGTGAATGTATTGGAAATTACTATCCGCAGAGGGCTTAATTTAAAGAAATAAAGAGGCCACACTGCAATATGCACACCACTAGTTAGCCACTAAAACAGGAAGTCCAGATTACAGTTTGTGAAAAACAATGTAAAATTCTGGAAAAATGTCTTGAGGACAGATGAGACAAAGATTAACCTATATTACAGTGACAGCAACAGCAAAGTGTGGAGACGTAAAGCAGTGGTTCTCAACCTTCCTAATGCCGCAACCCTTTAATACATTTCCTCATGTTGTGGTGACCCCCAACCATAAAATTATTTTCGTTGCTATTTCATAACTGTAATTTTGCTACTGTTATGAATCGTAATGTAAGTATCTGATATGCAGGATTTCTTTTCATTGTTACAAATTGAACATAATTAAAGCATAGTGATTAATCACATAAACAATATGTACTTATATATTCTGAAATATTTAATTCTAATTACAAATAAATGAAATTTTGTCTTGAAGCATGGTGTAGCATGGGTAACAGTCTTAATATAACAACAGTAAACTACATTGCTACATTTTGCAACAGTATGCATAAAAAGCCAACGTCAGTGCGAAGGTTGAGATTGCTTCTTTCTCATCAGATCAGAAATTCTTGGGGCAGTCTTTGCAAGAGCATAACGAAGATCATCTTCCACAACAAGTCTACTTCTGTATTTAGACTTGATAACCAACAAGCTGGAAAACCCTGTTTCACAAAGATATGTTGTTGGAAATGGAAGAAGAAGGCGCAACACAGTCTCAGACAGAACAGGATATGACTGCAAACACTTGATCCAGAATGTTGTAACTGGCATTGTAGAGAAATCAGTTCTCGCTGCATCGCTGTTAATAAGTTCAAGGAACTCCTCTTGTGCTGTCTCAGGAACATCTTCAACTTTGACTGTGAATCGGCTTCTGGCAAGTGCAAATGGGGTGTCAGGTAGATTTGGATCTAATTTAACTCATTCAAGATGGCAAAGATGTCAACCAAGTAAACTATTTTCTGCAGTTCACCTTTATCGCTGAAAAGTGCTTCGAACTGCGGTCTTGCTTTCTGATTAAACGTTTTGAGTTCATTACGAAGCTCAAAAACACGTTTTAAAACATTTTCTCTCGAAGCCATCGCACTTCAGTGTGAAATAGCAGTGCATTGTTATGTGCATTCCAACTCGTTGCACAGTTGTGAAAACAGTCAACTGTTTAAAGTGCTCGCCTTTACAAAATTGACAGAACTTATGACGCTTTTAATTACTTCTTGTAACTCTTGTTGCAGCATCTTCGTTGCTAATATTTGCCGATGAATCATACAGTGAGTTCCAATGATTTTTGGTGACTCATTCAGTACCAAATGTTGAAATCCAGATCGACATCCTAGCATAGCTGGAGCACCATCTGTGCAAACACTACCGACCTTTTCCCAAGAGATCTTATGCTGTTTCACAAATGAACCAACTGTGTCAAATACATCACGTGCATTAGTTGTCGTTTCAAGACGTTTGCAAAAACGAAACTCATCTTTAAAGTCACCATCATTAATATACCTCACGTAAACCAGTAACTGTGAACAGTTTGCAACGTCTGTAGATTCATCAAGCTGGATGCTAAATATTGGAAGTGGAGCAGATTTAATTTCCTGGATTACCTGATCAAGAATATCAGCAGGCATGCCATATATTCTTCTGTGGACAGTGTTGTTAGATAAGGAAATTGCACTCAATTTCGTAACAAATTCGTCTCCGATCATAACTCAAACAATGTCTTTGGCCGCTGGCAACAGTAAATCCTCAGCAATGGTGTGAGGTTTCATAGCTCTGGCAATTCTGAGTGCCACCAAATATGAAGCTTCAACGGCTGCTATATTTTGTTTGTGGTACTTGCCACCAGTGTCAAGTCTGGCTTTCTTGAGTCCATCAGCTTTGCTTCTAAAATAGTTGGTATCCTTGCCGGCAAACTTCAGATGCTTGCTATCAAAATGGCATTTTAGTTTGTTTGGCTTCATAGATTCGGCTGATAGAACCTCACAACAAATAACACATTGTGGTTTCTCAATTCCTGCTGTAATTATTGAGGTAAAACCATACTGCAAAAAATCCTCACTATATTTTCTTTTCTACACGGTCCATTGTCATGGGATGGTTTGCTAATGAAAATAATATATAACAACAGCTTTAATAATACAAAAGATGATACATGGCATAGTTCAGTCAATACAGTTCATTAAAGTTTCCTATGATTTACCATTCTCTGTGTTGCTTTTTATACCTACCTGTTACTATCACAAGGGGGCAGTATTCACATCAACCACAGCTGAATATAAAAAGACTGATCACCATCCATATTAAGTTCCCATGGTACAGATATTTTTTTTTTTTACAGTACATGATTTTACATTTACCCAGTACAGTGTAACCTCGGTTCACGAACGTCTCAGTACACATACAAATCGGTTTACAACCAAAAAGTTCGCCAAACTGTTGCCTCGGTTCACGACCATACACTTGGTATACAAAAAAGCCTGTCTCCCTTTCGGTTTGTACATGTTCAGTCTCTACCTGTGCATTTCCTGTGCAGCGAGCAAGAGAGCGAGAGCGACACACACACACACAGGTGCGCGAGAGAGAGAGACACACACACAGGCGCGTGAGAGAGAAGCACACACACACACACACACGAGAGAGGGGCACACACACACAGGTGCGCGAGAGACAGGCACACACACACACGTAGGCGCACGCTAGAGAGAGGCAAACACACACAGGCACGCGCTAGAGAGAGAAACACACAGGCGCTCCAGGCACACGAAAGAGAGATAAACGCACACACGAAAGAGAGAGGGAGGGCTGGACGCATAAGGCAGAAAAGGCTTGTTTTTGTTTTCAGTTCTGTTTACAGCGATCGCATGCATTTTGGCAATGTTACTTTTCTTGGTGGTTTATTAAATTATGGATTTATCAAGTGTTCATTTTTTTTCCTGTGCTTAAAACTCATTAAAAAAAAGTGTTTTTAGAGAGCGGTTCCTAGCACTATAGCGCAAACTATTGTAGTGTTAGTTTTCTCTGTTGTTCAAGGTTTTCTCAGTGTTATTCAATGTTTTTACATTTAGTTTACTATTACGCTGTGCATTCTATGGTATAATTAACTATATTTGTGCTTAAAAACTAAAAAAATATATATTTACATACAGTTCGTACGGTCTGGAACGGATTAATTGTATTTACATACAATCCTATGGTGGAAATTGCTTCCGTTCACGACCAAATCAGTTTAGGACCAGAGTTTTGGAACGAATTATGGTCGTTAACCGAAGTTCCACTGTAATTATAGTTCATGAAGTGTCGTTTTACCTCCAATACTGCTGCTTTCAACACAGTAGCTGCTTTTAACAGAGTAGCTGCTTTCTGCACAGTAGCTGCTCTCTACACATGTGTGACTAGTCCGCATAAGTACATTATGGCGCCAACCCTGTCACATACACCTGTATTTGTACGGGGTGTATGTGATGGGGTTGGCGCGATAATGTCATCACGCCGGGTACTCGTATGTGGGCGTATCTTCATGTGGGTGGACCCACCTGGAGATGGATAAAGGAGCGGTGTCTCGGTTCCTAAGACCATCGGAGATATGTGTTTTCCGATGGTCTTAGGCGACCCCTGTGAAAGGGTCGTTCAACCCCCGAAGGGGTCACGACCCACAGGTTGAGAACCGCTGACATAAAGGAACTACCCAAGATTCAAAGCATACCACCCCTTCTGTTAAATAGGGTGTTATGGCTTGGGCATGTATGGTTGACACAGGTACTGGCACACCTATCTTCATTGACGATGAAACTGCTGATGGCAGTTGCGCAATTAATTCTGAGGTGTATAAAAACATTTTATTTGCTCTAGTTTCAGTAAATGCCTACAAACGTATTGGGTAGCACTTAATCCTATTACAAGATAATGATCTCAAACATAAGTAGGGCAACGTAGGGGTTTTTCAAATCAACAATATTGAAAATTCTTAAATGGCCAAGTCAGTCCCCAGATTTAAATCCAATTGAGCATGTCTTTCATCTGCTGAAGAGAAAACATAAGGGGACAAGCCCCTGAAGCAAGCATGAGCTGAAGATGACTGCATTAGAGGCTTGGCAGAGCATCACCAGAGTGCATCCTTAGCACCTGCTATGTCTATGAAATGCAAACTTCAACCAGTCATTGCATGCAAGGATTAAGCAACAAAGTACCAAATATGACTGCTTTGATATACCTACCATTGCTATGTCCCAAACATTATGGGGCTCTGAAGTGTATACCATGTGGACCATGTATAAAAAGTGTTGTAATTTTGAAATGTATGCAAATACCCTTAAATTAACGTCTGCAATATACACTTTAATCACATCTGAATTGTTGATTTGTAATTTTAAATTGTGATTCACAGGGAAAAATATCGAGGAAAAATGTGTCTTTGTTCCAAAGATTATGGAGTGCACTGTGTATATAGAGAACAGTTGAACAAGAAGAGAATAACATAGCTATAAGGTGGAACATACAGTATATTCAGTATTTACTGGACTAATATAAGCTAACAAACTACTGTATATCAGATGAATTCATTTAAAATTGATCCATGATCAATGCTTGATGTGGACCATTGCACACTTTTGCAGATTATAGGCAGTATGAAGTTTTATTGTGTGGAGTTCTAGGAGTTTTTCATTCATTCCAGCATTTTTTGTAGTCAGCCGTTACTCACTATTTACTGTACTGGCACATCTCACAACCTCACACAACTGTAAAAATTCTTAATTGGCTGGTAACATTGTGCGTGCCCTCTCCCATCATACAATCTATGAATCATGGAATTAATGTAAGTACCAGGTCTGCAAGCTAAACGCTAGGCTGGTAGCATCACTTCAAGAGATACCTGTCAGATCAACAAACTAATTTAAAGGGCAGGCTCAGTTATACAGCACACCCTGGACCCCTAGAGGTAGGAGAGAGAGAGAGAATGAAAATAAAACTGAGTGTCATTATGAACAATTCTACACATCCTCTCATTGACACACAAACACTGAGGACTTTCAGCCAACGAATCATTCAGCAGAAGTGTGTCAAGAAACACCACTGGGGTCTATTATACCAATAGCAATACACCTGCATAATGTTTCACTTGGGACTGTAACATCCAAGTCAGATATTTTCTTTCTTTTTAAATTTTCTTCCTTTGTTGTCATTCTGGTGTGCATTTAGAGTATAGTTTGTGTGTGTTTGTATACAGTATTTATTTATCTATCCTTGTATGTATTTGTTTATTTAATGAAAATCTGTAAAAAGCCAAATTTCCCCCTGGGGACAGATAAAGTTCTATCTATCAGACTGTCTGTCTGTCTGTCTAAATATGTATCCATTCCTCTCAATTTGGCTTACAAAGCTGAAACGACTTGAGTATTGTATCATGTTTTTTCCACTTCAAGCACTGATCATGATTTAATGACCAAAACATTCTTTTAATAAGGAAAGACATAAATATAGAAAACTAGCTAAAACATAAAAATTGTATAACAATGAACTTAATGAATAGTATAAATGAGATCAAACAATCAATCTGCAAAGAAGGAAATGGGAGAATCATAGGTATCAAGAAAGGGTGTATTTTGGAATTATCCATGAAGTGGATCCATGTGGAGGCCTGGTATGAATATGAATGTCTTCAGACATTAAATAATATATTTTCACAGAAGAATTCTGACATTTTTCAGGGGAAAAAATTAACTTCTTACTGAAGGCAATATTGCTAACTAAATTAGAAATAAACACATTGACACATTGATCTAGAGAAGCAGGAGCCTAATTTAGTTTTATTAGCTGAATACTTATTTGATTTGAATCACTATATGTGTGTTCCTGATGATAAACATCACTGGATGTATCCTTCCATAATAAAAATCAAATAAATAAATAAAACATAACATAGCGTGAATATATAAGGAAGACAGACAAAAACAAATAACATGTAAAAGAAAGTGAAAATTCAAAGACGGCTTATCTCACAAATGTTGATGTCAATGCATGATAAGTAAACTGATTAATCTCTTAACTGAGTTACTTTGTGGTTGTAATTAAATAGTATATATTTTAACTCTTATTTTGGCTGAATTTCCATGTTTTGAACAAACCATATTGTGGCGGGTGGCTGGGGAGCTGTGCCCAACCGGGACACCAAGAAGGAGTGGGAGAGGGACTACGCTTCCACTAGACCACGAGAGGGCAGCCACCCTGGTTTGTATGGGGGCCACAGGTACTGAGCATGGAAGCTCAACCCTATAGGGGCCCGTGGCCAACACCAGGGGATGCCTGGTTGACTGTGGAGCCCTGGACGTCAGCACTTCTGCCACACTTGGAGGAAAGGATATCAGGGATACCCAGAGTGCTTCCAGGTGCTCATGCAGCACTTCCGCCACACCAGGAAGTGCCGCAGGAAGCTCATCAGGGGGCACCTGGAGCACGTCTGGGTGGGAATAAAAGGGGCCACATCCGTCCAGTCAGAAGTTGGAGTCAGGTGGAAGCGGACAAAGTTTGGAGGAGAGGAGTGGAGGCAGTGAAGGAAGGCTGGACAGTAAAGAGGTCCGGATTGAGGGTGCTTGGTGTTTGAGGCACTGGGTGTGTGTTACTTTATTAGTTGTGCATTGTAAATAGCATAAATAAACGTGTGTGTGTTTGAACCATTGGTGTGTGCCTGTCTGTGCCGGGGCTGATTCTCCACACATATATAATTTTATCAGTTTTATTGATCATTCTTCCATTTAGATTGTGTTCATCATAAGTAGACCACTAATAAAATATGCAATGATTTGACCAGACATTTCCAATGTGTATCACTAATCCATGTCTTATTACACAAAACTTGAAAATAAGCTAAAGAAAAATGTAATTCACTTGCAGTTGAACTTCATGCATAATATTTCCAGTTTATCTCATTGATTCCACTTAACAGTGAGAAGTTCAGCAAAGTTAAATTCAATACTTCACCAATATATCTCATTATATACAGAATAAGTATTTCTTTAAAATTTTCATTTTTTTGTTTATATGGAATATAATACAGTATTCAACTGTCAGAGAAAATATACAGATGTTTGACCATTTCAGATGTTTAGCTGTCTTACTGGGTAATGAAGGTATAATCAATGGGATGTGCAAAATGTAGGCAGCTCTCTCCATATTTCAGAATAAATTACTAAAGGAAAGGGACTTTACTACATTTTCATTTTTGTGGGCAGTGTTGTCCACAGTGCTACATAAAAATGATCATTGTTACAATGAAAACCATGCTGTTGAAAATTCCTTTTCCCACTAATAGGTAGCATTTTGTAGTTGCATCCGAACAGTCTATTGCACTCTTAAAAGCAAATTATGCTGGCCCTTTTTTTGAAAAATTAGTCATTTACTTTCTGGTATGAACAAGACATTAAAATTCTTACAGACTAATCTAGTAAAACACTTTGCATCATTCAAATGCAGTTTGGCCCAGGAGCACCTCTAAGTAAATTAAGAGTAATCTTCACACTCAGTTTCCCAATGTATTGTACACTGTAAGTACTGTAGAGTTATTCTTACTAAACATATCCACAGACAAAGGAGTTATCTTAAAATCATAATGAAAAAAAAAAAATACAATAAACAGTTCAACTTTATCTAGCAATCACATATGTATGATGAATGGAACACCAAGCTTTAAAGAATGCTTTTGTGTGTTAGATAAAAAAAATGAATACACTTTGAAATCACGCATTGTATTCAGCTCCTTAAAACTGACCCAGAACTTGACTGCTCGTGCGCGTGGTGCATAAATATTAGCTTTCCCTTGAACCCATGTTTTAGAATTTACTCACAACTCCGATTGGACATCTGCATTTACTATGTGTTTGAAAACCTTTGGAAATTTATCCACTAACTACCCTTTTTGAAATTATTTTGGATAGACTGACAAAGACTAATTTTTATGCTCTTATCCCATTGCTGTTTTCCTGTCTAATCCTGCTGAAACAGACAAGTTGTACTACTTGAACTGGAGGAAAAAATACTTAGCAAAGGGCAGTCCAGTTATTTTATAGAATATGCAAGGCTTTATTGAATGTGTAAACCCTTATATCATTAAGAGGGGCAATTGTGGTTGAATATTAATAAAATATTATACCTCGTATTAATGGTCTAATGTTATATTGTAATGTATTGTTACCTAACATCTCTATAAAGAAATTTAAAGCAAAGCAAACTTTCATACAGTATATTGTAGACCATTTGAGCTTTGCTATTGAGACCTGAAAGTTTTGCTATGTCAGCTAAGCTGGGTTTAGTATCAGATAAAGTTTATTATTATTATTATTATTATTGTTATTTCTATTATAGACTTGACTAGAATGATGTGATAGTAGTTTTTACTGCCTTTTTTGGCTGCACAGGTGAATGATACAAGTCCTATTCTGCTATATGTCTGTATAGAGTTTGTCGATTTTCTCCATGTCACTGAGTGTTAATTTTGAATAACATGGTAACACTCTAGTTTAGGTACTGCAAACTGCATCTATTGCTCATTTACTACTGTGAAACATGACCTTAACAAAGACTTCTTTGGGTCATCATAACTCAAGGCATCAGTAAAGTGTTTATTTATCACTGCAATGTTTCGTACTAACAAAACTTCACTTTGGAGTGGTCTGAGGCTGCTTAACTGAGACACGTTTCTCCTGATATTATGTATTTAGTATAAGACCTGTGAATCCTTCATATTAACAAGTCATTTTACCATCATGTCAATACACCACACTGCACAGAGATGAATAACCTATTTACTGATGTCTTATAAGTCTTATGAAGACCCAAAGAAGCCTGAGTTAAGATCTTGTTACATAAGAGTAAATGAGTAACAGATGCATTTTTGAAGAACCTAAACTAAAGTGTTACCAATAATTCTGTTCTCTCTTACATCCCAAACATGTGCAGGTTAGGTTGAATTGTAATAAAGTAATCCCTCGCTATATTGCCCTTCGACTTTCACGGCTTCACTCCATCGCAGATTTTAAATGTAAGCATATCTAAATATATATCACGGATTTTTCGCTGGTTCGCGGATTTCTGCGGACAATAGGTCTTTTAATTTATGGTACATGCTTCCTCAGTTTGTTTGCCCAGTTGATTGACAAGGGACGCTACTGGCGGATGGCTTAGAAGCTACCCAATCAGAGCATGTATTACATATTAACTAAAACTCCTCAATGATATAAGATATGCTTCCCGCACGATGCTTGATTGTTTGCTTTTCTCTGTCTCTCTCACTCTCTCTGCCTGACGGAGGGGGTGTGAGCAGAGAGGCTGTTTGCACAGAGGCTGTTTGCTTAGAAGATACGGACGCTCCTCTAAAAAATGCCGCTTTATCGCGGTGCTTCGGCATACTTAAAAGCCCAAAAGCACGTATTGATTGCTTTTCTGTCACGCGCTCTCTCTCTGACATTCTCTGCTCCTGACACGCATTCTTTAAAGAGGAAGATATGTTTGCATTCTTTTAATTGTGAGAAAGAACTGTCATCTCTGTCTTGTCATGGAGCACAGTTTAAACTTTTGACTAAAGGGTGTTATTTCATGTCTAGAGGACTCTAATAATGTTAACATTGTGGGAGAGTTTATAAGGACTTAAAATATATAAAAATAACCATACAAACATATATGGTTTCTACTTCGCGGATTTTCATCTATCGAGGGGGGTTCTGGAACGCAACCTCCGCGATCAAGGAGGGATTACTGTACTTAAGTAATCCTGCTTTAGTCTGTGACTCATTGTACCTTGTAATGGCCCCATTCAGTGTTAGTTCTCACCTTGAACTGATCCCTAATGAAATGGCTCAAGCTCAGCACCAAAAACTATATATATAACTGTATATTGCAGTTAGTGATTTTTATGTTTTAAAATGTATTTGTGTATTATAAAAGCACCTGCAAAAATGTAATGGGGGACCAATTTTCACACCTGGAAAAAAGTATTTTCACAGTATTGCAACTTTGTTAGTGTTCATGTTATTAAAATACATTTCCTGCATCTTATAGTATGTGGGTATACTTACTGCACAATGTAAGATTTAAGTATAAAAAACTCACGTTTCACACAGCCTTCATATAAATGTAATCAAGAACCTACAGGGTTTTTCAGTTATTCACATAAATTATACCCATTGCTGCTGCTCCACTCCAAAAGGCTCCATTAGGCCCATCATACTGTTAAGTTTTAAAATGCACTATTTGTCTGAATTTTGCTTTCATTGCATCTTATGAAGGAAAGATTTAAGCTCTTAACCATTTAAAGGAACAAAACAGTGGAAATTCTGTGGAATTTTACAGAAGACAACACTGAGCAAACTATTAAAACTGGATTCCTATTTATCTTACTCTGATGAGGTTAGAATAGATCTAAGGAAGGAGTGAACACCAGGTTATAATATGTCAGCGGTACAATGAGATGTAAGTGTCACCTGTAATGGATTACACATAAGGGATAAGAAATGTAAAGTTAAATGGTGGTAAATGCTTTTTTTGCCCTATTAACAAAACAGTGAACTGTGCTGTGTTTATTTCTGGCTCCTTGTAACAGCTTAAGCTTTTATTGTTGAAATAATTACACAATTACAGAAAATTACTTCAATTTATTTACTGTAAAGAGGTAAGTTTAAATGAAATCGAAGATGGCCTATAGATGAAACAATTTAAGAAACCGTATTTCCCATCAGGCTCATAAGATGCAAGTCCAGATATGCATATGTGTAATACATTTATAATGAGTGATAATTAATCAGAAGAGTGCTCTGTAGTAATTGAGTAAACTATTTCCAGGATATTTAAGTGTGTAAGTCCTCTGTGCACAAATTCATACGTCACATTGCAATGTGAGTTCTCTATCATTTTGTGCTTACTAGGAAGGCATCTCCTATGTTAGCCATCAAGAACAAATTGATTCCTCGTATGATAGTCCAGATTCTTAATGCAGCAAACAGATTCCAGTAATATGAATATAGAAAAGGATCTGCAGACTTGTCGAAAAAGAAGCTACATAGAAAATGGATTTTCTTCTAAATTGCCCCTTTTCATTGCTCTTGCTCACTGAGTAGAACTGAAAAATGTAACTTCTTTAGTTGATGATATAAAGTTATAATGTATTTTTAATATGTATTTGTGTATTTTGCGTTGCTAAAATCTGTGACTGCAAAGCTGACACTAACTCAAACCTCAGCCAAAGTGAAACAACTCAAGATACTAAAAAGAACAATTTGTGGAGAATTGCTTAAACTGTTCTGTCAATTTGATGAGTATTAATCACAGTAGAATACTTACTAGTATCCCACAGACTCTTCATTGATTATTCTTGACCTGCTCATCAGGGAGGTTGACTTTAAGCTCTCCCTGATGGACAAACCTATTAATTATCACCCAAAAATGGTAACCCTATGTGTTCCCAACATCCAAATAGGAAATGTCATCCTCTTCAGTTATAATGGAACAAAAGCACTATTTATCTCACTTTCTGCATCTGCTTGGCCTTGGCCAAGCTTCTGCTGTGTAGCAGACTCACTTCATATTACCCAAAGCATAACCATCAAGAAACAGCCTTCGCATAAGTCTGTCTACAAGGGCAATTCTAGTGCTGGAATGTCAGATGCAGAAAACAGCCTTTAAAAGCATTTGGAATATATAGTCTAGTCTTGTTGAAAAAGCGGAGCGCACAAGCAAGGGGTAGGAAAGTATATGTTAAATAAACGTATTTATTGTACTGAAGCAAAGGGTTAAGTGATAACTAACATACAGCAGATGTAGTTTTGTACACTCAAGATAAAATCATCATGGGAGACAACAAAAGATGTAACTACAAACAGGCAATGTAAGGTACTTTTGTCATATCTGATGGATCAACACTGACTTTACTGTAGAATGCTCAAGAAGGGGTGGTCAGCATGAAGGATGAAGTCACCAGGACTATGATTGTGTCCGACTGTGTCTTTTAATTTTCTTCTATAACTGACCATGGAGCCGCAAAACGTTTATTTTTCTGCTGGGACGCTGGTGTCTTGAGTGTTTGGTTTTCTGTACTCTGTTGTCAACTGGCTGCAGTTCAAAAATAACATTAATGGACAGATATTGTTAAGTAGGTATCGTTTATGTTAATCAGTTTGGAACAGTTTGTTTGAGTGTGTGTGTGAATTAGTGATCTGTAAAGTTATGTGTATTTCATCTGCGCACTTCGAAGAGTCCTATACAAAAATAAACTTAAACAACATAAAGAGACTTTTACAGTGGAACAAAAAGCATGGTCTACTCCTTTGAACCCGGGACATCTATAGTCATGCCCCGAGAATGATCCAGTGCAATGAGGGCACTGAGCAAAGGATGGTGTGAAGCACTATGCGCTGTCCAGTTCATAAATAAATACATCTTAAAAATAGGGTGTGTGAACTGGGACCCGGACACAGGCAGACGGACAACATAATTCCACCACACACCGTTTATTTACAACACTTATTTACAAGTTGTGCTCACGTGCACCCCCAGTGCCTCTTGCACCGTTCCCCCAACTGTCCAGGCCACACAAGTCCAATGCCTTTTTCCTGGCCGCCTCTCGTCCTCTCTCCAGCTCTGTCCTCTTCCACCCGACATCCACTGCTGACTGGAGGGAGACGGCCCCTTATATTGGAACCCGGATGGGCTCCAGCTGCTTCCCGGCAATCAGTCATAGCCACACCCCAGTGTGGCGGAAGTGCCGGCTGCGCTCCCGGAAGCCGTGCGGGTGTCCCCTGTTGTCTCCCCCCCAGCACTTCCTGGTGTGGCGGAAGTGCTGGGCTCCAGAGATATGCAGGCATTGGGGCGCCGCCTGGCGGTGGCCACGGGTCCCTACAGGGCTGGGCTTCCAAGCCCTGTACCCGAGTCCCCCAACATAACCAGGACGGACGCCCCCTCGCGGTCTGGAGGAGGCACAAGCCCTCCTCTGGTCCCCGGCCGGGGACCACAGGTGTTATGTGGAGGTATAATTTAGTATATGCATTGTGTAGTTAGTGATCTGTAAAGTTATAAGTGCATTTCACCTGTGCACTCTGAGCCTGCACTCAGTTGAAGAGTCCTATACAAAAATAAACTGAAACAACATAAAGAGACTTTTACTTTTACAACGGAATAAAAAGCATGCCCTCCATACACATAAGCTATTGAACTTCCTCTGTGAGACTTGAAACTCCAGGAAAAAATATTGTCTTCAGCCCTTTAAACATCATGAAACAAACACAAAAATTAATCATTACTTATTTTTACTTATGGTTAATACTGCTAGTAGCCTAAGTAAAAGCCAAATGTATTAGGGTATGTAGTTTTGTTTCTTGGTGTTACCAAAGGTAAAAATAGTAACCCACGTGCCAACAAACATTCTTCAGCTTTTATAGTTCTTTCTACAGCTGTAACAAGCTTTTAAGATCAAAAAGCTCCTTCCTTTATAATATGCGCTTCAAGGCATGTAGCTGCTTCAAGCTGACGGTGACATTTCATATACAAGTTCACAGACACCAGCTCCTTGGAAAAGAGTGCTGGCCACTGATGTAAAAGAGTGCAGGCTCTGCATAGAGAAAAGCTGAACGTTTATTCAAGTTGGTGGCTAGCAGACCACATATTATGCAAAGTATTTCAATGTTAGGTGACAAACAGTAATTCCTAAAGTGCCTTAATTTTTAACAACAATTGGAAAGGATAAATATCATTTATAAGAATGTACCATCTTTATAGTAAAACGAGAGAATGATTTATTTTAGTTTTTGTCTTTTGGATTTTTATATCCCCTGTCAGAGATGGCTGGGGTGGTGACCCAGCCGGGACGACCCAGGAAGACCGGAGGAGGGCTTGCGCCTTCCCCAGACCATGTGGGGGCGACCACCCTGGTACCTTTGGGGGCCACGGGTACAGAGCTTTAAAGCTGCACCCTATAGGGGCCCGTGGTCACTACCAGGGGGCGCCCCTGTGCCTTTGGAGCCCTGGACCTCAGCACTTTCGCCACACCCGGAAGTGCTGGGGGGAAGAAGAGCAGGGACACCCGGAGTGCTTCCGGGGATGCAACCGCCACTTTCGCCACACTGGGGCGTGTTGGTGGAAGATTGCTGGGAAACACCTGGAGCAAATCTGGGTGATTATAAAAGGGTGCAGCCTCCCTTCATTCAAGGCAAGAGTCGGGAGTGGAGTAAGACAGAGCTCAGGAGAAGAGGCAAGGAGGTGGCCTGAAGAGAAAGACATCTGAGTTGTGGCCAGGACTTTGGGGACTTGTGGGGTTTGTGTGGCACTTGGTAACTTTGTAAATAGTGTAAATAAATGTGTTGTGGGTGAAATGAACGTGTCTGCCTGTCTGTGTCCGGGCCAGTCTCCACACTCCCAATATATTTATGCTGTATAATCCTGATGTTATCAATAAATTGTACAACTTTTTGTATTATTTTGTTTTTAAAGCAAGTATGTTTGGATTCTGAAAATAGTATGCCTTCCAAGTCCCTACATTTAGGTTTAGATGATAATTGTGGCATCTCTGCTTACATCCAGGTCACCTGTCCTCAGGCATGCTGGGGGAACATTAAATATTATTTCAGGGCATGTAGCAAGTATACCAGAAGTGTTTGTAACCTTTTATTATTCTTACTCTGTTTACCCACTATGGTGTCGCTATCATGTCGATTTGACTTCCTGAATTTAAATCCCATGCCTTTTTGTTATCTGCGTGGAGTAAGCAAATTCTTCCAATGTTTGTATGTGTTTTCCTTCAGGTTCTCTAATTTTGGGGTAGGTTAATTAGTCATTTTAACAATGCCCTGTATGAATGCGACTCTGGGTATGTGCGTGAGTGGACACAGCTGACCTATTCCCTTGAACCTGGGGCATCTATAGTCATGTCCCGTGGATAAGCCAGTGCAATGAGGACGCAGAGCAAAGGATGGTGTGAAAGTGTGAAGTGCTTTTATTAATACAATCCAGAAGAGTGCGCAGTCCAGTTCATAAATAATTAAATCATAAAAATAGGGTGCATGAGGAGATTTAAATCCCAAAGAACAGATAAATCCAAAACACAGACTTCTTTAAAACTTGCACCCCTGTGTGTCCTTCTAATTTTACCCTTTGCAGCTTACCTTAAGATGCCTCTTCAGCTGCAGAGAATTTCCTCTGGCATGTGCAGTCAACCTCGTGAATTGCTAATGTCCCAGCACCACGGAATTGCTCATGAGCCAGCACCACGGGCAATGCTCCCTCCTTCCACCACCATCCCTCAGCATCCAAAGGACCTTTTGGAGTGGATATTCAGCAGGAAGCGACCCTACCCCTGGCATGTCACTGTTCCACACGGAGCCTCTTCAGGATCACCATGGCTTCTCCCCACTGCACCGACTCTGTAACGATCTTGAGTTCCTTTCAAGCCTTGTCATCTGGATATTCCTCCAGATCTTTTTATATTCCACTTGCTTCTTTACCAGGTTCCTTTCCTATTTTGTTCGCGCACCTAACAACCCACAGAATGTTAATGGGGAACAGCTGAGCCAATTGCACTTGCATTGAAGCAAGTAATCAGCTCGTTTCCCACACACAACATTGTCTGACCATGCAGCTTTGCAGTCAAATACTATGCATCCACAAACCCGAGCCAAGTCAAACTGCTTTTAATAAAAACCATACAGTGTCATAGACCCCATAATGTTTTACATCACAGTAGACTTAGTAATAGATTGTCCAGGTGTAACTTCTGCCTTGTGTCCAGTGCTGCCAAGATGGGCTTTAGCCACACAAAACTTAATCGAATTATGCCAGTTTAAGATTGTTATGTTAGTGTGTTACTTGCATGATGTCTTTATCCAGGGTGACTTAAATTCTCAAGATATAGTTCAATTGTTTACACTGTCACAGATTGCTGGAGCCCTTACCCAGCCGGGACGCCTGGCATTGATAGCTTCTGGGCCACGAGGGGGCAACCGCCCTGGACTAGGAGAGGATCATGGGAAAGGAGCAAAGAGGTTCTAACCTGTTGGGACCCATGGCGACTGCCAGGGGGCGCCTCAAGCCTCGTGGGACCTGGGAAACAGTTCTTTCCACCACACCCGTCAAGATGGCGGATGAGACTTTCAGTGCAAAGGGCAGCACTTCCGCCACACCAGGAAGTGCTGCCGGAAGGAAGTCATCAGACACTTGGAGCACATCTGGGTGGGAATAAAAGGGGCTGCCTTCCTACAGTCTGGGAGTTTGAGTCGGGAGTGGGAGCAGGACATGGCTCCCGGGAGGAGAAGAAAGGCAGCCAAGGACGGAGAGAGAGAAGGCTAAAGAGTGGTGATTAGTGCTGAGTGCATTGTGTTTGTGTTTGGGACTGTTTATTGGCGATTAATAAAAGTGTGAATTTTTATAAAGATGTGGTTTCCGACTGGTGGTGTCCGGGCCAGTTCCACAACATACAGTAGAGTTTTTAATAATTGGAACAGAAGTAGATTGTGAAGTTCTCAGCATCATGCAGTGAGTCAGAGGCAGCAAATGAACTGGCAACCTTGTGTTCTAATGGCAAAGCCACTACACTGGACTGCTTGCCCTGCTGCAAGTGTAACTATCTGTTGGTTCTCCTTGGGACAAAGATTTTTTTTTTTTGCTTTATCCTTATGGTGATTTTGCCCCAGCTAAGTTGACCTTCATGAAATACATATTATATGAGAAAGTATAAATTATATATAAACTTTACGTCAGATATTGAAAGATGACTAAAACATTCAAAAAATTATAATGTATCTAATATTAAAAAAGATAGATAAATTACTTAGAACCATCAAGTCCTTACTTCAAGGTAAGTAACAGTAGTCTCAGTATAAAATTGACACTGACATTAATGCAGAAAAAGTTGGTTTTAAAGATTTATCTGACCTTGTAAAATGATCCATTTTACTTTAGTGTAACAAATTACAGTGCTGTTTGTGAATACATATTCACACATATCAGTTATTTATGGCGGGCTTGACTTTATTTTATTAAAGACATTTTTTAAAGGAAAAGGTTCTGAATATTGAACATTAAAGTTGTTAAAAACACTGAATAACAACAACAGTTTTGCTCAGCCTGTAACCTGCATATTGTACATTGTGAATTAGCAGTAATACTTCTAACTTAGAGCTGTTCTCACGACTTCTTTCTTTATAAACCTGCAGATGTGTAACATTACAGAATATGGGGCTGTTTGAAGCTTTTTTCTAACTAGTATTCTGGAGTAAGTGGATGGCAGGACATTGGCTATACCTCTTTTATATATATTACAATTATTTCATGACCATCCTCTTTTTGTTATGGAACTAGAAATAGCAGACATACAGCAACTTGTTAAAATATTCTTACCATTTATCTATTTACTTGCAGATGGCAAATTTGTTAAATATTTATGTTCACAGGCTGCCTCAAAGTATGTATTGAGTCCTAAACCACCCTGGAGATAGTGAGTGCAACTCTGTTGGAATTAATCCAGATATACTTAATAGGCCAAGTAACATATGAGTCAGTAAATCAAAAGAGGGTATCTGAACTGGCAAACAATTTATTATAATAGCTAGATGGGGAGCATAATCAATTACCCATCTGCACTCTTTACAAGAAACAAAGTACACACTGGTTTTAATATTTTAACCATAAATAATATTGAATACTTACTGTTTCATTCATCTTATTTGCAATAGAACAATGAGAACATGAAAAAAAACACACAAATATTAGTAGTAAAGAACTGACAAAAAATTGTGAATCCTCCAATATTATTGTAGAAATGATAACTTTGACTTAACAAATATATAACAATTGAAAAGAAAACAATGTGAGATAATACACAAAGTGATTTCAATGTATGAGTCAAATTAATAATTTTCTAGATGTAACAGTCTTTCAGAAAATGAAGTTGCCCTCAAATTAATCATCTTCTAGCCAAGTTGGTAACCCCCCTGAGAGGACATTGTGTAATTTTCTTTCTGGGTGTTTTCCTGGTGCGCACCAGATACTATAAAGTGCACCGCCACATAATTTCAAGTGCGCACCAGATACTTTCAACCGCACAGTAATTGAAAAGGGGCTCCATAACTATACATAATTTCTGATGCATTATAGTTCTTTTTCATAGTTGTACTTGGGCAAAATGGAAATTGGACACTTTATAGAAGTATATTTTCAGCTTGTTCTTAAGCACAAAGATATAACGTTTGTTCTTGCAGTTCGTCATGGATACATTATTACTGAAAGGCATCAGGGGCTCCAGACAAGTGAAAGTGTGCAGTGACAGAATGTTTTTTTTCCTGTTATTTTTTAATGTCACATTTTCCTTATACAGAGTCCATATGTGATACCCAGATGAAATTTATATGCGACAAACACTGCATAGACATACGTGACAATATCAAGTCATAATGTCCCCTCAGGAGCTCTGTAGTTACCCATTAACTGTTTGCAGTATAAAAAAAAATCTGACAGCAAAACTAGCATCAAGAATACTACCATTTGACAAGGAAAAGTCATCTCAGATAAAGGAGCACTGGAACCATCCAGTAGAAGGGTCCTTTATCTGATTGGCTGGCCCAGCACTGACTGAGCTGTAGAACGGCCAGTAGGAAAGAAGGCAGATTGCTGGCTGAGGTCTCCAGGTCTCAGACTGTGTCTGGCTTGTCTGACTCCTCTTCTACAATCTGGTAGTGGTTCTACAATTAGCTAATGGACAGATATTGTTTTTCATTTATGTTAATTAGTTTCTACTTTGTTTTTGATAACATGTTTCCTCATGTGTGATAATTCTCTATTTAGTGAGTGGTGTAATCTATTTTTGCATTTTGTCGTTGCACTCTGCGCCTACACTTGGTGAGATGTGCTGTGCTAGAGCAAAGTAGTTTATACCATTGCATTGTATCTCTGAGGTGGCAATGAAACATTGACCATCTAGCTCTGTGAAGAGGATCAATTGTGTTGTATTTTGTTTGTTGTATTTACCCCATTTTTTAACACTCATTGAGCGCTCAACCTACCTGGAAGCGGCTGGTTCTCTGAATTGCCTTTCCAAGGTTTTTTTGCGGGGAGGGGGTTTGGGGGGGAGTTTTCTTTTCAAGTCTTCTTAATGAGTCAAAGCTGGGGGGCTGTCAAAAAACAGGGCCTGTTAAAACCATTGATGCAATCCTTATGTGATTTTAGGCTATACAAGAGATAAATTGTTGTTTTTCTACCATTTCTTTTTTGGATGCTCCATGGAATGTGCCTTTTCCCATTGTAGAAGCATGTACATCTTTTTTTTTTAAAAATGTACTTTAAACCGCAAATCTAGAAAACCAGTATCCCTTTTGAAGAACAATAACAACTTGCCAGAATTACTTGCTGTTTATTTTTAAAGAGTTCTGCCTTAAGCCAGGGTTTATTAAAGCAAAGTATTCCTTTAAACTTTGCTATCTGGTGATTTTATATATACAGTGCTACATCATCATCAGAGGATCTAAAGATACTTCTACGTTTTCTACCTTTTACCTTGCAGAAAGTACATATGACATTCATTATGATATTACCCCAAAGTTATGCAAAGGATTGTAAAACATGTTATAATACCATATTCTTAGATATTTTATTTCCAGTCTGGTGGTACTCAACATATCTGGGCCCATTTTTAGTAGTTACAACCCTTTATTAGCAGTAATTTTAATGCAAACTACCCCGAATTCTCTTCTGAATGCCACACAGTAACATGTAACAGTGAATACATTTTCAGCATTTAAATTTGAATGCAAATAATTGATGAAATGTGAACACTACTCCTCCTAGAAATAACCTGACATAGTAGTGTACGGTTAAATATAATGAAATGCACCCATTGTCTTCATATTTGATATTGTCTTAATCAGAAACATCAGTTGGTGTTGCTTTCACAAGCTTGTTGAAATCAGGGTGGAACTAAATAATGGGCAATCCCAAGGTCCGGCCCAGCTTCCAGTCTGTTTCTGCTTTTCTTCCTAAGTTGTCTCAGAGCAGAAAATCAAGTCATCCACAGATAAGTGGTACTAAAGGTTAGAAGCACTTAAACAGCATGGCCAGCAAGTTCAAGATATTCATTTGCAACATAGAAAAAGAATAGACTAAAATCTAAGAATTTATTCTAAAGACTGCAATCAAATGATAGCTAGACTGGTTGCCATTCGTTTTCAGATGGCAAGGTCACTATTGACTTCCTATTCCATTCTCTCCTCTCCATGTGTGCAATTTATCCAAATGCTGACAAATTACTTTTCTCTCAGTAAACAGTTTGTCAGATTTTGCTTTTTTAAGGTACTATTGGTTGCAGGGTTCAGCTCTGTAACAGCTGAAATTATGAAGCCTGGAGTTTGAAACATTAATTCAAATTCAAACAAATAAGCTAAAAATAGAAAAAATAAATACATACTTTATTTAAGGATAAATTTAACATTATATTTCTGAATGTAACTAAGTCGCAACTATAGTTAAGTTCAGCGTTTTTGATAAAATAAAAATAATACAATTTCATGAATCATGCATAGACTGTACAGACATTTAAAGCTCTCTGTGATTCAGGATGTAGTTAAGTACCTACAAAGCAGAAGGACAGCTATCTAGCAGAATTTCATAAGAAACTCTTTGCCAAATTACACCCATTAAATGCCTTCTTTGTCCACAGAAGCTACAGAAGATAATGCTTTACCTAAAACTCTACGACAGTCATCAATTACTATTTTCACCAAAAATAATAAACACATTTTAGAATGCCTATAAGGGTCAATTACCATAAAGAAGCTATGCAATTACAAAAGAAAGTTACTAAAAATATAGTGTTGCTACTCTAAACAAGGCAAAGATCCAGTACCTTGAAGCTCCAGTCCACTCTCAGGCCACTCAACAGGTGACACCACAAGCAAGCAGTCTTCCTCCCCCATCATTTTAAAATTAGCAATAGTAATGTTTCATTTTTCTTTATTAGTTAAGGCAACCTGGTTTAACAAAAATGCTAAAATACAGTTACTTATATTTGGAGAATACATAGGATATTATAGAATATTAAAACTAGAAAGAAGAAAACAAAAGAAAAACACTAGAAAAATTAGTTCTAGATGAAAAGAAAATTATAACTTAAAGCATATAAATATGCAAAACGTTACATTGACATTGTGTAGTTTCCTACATCAAAAAAGTAAAAATAAAAAATAAACTGTGATTACATTTAACAAATCATGTAGGTAAACATTATGAAGGATATTGTAATGTTAGAATAAAATAATTAGTTCTAGCAGAAATGCATAACCACTATTATTTTAAAAATGTGACAGCAGAGGAGTTTATTCAGCTATTCTTAACAGAGAATAGAGCTTTACAGTATCTTCTGAATCTATCACTATTGTTTATGTTGGCAAGTAAATACAATAACAAGATAAGAAAAGAGAACAAGATATGTAATAGCAATAGCAACATTTATTTATTCTATTAATAAACAATGGTCACACTTTAATGTTTCTTAGTCTATTCAGATATGAAGGAATATATGTGGGTCATTCTGTATATCTGTTTATACTTTATTTGCCCAGAATCCTTGAATAAGTTAAATATGTATTTTTGATACACTTTAGCCACAAATTTGCTCACTGAATTCAGTATGAGTGCTAGTACATTTGCCATCATACTAGATACAGTATCTCATTTTCCTGAGGCATTCTTGAGGACTTTATCCAGAAATGTAACAGACTGAATGAAATGGGAAATGCTGTGCTCTTTCAGCTTCTATGTCTTCCATAATGACATTTCCAAGAATTCTGATCATGATTTCCAACATGAATTTAGTAGGGTTTGCCTGTTCAATAACCTTGTTACCCTACTCCTGATGGCCCCACTAATCTATAGAAGATATATGGCAAATATATTTTTAGAATAACAAAATAATTTGACATCAAGAGGCCATTCATCTCAATAAGCTTTATAATTTTGAAAAAATATCTTTTGTTGACCAATACTGTTGACCAGTATTGTTACGAGGGTAAATGAAAAAGTGAAGGCAATTTGAAAATTATGCAGTTACTGCAATTGATTGAAGCAAATGCAATATGGCATGTGTGCAATGGCTACAGGCAGTTTAAACACACACAGCGCAGTGCTGTTCTGTTAGTCTAGTTGAATCCAAGGTCAAATTAACGTGGACACTCCGCTGCGGAATTAAACCACTATTGAACAACATGCTGTAGTGAGATTTCTTTGGGCAGAGTGAGTGAATCCTGCTGAAATTATTATAACAAATGTGTGTGATGCGTCATCAGTTGGAATGATAAATGGAATGCATTTTAGTACGTTATGCATTACAAAATACATTCCAATAGATGGAGCACTGCGAACATTAATGCTGCGTTCTACGTTGATTACTTAGAGTTCAACCCACCTTAGACAGGCAGCAAGGCAAGTGAATAATAAGGACATTAACAACATTTATTTAGAAGCTAATGTAAAGCATTGTACAATGATTTATTTGCATGCATCAACAAAGCATCTTCTTCAGCTTTGACTCTGCGTGTACTAAGCACAGTTTAGTTTAGTTTCTCTAGCTGCCCATTTTATCTTTTATCCTTTTTCCCCCTCTGTAGAATCCATTGAATGAACTGGCTCCTTCAGACAAGGATGTTTCTTTACTTGGATGGATGTTTTTCAGCTAGGGCTTCTGTAACCTCACAGAAATCAGGCTCTGAAGGATGCACTTTAAACAAGAAAAAGTGCAGCTATTTTTCGTAGGATGTCAATTTTCATCTTTGAGCCAGCAGTGCTTTTTTGTCTGTGTATTGTTTGTTTCCATTTTGTAACTGTAACTTAATCTCATTTGAGAAGCTAGGGATAATAAAAACTTTCTGCCATTTTTTGGTTCTGGGTAAAATGGACTAATGAGAGAAAATGATAGCTGTGTCATATCTGTCACACGATATTTAAAATAAGGAGCGGAGTGCCTCCAGGGTGGTTTTTGAGTTAATTGCAGAGCCTTTGATCATTTGAGAGTCTTTAATTTACAGCTAAATGCACCTTATGGTGTGTAGCCTGCAGGAGGCGCACTAGCTACCCAAACTCAACACAGTCAGACATCAGGCACAAGTTTAGCACACAACACACGTTTATGAAGTGGGGAAGCGCTTCCCCATCACTCCCCACAGCAGTACAGTACAATAAATACAGCACACTGTCTTTGCCTTCTGTCTTCTTATTCCTCTTTCTTTTCCTCCATTCCTCATCTGGCAAGCTTTGTCCTCCTACTCCCAGCTCTGGCACGTCTCTGTCAGGCAGCTGCCTCCTATTTAAGCCACAGCTGGGAGTATTCCAGGTGGCTTATTAGGGAGATCTGGAATTATTCCCTTGTGTGGTGGAAGCCCAAAGTAGGGGTCTGCAGCTCCCCCTGGTGGCAGCCATGGAAACCAGCAGGGCTGTGGCGACAAATAGCAAGTCCCATAAAGTCCTGTGGGAATCTGAGGTGTTGTTGCAACCCAGGGGTTCTGCCAAGTAGCAGCCCTTCATAAGCCATCTCCCCCTGTCCTTCCATTAAGGAGGCATCACTGCCAGGTAATGGTGCTGGCCCTGGGTCATTGAATATAGAGGTAGCAGTTAGTCACATTTACAGAATGCATCTTCTTCAGACCAAATATTGAATCCTTATATATTGATTCAACAGGGAGGTCTGTTTACTTCCTTGACTAGGTCATCCAGTATCATTAAACTTACAACGTTTTCGCCAAAAAGTAATTCCAAGTTGTATTCTGTGGGTCTGAGCTATAACAGTACAATAAAAAAAAAACAAAGAAAGAAATCATGAGATTAATTCCAATCTGTTCTTTCATATAGTAGCAATCTATGTCAAATGATAGAATCATAACATTTAATCACCTAAATATGTATGCATCTTTTAACCTTTGTTAGCCACATCTGCAATGGGAGGCTCTACAAGCAACTCTTCAACAGTGTGCGACTATTTTAGGACAATAACGTTTTCCCAGTATTATCTAGTAAAACCATCTTTTTTGCAAAATTCAGGTAGTTCACCTAGTGAACCATGTGCCATGAATCATGCTAACCTGCAGCTGAGACCATTGTAAGGAAAATTTTCCAACAAGTAACCATTCTCAATATGTGGACAGTTCTGTGTCTGTGCTTTCACAATTTCCATATTCAGTTCATGGCACAGAAGCAATTGCTTTGATTCAAAGCACATTGCCAACACAGCCACCAGAGAATTAACTGGGGATAATGCTTATATTAGTGGTGTTTGAGCAGAAATGTTGAAAACAGAAACACTTTTAGAATCTCACTGTGTGTTCTGCAGTCTTAAAATCAAGATAGGCAATTGAATCTTACATATGAAAAGGTGTGACAACAAAGTCAACAATATATTTTAGGTTAGTTAACATCTGCCTTACTGGTTTCTAATTATAAGTCAACAAAGAATTCTTTTATCAATTCAGTTGAAAGGAAATTTCTGTATTGATAGATTTAGATCATCCTGTGTGAATTATGTCTTTGGCATGTACAAAAACAGACATAGGCTCTGTCAAAATTCCTTCAAATTCACCATGGTCAATACCATGAGGAAATCCAGTGGATGCATTGAGAAAGAGAGCTTTTCTGTCAAGGTACATCTTCTTTTCACACCACAGGAACCATACACTGTCTTCTGTTTAATATTTTTATTATTTTAAGTTAAATAAGCAGAAAAAACAATCTGTAATCATAGAAAAACAAATTGTAACCACAGAAAGTAAAACATCCCTCCATGGCAACCAGTCCAAAATCATTATAAATTTCACAAAACATCCTAAAGCCCCAGCAAGGCCATGGCTGAAATAAGATGGGCCTACCACCAGTACAAAGGGCAAGGTATGGCTGTGCCAAACTAGAATTGTGTCAAGATGTTCCATCAAACTTGCAGAAGGAGTTAAAGCAGTGGTTTAGACTACAGACATGCGAATAACTTTGTCCCTGTGCCACACACCTAAAAAGACATGACCAATTTATGTGTTAGGTCTGTGTTTAGCACTGCTGCATCACTGCTTACAGGGGTGTTAGTCCTTTTCCAGACCTTGTCGCCAGTCGCCACACACATTATGGGGAGTCTACATGCTCTTCCAGACTTTCACAGATGTCTATTGGCAACTTTGAATTTGCCATAATAAAAGCAAAAAATAACTTAAAACTGATTGTTTGGTGTTACTTTAAAATAAGTTAATCATGTGAATATAGCTTAATTATTGAAAGCTAGTGAACAGAAAATTTTAAATAGATGTAAGAAACATTTATAATTTTCTCACATAATATGTCATGTAAAATACATTTTAAGAAACTAGGTAGCTGGTAATATTTCTGAAAGTATCACTTTGAAACTCATGGAATCAGGAAGTGAATTAGAATTAACTCTTTACCTTGGGCTAACTTAATAATTCATGTCACTAGCTTCTGTTATGATTATCACAGCTTGGATTTGACAAATTCTGTTGAAAATTGTTTGCCTCTTAATGTCTTGTGGAGTGAATTGGTAGGAGCATTTCTTAAATAAAGCTCAATGCCGGGCTGATTTCCAGTTTTATTCCTGAGGCTGCCAAGATGTGTGCTAGTCCTCATAACTCTGTACTTGAATAAGCAGGTTTGATGATGAAGGAGTGAATGAATTTTTTAATTAAAATTTGAAGAAATAGGAATATCCAAAGATAGAGCAGTGTAAATAAGTTTAGTTATTTTAATTTATTGAGTACTGTATAGTTGGCCACAATGAAAGAATGTCAGTGAAGATACATTCATCTGTACTCAAGGGGTATACTGCTAAATATGATACCTTGTATTTATCATTTAAGACAGAAATAAAAGTTTGACACGTATTGTCCAATCACACAGAAATAAGCCGGAGTTCTTTAATTGTAAACGACAATCAATTCAAATGTTTAGATTTAAAAATGTTAGTCTATTTTGAAGGAAATGCATTTTTTACTCCAAGAAAACAAGTAGTGCATAATATATAGATCCAAGTCTGGTATTGTACCCTGCTGCTGATAACACTTGGAGATCAAAGAACTGTCTCTAAGAAAAGAACATACTGTGAGAAGATGTTGAGATAAACATAAAATATGGTGCCACTTGGCACAAATACACTATAATTAAAAAAAGTATGATAAACAGACATAACAAGTAAATGAAGACTGCAAACAAAATCTAAAATAAAAGTATAAATTATTTTTATCACTAATCTTTTAACTTATTTTGGAATTCCTTCCATTCCATTTAATTTGTATTTCATATTCTACAACTAGCTAGCAGTCAGTAATAACATTATAATATTTGTATTGTCAGTAATTCTTTTCCATTTGTTTTTAATTTCGCAAAATTTCACAGGGACATAGGCTCCATCCATCTGTCACTATCTAGTTTTTCAAACCAGTAAGGCTATATATTCAATGCTTTGGTGACATTTGTAATTTGTCACACCACCACACCTTCTGGCAACCTCACAAACCACCAGCCAGACAATGACCTTTCATGAAGTCCTATGACCTTCTGTTCTGTAGAATTGTCCATACTAGATATTGTACTGCCAAAAGTAGATTTTCAAAAACAAATGAATTTAAGAGAGCATATGTTACTTCAGTTCATATAATTTGTGTACACAAAGTGATTTTAACATATCAGTAATTCTGAAATATTATTAAGGCTATATGATATGTTAATTTAAAAGAAATGTATTTTTAAAAGTAATATATTGGTTTCAGCTGTTGCAAATAATTTCCAGGCATTTTGAAGAAATACATTAGGGAAATGTTTGAAGCGTTTGCAGTGTGGGATGTCGCTAATCATTGTGTCAGGGTTTGGGAGCACTTCTATATGTCTGGATTCTTGATGTTTGCGGCAATGTATATGTTTATTTTGTTTATTTCTGTATCCTTATTTGCATTTCCATGATGTCTTGGAATGTGCTGTAGAGAGATTTTTATATGACAAACAGGAGACAGTGATAGTTTATAAGCGCATTCATCATTGAACTCACTGAACTGAATAAAATAACTGTCAAAACAGCAGATAGATAGATAGATAGATAGATAGATAGATAGATAGATAGATAGATAGATAGATAGATAGATAGATAGAACTTTATTTAAAATATGGAAATTTGGTTTCTTACAGAACCTCCTTAAATAAATCAATACATAAATACACCCTCCTTGGGTCTGACCATTTATGAGTCATATCATCTAGATACAGTAAACCAAATTTGATTTATAAAATAAAGTGGAAACTGTGCTTGGTATAGTGCAATGGTCGCTATAAACATCTAATCATGTTCTGTACATTAGCAGACTCCCTGAGAGGATTTTTGATATTTATGAATAGGATTTTTTACAGCTTTTTTTGGTATACAGGTTATGGTCTAAATAGTAGGAGACAGCAACATTCCAAAGAAACAAAATATGTATACTTTTGAGCATCTTTGAACCTGGGCATTTTACAGAGCCTGGTTCTTTCTTTTATTTCAGAACCCTGGCTGCTTAGATTTAATACTTTTTTCCCATCTTAGGTTGTGTTTAGTGGACAACTAACCATTTCCCTAGAAAACAAGAATGATTAGTAATCAGCAAAAGAAAAAATCTGAAAAACGTTGACACAGTGTTTGTGGGTGGCTAACTGTTTAAGACATGCTCAACGTTCCAAATGTTTTTTGGCTTAATTTCAGTTGGCAGTGAAACAGAAAGCATAGTTTGAGTAAGACTTAATACAAAAAAAATCTTACAGTGTAAATGATTTAATATACAGAGCTCATATTCTCCAAATGAGGGGCTAAACTGTACTGACAGATGATCATTAAAGTTAAATGATGAATACAAAACAACAAAACCAGTTTATTACTACTCATTGCTATAAAGCAATGTGGTGTGTATCATGCAAATAATTTTATATTCCTGGTGGGGGATGACAGAAGTATTGTTCAGTAGTGTGTGCTCAGCAATGTATACCTTGCAAGTGACATGTGCACCTCAGGCAACACAAACATATATAGGAATAAGGTAGGGCAGGAAACTACAGTAGATGATTAAATAAGTCTCAGAAAAGCACATTGTGAATATCATTCATCCTGATTCAGACACATTTTTACAAATGTGTAAACCTTGCCAATAGGCTCAGAAAACAACCTTAAAAAGATGATGTTGTTAAGCCACTCATTTTCTTGAATTGTAATTCATGGTTTTTTAGTTTAGTTTTGTTTTTAGTTGACTAGAAATTTATGTTGGAATACCAAGAGTAACTCATTAAATTAGAGTGGAAAACACTCGTAATAACAGAATAAATAGCACCCAATGCTTGTTTATAAATGAAAGAAGTTTAGTATGTTTTGTAAGTTTCACCTTCTTCTGTCCAGTTTGTATGTGCCCAGGTTATTACAGCTTTAGGGCCTGCAAACGAAATGTGACCACATTGTCCCTCACTTGGTGCCCCTATATTTCAGGAAATGGCAGTTTATAACATTTAGTGTATATAAGACAATCCTAAATAACTTTTGAAAAAGAGTGAATTCAAACAGATCGTCCAGATATTTAAAACATTTTATACATGTGAGAGGACCATAACAATTTAGTGTTGCTTTTCATATTTAATGCATTAAACAGCTGGTAGCATTTAATATATTATTTACAACGTTACTTCTGAAAGGACACATGTGCACCTGAAACAACTCAAAATTACATTACTAAAACTACTTACTAATTCAATTGTTATTTAACTCATCTGCATGAGGCAGTGAACGTTATGAGGTGTGCTGTTTCTTTAACCAGCTTATACTTTTTCTATCCTTTACCAAATCATTATTTATTAGACTGTAAAATCAATTACATGATTTTCATCTAATAAAATAAAATCCTTCTAAATGAACAAAATTAAGATCTCTAACTTTTTTGTACATGTACTTTAAAATGTTAAATTTTCTGAAGAAGACGACCTTTGGCATTTTTGTCTCCAAATGTATTCTCTTTTTGAAAATAATGCTCTCATTTTGTAAGATTGTTTCACTCCAGTTTACATTGATGCTCACAAGTAAGCAGCCATCAGCATGAGCTTTCAGAAGCTTCCAAACAAGTTGAACTAGACAAAAAAACGAAGGGTGAATGCCTTAATAGAAACTATACCTTACTGAGGAGCATTCCTTTGAACATCATAAAATAAAGTGTGGCCAACGAATGATGAAAGGCCTTTTTTAAAGAACTCTTCATACAGTTTTCTAAATGAAAAAAACAGAAGAACAAAATGGTGAATACCAGGAAAAAGCAATTAAAGAAGAAGACTTAATAAAGCACAGTATGACAGGCTACCAGAATTAATGTAGTCTCACAGTTTTTCTGTAAGTAAAAAGTAACTTATGCATACTGAACAAAAGCCTATTATTTGAATGACTAGATGAAAAAATTATCCATTTTCATACTGTATGTTTATAAGATAGATGAAACCTTAGATTATTTTGAAATGTGAGGCATAATGCTCACAATACATGTTTCTTTAACAAGGTTTTCTATTATTTTGATGACTGTACTATCAGATAGGTAACTTCAAAACAGTTAAGGAGGTAATTATGATGGTTTGCAATGTGTTGGTATTTTTCTCTCTTGACATATAATTGTTAGCATGTAGATGAAAGGTTATTCCTTTAAATGTGTACATATTACTGACTCAAATACAAAATAATATCATTAAACAAATCAGAATGAAAATCTCACAGTTGATCACGAGAACGCTTAATCTTTACACATTTTCCATTGTGTATTGTCTGCAGCCAAGTCTGGGAGGAACAGCAGTTATATTTTGGTTGCATTTACTATCTACTAACCTTTCATATTCTAAAATCAGTCAGATTTTTATTTATCATCTTTCATTATCCTATTAATAACCTCTGCTCAAACTAAATGTAATTTGGTAGTATTTTGGATTTTCTGCAACATACGACTACCTTAAAAGATTCAAGGATCCGCAGGACAATGCATTTATAAATGATAATGTAAGCTTAATGCACTTTATATGGAACTATTGGTTTTAGAATGGTTAATTCACTTGCTAAACAAACAATACGATCATCAGTAAGCCCACAACTGATACATACAAGTTGAGGAAAACTTCAAAAGCTACTCTTTTATTTCCTGCCTATAGTGTCTCAATATGGAATAGAGTCAATGTGAACTGAATGGGATGAGTACTTAAGTTGCACAGATGTTTCAGTTTTTCTGTGAACTAGAGATCAGTATTGTTTATCTGACTACTTACAAAGTACAGACTTTTAAAGTGCAAGTTAAGTAGGCAAAAGTGTTTTTTTACAAAACTCAGGGAGTGGGGCTTGCACATGCATTCTTTGTGAAGAGTTTGCACTTTTATTTCCTGTGGGTTTTCTTGTTTCTTCTTCCATTTAAAACATATGCCGGGTTAACTGGTCTGGCAACTTCATACTGGCTCCTTGTGAATGGGTGGGTTTGTCCAGTAATGGACGGGCGTCCCATCCAGGGTTGGTTTGTGATTTGAAGCTCATGTTGCAGAGCCCTAAACTGCATAGGGTTATGCTGGCTAATGAAATAAATGTGTGAATAATGACACTACACACGGCTTCACTGAAAGAACTAAAGACAGACAATGTGACCTCACATGAAGTTTGCATTAACAATCAAGGTGTGTAACAACTATGAACATTGATACAGACCTGAATGCTTCCCTAGTGTGTCAATCAGAACTGAAGTGGCAACAAAGTCATACATAAAACAATTAACTAACCATGAACTGCACACTGCTATTTTTTATATCGAAGTTATTATGTTGTACATACCAGATAGGAAGCTCCAATGTTTTTTTCACCTTGTGGTTCAGGGCTTGCCTTCTACTTTATTTCACTGCAGTTGAGATTAATGGCATCGCACGTCTGCATTAGTCTTATGTGCTCAGTATTTTTCCTACTATAAATGCAGGCATGCACACATCACAGAAAGCGTATTTATTAGTAGTGCAAATTAATTGCATGCAGGTTGGAAATCACGCCATCAAAAATTCAAAGTTTAATTAAAATAATGTAATACAGTGTAGTCACTTCATAGGTTACATGAAATATAACAGCACAGTATAGAAATGAAAACATCGATGAACAAAAATTAGCACAGTGTGACAGATAGGAGGCGCTATCGCTCCCTTGGACCCCTGTCCACGACTCCAGACACCAGGTAAAAGTCCGATGGTTGACTTTATTAAATCGCCACAGTGCACAAAGCACCCTCTCCTCCACAATACTCATAAACAATACAATACTCAATAATAATACACAATAATCCAATCCTCCACTCCCCTCCTACCACCCAGCTCAGCTCGCCATCTAGGAGCTCCCATAGTAATTTTATATTACCTGACCCGGAAGTGTTCCCAATCCCCAGTCCATGTGATCTTGTGTTACTTCCGGGTCAGGTAAAAAGTCCTTTTCTTCACCCCGGAAGCACGTCGCTCTTCCTCTGACGCACTTCCAGGTTATAGGGCACAAAGGAATCTTCGGTCCTCCCTGCAGCTCCCTCTTGCGTCCCCTGTGGTATCCAGCAGGGCTGAGGATAAAAACTACAAAGTCCATGACTCCCTGCTGGTCTACGGGGCACCTCCATACTGCAGGGAGGGCTCCGTCTGGCGGCCTGGGGGTATTGGCCGGGATGACAAGCTGGCCAAATACCACAACAGCAAATATAAATAGATTAAATGTTGCTCGATTATCAAAATATGAATTCCGCTGTCTTTATCTGAATATGCCACCTATATTTTACTCACTTTAATTTCAAAGTTGGTCAGCAGTGAAGTATGTATCTAAGACACAAGCAGGCCACTTCTATATACGTAAATAGAAATGTATTTATTTTCCATACCATTGTTACAGATAGACTTATCAATTACCATGGAACAAGACATAGATAGCAAACTCTTTTTCCATTTAATCTACCTAGCCAGCATCTGAACAGACCTTGTAAAAATATAAAATAATAATAGTTGTTTTTTTTTAAACTACCAAAATGGAAATGTCATGGTGAACAGTGAGCAACACAAAACTATACTTGCCACACATGCATTCATGCAGCAGAAGACGGCGCGAGCAGCTTGCACAAGAAGGTTCTTTTAAAGAGAGGCACTAATGAGATAAGCACTGGCTGCTTTACCTATAATGTGTCATTATCACTCCTCTGTCAGGAGTGCTGACAATATCGGCTACTGGTCAAAGTTTTATGAATAATTTTCCTTAACAGATTTGTAAAAGTGTACACTCCACGCATGCATTTTCTGCTGTACATGCAGTGCAAAACAAGGTAAAGTAAAGAGTTTGTTCAGATAAGGAGTTTTTAAATCACAGAGCTACTCCCCAGCACACAGCTCTAATCACACTCACACACAGCCTTGTTCACCAACACATACGGCATTATTAGCAAATTAGACAGCTTACTTTTACGTTAGCAGAAAACTGTACTCCAGATACAGTACTCATTTCTTCATGGGCCCATATGCAAGAAAGAGCTTTCACACACTTTAGAGAACGCTTATAATAGTGTAGCTGCGGGTGTGTGAGGAAGGATCAAGCGTGCCGAAAGAAATCTCTCAGTCCAAAACTTCATTTTAAAAGATTTAGTGAAAATTCAAAGCAAATAATCCATACAATAATAAAGAAAAAAGTATGTTACACATGTAGAATAAAAGGCAAAAAAAAAAGCATTTCTTCTATAAACGTATCTTTTCTTGTCAAACCTCAGCTGCTTCTATACTTAAAGATGCTTTACTTCGTCTTCAGTATGTTCTAACGTACGGTACTGAGCGTTTAATACAGCATGTTAACTTTCATACTATTGAGCATGTAAGGCACTTTTTAAAACCGTGTGCCCACCATGTCTTACACACGGCAAGGCAGGTCACTAACTGAGACTATTCTATAGTCAGAGGGGCAAAAAGCAGTTAGAATATACCAATTCAGTTCAACTTGTAGGGGTTATAAGAACCTCCCATAGACTATACACTAATATTTAGGCACGCATTTAATATATGTTAAATAACTAGCAAATAGCTCTTACAAATAGAAAATTTGCAGACTTATAAAAAACACACACACAATCAACATTGCCCAACATTCATTCCCCCCATTATGCTTAAAATGAATATTAATAACACTCATTAGAAATATTATTGTCAGGTAAATTACTTTGTTGTTCAGAATGAAACAACATGTTGTCAGTATCATAGTACACCAGACCCAAGTAGTTGTTCACATCAACATCACTGTACTACATGCTGAAGGTTTCCAGCATGAAGCACCTCCTGTACATCTATCTTACATACCATACTACAGAAGGATGTCTCACCTCGCAAAATATAAACTATACCCTAACAGTTTATACATGTACAGATTTGCCCCACCTGAATGGTGCTGCTTGAGAGTGGGAAACTCATTGAGCAGAAAACTCAGTGGTAGGAAAGTACATTTTTGATATAATTTCCCTAATTTTAAAAGCTATGTTATTTGACAAGGCACAAGCTAGAAAATCATAATTCCCAGGATTCTTATCCGTATTATTGTCACTTTTCTATGACTGTTATTAATTGAAATTTAAGACAGCGTTTACCTGTTCTTACAGAGTTTCACTTTCAGTGGGTTAATCAGTAGAGCAATCCCAGCCAGAGATATGTACCCAACCCCAACCAATGCTTTTGGCACTGCCTCCTCTGAGCTGGGCATATCTACCAGATTTACTATTTCCTCAAAGTGCCTTCTCCATCTCCTGACAATATCTCAGCCTGAAAGATGCCATTATTACTCTTCCTGAATAATGGTTTAACAGAATTTCTTGAAGGCCAGCCAAAAGTCATTTTCTGTGCTTTCATCAAAGTTAGCCCAAACACAGTCATTCACATTTGCTATTATTGTAGCTGCTGCCTGCTGATAAATATCAGTCAAATCTGGAATACCTTCTGCTATCATTGCATATCTTTCTTCAACTTGGCAGCTTCTCGTATTAGTGATGTTCATTAAACAG
Organism: Polypterus senegalus; assembly: GCF_016835505.1. Lineage (NCBI taxonomy): Eukaryota > Metazoa > Chordata > Cladistia > Polypteriformes > Polypteridae > Polypterus > Polypterus senegalus. The sequence continues at coordinate 236,856,925 of NC_053154.1, forward strand.
TTGCAAGCATGACAGGCACAAAAGCACCAATAAGCTTCTGGCCATAACTCTTTGCATCTGCCGCCACTATGAAAGTCTGGTCCCCTCAGAATCTGTGTCCTTGACCTCCCAGATGCAAGAGATTCCCTTCTAGAGGTGCAAGTTGAACATGTCCCAAACAGAAAAATCCACTATTCAGTTCCAGCAGTTGAGTTTCATGAGTCTGACCAGCAGATGTTCCATCCATCACAGCCGCCTCACCAATAATTGTTTAGAAGTCTCAGCACCTTTCTTTACCAATGTATTCAGAATGTAAGGCCTCAGGTTGGATGACAAAACTATAAAGTTGATCATTGACCATTGCCCGGGTATACTTGTGTTTCAACATGGTCTTCATTATGAAAAACTTATTAATAACATAGAAATGTTTGGTTTCGGGCAGCACTGTGGCGCAGTGGTAGTGCTGCTGCCTTGCAATAAGGAGACCTGGGTTTGCTTCACGGGTCCTTCCTGCGTGGGTTTCCTCCGGGTGCTCCGGTTTCCTCCCACAGTCTAAACACATGCAGGTTAGATGCACTGGTGATCCTAAATTGTCCCTAGTGTGTGGTTGGTGTGTGGGTGTATGTGTGTGTTTGCCCTGCAGTGGGCTGGCACCCTGCCTGGGGATTTGGTGCTGCCTTGTGCCCTGTGTTGGCTGGGATTGACTCCAGCAGACCCCCATGACCTTGTAGTTAGGATATAGCGGGTTGGATAATGACTGACTGACTGACTGTTTGGTTTCTGAAAAGGCAAAGCTCTACATCCTCTGGCATGTATCTGTGTGTATCTCCATCATTCCATACGTAAGCATACAGCAGTCAAGGTGTTTTTCTCTGCCATATCACCATCACACTAAGGAGACTCTCTCTCATCCACAGAAACAAATTCCAAATGTATGACATCTAGCTGGGATCTTATAATCATCACCATGGTATCTCTACTGTGGGGAAATTGCAGAGAATGCCACCAAAATAGGACTTCCATCTGCCTGCACAAGATCTCCTTAAACTACACATCCCAAAAACCAATTTACATTGCCAAGGTCTTATAGGCCTGGATTCATCCCTACTGTCACTCAACCAGCATTCATAAGGGTTTTATATCATGAGGGGGATTAATGGTCTGTTCTTTGTTTGACTGTTTGCCTTTGAGGGTTAGCCTATCTAAGGATCAGTGAAGCTTGCAGGTTAGCCCCTAAAATGTCAAGTTTACAATGCCAGGTGTGAATGAGGGAGCCTTTTTAATGAAATATTATTTGTGGCAGAGGGCTTGTTTTTCAGTGTTATTGTGCCTTAATGAAGACTTCATCACAGACCTAAATACAGAAATTAATATGGTAATTATTTTCTAGAAATCAGTAGACATTTAATAGACAATATTTCTCAATTAATATTATATGTTAAAATATAAGACCTTTAACATGTACTATTACTTACTGAATATTTTGTTTGAAAATATCTCATTTTTTTATAGTTTACTGCAATTGCATCTCTCATGTCTTCTGATATTTGTTTCAGCTGTAGTGACCAAGTTGATAGCCTTGATAATGATGAAGTTTGTCATCATTACCATCTTCCTCAGTTATATAAGCACTTCAGTTCTCTAGTTTAAAAAATCCCAATTGTGACTAACACTGAGGATTTTTTTTCCATTTTGTCAGTGTTAGCTTTGTGATTTTTTTACAAAAACTTGCTAATCTGTCGATTGTAATGTTTTCCTGAATGTAATCCAGGCTTATAACTACATACAAACAGGAAACATGATTTAAAAAAGGAAAGTCAAGCTAAGCATTGCGTTGATTAGGTGGTCATTGCATAAACATATTTGTTTATCAAATATGTTTTCAAATTAAATGTCTTTTAGCATTAAAAACTTCTAATTCAAAGACTATTCTTTTTTGTCCTCATATATTGATTACATGTGTCTAATGCATGGCATGGAGTAAAGGGCACATAGTTCCTTTTTGGGTAATGCTTCAGCTGAACCATATCATACTCCAACAAAATGTTACTTAATTTATTTTGTACATTGCATATTTTAATCCTTCTAGTAAGTTCCTTTGGGTACAGAGTGCATACTATTAATGTAAATGAATGCTCAAAGAACAACCTTCACTTTAGGGAGTAATGGGTTGATCCAGCAAGTAATGACCAGAGGCAGATCCTGAGGAAGTGGACACAGACCTTGAATATAAAGACAAGGATGTCAGAATTTTTTCTCAATTTCAGCTTTAAGTTTACAGAAAACAAAATCCAATAATGGTATTAAGCAGCAACTTTGCAAGGCAGAAATACACTATAGCCTTAGGTATCTAGCTAGACTAAAAGTGACAATTGGAGATCGATGATTAATACACTTGAGGAAGCTGAGAAGGCCTTGATGAATCATCTCATAAAAAAAGAAAAGAAAAAAAGGCAAAATATAATGAGATTATTTAGTGGCTGTGTAAGTCATGAATATGATTTGATATTATGTATCCTTTTGTATCTACCTTATTGGGGGTCAAACATGCATCTTTTAATTCATTCATCTCACAGACTAAATAGGTAAAGTATTAATGGTTATATTACAAGTGAGCTGTGGATATCCTTGTGATAATACAGGGCAAGGAAAGAATTGTTTGTGGAGAATGTTATTACTTTTGGTACATTTGACACCATACCTCTATATTAATATTAAATATAAAATCAATTGATGTTATTTATTGATATTACAGTAATGATTTACTATGAGACTGCTTTTCTCTGTCATGTCAGTTAGCACTACAAAGGCAATATTCTTTGCTGGTATATTATAAAGAAATGTTATTATTATCTAGCCTCTGTTGATATTATGTAATACTATGTAACACTACTAATAATGAGCAAGCTAAATTACTTTATCAATGTACAGTAAATGTAGGAAATCAGAAAAAATATTTCTAAAAACTAGTTGGATTTTAGTTATAAATTAATAATCTAGTCAATAAATTTCTTTAGAATAAGGCTCATATATTATCAATGAGCCCTATTCTGTATCACTAATTAAATATCACTAGCCAACCCGCAGCGTAGCATATGCTGCATATAATTATTTATTGATGAGTGAACACTTCCTGAAAGACACAGTTGTCCAAATAGGGAGGGTTTGAGGATATAACTGTCAGTGAATGAAAAGATGGAACTCTGGAGAGAGCAAAATACAATTGTCCGTGACTGAAAACAGGTTTTGGCAGATACAGGCATATCTTTTTGAAAGTTTGACCCTGTGCCTTATTAATTGTCATTGCAAACGCCAATCTAACAGGAAATTGTCTGCGTGTAAAAGTAAAACGCAAATTTCAATCTGATGGGGTCAGTGAAATCCGGGGAATAAGGACAGTTTGTGAGGTAGCAGATGTGATAGTCTTACACTCCAGTAAATTGCAGTGAAGGCTGGTAACAGAAAGTCTAGTGCCATTACAGAGACAGATCTCCTCAACCATGTGCAAATCCATTCAACACAAATATTTGTCTGCAGCCACGCTGATGTCATGTCACCTTCCCACTATCCTCTTACTGAAAAATATTTACAAACACATTTCACACCGGAATTTCAATGCAACATTTGCTCAAAAACCTTCATGCTCCAGAAATATCTCAAAGCACATTTAAACACACACTACATTGAACAAAAGCATTCCACACAGGTCTTTCAATCCACTATTTGTTCGAAAACGGTCCGACTGCAGAGATATCTCAATGCACATTTAAAAATCACACTACACTGAACGAATTATGCAATGTGAACATTGCCAGCAATGCTTCAAAACAACTCTCAAGAAGCACTTACAAACTCATTCCAATTCCTTTCAGTGTCAACTCGCAAACCCCATCGCATTCAGTTTTACGCTGCTTTTCAAGAAGATACCGCCATTCCCGTCCAAGAACATAACATTGGCCTACCTACCGTAGTATGTACTTCTTGTAATGCTCTTCATTGGCCATCAGAGGAGTTGGCGGGCCTGGCCCTGTCATGCGTATCCCATGGTATCCCATGGTCTTACAGTTGGCGGGTGTGGCTCTCTGTCTTGCTTGCGTCTTGCATTCCCCTTGCGTGCCCTTAGTGAATGGCGGGCGGGGCTCTGTCGTGTGTTCTCCATGACGGGGGAGGAGAGTTAGAGTTGGCGGGCGGGGCTCTGTGAGTTGGCGGTCGTGGCTGTCTGTCTTGCGTGCGGTGAAAAGTCAACGTGGCTCAGAGGTGCATGTGGACTTTTGCACAGACGAAAGCGACTGAGGCTGTGTTTGGTGAGTTGTTGCGTGCAGGCACATGAGCAGGCAGTGCATATGCCTTGAGAGCGACGCTGAACGTGGGAGGACGGTTACAGTTGGCGTACGTGGCTTTGTCGTGCACATCCCATGACGCGGTAGGAGGGTTAGAGGTGGCGGGCGGGGCTCTGTGAGTTGGTGGGTGTGGCTCTCTGTCTTGCTTTCACTGTCTTGCATGCCTTTAGTGAATTTTATATATAGATTATATACAATAAATGAGCTACTAGGACTATTAAGACTGTTTATAGCATCACATATATTCAGTGGCTTGCATATCTTAGCACTCTGTCTGTATCTTATATGTCAAATAAAAGTAATTTTACTATTCTGGTGGGGCTTCATTAGCTTAGGTTGGGGAGTTGGTGGGTTAGAGGGTTGGTTCATTTTTGGTGTACTTAGCTGCATTGCTGTCGTGTGAATGGAACTCAGAAGTGCTTGAGAAAATGCATATTTGTATATTTCATTCTAGTTAAAGCAATAAGACAAGAACTGTTAAAACAATAATTAAGATGGGCACAGGATATAAAAAGTGAACTAGGCTGTCCGGAGGAAGGATCATGTTCCCTTTCCTTCCACGGTTTCAGCAAGTTAATATGATAAACTCGCTCACTCGGTCGACGATTAGGTTAACTAAATAATCAACAAGTCCTTTCCTTTAATTTCATAAGTGCCTTGCCAATGTGCTAACAATTTTGAAAGTGAGGTTGGGACTAATACCATAACACGATCACCCGGGACAAATTCCCAAATGGTGGTGTTCTAGTTATAGTAACGTGACTGTGCTGCTTGTGCTTTCTCCAAATTCTCTTTTAGGATAGATCTAATCTTCTCTAATCTATCACATAACTGCGCAATATATTCAAGAATATTTGAAGTAGAGAGGACCTCCTCTTCCCATCCTCCTTTTAGCATATCCAAAAGTCCTCTGGGTTGTCTTCCATACAATAATTCAAATGGAGAAAACCCCATAGAGGTCTGAGGAACTTCCCGTTAGGCAAACAAAACGAAAGGAAGTAACTGATCCCAGTTTCTTCCATCCTCATTAACTACCTTGCATAACATCTGTTTTAATGTTTGATTAAAACGTTCCACCAGCCCATCAGTTTGGGGATGGTAGACCGACGTTTTCAGATGTTTTATCCTGAGTAATTTAGCAACTTCCCTGAACGTTTCCGAAGTGAAGGGAGTCCCTTGGCCTGTTAAGAACTCCTTGGGGATCCCAACATGAGCGAATATCCCTACTAACTCCTGTGCGATATTTTTAGTATTAGCCGAGCGTAAAGGAACAGCTTCAGGGAAACGAGTGGCATAATCTACTAGGACTAAAATGTATTTAAAGCCCTTTACCGAGGGTTCTAGGGGTCCTATGAGATCAATTCCAACTTGTTCAAAAGGGATGTCAATAAGGGGAAGGGGAACGAGAGGAGCTCGAGTCCTTCTTGGAATCTGGCGAAGTTGACACTCGGGACATGAAGCGCATAATTGCTGGACCTCCTCATTAACTCCCGGCCAATAAAATCGGAGTTTTATTCTCTCCAACGTCTTATCGGAGCCTAAATGGGCTCCTAGAAGATGAGCATGGGCTAACTCACATACCTTTCACCAAAATGTACGTGGAATTAACAACAAAGCTTGCACTTCACCCCTGTGTTCTGCCACTCTATATAATAATTTGTTTTTAATTACAAAGAACGGCATTGGTGGCATCTAGGGTTGTATAACCCTCGGTGGATACTACTGCATTCCTAGCAAATTTTAAGGAATCATCATTCCATTGTTCTCTTTAATAAGATGACAGTGTTAATAGGAATTGGGCAGTTAAATCTTGGATGGGATCTCTTTCAAGCTCAATGGGAGGAGCTTCTGTCTCCATGTCCTCTACGTCAACTGTACTAGCTCCCGCAGAGGATGATGGGACATCGATTTTTTCGCACTGGGTACCCATGTGGGTCCATGCTACTGTGGGACACAGCGTGGAGGCAGTCGGAGCAGTATTCTCCATTACTAAGCCCAAATTCTTGTTAGGTACAGTAATGTTATTACCGCTGGCAATTTTATTCCAATCTCTTCCTAATATGACTGGAAAAGGGGGATCTGGTAATCCAGCCATGGCCATACTAGTTAATTACTGGTTCACCGATAGCACACATCTGGCTGTTTTATGATACCTGATGTCCCCATGAATACATTTCAGACTAGTTTTTATTCTAGTCCACTGTTGCGGTAAAACGAAATGGGCAGCAATAATAGAAATGTTACTCCCGGAATCAAACATTGCCCTTGCCTTCCTGCCATTTATAATAACTGCACCTATATATGGAAGAGACAAAGGGTTAGTCACTGTGGCACAATACCTTTCTCCCTTTACTAGTGTATAATCCATAGGCTCATAAGTGCAGTTTGGAGACAGATGTCCGATCTCCCCACACTTGAAACAGCGGGGAAGACCAGCTGGTCTGTCCCTTCTACGGACGGCAGGTTTGGGAGGTTGTCGGGTGGGCTCAGGGGCTGCCCCACGTACCTGTTGGGTTCCGACCACCCAGATTTACAGGCTGTCCAATGACGCTTTGCTATTTTTATCAGGGAGTCCATGTCTTCGAAATTATACTTTCAGACTTGCTGGGCGATATGGTCAGGGAGGGCATGTATGAATGTTTCGCACACTAGGAGTTCGGCCATTTTATGTGAGGTGTTAATATCGGGCCGTAGCCAGCGACATACCTTTCCCCAGGCTCCAAAGCCCTGAGTTCTCAATGGCCTTTCTGGATCAAACTGCCACTCCCTCTATTCTTTCGCCTGCTGTTCCAGTGACATGCCTTAGGGCTTAAAAACCTCCAGGTTTAGAGCGTCATAATTGGCAGCCTGCTCCTCAGTTAAGTCGTAATAGGCCCTCTGCGCCGTCCCCTTCAGATAGGGAGCCAGTTGGTATGCCCATTCCGACCTCGGCCAAGCGTTCCGCTTAGCGGTACGCTCAAAAATCAAAAAGTAAGTCTCAATATCATCCGATTCAGTCAGTGTAGTTAACTGAATCGGTTGTGACCGAGCCACCTCCGTCCGTACTCCAGCGAGAGAACGAGCCTCGGCTTCTGCCAGTTGGGTCCGTGTTTCTCCCATCTGGATTTTTAGGGTCTGGAGATTGCCCATGATGGTATTAAGCATGGTGTTGAGGTCCTGTTCTTCTGACAACTTGAAAAACGAATCCTGCAGACTACATCAATTGAGATAAGATTTTTGAGTCAAAAAATACTTCCACAAAGACAGAAAAAGGTTTGGGGACCATCCCCATATATTGTCGTTTAGACAATGAAAAAATAAGCGGATTCAGATGACTTTTCAGTGCATTGAATGTTTTACTGCAAACAAAATGGTGTTTTTATAACAGAGTGAATTATGGGACAGGAAATGGTTGGCAGGAAGTGATAATTTGGAGACGGGCAAATGGAACCAATGTCATCAGTAGTCGACAGAAAGTAATGGATTGTGGAACTGGAAGTGACGTCATCGTGACGAACCGGAAATGACGTTGTAGTGGCCATTTTGAATCCGGAATTGAAGATTCTTATTTTTCTTCAGGTTTTCTGTATGTGAAAAGAGATTTAGGTAAGCACCACGATATTTCATTCACCTTTAGGCTCTTTGACTGCCTCCAACTCGCACGTGTGTGACAGTCTTTACTCAAGCAGAAACAGAGATCAAAATCAACAAAATGAAATGTAGTGCATGGGAACTTTGTGCTCTTGCTACACCTATTTATAATAGATGGGGTTGCTATTTACTGTACATCAACAGAAACAGAGCACCCTTTTTGCAAACTTTTTGCACCAGGGACCCTTATTATATTCTGGGCCTAGCTCGCGGACCCCTATATTGAACAAGTAAAATTTTATAATGTAAAATTCAATCAAAATAATGGACATACAAGTTCCACAGTACCTTCTTCACTGTCACGATGACTACTATAACAGAAAACCATAAATGAATAAGTAACGCAGAATAAATTTTCGTTACACCTATGTGCATGCAATAATTATGGAACAAAGTAATTTTTAAGAAATTATTAGGCTACCATTGGTTTCGATTAACACTGATAATGTCAGTGGGAAGGATGTGCTTGCTTTGATTTACACAAACTGTCAATTCTCTGTGCTACTTTTGATAAGCTCACACGCAAGTCACTTTCAACAGCCAGTTCTTGCTCTTCATATTCGTAGGTGCTGAAAATGCTGTTTCACACAAATATGTTATCGCAAACAGTAACAGAATCTTGACTGCCTTGTCGGATATCAAGGTATACTCAGAAGTCACACTCAACCAAAAAGATGACAGTGATTGCTGCTTGAACTTATTTTGTAAGCTGTGATCGTATGATAATTCAACTAACTCTTTCTACTTGTGCCCAGCGAGGTCAGTCAATTCAACATCAAAGGGACTGCGGACCCAATCAAAATTAGCAATATTATCATTCAAGAAGTATTCATCAAAATTGTCAGCCAGCAACTGCAAATGCTGCTCGACATCACAAATTATGAGATCTGCGTTGATCAACGAATTGTTGCAGATGTAATCATCCATGATTGGAAAAATGTCTAAAACCTTCTTGTTAATTCTGGTTTCCCATATACTGAGCTTCTTCTTAAATGCTGCAATCTTGTTGTGACTTCTTATCTCTTCCCTGAAGTGACAGGTTCAGCTTATTTAGTAAGTTGAATATATCAGCCAGATAGGCAAGTTTGCCTAGCCAAATGTTATCAGCCATGACTGAAGATAGGTCAGCATTACATTCCGTCAGAAATACCAGTAGTTCTTCTCGAAGTTCAAATACATGCTGCACTATTTTGCCTCGTGATAGCCATCGTACTTCTGTATGGAGCAAAAGAGCAAATGCTCAGCCCCCAACTCTTCACAAAGAATTGCAAACGTGCAAGTGTATACTGGTCTGGTTTTAATCAAATTTAGAACTTTGATGCAACCAGATAAGACTTCAGATAGTGATTGCGTCATGTTCTTCGCTGCCAGTGATTGCCGATGAATCATACAATGTGTCGCTGTGATGTTAGGTGCTTCTTTCTTCACACACACCACAACTCCAGAATGCTTCCCGGTTATGGATGCTGCACCGTCCATCCAAATGCCTATGTACCAACCCCATGACAGAGCTGACTGTGAAAGGAAATTGTCAAGCACTTTGAAAACCTCCTCGCCAGTTGTTCTGCAAGGCATTGGATGACATTAAAACAAATCTTCTATCATTTCCCCTTCCCAACAGTATCACACAAAGGCCAGCAGTTGTGCCTGGTTGGCAACGTCGGTGCTCTCATCCAGTTGTATTGCAAAATAACCTTCTTTCAGTCTTTCAATTAGTTGCACCTTTATATCATCTGCCATGTCTTCTATCCTTGATATATTCTTCCTTCATTCTTTGGAAAAATATTTTAGGTTTGCCAGCTAAATCAGGATGGTTCTTCATTAAATGCCTTTTCAATCTGGCTGGTTTCAAAGCTTCATTTGACAAAATTTTGTTACAAATCAGACACTGCGGTCTATCTGAATTTGAAGCACATTCAACAAAACCAAATTAAAAGTAATCCTCATCATATTTTATTAACATTGGTGTTGGCTTTCTCTTGCATTTTGACAAGTCATTAGCTTCTGATTGTGAATCGTCAAAACTCTCGTCTGTTTCGTGTAACGGCAACTCTGTTTTCTTACGCTTCAAAAACGTATCCATTCCCTACCTACAGCAAACAACAAAATAATTATTTACTTAGGAACTACAGCGAACGTGAACAAAATAGGCGAGTTACACCAGTAGACGGAGTATATTATAGTATTACCATATTATTAAACGCTCTGACCATATGTTTTAATTTCGACAATAGACTAGAATACATCTTACTGAATTTGACGTCACTGTAGTAAACGCATAGAATAATTAAACCAGCATCACTAACACTACTAAAATAGTAAATGGTCTTACTCTGGCCGAAAAGGCTCATAGGGCACCGAAGTGTTTCGAACTTAAAGGAGATAATTAACAAGACACTGCATTATTATGGAACTACACAGTGTTAATTAATGGATATTTCACAACGCCCTCGCGGACCCCCTCTGTGTCCTTTGCGGACCCCCTTCGGTCTGCTGACCACAGTTTGAAAACAGCTGCCCTAATGTCTTGCTAAGTTCAGATGAAGAAAAGGTGTTTGATTGAGCTGAATGGTGTTACCTACTCTTTACTTAAATTTCATTTTGTACCTCATTGATTTATGTCTTGGCTCCTTCCACAGTCCAAAGACACACAGGTTAAGTGGATTGGCAATACTCAATTGCCCATGGTGTGTGCATGTGTATGAATGAATTCACTTTGCAGTGGGTTGGTACCCTGTTCATGGATTGTTCCTGCCTTGCACACTGTACTTGCTGGGTTAGGCTCCACCTTTCCCTCAAACCTGCTCAGGATTACGTGGTCATACAAAATGGTCATTAATAAATTTGGTAGTATTGTTCTATTATATTTTTGATAGTTTGGCAATATGTTGTTGTGTCAGTTGCTGGCTAGTGTATTCTTGAGAACATCTTAAATATTTTCATCTTATCTTGATGGAATTCTTTGTTGTATACTAACTATATTATGCAGAAATCTCAATCCTTAGTTTTCTTTGCTATTTTTTTTTTTTTTGTTTTGTGTTATTTTCCTGTTATTTGATCATTTTTTATATTGTGTTGTTCCAGTTTTTGATTATTGTGTATATGTAAATAATACAACATAGTTTATTTGTTGTATTATTTACCTTTCTGCTGTTATTTTGAGTCATAGGTGCAAGGCCTCTGACACTGCAGGCAGCCTATATGAGGCCTGAGATACCTTAGTCTTGTGCTGATTTTGAATTCCTTTAGCTTATGTGATATTTTATGTTATGTTATTGATTCTGCCTCTTTGAGATTTCAGTTTTTGTAAATTTCTAGTTATTCCTGGAAATTCTATTGTTTGCTTTTTCTGTAATCCTTTATCAATAAACAGTATTGTAATTATAATGAATTGTGTTTACACTGTTTTGGCCAGGAGTTTTATGGTATTTCTCTCCCTTTTGAGATTAATAGCCTCATGCTTTTATTAGAATTTTGAATTAGGACTACTTGGAGTTTTAGACCTAGTTTTGAAATGAAAATGTTTTGAGTTATGTGGACAGAGAAATCACAATTGTGACTGTGTCCTTCACTAGGTAAGACAAATTAAATATAAAATATAAAAGGGCAACTTATGCACCAATATGTGCAAGACAAAACCCAGCCCTCCACAATTAATATGCTGTATGATAAGCAGCATACAACACACCAACTGAAATTCTTATAATATTAAATACTTACTTTATTGTTTCAGTGGGATTTATCTGATCATTCTATTTTCTTTTAGGTCCTTATTTTGCAAGAATATAGAACAGCAAAGATGATAGATAATAATTTGTGTTACAGCTACTAAAGTTAAGTGTCACGTAAGAGTGTGCTCCTATTGTAAATGTGCTTATTACAAGTAAATCTTCATATAAATGATAAACTGCATACACACAGTATTATTTTTTTTCAAGTGTAGAAGATATCATCTATATTCTGTTTTGGGCTGCTGAACTGATCACACATCCCATTCATGAATGTTGTATATAAACAAGTAACATTATCAATTGGGGAATGAAAAAAGTAAATAGGTGTCTATTATTTCTCTTTGCGTTTTATAAGATTTATTGAAAACCAGACTCACGGGCTAATGAAGGAAGCAAACAGCACATTCCCTAACCACAGAAGGAGGTAAACGTCTGTAATCATTCATTTGTTGCATGAGCTGTAACCATTACAACCGTTGTTATAAAATACATTAAAATGTGATGAAGTAGACAGCCCTATTTATACAGCTAAGAAATCTAAAGTTTAACACTGTGACCTGCTAAGTGCTAACCTAGAGTATAAGACTCAATATATTTCCAACAAAAGGATCATTTTATAAAGGCATCTAAAAATAGTTTAAATTCTTCAGTTAAAAGGTAAGCATTATAAAGATTTAAACAATAAAAGCAGGGTATCATATTTACTGATTCTGTAGATATCTAAATTGTATGTAGCATGAATTATCTTAAAATGTATTAGTTGAATGCTAAATAACATGGTGTAGTGGTTAAGACTTTAGACTTCAAACCCTGAGGTTGTGGGTTCAAACCCTGCTACAGACACTCTATGATTATAAGCAAGTCACTTAAACTGCCTGTGCTACATTTGGAAAACCAAAAGTGATGTAACCAATTGTATCATAAATGCAGTAAGTCTCCTTGGATAAAGGCATCAACCAAATGTAAATAATTAATATGCATGTATCCTAAACAAATAACTGTAAAGTATTAGAAGTCATCTCTCCTCTCTTTCTAACGTCTTGCTTCCTCTCTGTTTGTTCCTGTTTTACTTACTTGACCATTCTCCTTGTACCCTACCACCACCTTCTCACCTGTATCTCTTTATGATGTCCTAATCCTCTACCACTTAGAATGTCATTTTGCACTGATGCTCCTTTTATCACACACACGCGCACACACACACTGTCCATGTGTCTTTTTAGTTCCCGTTGCTCTTAATCTTGCAAGAATTACTCATCCCTTGAAGAAACCAACTTTAAACCTTGTGCCGTGTTCTCATGTGCTCATATATTTCCTATTTTCTTTATTCTTGTTTTAGTTGTGAAATGAATGTGTTTTGTCATCCTGAAATCTGGGTCATGGTAATTTTTGACTTTGCACTATTTTCTATCATCCTTATTAATTTATACAAACTTTGATGCCAGATTTGAATGGTCTGTTTTACATACACTGAGTGAAAGAGCATCAACATAGCACTAAGTGATAACTATTCATTAATGGTTATGTTTTGCCATGGCTTATAAGAAATGGCACAGTTCTTTACAAAAGTGTGCATATCGTCTGATAAAAGCTGTCAGTATGCTATGAACAAATATTTACTAAAAAAATCTTTTGGTTTGAGGACACATCTGCTTTTGGGGCAGATGCAAGTCTAAAATATTTTTTTCTCTGTGCATTACTATCACTCATATTGAATCACATACTGTACATACACAAATAGCATACTCAAATCATATTTTTCTTTGTAAGTGGTGCATTATATATGGTGAGGTTCTGTGTTGTGTGAGTCTTTCTGGCTTTACTATGAAACAATCAAAGATGTGTATTTATTGTGACATTTTCATACATTGCTGTATCTATAATGTCTTTGAAATCTTTTCTGCACTCAACTTTTATCGTCATTCATCCACATACATAATACAGTGGAACCTCGGTATATGTCCTTAATTCGTTCCATACCTTTTGACTTATACCAAACAGGACGTATACCAAACAAATTTTTCACATAAGAAATAATGGGAAAATGATTAATCCGTTCCCATGAAAAAAAAAATCCAATTGCTACTTGCATATTATACATTGATGGGGTTGTATAAAATAATTTAAACACTGCTTAATACTAAAATACATAAATACAAAATCAATTAGATGAAATAAATGAAAATTTTACCTCACTTTACTTTTTAATAACATCTTTGTTTTTCACAATCGTAGATACCGTCGTTCTCAGCAAACGGTATGCAACAGCCATGTCCCGGATACGCATGCCACCTTCATACTTTTCAACAATCAATTCAAATTTACATGAAAAAAACACAAAATCACGTTGTGACGATGCAGGTTTGCTGTATGCTCCCATCTGCTGCCGGGGAGCCCTTAAATCCTACACCGTCGGTAATGTGCCTCGCTGCTAACCTCATCGGTAACAATAAAGCAAGGTGATGGTGAAAAAGTGCAAAGTGCTTTTATTAAAACAATTAACAAAACAAGGTGTTCAAATTAAAGTGCAGTCTCCAAAGTTCCAATAAATAATCCATAAAATCAGAAGTGAAACGTGGAGGTTAAAAACAATAAAAACAACAAAGTTAAAATAGAGCAGGAAGCATTCTTTAAAAAAGAAGAAGCCCAGTACCTTTTTACCTGGCAGCCCCCCGGCTTCCCAACAGGGGAGTTGCCCTACTTGCAGCTGACGTTAACTCTGCCTACTTCAACTACTTCAGTCTCTCTCTCTCTCTCACTCACTCAACCTCCAGTCCGTTCTTTCTTTTTCCTCCCCTTCTAGCCGACTCGTGCTTCTGTTTATCAAGATAAGCAGCCCCAGGAACAATCATAAATGCGGACGGTCCCTCACAAGTGCACTTTGGTGAGAAACGCCCACATCGCTAATCGCCCTGACAACCTTCAGCCACATAACCACCACGCCCCCTCACCAAGCTGCGAGCGCGGTGATTTATTTTAAAGCTGGACTTTGACAGGAGCTGTGGACCCGCTATATCACACATGTGAAAGTTCACAGAGAGTTATTGTGTGGGTTGTTCACTGAATGCTAGCAACTGGCGCACTAACGCTCATGGGCAGTCGTGGCTTTGTCTCGAGAGAGGTAAACAAGGTTAGCACGCAAGTCGTATTCCAAACAAAGGTCATAAACCAAGCAAAATTTTTCGTGTCCAAACAGGACGTATACCAAGTTGGACTTATTCCAAAGCAGACGTATACCAAGGTAGCACTGTATATGGTTGAACAAAATTGCATTCATTACAGTCCCCGGTGCATAGGCAAAACAACATACATTTAACATACACCATAACATTACCAAAACCAGTGCAACGTAACAAAACAAAAGACGCAGGGCT